>NW_024103540.1:982240-1614480 GCF_003945595.2 Pipra filicauda
CATCTGTGGCAAAATGATGAAGCCCAGTTTGAACTCCTACACTACCTTTATTTTTCTTTCTGTGCCAAGATTTCCATTCATTACCACAGAGCATTTTTTCTCATCTGCTTTTTGATATGTACGTGGGTGCTCAGTACACGCTCCGGACACACACATATTTCTCAGTGCGTGCATTTGTTTCAACACAGAGAAACATGAAAATGTGTTTACTTAAAGCAAACACTTGATACTTTTTCGCCTTACTGTTCCAGTCTGCATCTTTGTTACTTCAAAAACAAAACTAAAGGGGGGAGAGTCAGTAGTAAAAGGCAACAACCAATATAAAGAACTAAAGAAAGGAGCAGAAATGTTCAGAGATTTATACCAAAAAAACCCCACTAGACAGTGCAGGCACATGAATGAAAACACTAAGTTCTTCCTACAAAAATCAGTCAGCAATCCCTGTACTTCAAGGAAGATTCCACATGGAAAATGACACAAGCTAAGGGGTACAGCAACATTTACTTCCCTTTCTTTCTGGGGGTGCCCCAGAGTTAAGAACTAGCCATCAGCTTTGAAAACCAGTGGTCAGCCCATCTCTTCGTGTAACTGCAGCTGTTCCCTGGCCAATTTTTATTCTATTTATGACTACAAAGGTGGCATCTCCCCCTCCTCTTCTAACAGTCATGTTTTACTTTCTTTCCACACTGGAACTTCAGAGACAGCCTTAATGGTTGCTGCTTTTGGGTGACTCATTGGGAACATCAGGGTTGTAAGAAACAAGTGCTACTGGAGCAACTGGTGCCCAGGAGAGGGTCACTGCACGAGTGCTCTGGATCCTATGGTCTACTCTGGCCAGCTGCTCTGTAGTCCAGACGGCAAAACACAACTGATGCTACTCCCTGTGCTCATGTCTGCCTTCCCTACGGCTCCAAAGGTGCTCAGAGCCAAGGCACAGGCTCACTGACAGCGCTGTGGGTACTGCCTTTGGCAGCACAGCTGGTAACATCTGGCACAGAGACAGACAGGGCAGTGAGGAGCAGTAAAATTTAAACAGCTTTTGCAGACTTGCCTGGCAACCTGAGAAACCCTGACCTTACTGCTTGGGGCAGACGTGTGGCCCTTTGTGCACCCTTCCTATAAAAAAAGGGATGATGCTACTTCCTCCTTCCCTTCCCGGACTGTTACAGCTAGGGCTGGTTTAAAAAGAATTCCCTTCCCAAAGCCAATTCCACAGCTTCAAAACATGTTTTCATCCCAAAATTGGGCAAATAAAGCCTGTTCCAGACCTTTTTTTCCACTTGAAAAAATATTGTAAAATACTTTGTTGAAATGCTCCTTTTTTTTGATGCCTGAGATCTTCTACTTAAAGTCTTTTGTATAAACTTACAGCAAAACATTGACCTCACCGAAATGAAATGTCAGGGTCACCCACTGACGGAAATTTTGACACAATCAATAGGTTCCTTTGAATCTATTCAATTCTGTTCAATCAGCAAATATAAATCAGAGCTAAAACAAAACTCTGACCTTATCGAAACATGCAGTTGTGACAACTGCCCATCAGAAGTGTTAACAAATCAGTAGATTCTTGCAAAACACTTCATCTTGCTGTTTCAACTGCTTTACAACAAGCTATGGGCTGTTAGCAGGTGGCAGGAGTCCCATCCTTGTCACCACTCTCTCTCCTCCTCCCTGGTTAGGCGCCCAGCAGGATCAGAGCCAAGCTGGCTCTCTGCAACGTCATCTAGTCATGTGGGTGCAAGCCCATGAGCCCATCATATCACAGCCAGCCTCTCCTCCACTGCTACCCACTTCACAGTCAAGCTCACAAGTGCTCTTTATTCTCTGTTGCTTTATCTTCTCCATCAAACCAACGAGGAAGGGACAAAACCAGAAATTCTAAAATTTCCCTTCACTCTCCTCATCTTCTGCTGGCACTCAGCGCTCAACTATTTGGTACAAGTGAGCAGCTCTCCATGTCAGATGCTCTGGAGATGCTCACAAGCTCCACCTTCAGCTAAGACCACATGGAGTAAGAGTGCACTGGAGCCTGGCTTAAGGTAAGAGCCCACAGTGGGTCCTTTGGAGAAGCCCCCCTTTCTTTGGGGGGGGCAATGTCCCTGACATTGGACAGAGTTAAGGAATTCCAAGGTCCCCCGTTGAATTGAGAGAACACCCCACTTTTTGGGTGGTTTTTTTTAAGCCATCAGCCTTGTGATGCACCTCTGAACTCTTGCTGGATCCCTCCCATGATCACTGCCTTTGGCCATGCCTTGGCTCCAAAGAGCTGCCCACATGACAGACTCGAGATGAGATGAGCCATCAGCATCCCCACTGTGGGGCACAAAGGCACCTTATGGCAGCTCTGCTATCCCCACCCCATGTCCTGGGGCAGAGGACAGCATGCACAAGCCCTGACTAGGCATGCTCAAGGCTTGCTTCCAGCACTTGCCAGAAGGGAAACCGGGAGGGTACTCGAGCAGCTCCAGCCAGACAAATCAGGCCTGGAGGTTACGGTCAATGGACAAAATAAAACAGAGACAGCCTTTTGGGTCACCTGTGAGTCATCATTCATTTGCTACCAAAGCCCACAGTAAATCTCTTTTCCAGAGGCTGGGTCTCCATGCCTAGATGCGTGTTTGTGGGGAAGCTTTAGACTTGGAAAAGGAAAACCATGACCAAGAATTAAGCTGGCCTCCAGACATGGCTGTAACAACGTAAATCAACACCTTTGGTCATTACCTAACAGACTTCCCAAAGGCAGAAAGGATCTGCATGCCAGGAAAGGACAACCCTGTGTTGTCCCTGCAGAAGCTATGGCAAATAGTGACCAACAACTGTGATTTCCTCTTGGCTGTTTCTTCCTCGGGCCATGTTTTACAGCTGCTTTCAGTGTTGTAGGGGGACTCAGTTTTTACCTTTTCTCTGATACCAAGCAGCAGCAAAGCCATAAAGGACATGGTCAATCTTGTGACACAACTGAAAACAAAGTTTTCTCGCGTCTAATAGAAAGTTTCATGACGAAATGAGAGAAAGGGAGATGCAAAGAGCGGGATGCTGAAAGACTCACCCACACCAAAAGGAATTACTTCAATCTTTCAGGTCCTATAGACTCAAGGCCTTGTTGTCTGAAGATAAGGTTACTCTAGTAACTTCCATCACAACAGGGACTGAGTTCAGTGCTTAAACAAGAACACCCACATTTTCAAGAACAGTTAAAAATAATATTAAATGGTAGAGGGAGAGAGAGAGATCTTATTTCCTGAAAATCACATACTCACTCCATCCCTAGGTCTGTCAGGGATTTGTGCTAAGACTGGAAGTTTAAGTGATGGCTGTGTCCAAAAGCATCTTTTCTGGACTGGATTTCATTGTCATTGCTGTGACAACTAGACTGTCCATCAGAGCAGCTGCAACAGCCCTTCCCTGGGGCTTCAAGAGAAAGCTGAACTCACAGCCCACTGTACATGGGGGAAGGCCTCACTTCCCAGAAGGAATTTTTTCTGCAACCCATATGCTTTACCCAAGTCTCAGCATCATGGGCACTGCTTTGGAATTAGGGACTCAATCCCATCACCATCATAACCCCTTCGAAGAGGAACTCTCCACCTGCATTTACAGACCAGAGCAAGAAACAGCTGCCTGCTCCAGGCTTCACAGATATCACCTGCAGCCTGAAGCTTGCTGGAGCATCTCTGCCTTATTTCCCAACTACATCCTGCTCCGTGCTGCATGGTGACACAGGAATGAAACACCAGCTACAGCAGCCACACCAGGATGCACCTGGGGCAGCCACCACTACAGTCGTCTTCCCAACTCTCCACAGTGTGCTGACTCCATTTTCGGCAGTTTTCCTTTACCTACCTACGCTTCCATTGAACTCCATGTCACCTTCACAGACAGACCATCTACTCCCTCTATCCTGTTACTCCTTCTTAACATGCTGTCAGGACTTGCTGGTCCTGAAGAGAGATCCTTAATGGTTGGTTCTTAAGAGAGGTGAGCTGAGGACACTAAGTACAGGGCTGCCAGTGGAACAAATCAGACTTACTTTCAGTCCAAAGGGACCATACTTCTCTCTGGGGAAGAAAAGGACATTAGCCTGAATTTGTAAATACAGTTCTGGGTTTGGGATGTTTTTTTTTTTAAATTCTTTTTATCTTTGTTGCCACATCCACTTACCCAGACACAGCAAAAAAACGTCTCAGCTGAAAAACTGAATTCATAAAAGAAAGCAAATAATTCAAATGAAAATCCCCCACTCAGTGTTTTAATTAGCAAGATATCCACTAAGCACAACTTTCTAGCCACTTCGCTGTGATGCAGGTCACCCCCCACCTCCGTTTGCACCTTGGTGCAAAGCGTGAGGAAATGCAGTTGAAAGTCCCATACTCAAAACACCAGCTGGATGTTTGCCTCATTTGTGTGAGTGCTACACTCCACTCTTATTTAAAAAGCCAGACAGATCTCAACGGGGTTTGAGGAAAAAAAAAAAAAGGTGAAGCTTGCAACTTTGCAAGGAGGAATAAGGATGAATGAAAATACTATGATCTGGTTAGAAGTGGAAGCCTTGCTTCCAGGTAGACTTGGGGAACACGAGTCTTGCCTTTGCAAGATGCAGAGGTGGGTTGGAAAGCCCACAAACCTACAGGGTGTCCTCACGCCAGACTATGTTGCAGTTATGTCCTCGACGGAAATACTGTTGCATTTCCATGCCCACATCTATAGGAGGGCACTATAAAAGGCAGGCAAGCATTTGGGTGAGGAGACTAAGTAAAGTGTTGGGGAATAAAAGAAAGAGGTGTGTGTGAGGGATGGGGAGAGCTGCCCAGCCCTGCCCTGCCTGCGGGAGACAGGCAACAGCAGGTAACGGGACAGGGGAAGGTGCCAGACAAAGCCATCCCTGCCCCACAATAAGCACCCAGGAGCCGCTCTCCCTCCAGGCAGAACCAAGGACGGGCCCAGGCACCCAGAGCTCTGAGCAAGCCTCGACTCATCCTTGCAGCCACCCAGGTACAATTAAGAACAAAGTGGGGAGAGGCAGAGCACCGTGCAGCCTTACACCTGGCCGGGCTGCGGGTACCTGGGGAGAGAGAGGGGTGCTTTTGGAGAAAGCAGGATAAGGATGAGGAGGATGATAAGAAGGAGGAGGAGGATGAAAAGAATAAGAAAAATGAGAAGAAGAATGAGGAGGATGAGGAGACGATGCAGGAAGATGAGAAGATGCAAAAGGATGAAAAGATGCAGGAAGATGAGAAGATGCAAAAGGATGAGAAGATGAAAGAGGATGAGAAGATGAAGAAGGATGAGAAGAAGGAGGAGGATGAGAAGGAGAAGGAGGATGAGAAGGAGGATGAGAAGGAGAAGGAAGATGAGAAGGAGAAGGAGGATGAGAAGGAGAAGGAGGATGAGAAGGAGAAGGAGGATGAGAAGGAGAAGGAGGATGAGAAGAAGGAGGGGGGAGGGGGGTCTCGGGCTGCCGGCTGCAGCGTGCAACACCGCCGGGTCTGTCATCATCCTCCGGCGGCGGGAGGGCGGGGGAAGGAGGAAGGCGC
Source organism: Pipra filicauda (assembly GCF_003945595.2). Lineage (NCBI taxonomy): Eukaryota > Metazoa > Chordata > Aves > Passeriformes > Pipridae > Pipra > Pipra filicauda. The sequence continues at coordinate 987,778 of NW_024103540.1, forward strand.
GGGGCGGCCTCACCTGACGAGGTCGAGGAAGGAGTCCACGGTCTCCTTGCTGGTGGGCAGCGCGCCCGGCAGCCCCAGCCCGGGCGTGTTGAGCGCGGAGGCTCCGGCGCCGGGACGGACGATGAAGCCGAGGGCCACGGCGAGGCCGGAGGCGAGCAGCGTGGTTCCCAGGAAATAGGCGATAGCGATGCCTCCCAGGCGGCCGAGCGAGCGGGTGTCCAGGCTGGCGGCGCCCGACACCAGGCTGCAGACCACGAGCGGCAGGATCACCATGCGCAGCATCCGCAGCAGCAGCTCCCCGGGGAAGGCCAGGTAGGCGACCTGCGCGGGGCTCAGCGCCGCGCCGCGCACGGCGGCCCCCAGCGCCACGCCGGCCACCACCCCCGACACCGTCAGCAGCACCAGCGCGTTGCGCCGCAGGAACCCGCGGCAGCCCCGCAGCCAGGCCCCGCCGCCCCGCCGCCCCTCGGCCGCCGGGCCCTCGGCGTGCCCGTTCGTGCCGTAGCCCGCCTTGTCCTCGCTCGCCGCCGCCTCCTCCATGCTCGCGGCGCGGCGACTCCTCGTGTCCCGCTACCGCGCGGTGCTCGCAGACTCTGACTGAGCGGGCGGGCCCCGCCCGCCGAGGGCCGGGCCGGCGGCGGCGGCGGCCCCGCCCGGGGGAGGAACGGCGGTGACCCCCGGCCCGCCCCGCTGCCGCCCGCTGGGGCCGGGTCCCCACAGCGCCATCGCCGGCCGGCGGGGCGGCACGTCAGCCCGGCGCCCGACCCGCGGGCCCTCGGCCCACACAGGGGTGGCGTGAGGGCCCTCCGTGCCCTCAAGGGCCACACACGTCCTCTCAATGCCCCCTCCGCGTCCCACACCTCACACGTGCCCCCTTCGTGTCCCCCTTCAGTATCCCCGTTGTTCATACACATCCCCTCAGGGTCCCCATAGTTCACACATGTCCCCTCAGTGGCCCCCTTGGTGTCCCAAATCTCACATGTGTCCCCTCGATGTCCCTCCTCAGTGTGCCCATTGTTCATACACATCCCCTCAGGGTCCCCATAGTTCACACACGTCCCCTCAGTGGCCCCCTTGGTGTCTCAGAGCTCACATGTGTCCCCCCAGTGTCCCCATGGTTTGCACAGATCCCCATCAGTGTCCCAAAACTCACACATGTCCCCTCAGTTTCCCCCCCCCCCCATATCCCCACCATTCATACACATCCCCTCAGGGTCCCCATAGTTCACACGTGTCCCCTCAGTTCCCCTCTTGGTGTCCCAGAGCTCACACGTGTCCCCCAGTGTCCCCACGGTCGATACACATCCCTGTCAGTGTCCCCACAGCTCACACGCCTTCCTCCAGTGTTCCCCTCAGCATCCCCATGCTTCATACGCATCCCCTCAGCATCCCCATAGTTCACACATGCCCCCTCGGTGTCCCTATAGCTCACACACGTTTCCTTAGTGGCTCCATGGTTCAATCACATCCCCTCCGTGTCCCCGTGGTTTACACACATCCCCATCAGTGTCCTCGCAGCCGTAATGTCTCTTCAGTGTCCCCCTCAGTGCCTCACAGCTCATACATGTCCCCATCCCCAGTGGAGTTCACATATCCCCTTGGTGTCCCCCTCTTCTCTCCAGGAACCTCTCATCAAGGCAGGAGCCATCCCAGGACAGGTTGTGGTGTCCCTGGTGATCAGTGGCACGAACACATGGACTCTGAGCATGCTTCCTCGAGGAACTGGGCTAAAACCCAGTCTGATCACATGAGCAGGTTCTCTGAGGAGCAAATGATGTCTCTGGCGATACGAGGGGCTGACAAAAAGGGCACCCGGGGCTTTCAAATCTGCAGGAGCCCCAGGGGTGCACTACTGTCATGTTTGCTCACAGAGCCACTTCCATGAGCTCCAGCCAATGTTTGGACTCGAGCAGGGGCTCCATTTCAGTTCATTCCCTTGACATCAGCAAAGCACAGCCTAGCAGAAAACATGCTGTGAAAACAACCAGCCACACATCTGCTTTTCGAGTAGACTGCACTAATTAAAGAGACTGACAGGGTGTGATGGGACAATAATCCTGATTTAATAAGACTTTTCTGCTTTCCAATCTCATGGATAGACCTGAAAATTGCTACACCATGGCTGGAACTCCTGGGAATTGTCCATGTGTAAATAGATAACAACACCACCAACAAGCAATTGTGTTTGCCACCATCCACTTCAGAGCTTGATGCAAAGTCTTGACTTGCAGCTTGCTCTTGCACTGAAATTTGACTCAAGATACCAGCCATATTTTTTCCTCTGATAACTTTCCCTATGAGTAAGACTTGGCTTGTGGAAGTCTGGGAATGACTGTTCCATCAAATTAGAATAAGCAGAGATAGGAAGCAGAGACTAAACTAAACAAGAAAACAAGCATCTGCAAATGCTTCTAAAGACATTCAGTTCCACAAACCTCAAAAGTAACAAAAAAGCTTTGTAGATCTTTTAAAATCAGGTTTGAGTCTTTTTCTGCAAACAGGTTTGTGAATAATAAAAAGGTAACCACCCAACATAACTGTTTCTTTCTCCATTAGAGGCATTACTAAAACGGATTTTTAATTAATATTTTGACAGCGTTCCTTGTGAAAATGTCATGCTTCTTTTTTTCCCTTGCATTTTTCCCTGCTGTTCTTTCTTGGTCTCACTCTTTTTTCTTTCCATTTACCCATGAAAAGGGAAAAGAAAGGGGGAAATGAAACAACAACAGGAAATTGTAAAACAAATACATGAATATAAAGTCTTTATTCTCTGTTTCAGTTGAGAAAAGACTCTAAAACCAAACAACGAACACAAACGCCATTCCCATATGCAAAATGAAAGCAAAGGGAGAAATTCAGGAAAGAGTGAACAAGAAGAACACATTAAATTGGAAAACTCATTTGTAGCAGCACATGTATGAGACCAGCGCAAGAGTTAACATAGAACCTTTTCCACTATATGAAATGACAGTAGACTCCTTCTCTCTTGGAGAGAGATCATGACCTTTTGGGACTGACTTTGCTGAGAGCAGTGCCATGAGAACAGCCAGGTGACCTGAAGGAACACACATCTCCAAAATCGTAGGTCCTAGTGAATGTTTTTTAACCCATGCTAAGGATGTTTGGTGATAGACAACCCTTCAAGAAGAACACTTTGACAAAGGGATGCTTGTGTCAAGCTTCCTGGTCAATGACACCGTGAGAATTCAGACTCCCAGTTTCCCCTTCCTTTATTTCCCCCCTTCTGATTTCCTGATTCAAACACTGATCCAAACAGTTTTCCTTCTTTTCGTGACATATCTTGAAATCAGAATGTTTTTGTCAAGAAGACAAGAGAGCACATGAACCTCCCACCATAAAAATGGACATCATCCCAAAGACATTCTAGGCAAAGCTAACTGTTTTTCCACACGCTGTGAGAGTTCATGGATGGATGCAGTGATTAACCCCAAAGCCCAGTGGCTTATTCAGTAGTAATCGTTGACTGATCCATTGTGTCATGTTTTCATTTCAGCGCTTGTAGATCTTGGGAGCTTTCCAGTGAGTGAGTCTGCATGTTTCCAGTGTCCACCCTGCCGGTGCTTCTAAATCAGGGATTTTGACTTTTTCTATTGCAACTTGAAGGTTCTTTTTTTGTCTTAAGTGGCTTTCACCTTCACAGGGCTTAGAATGCTTCCTCCGGAAATCAGAAGAGAGATCAAAACCAAACAAAAAAACCAACAAAAAGCAACCACCGAAAAAAAATCCAGTTCCTTTTAAATAAAATTTAAAAAAAATCCTTTTGCTTTATGTGAGGAAATAGCCAGTCTAGTTTTCACCACTGGCCCAGGAAGGAATGGTCATGCTGATGTCTAGTCAAGTTCTGCTTGATATCAATTTCTGATGGTAGGCATTTGAAATTTCAGCCTCAGTGGAAGGAATGAAAAAATCTTGATGGCTGTAAGGGAATCATATCCTTCTTCTTTGTGTTTCATCACCAAGCAACCAGAGTGCAGGATTTAATTTGAGCCATTTTCCTCAGAAATGTTCCTGCTTTGTTGAGGGAAGTTGATAGTCGGACCTCTCAGAGCAAAAGCTTACATGTCCTTTTTCCGACTACTCATCCGTTCCCACTGTTAAATTTTAGCAAAGTCTTGCTGCACATCCATGGGATAGACACTTAAAATAGGATATCTGTAATCTAGCTGTTGCCTTCTGTTAACATAATGTCTAATTCTAATGCCCCAAGGAAACAGAGGCGATAGTTTTCCACACCAGCAGAAGGTCCATACAAAGTCTGAGAGAAATCAGATTTGAATTTCTTTGCTAGAGAAGGAGAGGAAGGCTTTCAAAGAGCTGTTTGCAGCTCTGTGAGTCTCACATCTGCTACATGCTCAGTTGGCACAGGTCAGAGTAGCCCTCAGGTCACATTTCCTACAAAACCACATAGCAGCAAGAGTGCAGAGAACACTCACGGTGCCACCTCCCTCTCCTCTGTCTTCCTGACTCTATTTCCCTCTTCGTAAGACTGACAAGGTCATCTGCAGCTTTCAGGAGCTTCCTTGGGTCTGGGTGCCATTTATCCTCTGTTCTTGGGAGACCTAACTCCTATAGGTTTAGAGAGAAGACATCAATCAGCCCATGTGCCGTGACTGGTTTGGTCTGAAGTAGTTTGAAAACTGATCCCTCAAAGTCATAGTGGGGGAGGAGGGAGCAAGATGAAAGGGAAAAGGGCAGAAAGACATTGTGGTTTATATTTGTGTTTTTCAAGAGAAGCTTGAATAAAGATGCTCCCAAACATCCAAATGGAGACATTCTGGGCAGCCTGCAGTGTCCTAAGGGGCTGTAATACAGAGTGGCCTTTTTCTGAGGAGAATTCAGGAAAAGCACATGGGAGAGATCTTGTTTTCTACCGAGCAAAATGAAGTCCTCAGAAGAACCACAGCACGCTAGCTGAGGTGGGAAGGCCTAGAGCACTTCCTTGGTATGCAGACTTTAGCTTGGCAAGAAGACTTGTTGGGCCTGGGATGCCAAGCAATTTGGACAGACTCCAGCCCCATCACAGAAGTGTTCTCCACCTGCCTCTGGGAGGAACACGAGATGTGTTCCTCAGCTCTTCCTGGTGCCTCTGACCTGCTCACCCCATTGCAAGCTGAATGCAGGGCCAGCCACCCACACACAGTCAGCTGGACTTGTCAGAATGAGCCAGATTTCAAGACATCCAAAACCACAGAAGGAAACCCCCCAGGCCCAGAGTGATGATGGATCCAAAGAATAATCCTCAGGTCCTGTTTCATGTAGGTTCCTGACTAGCAACTGAAATAACCCAGTCCCAAATACAATCCTACCACAGTGTCACAGGTTAATTCAATGTCTTTCCAGACTGGGTAAGTTCTCACATCTGATCAAAAATATTCTGAGGATGAAAAGAAAAGGCCTTTGTAAATGCATTTTCTAATAGCAGAGGCAGGCAAGGAATTTTGCAAATACCACTTGCTTGCCCAAACTCCAACAAAATATAAACTGCAGACAGGGATGGTTAACCTAGGGTAAATATTTAACTTTATCCTCCAAAGGCACATGCAGTTTTTATGAGAAAGAAGATGAAAAATATAGAATAATACCCCCCCACACACCTTGTTTACTCCAGGGCTCCTTTGATGGCTCTGGAAACAATGTCACATTGAGACAGGAGTAAATTTAAGATCGGGTGTGTAACTCCCTTTTTCAAAACCATCATAATATACAAACATAAAGAAAAACAAATCAGTACATGATGGATAAGAGGGACCCCGAATCACCTCCCAGGAATAACGGAATTTTCTCCTTCATAAGCTCTCCCTGAGATTTTTCTTTGACAGTAAAGCAGGGAAAAGCAGGAAAAAAGGACAAGAACAAGCACAGACGTTCAAGATCTTGGATATGTGACAACCTGTCCTAGCAGGAGACGTTGCCTCTAGCTGGTGGGGAAAATTCAGGGTCAGGCTTTTCAAAATAAGCAGGGTTGATCTGAAAACAAGCTGTGTGATCTCTCACAGTAAAGCTTTGCTACTGAAGAAGCAAGGGAAATGATGGGAGGGTTTCAGCTGTGGGAAACACGCTTGAATGAAGAACCTGCAAGTGCTCCAAGTGCCTGCTGATTTCTCCTGTGGTTGTGGGTTGATAGAGTGCCTTGTCATTGGCAAGAGATGGGTAAGTTAGACAACTGAGGATTTGCCTGGCATTCAAGGATTCATACCCAAGCGCAGCATGCCTTGATTTACATCAGCTGTATGGAATATGCTATAAAAAGCTACATTAGGGAGGGGGAAAAAGCATGAGCAATTTCTGAATGTTGGTTGTGATTCAGTGGCTAGAAGCAGCAAGGGGAATATTTATCCTCACGCATTTTATCCCTGATTACGATACGACAATGAATACTGTATCCCTGATTATGAGTGACAGTAAACTGGGATGACAGCAAACAGGAATGGCAAAGCTTCTGCCAAGGAACATAGGAGACCATGAAGCTGCCCTTTGCCCACTGGCCTGTAAGGATGTTTTCCCATGCCGCCAGCTTGATGCAGGAGTGTGACAGTGGCCACTGTGATAGTGGCCACACCGAGGGGCAGTGGGAGCCAATGTATGGGCCAAACATGTCTCTGAGAAGTAACTGCAGCTCTAGAGATCCCTGTGGCTATGAGGAGAGCAGCAAAATATTGTGAGAACAGTCGTACTGGAAAAGAAGAACATAAGAGTAAGCAAAGCAAGAACGTGATGTTTTCTGAGAATACTTCTCAGGTATCCACCAATCTGCAGCTCAGATATTTCCAGGTGGTCCTTTGGATTTAAAAGCCTTCCATTAATTTTCCTCCTGCAAATTTGTCTGCTGGGTTTTTTTTAACTCCATCATCTCTTTTCCAGAGGTGTGTGGTTAGTCCTGTACAGAGCTCACTGCATGCTTTTGTCACCCTATGCACCTCTCCTGGCGGAGACAGGTGGCTACCAGGGCTGCATCCACTAAAAACTTGCCGTGTTTGCTATAATCTGTGAAATATAGATTTAGGAAGGTGTTACAGCTTTTTGCCTCTGTCCTCCAAGGCTGCTGTTCAGCCACTAAGTGCAATTCCCTCCTTTGCGAGTTGGGCATTCAGGCTCAGGAGATGTTATTAGGCTCACGAGTCTAATGAGACTGTGGGTCTCTGAGGCTGTGGGTCCTCCAGTTTCTGCTCAGAGACATCTCCTCAGCTCCTCAGAGGAAGTTTCTCTTTAGCCAACCTGCCTATTTTTGTGACAAAACTCACAGAAATACACTTCCTGTGAGATTTCCACCCTTCAGCAAAATTTCGGTGAAATTGCATGCTGGAATCAAGAGCTGTTAATGAGGGATGGATGGAGTCACGTAGAGACACATCTCCCAGTGCGTGTGCCAATGTACCAGACTAACACTTACCTTGTGTCTACCGTTGTCCCAATTCTCTGTGTGAATCACAAAGCAGTTTTCCTAATATGGGAGAAAGGGGGGGATGCAGATTTTCTCTTTAATCCTGAAATGAGACATAAACTTAAGTGGTAATACAGTGGCAGTTACATATATCTAAAGAAAATGATAAATACATACTCTAGTTGCATTGCTACTCTCCATTTCCTCCCATCATGTTTGCATCATGGAAAATGAGCTTTCTGCTGCTGAAGTCTGCAGTTTCAGACACATTTCTTAGCTAGACCTAGAAAAGTACATAGATACCTGATGTTTTTCTGGGGGGTTGTATTTCTCATTGACCTCAAAACCTTTGAGAATCTGAGCTTATATTATCTACTGTACCATTTCCAAAGCTGTCTAGGCTATGGTAGGTGTGTGAGATGACTGCTGGGAGCTCCAATGGCCCTTTTAATGGCCTGAATTAAAGCAATTTTAGCTCCCTAATGAAATAGAATCGTTATCAAGACCAGGCGAAACAAAACAAACAACAACATACCTGTGAGAGTAGTTTACACACCTCTGTGGTCATATAACAGTCCTGTTACTGCAGGTCTGGGGAATAACAGCCCTGCTGGGAATTAAGATGGGAAAAACAAGGCAGGAGGAGCGTGCACTTTATACCTGCCTGAGATCAGAGCCCAGACCTCCTGCATCAGAGAATGCAAGTTCAGCCTCTGGCACAGTGCAGTCACAGAACAGGGTGTCAGATCCTGGGTGTCACAGAACAGGGTGTCAGATCCCCTGATCTTGCATCAGGGTTGCTGAGCCATGGGACACATGTCCTTCTTGAGGGGGTGAAGAAGTCCTAACTCAGCTTGCAAAAGAGCCTTAAGAAAAATGAAGGGAGGCAAGGCCACCCTCCACCCCTTGCTCACACGCCACCTTGTTGCAGAGGTGAAAGAGTGGCTCTGTTGGCAGCAGAGGATATGCTGAGCAGAGCCACCACATCTTTCTGGTGGATAAGGAGAGGCAGCAGAGGCGGCAGCTGGAGCAGGCTGAAAGCTTTTTCTGAGTGCCACAGGAAAAGAAACCATTATGAGAGCGTGCTGAAAGCCTATTCATTGCTAAGGAAAGGGCTACTGAAGAATGTGGGACGAATGCCGAAAGCTGCCAGCCAGAGCAACAGGAAGATTATTAAAGCCCTTTGCAAAGACCCCCGTCTCCTTCCTTTGGCAGTGGCAATTCTGGACATGGAGTCGTTTCTGACCTACCCATTGAAACCTTATAAATAGCTGTCTGTGGGGAAGGAGAAGCTGGGTTACAGCCCAGGGGGTTTCTTCGCGTGGGAACTGTAGGTGAAATGCCCCTACTACAGCCAAATACAGTCAGGAATGAAGGCAAGTGCACACTCTGGAGAAGCTCCCCTTGGATTATCAGACCTTTACGGGGAGTGACTTATACACCCAAAGGAAGCAAATGGGGCAGTTTTCAGCCATGCTCCTCAGCAGGGAGCAATGCCAACCCTCTCCTGGTTGCTGGCTGTGTGTGCACGATCTGTGCACACAGGAGATGGGACTAGGAAAGCTTTTTGGTCTTCCAATGGGAATATTTTGCCCTGAGTCAGCAACAACCTGTTCCGACAGACATGAGAACTGTTTCCTGCTTTCTCTCTCCCAGTATCCATCTTCCTTTCTGCCTTCTTTCTTTTCCCTCACCTCAGCTTTTTATCTCTTCAGTGTTGCTTGGGATGAATGTCTGTGAGACAAACGCTAGCCAAGAGGAACCCATCCCAGGAACAAAGCCCCTGAGCAAAGATTCCTACAAGCAAGGCTGTCCCCTTTGCTGTCCGTGGTGAAGCTGATCCTGTGGCTCTTTAATGAGATTGCTGTGCCCATAACTATTACGTTTTAGGACCCGATACAGTCCCTTGCTGCAGGCTCAGCCGGGTGAGAACCCTGTAGTAGTAGGTGCTGTACAGACACATCAGGGAAAAATCCACCCCATCAAAGGTTTCTGTGGGGTGCGAAGAGAGGTGGAGGCACAGGAAGATAAAGAGACTTGCCCAAGGTTATCCAGTACATCCTGCTCTTTGATCTGCCTTGTCCCAGGCTGTGTGTCCCCCCCCCCACACAACCTGTATCACATATTCAGAGACAATAGCATCGTTACAGGCTGGGAGCATTGTTTTCTTGCTTCTAGGAATGTCTTGGCAGGGAACCAGCATGAAGGAGGAGGTGAAGAAGTACTCTCAGGGGGTTGAGATGGTCTGTTGACTTCTCTTGGCCGCAATGAGACTCCAACATGTCTGCTTCCATACCCAAGGGTTTAAAAGTCAGGAGTCTGGTCCTTCCAAACTCATGTGACTTTATGGTTTAAAAAGCATGAGATTTAAAAGAAAAAAGTAAGTGCTTGTTTTTCATTTGCCTTTGGTACTGGAGGCCTTTGGGTCATATTGTTGAGCTTTTAGCCCCAAATCCAGTGTCTATTCTGTCCTTTGGTCAGGGAACACAGAGCATATTCCTTGTCTGCTCACTCACATATATTCACAAAACGTTGCAGAACCTGAAGTCTTTGAGCCCTCTAACTCTCCACCTTCATTAAATTTGGCCAATGGGTTTAAGTCGTGGGGGAATCAATCACACACAGCACCATTAAATAAACGTTGTGTCTTTAGAAAATGGGCCAGAAGTAGAGATGTCAATGGTTACTGCTACTTTTTTTAAGGATACAACTAAATCTTCTTGGAGTGGAGCAGAGGAGAGACACGGAAACACTTCATGTGTTGGAAAAGCAGCTCAGAGGCTGGACCAAGAGTCTCTCTGGAAAGAAGAAAGAACATTCAATAACCAAACTCAGCTGAAGCAAAACCATAGAAAACAAACCGCCTGTGCCAGGAATAGGGGGGAAGGGCCAATGCTGGGAAAGAGGGAGAAAAGAGCACAGAGAATTATTTAGTTCATGTAAAAACAGAGCAGCACATCTGAAGAACATAACAAGGAGGTGCATGTTACAACTGGCCAAGATGAAAAGAATCAAAAAAGAAAGAAGAGAGGCAAAGGCAGCTTTAGGAGTAATGACAGGGAGATCAGATTTTCAGGCAGAGCTCAGACATGTCAGCTAAGTGGAGCCTTGTGAACACTGCATGATGCTTAATCCTAAAGGCATCCCAAATTCCAGTAACAATATCCACTTCAAGCCAGCAGATGCACCATCTCACCTATACCCTTGGGGCTCAGAAAAACACTGGTGTTTGGATGTTTGCCCTTCCCTGCATCCATCCCGAATCCTGACTTACCTGTGCAGGGGCCACAGCTCCTAACAAGGCAGGAAGGGAGATGTTCAGCTGGGCTTGGCTAACGAAGGGTTGGAGACCTGCCTGCAAAAGCCTCATGGCATTTTCACCCCAGTGCAACATGGAGATGCATGGCTGAGATGGGATTACAGGCCACTTCGATCTCCCTGGCTTTGCTCCCCAAAATTAAATGATGGGGATGGAAGATAATTTCTTTTCTAGGGGACAATGTGTGCTGCCAGGAAGAGCTCAGATACCTCCAGTGCTGCAGCACATTTAGGCAAGTAGTGGCTGGGTGGTACTTGGTCCCTGAATGCTGGTGCTGAGCAGAAAGACAGAGGAGCAGCCAGGGTACTCCAGTACCTGCACAAGGATGAATTATCCCCATGAGCCCTGTGACTGGAGACTGGCCATCCTTTGCTCCCAGCTAGAAACAGCCAGGGAAAGCGTTCAGGGAAAATTCTGAGATCTGGCCTGAGCTAAAAAGGGAAAGCTGGTGGGGACAGGAGGTGGGTCTTGGAAGGTAGGAAATTTGTCTATGGTAAAACACCACTGCCTCCTACTTCTGCTCAGTCCGAAGTGCAGCCTGAGCGGCCAGGCACAGCCATGTCCCACCCTCGGCAGCACGCTCGCTTGTCCTGTTGATTCAGTTCACTCTCAGTGGGACAGGATGGGGCAGGATTTGGCCCTTTGTCTCTCAGTGTCTGTGCAATCTGTGGGTTTGTAAGCAGCGAACCATAAAAAATGAAGAGTTGACAACTAAATGCTCAAAATCTGCTAGGACTTTGTCCGGAGTGGGCTAAGCAAACAAATCCAGATGGAGCGACCTATAATCTGCACAGTTACATGATCTGCTCAGCTAAGAGTGTGTTCAACGCTGCTTAATTTGCCTTAATCATACTAATTTATGACCCAGGTTTCTTACTTAATTAGTGAAATGAAGAATGAGAAGTGAATGCATAGCACTAAGTCTCTACTTGTTCAGCTGGCTTATAACCTCCATTACTGAGCTGGGAGAGTTGTGTTGATTTGTTGTCTGGATGTTTAATGCGGCTGTCCACAGGGGACAGAAATTGGTGAGGAATCAGCAAAGAAAGGTACTGAGCTGATCAATAGCCTTCAAGCTCAGGGCCTCTCAGTGAAGATTGAGTCAGTGACCATATGATGTTCTTGGAAGGGCCATTTTGGGTGAAGAAGGTTGCAAACCTTTGAGTTGCTGCTGTGCATGACACAGCATTTGCCTGCACACCTGGAGCAAAGTTCCCACTTCATCCCCAAATGATTTCCCTGGGAACACAAGGAAATCACCAGGGCTCAGTGTCTTTCACAGGAGAGCATCACCAGCCAGCTCCAGCAGGTTCTGGGTGCATTTTCCTTCACGGGACATTGACCAGTGTTGATCCCGCTCATGCGGAACAAGGCAGTGCTGTGTCTCATGTGCCTCCAGGGAACTAAAGAGGATCTCAGGGAAGATGGCACAAAAGCTTCCCTGGGTTTGCATTTTCAGATGGAAAACTGTTTTCAAGGAATGAACTCTAGTGATAAGGCAGGGTTGGGGTTTTTTTCCACTTTGAAACCAATCTTTTTCTGGCTGCAGAGGGTTGTTCCCTCCATACTGTCAAACAGGAAAAGTAATTTAAAAAATCGGATGCAAATACCCCTGTTTTCTTTTCTCATCCCCTTGTTTTCTTTCTGCTGCTTTTAATTTTTGGAGTTTATTATTGGATAATTGCTTTGGCTAATTGCATTGAAACAGTTTTAGCAAGATTGGGTAATTACATTCAGAGCAATTGGGCTGAAAATGCACAGAATCTGGTAGGAGTGTTTCACAAGAGGCTGAACTAGATAAACAAAAAAGGATGTGTTAGTTTGTGTAAGGTACATGCACGTACTTAGGGTACACAGGTCCAACTCTAAAACAGGGAAATACTATATTCAGGACTCTGAGCCCTTCCCCAGGACCTGGGATCTATGAAAAGTAATTCTGACTGGCAATGGAGGGAACTTGTAAATATAGCCTAGATTTTCATTAACACCAGATAACCAATTCCAAAAGTGAAAACCCCACAAGTATCTTAGGAGCTTCTGTCACTGTATCAGAAGCATCACTGGCAAATACAGCTTTTATTTCTAAATACATTCAGTGAAATTCAAATTTCCAATAATTAAACTGTTGCAACCAGGTGTGTAGCTGTACTCTTGGCTCTCTTGTAGCCAGCAGGGATACAGCAATTCTCTTTTAGCCTTCTGCATATTCAGAAATCCTTTCCTGGGAACTGATCACCCCCCACGTGTGAAGCAGGTATCCAGCATGAAGAGGACATGGGACAGTTTTACCCAGTTCCTGTGCTGACTCCTTCCTTAGCCCTTCCTGCAGCTGGTTACTTCATGCAGAGTTTCCTCCTCCAGATCTCAGGCATATGGGAAGGCTGGTGGGAAATGCTACAGATTTTGGTGAAGGGTTTCTGGGCAAACCCAGCAGTCCCCCAGACACACGGAATGCTATGACAGAACCCCGAACACTCTGGATGGTCATCCTGTTTCTCAGGCCCCCACAGCACACAAGCATGAGGGGTCATTTCACCTTCCTAGCACTGTGCTTTGGTCCTGGTGAGGAAATTAGGTCCTCTTGTTTCCTGCTCTAAGGGAAGGGTTAATTAAGGAACAGGCAGGAATTGCATGTCTAAAGCCCACTAGCAACATCTCTGATGTAGCTCAAGCAATTTGCAGAGCCTGGGATGAAACTTCCACCAGTCTGTCTATTCACCCATCCTTCCTCTATCTCTCTCATCTAAAAGCAAGACACAAGCTTGTGAGTCACAAGCAGACTAATTTGAGAAAGGCAAAAGCCACTTCTGAGAGCCTCTGGCTCATGGTTGAGACAACGGCCCTGCTGGAGCAAACCTCCCACCAGTCCCACCAAGGCATCCCACTGAGATAAAACCAGGCAAAATGCTTCTCATTAAATCACCCTGACAGAAATTACTTCATAAAGGGCATCTTGTGGATGGCAGGTCCTTCAGGCCAGGGCTGTGACTCTGCCACATTAACTATAATAATATCCACACTTGGCATGATGAGGAGTGATGGCGAGCACAGCCGAGTGAACAAGCCTGAGCCGAGGGCTTCAGCCTTGGGTTTTTCCAAACATTGCAGCCTGTGTGGGCACTGGACAAGCACAAGTCTGGGCAAAGCTCAACATTCCCCAGCTGCACAAGCAGAATTTAATTTTGCCACGAGGAACTGAGGCATATGTTGTAAGAAGGGAATGGTGGGGACAGTCCTTGGGCCATGAGCTTCTGCTTCCATCGGAGGAAGAAAGATGGGGGACTGGTGTGGATGATCTTAGGAGAAACTCCAGAAATTTACAAGAAATCCCAAGCTCTGGCATAGACGGCAGGACCAAGGTTGCCTTGCCTGATTTTCTGTAAAACCTCACATATTTCACTACAAGCGCAGAGTTTGGCTTTTCCACCAGCACGTACAAAAACCACACCACACTGACAGCAACCCCCACAGCAGCAGGTGATGTTACTCGGTGCTCCCCTGCTGTTGAGGACCGCCCATCTGAGCAGAGAAGATGCTGTGAAAGAGAGGGTGATGGTCTGGCCCATGTGGTTGGTGCCCCTGAACCCCAGGGCCTCTGGAAAACCAAGGCCTTTGCAAAAGGGAGAAGGGAGGCCGATGTTGTGTTGAGGTCTTCGCCAGTTTGGACGCTGCAGTGCACAAAGTCAGCATGGCTTGGGGAAACTGGTGTTTTCTCACACCCAGACATCTCCTCTGGGACAAGAGCCCCTTGTTTTCCCATCCAGCCCCAGTAAAATGAACCTTGCTCCAGCCTACAAAAGTGGAGTGAGCTTTGCAATTGCCAAAAAGGTCTCCTCTGGAAGTGGAAAAAGCAGCAGCCTCCCAGCATGGTCGTGTCCTTTGCTGGTGTACCTCTTCTGGGGCCTTCAACGAGTGTCCATGTTGCATCAACCCTGTGTGTGCTTGTCCAAGCCTCTCACTGCACTTTAGAGGGATTCGATGGCCATTGCAACTCTCCCTGCCTGTAGGGACCAGGTTTCTGAGTTCTATGAAAGTCTTTTCTCTAGTCTGGGCCCTCAAAAGAAGCACTGTTATTCTCCCAAAGACTTCCTCCAAACATCTAATAGAATGATTAGATTCTACACAACTCCAAGGCAAACTATAGCTTTCTGAGGTCCTGAGGGTGCTGTGTTTGTGAATGGAAGCTTGATCCCATGTCATTCCTGCAAGCAGGGTTACCCTAAGCCCTCCTGTCTGCAAGTGCCAACACAGACCCCACTGCATGTCATTGAGCATTTCTAGTTTGCAAACTCACTTTGCTTGCATTTTATTTCTCGAGCATGACTTGTATCCTTGCTGATGGATGTGTCCACACAGTCAGCATGCCAGACTGGGCACAGCCTGTCCTCCAAACTGAGCCCAAGGTGCTGTGGACACAACCAGCAGCTCCCAGGGTCACACAACGTTTTGGCTCTGAAGATGTTTGTGTTCCAGTTTCCTCACTTGGGTCCTCATTTGCCTCGGGGAAGTTGAA
This sequence comes from Pipra filicauda, assembly GCF_003945595.2. Taxonomy (NCBI): domain Eukaryota; kingdom Metazoa; phylum Chordata; class Aves; order Passeriformes; family Pipridae; genus Pipra; species Pipra filicauda. Next base: position 1,003,012 of record NW_024103540.1, read on the forward strand.
CTGGCCAAGATTGACAGGGAGTGGAAGGCCCTTGTGCAAAATACCCTCCTGGAAGATGATGTATTGTTGTTTTACAAACCCTCCATCACTCTGACTTCAACAGGGTACCACATTACCTGGGCTGCCTGAATAAAATGTTTTGCTCCTATTTAGGGGTCATTTTTATTAAGGTGAACCCAGGACTTGTATGGATGAAGAACAAAACAGAAGTTTTAATTCCCCTGCTGACCTCTATAAACTCGGCTGCTTTTCTCCGTGGCCCATGCTGCTGTTGAAAGCTGGTCCCATTCCTCTGCTTAAAGCAGGGGCAACTTTCCATTGAATAGATCCCAGAGTCCCAACTGCAAACTCTGAGCAGCTCCTACCATAAACCAGGCACACAGAGCAGAGGCAGGAGACACTGACACCTCCTGGTATAGTGTATCACTGAGAAATGATTCACCAGCCATTGCCTGAGAAACTCTGGTTTGGGATATACCCGACAGAACACACTGGATTTTACTCTGGTGCATTGGCCACCTTGAAAACAGGTCTTCCTGTGAGGTGTTGGGACATTCTGCATTTTTGTCAGGAATACGCAGTTGTTTTCTCGTTGTTCCTTAAGCATCCCACTGTTTCCCTGACAAGGTCATGGTTTAGGTTAAAAAAAATCCATTCAGCTTTTAAATACAGCTTGCCATACAGCTCAGGGTTTGCTAATGTCATAGAAACTGTATTGATTTTTTTTGAGAACATAATTTTTATACAGGCTGAAGTGCTCCATGCTCCTGGTGAGCCCAGCAGTCTGGGCAAACATTTCTGCATCCTTTCCCCTCATGATAAACCTGAGTGTACCACCACTCAGAGACTCACAGACCATGCCACCTCACTGTTGTTTACTTGAGGTCAGTTCAGTTTGGCAGAAGTTTTGCAATAGAAGTTAATTAGCGAGAGTGAGCTGATGAGAAAGTCCCAGGGCAGATGAAAGCCAGGCCCAAGTATCTCCCTTGCATCGCTAACAGAAGAGAAACACAAATAAAAATTATTACAACAGTTGAGAATCAAGTTTTGTGTCTTTTGTTATCAGGAGCAAGTCACGACACCGAGTCTCAATATTTTGAAGTTATATGTAGGAGGGGAAATGTCATAAAATAACACCATCCTGAAAAAGTGGACTGGCAATTATTCTCTGTGTTTTTCAAGAAAAACAGGCCAAAAAGTAGCAACCTTACTCAATTTATCCTAATAAATCTTGCTCCTTAAATAATAAAAGAAGGGAGGAAGAGCATAACTCAAACCAAGCTCAGCCTTTGGAGTAACTTTACCATTTCTGGTTCTTTTAGGGAACAATTCTCCAGTTCCCCTCCCACGAACCTCAGCTTTGAGATGTTGTCGGTGTAAACCCCCTGCTCCCCGTCCCTCTGAAATCTCAGGGCTCAAACCCCACCGGGCTGAAAAATGAAGATAGTGGAATAAAGGGAAAGCGAAGCTATTTTGATTGTATAGTGCCACCCACTGTCGGAGAGACAGACGGCACCGGGGCCGCTGCTCCGGCACGGGCGGCGCTTGCTGCTGCCTTCAATAACCAAGATAAATATCTGAGACATGTCATTCAGATATCTGAGACTGCCAGATGCCTATAAGGCAGCTCTATACAGACAGTGGGATATATACACATGGATACACAACTGCTGAGGTCAGTTGTATATTGCATATATGTAACTCAATACAAATATTGTATATATCAATCAATATTTACGTACGTGACAATTCTGAGTCTTGATGGGTCGCAGAAAGCTGATGTGAAGTGAGTGGTCCTGCACAGTGAGAGAGATCCAGGGGGGAGGAGACCTCACTGGAAAACCTTTGGGTGGGTCTGCGGTCACAAGTGTCCGGGAAAACACATCAGTTGGGTGCCAGCCCCTCTTGGTGGCCTACAGGTGTAGAAAGGATGTTCAAAGAGATTGGGAGGGGATGGAGATGTGGAGGTGCAGGAAAATACGGGCCCGTGTGTGCATTTCTTCAGTGAAGAAGCTTAATTTGATGTTTGTATTTGATACACATCACGATTATCAGCTACTTATGTGCATCAGGATGGACAGAATTATGTCATGACTTTCCTGTGTTCGGACATCAGGTGGAAAAAAATCCACCCAAAGCACGGTGCCACTCTCTGGGTTATGCTATTGTACATGTACAGAAGGAAAGATATTTCCAACAGTTTTGTGAGGAGCTCAGACATCCCAGCACCCTCCAAACCCACAAAACGTTGTATCCTGGGAAAAGGCCGAGCTGTATTTCTCTATACATCCACCACTCAAGGCCAAAGGCAATTCAAGCAGCCGGAGAGCAGGGCGTGCTCTGGCGAGCTGGGAGCTCTTGGAGGATGGTGCACTCTTCTGCAGAGACACCCTTGGAGAAGAGATCTTTCATTAAGATTGTCATTTGCTACCATTTCCATCCCCGCAGAGGCTGCCTCCTCCTCACAGGCACCGTCCCCGGGGAGGCAGCGCTTGTGAAATATTCATACATCAGAAGAAATTACATTTGTAAGCGTGGACTGCGAAGCGACAACTGGCTGGAGGGGTGAGCAGGGAAAAACAAAAGGAGCGAGGGAGAGAGGGAAAAAAAAGGCAGAATGTGGGAAATGAGAGGTGAGCTGTGATTTCTCCCTGCCAAAAATTACACTGAGTCTCAGTGTGGTGAGGAGCTTCACGGGCTGTGCTGGGGTTCGTTGCTGGTGGCATATGAACTGAATAGATTTTCTCTTCACTAAACAGCATTTGTATTTGTGCTTCTGTAAGACTGGAGAAGAATCTCACCTAAGCATGCCCAAGAGACAAAACTGTCCTCCAACCACTGGCAGATCTCTGTCACAGGCTTGAATGGTTTGGGCATCTCTGCAGAGGCTACTCCAGTTTTAAAGAACTTCAAAAAAAAAATTTAAAAAGTCCACATTTTGAGATTTTTGGTCAAATTTAATTGAACAGCCAGAAAAAGGCAACACCAAGCCCATTTAGTCCTGCATGGCAGGCTTCAGGCCCATGATTGACAGGATGTAGCTGGGTGCTTGGTGCAGCCTTTGGATATCTCCAGCACACATCTGCAAATCTTTTACACCATTGTGGACCACTAATGCCCCACAAGCAGACTGCAAGATCTCCTTGAGAAATGCATATTCCCTCTTAGAAAACAACCTTTTTCTTTTCCTTTCCTCTGTATGTCTCACCCTGAGTACTGGATTCCTTATCAAGGTCCAGAGGCTAAGACCTCTAGCAGTGACAACAATAGTGAAAACTGGAAGAATCATTGTTTTTAATGCTGTGATAATTAAGATCCGCTCATTGCTGATGTTACCCGCTGCTGCTTAATATACCCAGATATCCTATAGGTACAGGAAAGGAGTCTGAAAGCATCCCATAGGTGTTTTCTCCAGCGGATGGTTTCCACCCCTGCATAGGAAGGATCCTTATACCCTCCCTGCACCCTCCTAGCTCGGTCCTCGCCTCCCTCGCAGGAAGCACACGCACGCTCGCATGATGCAGGAGCAAGTTTTGACTATTTTAGGGCCTGAAATTTCCCTGTCGGCATGGCAACTTTCAACTCCTCACCTCTGACGGAAGCTGCTTAAAATAGAAAACCCAGAAAGCAGGCATCGTGCTCCATGCTCAGCAAGCCTGGCTCCAGCATGGCAGGTAGGGCAGGATCTGGCCTCTCCGGGCTGGGGAAACGCCAGGGCTAAGCAGGATGACCCATGGGCCATCACCACCCACTGCTGCCACAGCAATTTTTAAAACACCACCTGAATCTTCATGATATTTGCTGTTTAAAGATATCCTCTCCCTATCCGCCCTTCGCAGCCCAGTGAAGCTTTGTTTCCATATTCCCAGACCTATCCACAGGCATTGAGCCTCCATCTTTCCATGGATACTGTCTCCATCTTGGATATATTTTCTCCCAGGCCTCCAGGGTTGTTCAGTACTTTGGGATTGTCATATGAAGAAAGGCTCCCCAACCCTTCGAGCTTACTTTTTATTTTTACCCTTTTTTTTGTTTCCCCCCTTTGGAAAACCCGTTAATTTTTTACACCTATTTATTTTTCCCCAAAACAATTTTTCCTCCAGCTCTCACATAAACAATTACGACTGCATGGGGTCAAGCGGGCATGTGGTGTGTCTCCTCTAATCCCCGCTTAACCTAATTCATTTTCTGTCTAAGAACAAAACTGCGAGATTCATTCAAGGGTCTGGATTATGTCTCTCTCGTCCTACAGTGCTCACATAGGATTAGGGAATAAAAAAACCTAGAAATCATCGGTGAGGCACTAAACCTGCAAACAACCCAAACACCTCAAAAATCCCTTTCTGTGGCTGAATTTAAGCTAGGAGTCAGGATGTGCAGGAAGAGCTTCTCCACTGAAACATCATTGCCAATGCAGAGTCCAGTCCTCAGGGCTATTTTTAGGTCTATGGGGATCCAGACCTTCTGTCATATTTTGGTTTTGAGGTTTTTTTTTTTTTCTTCTTTTCTCCTCTCTGCAACCCAAAGTTTTCTGGGGAGTTCAGCGGGTCTAGTCGGGATGTCTGGGGGGTTTTATTTGGCTTTCTTGTGGGAAAAATAAAATCAATCTTCTGTGCAGGGAAGAAGGGCTTGTTTTGTACAAACACAATCATTGCTGCTTGTTGTTGCTTCTAGGAGAGCTTGTTGACATTTTTCAATCAAAATATTTTCCACTCTTCCTCCAATTGACATCTTCTTATTTTCTCCCCCTCTCACCCCCTTCACTTTTTGCAGGTGTCGCTATTTTAAACAATGTATGCACTTTCATTTCTATGTGTTTTTGAAAGGGCAACATCCAAGCATTTTACTTTTCCCTTCTGCAGCTGGGAAGTGAATATTAACATAAGAAATTTCTCTCTCTCCTGGCTTTATTTTATTTATTCCCATCCTTTTTCCCACTGCTTCCCTCCCTCCTGAACTTGTCAAAACTGCTCTAACCAGGGAGAGGGCAAACCCCAGCTCTCCTCTGGAGAGCATGAAAAACCCCACCGAGCCAGGCTGAGCCCGTAAACTCTGCTTTCCAGGATAAAAATTAATTCACCTCCTGAAGAATTCCACTTTTACTTCTTAATTTGGGATCCACAGATGCTTGACTGAGGCACTTCTAACAAGGCATCTTCTAAAGAGCCTGCTGCAGGCTCTTGGCTCCAGGGGGAAGCAGGAGTCAGCTGGGAGAAGTTCCCTCCAAGCACAGGGACAAGCTCTGGTCAGGAGCAAGCTGGGACAGTGTCCCCAGCAGCTGTTTGTGGCCTTTTTAGGGTATATAGACCACCTTAAAAGATGCCAGTGGAAATGGAGATACCTGTATTTTACCTAACTTGCATTTCTCACTGTTCACAGATTCCCTTCGAGGAAAAAAGAGGGATGCCCATTCCCCAGACCAGATAGAAAACCAGGGGTTTTCATCTCTAACACATAATGCCAGAGGAGGTTTAATGCTTTACTACCAGAGTGTGTGCTCTTGTTCAGCCTAAGAGGCAGCAAATCCCCATTTCACAGGCAAAGCTCCTCCTGAGCTCCTCTAAGGGCAGGGGAGCTGATATAGCCTGCAAGGAATACCAGGAAGAGCCTGGGATATCAAGAAAAGGCAGTCAAGCTGGACAAGAAGGTATCTGCAACTCACCTAAAGGACCTGCAGGTAAGAGAAAAACAGCAAAAGAAATTTCAAAAGTAGAACAAGGGAGGAAAAAGAAAAGCACGTACAGGCTGGGCCAACAAAGTTAAGTGTTTGGCAGTGATTTACCGAGGTGTGCTTACTCCAAACAGAAGCTTTCCTGGAGCTATTGAACAGTGAAGCAAAGTTAATCTATTCATGTAGTTGCACTTATATGTGTATCTATAGTGTCATTATTAACACAGTCAATCCCAAAAACTTTATTTCTTGATTCCCTTGAGTGGGACACAAGTCCCGAGGTGCCCTGGGCAGGAAGCCCATCAGCCTGGAGCTGCAGGTGGGTTTCTGCAGGACTACAAAGGGTGCCTGTGCTTGGGCTGCCCAAGCAGACAGGGTAAACACCCTCGGCCCTGACTATTATAGGAAAGAGCGAGCCCACATGTCCTGACTCACTCCCTAAGGGACACCGAGCAGAGGAGCTCGTGGTCACCCGCACATCCCTCCTGCCCCACCACTCGCCTTTGCTGTGGCTGCAGCTGGTCCCCTCTGAACACTAGAGCCTCTCTGACCTCTACTCCCGAGGGAGTGCACCCCTCCCTTCCCAAATTCACTGTTTGTCTCCTGTTTCTCCTTCTATGCAGCCCCAGTTCCTCCTTCAGACAGCCGCTCCTCCGTGGTGGGGACTGGAAGTGATGGGCACCTTGGATTAAGATTAGCCCATTGCTTCCTACTCATGGTGTTCATCTTGCCATATAATCAGAGATGTAAAAACCTCATTGAAAATAAATCAAAGTTAAACATCTAAGCCCCCTCCCTGGTTTAGAGCTTCTCCTTTAGCTTCACGGCCTCGCCAGCTACTTTCGTGATGGCCATGCAATCATATCGCTTTCAGCTTTGGCACAAGGGATGGGATAGAAGCTTTTGTGTGTGTGTACAGAGGAAAGGTGATGCTCAGGATGAGGAGAAAGGGTCAGGGAGCAGGACAGCAGATTTGTGCCAACAAAGAAAATTATTCCTCTATATCACCTTCATTCCTGGTTTGCTCCCCTCAGCCCCTTGTCAGCCACCAGCTAAAACCCAAACCAGCTTTGAGCGCTCAGGCTCTGTCCAAGGGAAGAGAAACCTACTGTGAGAAGCACAAATGCTGAGGTGAAAGAGAAGAAATCTCCTAAAATGATTGTAAAAGGTCAGCTACTACTTAATTTAGAACATATATTGCTAATGAGAATTGCCTGGGTAGTCTGTACAGATTACTAGAAAGTCCCTTCCATACCGCACAGTTAGTCTGACTATTTAAAACTCCCTCTGTCCCCTCCCCAGCTACCCTGTGACTGCCACTGCTTGCAGGACATCTGCCAGGGGAGGATGATAAGACAAAGAAGCCACCATAAATCACAGCTGCTAATTGCAAAGCCGTGTGTATCTGTCCTTGCCCTTTTGTGCCTTTGCCTGCAATCCACGGCTTGCTCACCATCTCCCTGTCATTCCTGCTCTTCCCTGTCTCTCTGGGCTGCCCCCCTTTCCATTTTGAAGCATGGCCTCTACTTCTCCACAGTCAGCTTGCTTGACTCCTTGTGTCTTCATTCTTGAGCACTCCTGGCCTCTTCACCAGCTTGTTCACTCCTTTTATGTTTCTCCTCTTCTTCCTAGAGCTTCATCACCCTCCTTACCTTCCTGCTTGTCTCTTTGAACAGACACACATGATATGTTTTGCTGTTGCCGTGCTTTTCTGACATTAACTAATTATGGTCTACAAGCAATAGAAGGTCAGCAATAGATTCTTAGTTTTACAACCCTAAATCCCACTGTGTCAGTGGACACACAAATATGGATGAAGATCTTTCAGGAAGATGGTCAGGCCCAGACTCCAAAAACCTGTAAAACCAGTAAAAAAGGCTGTTTCACACCATAGAAGCACTCCCTTGTCAGCAGAGGCTGCTCCTGGTGCTCGAGAGAAAAACCACATCAGCTTCACTTTAATGTCAGGAAATATTCTGGAGGCAAAACTGTTGACCTTTGGGTCATCTCCTCATCCTTAAAACATTAGCCAGCCTCCAGATTTCCAGGAACAGTTTTTTTACCAGCCAGGAGAGTGTTGAGAGACTATAAGAGGCCATAGTTTTAATTTCAAGTGATTTAGGTAGAACCCAGGGAGAGAAGGAGACCCCTCATGGATTACTAGGAGTTAGCTTAGTGTTTCACTGGAGGAAAAATAAATTGCTGGGAAAACTAAGAACTGACAGTCTCCATGGCAGTGTTTGACTACCTGGAGAAAACTATCCCTGATATTTGCTGTCAGTGCTTTGTTCAAGCCTGAACTGCCTCCACCCAAGCAAAGTTGCTCCACAGGTTTCAAACACTGACAAATTGTAGGGGAAACAGGGTTAAAATGTTTCAGAGAACAAAGCAAACCAGGAAAGTTCTTCCATGAGCCAAATAACTTTTTTTTTTTTTTTTTTGCAGCATAAGTGGGGAGCTTCTGGGCTGTGGGACCTCAGCATTAGCAAATCGTGCTAACAAGCTGCTTGAGCGTTCGTGTGAGGCACCAGAAGAATGGGTTACGTGTCTTATTGATTTAATGACTATCGCTGCTAGGAATTGATGCTTTCATTAGAGAAAGCAGGTTAGCAACAGACTTGTGAATGTTTGGCCAACTCAGGAGATGGCAGGGTACAAATGGTTTCCCCTACTGAAATAAAACTAACAGGCAAGGTGTAATGTCATGGGGCTATAACACACCTCTGGTTTACCAGATTAAAAAATCCCAAAGTTGCTGAACCCCACCAAAGATTATGATTAATATATCATCCCTTTGGAAAAGAACAGTATGATGAAAGTAAGTACTTGTTGCCGAATATCTGTCTTTGAAGCCCCACGAATAGGATTCAGTTTCCCCATACTGGAAATCTTGGCTGATGATGCCAAATACCTTGGATGATGATTCCTAGGAAAATATAGGCAACGTGAGGTAGAGAAAGGCCTTTCCCTTTTTCTGCTGAAATAATAGCAGAGCCCAAGGATGTGGTATTTTAAGAAAGAAATGAGATTAAGAGACAGACACTAAGTGTTCACAGCACTTCTGACAGAGATAAAGTGCAGTATCAGTTTCTATCAGATGGAGAGCACATGGCCTGCGCTTCAGGGGAGAGGCTTAATGATTTAATAGGGCTTTCCCACCCCTCCCTACCAGCTCCAGCCCTGCACTCAGATATGTGAGCGTCAAGCAGAGACAATCCCAGATGCAAATAAATCATTAGAAACCCTCATTCGGGGTCTCAGCACAGGATGTTGCTTGGGCATATTCCACGCAAGAAGCAAAGCAGGTTTCCCTGTGCCAGGTTATGTCCCGCATCTCCTGGAGGAGGGTCCGTGTCTCTCATCATTGTTTCTACTGCCCCTGGGGCTACAGCCTGTGTCTTGTTTGGTGTTTCAGGTGTTCAAGCGAATGTACAGTGATCACACACATGGCAGGAGGAGGGTCCCAGAGTATTCTGGATTCTGCTTCCTGTCTTCCTTTTTTTGTCTATGTCCCTTCCCACCTTGGCCCCAGTTTCTGTTTCCCAATGGATCTACTCCTAGTTACCCTACCAAACAAGCACAGTTCAGGTCTGCAGGTTGTCCACCACATGTAGCCTCCACTCTAACATTCGATTAGGTGGAAACCTCCAACCTTCAATTAGATGGGAAAGGAAGAAAGAAGAGAAACTCCCATGTGGCTGCTTGTGGCACAGCCTCTACCGTGTTTGCTGGGGAACAGGGTCTTAAATCTCTGGCATCCTCGCTGACTCCATTACTGAGGAGGGATGTCCTCTGCAAGCTTCATCTTTGCTGTATAATACATATATGGAGGCTTTGGCCACCCAAGGCCAATGTTTAATGATTTGAACATGACGGCGTATGTGGATCTAACAAGACCTACTAAGTTTTATCTACAGGGAGAAGGGAAGTTCGTGATGGTACCAACTACACTAAGTAACAGCCAAGGAAACTCTAGTCCCAAATCCCACATAAGAAGCTCTGGCACCCACAAATTTCACAAGATTTTTCGGTGCTCACCACCTCCCAGGCAGGATGTGTCCTCAAATGACTGAGCTGAGAAGAAAAAAAAAAAAAAAAAAGAAAAAAAAGTTCTCTCAAAATACCAGTAAAACATGCTTCTGATGCAGAATTAGCATTTGGCAGAGAAGTGACTCATGGTGACTGAGGGCTTTGTGCATCCCTTCTCTGAAGCAACCAGGATCTTTTTCTGGGCTTGTGAATCACTAGAAAATGGTAGATGAGCACATCTTGACCTGAGCGAAAAACTGAGGGTGTTAAAGAAGATGAAGGGCTCTTCTCTGCTCTCTGAAATAGCACTGCTGGCGACTTTGTGATGCCAGGAAGAGGGAAAACAGCATTTCCAGGGGTGGGTTAGAAGGCAGAAAGCCTCATTTACAGTGGGTTTCATGTCTTTGGAAAGCCCGACTGTGAACGAAGGGTAGATTCTGCTGTACGCAGAGCGGGCTCCTGTGTGGGAAGGGGCCATGTCAGCTCCTTTGAGGGACTGATGCCTTTTTTATTGATTGCAGCACCCTATGCTTTAGAGGGCCTGGCACATTCTCCAGATGCTTTTGTGACCCATAACCCCTCCCAGAATCTGAGTGGCAGAAGAGCGATGCACAAGCGACACCGGCCCAGCCACACAGATCTGAGTGCAAAACGCTGCCTTAGTGAGGCTGCTGCACTGAGCTCTGCAGCTAAGCATGGCAACAAAGACAGGCAAAAAAAAAAAAAAAAAGGAGTAAAATTCAAATCCTGCCATTGCTTTCATGGTAATCAGCACAGGCATTATGCAGAATGATTTGTAATTTTACACTGACAGCTATTATCTTCTGGCAGCCACCATGACTTAAACAAATGTCTGATGTTGCAAGGGGCTGGGGTTTTTGTGCCTTTGACAAGAACCTCAGTAAGGAGCCTGAAGAGAGGGAAATGCTGCTCTGCAGTCCTTGTTTCAGTCCTGGTGTATGGATCCTGGCAGTCCTTCCTTGGTGCCTACAGTAATGCTGCAACACCAACCTCACTTGAAATGCCTTTTGCAGAGCAATAGAAGAAACACAGCCCATGGACTTTGCTTGTAACATCCTCCTTTTCTTTGGATGAAGTGTCTGAAGCGAGGTGAGATGCAGGGATAAACCCCACAGCTTCATTCAGCAGCACAGATTTTGAATATAAGTAATGTCAAAGCAACATCCAGGCTTCTACTTGAGCAAAAACTTTTTTTTAATGCCTTCTAGACACAGAGCAGGTAGCAAGTGCCTGGGTAAAGTGATTAAGTAACTCTTCAGCTGTACAGGTTCACAGGAAATCGTCTAATCTTCCTTACAACTCACAAAACAAGGGAAACAGGAAAGCAAAAAACATGAAAGAATATGGAGAATGAGAAATTCTCTCTTTTGCCTTGACTTTTGCTTGTCTTTTCAACCAAATTTCTTAGAAACCCAGATCTTGAACTATCCTGGTGATGGGTAGAGCTTCAGGCTCATGAGATGTCTGGTCCTGGACACTGAATAGGATCAAACACAAAATGGGACAAGGCTCCAGAGCTGGAATGCTCCAGTTCAGGTTCATTCATGATATTAATATTTCTCTTGCCATCATGTCTTGTTCATTCAAGATGCCCTCCCACCAACCACAAGAATACCCTGCCAATCCACAGGGATTTTCTATCAAGCTATTTTTAGAAAAAAATTAGAATTTTGAATCAATAAAAAATTGGCCAAAGGTCCATCTGTGTCAAGCCTGGCTGGTTTTCAATCAATCTTTTCATTAAATTTTCATGTTTTGATAGAAAATTTTAAAACTGAAGATTTTTTTTTTTATTTTGCAGGGGAAAATTTTGCCTTTCAAGCAAACCAGCTATAACTTGCCCAAAGGTGATCCACACTTACAGAACTTCTTTGGCTTCTGTGAATATTTCTAGTTTTTGTCTGGCTACTATTGATGGTTTATTTAAGGTGTTGTTGGCACAAGTGAGATATTTTTGGGCACTTTTTAAAAGCTTTAAGTTCTTTTGCTTTTATTCTGGAAGCTTTTCTGTGCCCAACAGCTGACAAGCTGTTTCCAGCTCTAGTGGCTTGTCCAATAAAATATACTAACATTCCCTAGGGCCTTGATACATTTCTGTGCTGCTCAGAAAAATAGGGGGCTGCCATTCCCACCTCAAAGCCTCTCACCAAGTACTCTGCTTGATATGTAAAAACCCCAGTGTCCTGAGGCATTTGTAATTTAGAGTTCAGGTTATATAATGCACCATCCCCTTCAATCCTGATCAGGATAGATCCAAGGTCATTTCCCTGGTAACTTCAGGAGATTTTAGCACAAACCCACGGCTTCTTGTTTTATCATTATAGGCCACTTTTGAAAATCTTTCCCGATGCCACCCAAACCTCCCCAACCCAAAGAAAGATGTTTTTCAAAGTAGTTTCTTCCTTGCAATGCTTTTTTTTCCCAGGTTCTCCTTTTTAGGGTTAGGAGGTGTTGGCACCTTTTTGAGATGTTGCACGCTGTCCAACACATGAGATCCGAAGTGAGGTGGCCCAGTGATCCCCCAAAGTGGAGGGACAGTCCTCCCAGGTGGCTGTGGCATATCTGTCTGGGATTTTGTGTCCAGTGGCACCTCCAGTCTGAAGGCACAGGAACCTGGCCAGCTGGTTGATGAACACCAAACCAACCCCATCCAAGTAAAGCCATTTTTACTTATTTCAAAGATGTGGCCACTCTCCTCACCCACCGACAGCGGGCACGGCTCCAGAGCCTCTCCACCCCCCTCCTCCCCAAGCCCTTGCTGGGCTCTGGGGTCCTCCAATATTTGAGATCTTCCTTTTAATCTCACATTTAGCCTTGAGAAGAGTAAACTCTTTGCAGCCTGGTTGGAGCCAGCCAGGAGCTACTCCTCAACAAATATCTTCTCCTTTGTTTTGCCCAGTTATGTTATCTAGGTCATTGTTCTACCTTTCCTGCTCAGCCCCACCCAAGGTGACCGAAACCACATATAAACTGTAATATGGGGAGCTCTGAGTTTTCAAGATCCATTTTCACCCATTCTTTGGATGTTCACCTCACCTTCTCCATCCTAATTCCCACCACACTGAGAGCTCGAGAGATTACTCACTTCCTTGTGGCCATGTCTCACTAATCCCACCCTGGGTAAGATTTGCTGGGGTGATTCTTCACAGAGGATGTGGCCAGATCCTCATCCTGCTATGGCATCTGGTGGGGAGTGGGGTGTCCCTCATACACCTGAACACAGTTTCTGTAAAAAAACCTAATCTCTAAGACTCAGCTCTGTAACAGTGAGCAAGTCTGCGTAAAAAAAAAAAACAAACCAAAAAAAACCCAAAAATTAAAAATTCAGAGAGAGTTGACTGCTATTTCCCCACTCAGCTCTGTGTTTACCTCTGAACATCAGCACTCGTGGCAGGGCTGTGTTTCCATTTAACACGCACTCCCCCCCCTTAGATAATTGCACTTAATTGCCGGTGTCGGTGGCTCAGACGTCTGCCAGGCTCCACCGTGGTTACAGCAGCAGCGCTCAGGAGCCGAGCAGGTCCACCACGTGTGGTCCAAGCTGCAACCTGAGGACGCCCAGTGCCACTCGCACCCCCACCCTGCTCCCTTGGCAGATCTGGGAAAATCAAAAAGACCCGCGACGTGTTACACTGGGATGCAGAGACTGCCCCAGCATGCAGGCAACTCGGGCCAGTAGTTAATCTATGAAGTGGGAACAGCCCCTTTCATCTCAGCAAATTAACTCCAAAGGATAAGGATGGTGACGGAGCCGACAACAGCTGAGTTTATCACAGCTTTCAATTTAGAAGAAACAACCCGCTAATGTGTGCTCTGAGCAGATGGATGTCACACAAGCCAGGATTTTAGGAAGCATTCCCGACTTTTCCAGACTTCTGTTCTTAAGACCTTCCCATTGCCTTTTTTTAGCTTCATGGAGGTCGGCAAGGGCCAAAGTGGGGTGGCGGTGGAGCCGCAGCCGGGAAAGGGTGGGAAGGACTGGCTGGAAAGACTCTGATACAGGATGAGGAGCACGGAGGCTGGTGTAACTTCTGCCCTGCGGGGACCTGCAACAGGTAACCCTCTTCCAAGAGGAAGGAATTTGCTTCTGGAGCCACTGTTCCTGTACTCACACTGCTTTTCTCACCTGGAAAATTCACTCTTTGAGGGAAGGACCTCACGGAGCTTTATGAAGGCAACGGTCTGGGCCCAGCAGATAACTGAGATGCCAGATTTGCAACAGCCTCTAAAGCATTTTGCTCACTGTTCGAATGGGGTTTAAAGAAAGTAGCTATTTTTCTGTTTTATTTTTGAAGCCCTTCACTTTTTCTTAGATTAGCTTCTGAAATGCCCAACCCTGCAGGAAGGTTAGCAAGGGCTTGGTGTTCACCCCTTAGGGTATGAATCAGTGTGAGTGGGCAGAGGATAACTCATAGCCTGCCTGCCTGCTCACTTAAAGATCTGCTCCATAGCACCAGGACCAGGCTTTATTGCCAAATAATCCTTCATTTTTTAAATCCTCTGCCCCAGCACTCTGAAATATCAAGAGATAAATACTAATTTCAGTGTTTCCCTGAGCCACGCTCACAGAGCCTGTTCACAGGGTTTGTCTGTATCATTTCAGCCAAAAAGTGTTGTAATACTTCCTCTTGGTAATCATTTGGGAAAGCTGTTGCAATGTGCCACCTGCCCCTCCATACAATGTGCCTGTGCCCTTCTTTCACTGACAGCTACAGGAACCAGATGCCCAGGTGTGGAAGATAATTTCCCCATGGCAAGGAACATCTGGCTCTTTGGCAAACTCAAAAGACCATTGTGTCAACCAACCTCTCCGATGTCAGTTTTGGTTGCACACTGAGGTCGTTCGGGAGCTGGCACCAAAGTCTTGTTCTTCCAGGCACCTTCTGTCTTCAGGTGACTGCTGAAAGTAGAAGATTGGTTGCTTTTCCAAAAAGACTTGGTTTCTTGAAAGCTTCTCAGCTTATCTATGCTGTCCTTGTTTCTCAGCTGAACTCTTTGCTAACCTCAGACCTAACCACCCTTCTGCTATTTACAGTGACTTCTTTTTTCCTTGGAAAAGATTTATGCATTGACCTTTTCCTCACACACCTCACTTTTGCCTTCTGTTTGTCTCACCCAACTTTAAGCAGTTGTCTGAAAAATTGGAGTGAAAATAAAGAGTTTTGTCATCCTGGGTTGTCCCTGTAGTCAATGGCCCAAAAGACAGAGGAGATATTTCTCCTGGCAGGAGTTACAGCTATGGAGCAGAGTGGGATTCTTCATGTCCCACGCCAGAAGGATTTTGTGGATATCTGCTTTGGGGATGCATTTATGGGTATAAAAGAGCCAACAGCCACATGAGGTGCAGATGCAATGAAGAAAGTAGCTTTCTATTAGTGTTTTTTGGCTGTTGAAAAATATGCCTTCTGTCTTCTATCAAGTGCACTGAAATGTCTCTACATTAAATTAAATAATTTCCTGCTCTTTTTTTTTCTTAGATATCCACTTGGTTTTTTCATATATTAACATTTTTTATAGCAGAGTGGCAAATTATTGTGGTAGAGCTAAACTACTGTGGCTTCAAGAGTTTTGCAAAAATAGGGGGTTTTATATTAGACAAACATAGAGTTTTTGGTTAGTCTGAGGTAGCAGCAAATGAGGCAGAAATAAAAAACTTGGAAAGTTAAGAGACTGCTCTCTCTGTTTGGTCTGCTACTTATGTAGGAGGCATTCTTGATTTTATAAGAAACTTTCTTTATGCCCCTTCTTAAACTGATGCTGTGCTTTGCCAGGACCTGAAATGTAAAAACTGAAAATAATGGACTGTCTTGCATCAATTATGGGACATTTATACCTTGAATGCAGCCTCTTGCTATTATTAATCTATTATTAATCATCCTTATCCCAGTGTGGATCGTGAAAAATGGGCTGCTTTGAAAACAGGCTTCCCCAGCATGTTGATGGAAGGAGGGAAGATGGACACGGTTTGGATTCTACATCTTGTTGCTCCTGGGGCACTTCTTTCCTGTTCCTTCTGCCTGCAGGAGAGGAGAGGAGTCCAAGAGCACAAGTGCCAGGCCAGAAGTCACTGTTTTCACTAGGTTCATCCCAAAACCCACGGAGATATTCATGCAGAAGGGTTTCTCCCTCGGGGCTTTCGTTTTGGCAGCTCTAGCTCAGCAAACAGAGAGGGACCACCAGGTCTCTACCAAAGCTGTGAGCAAAAGTCCCAGGAGACTAGGCTAGCTCCAAGCTAGCTTTGGGATAGCTGCTCCAGCAAAATGGCCATGGGTTAAGTGTCTGAGTGGAAAAACTTATACTAAGAGGTGCATTGTGCTGCCTAAAAATAGCTACCACTTCTTTATCCAAACCACATCTCTCCAGAGGGCTCCAGTATTTAAGCAAACTTGGATGCTGGGAGGAATCCTGATCAGGGAGACATTTTGCTTCGGCCACAGATCTCTCTGAAGTCACTGGGAAGCATCTGCAGAGGCAATGGCAGAGCTTGGCTGTGGCCCATGCCCACGCACTGCAGCAGCGCCTCGGCTGTTTCAGTGGTTTCCTTTAATTGGGGTGATCGCTCACACGCGGAGGAGCAAATTAAAATCCTGTGAACTCAGCTATATAAAGAAGCTCGGGGACAGGCAGACACAGAACCGTGGAGTTGTTTTAGGTTGGAAGAGAACTTTAGGGTCTTCAAGTCCAACCGTTAACGCAGCACTGCCAAGGCCACCACTAAACCATGTTCCCAAGTGCCACACGTCTTTTAGGTACCTCTGGGGACGGTGAGTCCACCACTTCCCAGGGCAGCCTCTTCCAATGCTTCTCCAGCTCCTTCCCTAGCTTTATTGCCCCTCTCTGTACATGTGCCAGGACCTCAATGTCTTTCTTGTAGTGAGGGGCCCAAAACGGAACACAGGATTCAAGGTGAAGCCACATCAGTGCCAAGTAAGGGGGATGATCACTGCCCTGGTCCTGCTGGCCACGCTATTTCTGCGACATGAGGGGGAGATATCACTTGTCACCCCATTCTCTGCCCCTCTGTTCCCCTCCAGACACTGCATTTGCCTTATCGGGAGTGTTTGCCTGGAGGGAGGAGGCTCTCCAGAATATGGTATCTTACCACAGGCTGTTTGCAGCATGTCTTGAGGAGACCACGACCCACCATGCTGAGCTTGTGCCTCCAAACTCACTTCTCATCTGTCTCCCCCATCAGCAGGATTCCTGCATCTTCCCCTCAGGGAGATGAATGGAATTTTGGATGGGACAGGTCAAGGTCCAGTTGAATCCAACAAGTCTCGTTCCTCCACCACCCTCACCCTGCCAGGGCTGTCCTTTTTGGAGCTCAGCTTTGGTCCTTCCATGACAGCAGATGACTCGAATATTTAAAAAAAAAAAAAAATTAAAATAAAATTGTACCACAACTCTTCTACTCCCCAGAGCTCCTCTTTTTCTTCCTTCCCAGCAACTTTCTTTCTTTAAATTGAAGAAGGTGCTGGTCACCTTTGCTCCAAAAATACACAAAGCTGCTGCATAACTATTTTCCAAATAATTAATCTTTCCAGTGGAATAACTTAAAGCCCCACGTTTCCTGTTATGTTACACAGCTGCAATTTGTAACAAGAGATCCCGCACTGCGCTATGTGGGCAGAGGGCCAAGGACGTGGTGCTTTACCTACACAAGAGCCCTACATAACTAATCCTTCCCTGCATGTTAAACAGTTAGGTACTGTTCAGTTCAAGAGGAAAAAAAAGAGAGGGAAAACAAAAGCCTTTCTTTTGGTTGTCATTTCACAGTTTGGAGTTAAATTTTCAGTGTAATTCTGATTTGTTTTGTGAGCTTCGGGGGTTGGGAGTGCCCCCTTCTTGGCTGCCAGGGACATAAATGCTCAGTTCCACCACCAGTAGCTGTTTCGTAGATTAATTCACATTTCAAACAGATATTTTGTCTGTCATAAAGCTTACAGCCTCCTGCATAACTGGGATCTCAAGATATGCCAACTACAAGCATGGCAATCCTTACTTCTCTGCCCAAAACCAAGCTTGGGAGGAAACCATGGGAGATGGCCAGGAGATAAGGGATGTCCCTGGATTGGGAGAGCCCTTGGAGGGCCACTGGAGCCAGGCATAAATCAGAACCACCCTGAGACGGGGAGAAAGGATGCCAGGAGCTGCACTGGTCCCCTGCCAGATGCATCACCCTGGGATGATATAAAGCCTCCACTGGCAAGCCTTCATCCCTCCTCTGCCTGGCACAATGCTCAGTGCTGGAGCATGGAGGGTCTGGCCTCCCAAAATCACTGTCTCTCTCTTGTCATGTGTGTTTTACATACCCATAATAACAGCATCATGTGTACTGTGGGAGGAATGCAGGGTTTAGCTGAAATAGTAGCATTGTTCGTAGGTATCATAAACCACCATCAGAATCATGCATATACTTTCAGGATAATAGTGAGAAGGAGTGGGATATGGCAAAAATCAGTTATAAATCGTTGTCTTATCAAACTGAGGGAAAGGATTTCAAAGGCTCACACCCCCTGGCTTTCATTCAGCAAAGAACATACACACAGTGTGCAAGCTCATGGGTCAAACTCCCAATTTCATCCCTAAAGATACGCTATAGGAGTTCGGCAGGAGTTTGCTGTGGGATGGGAAGGTCTAAAAGCATCTCAGCCAGCTCAGCACCTAGTTCCCTGTACTGTCAGTGGGATTTTAGGCATCTATTTCACTTCCAGACCCCTAAACACACTCAAAGTATCTAACCTGTGGTTAATGGGACTAGCATGAGGTGGGTGGAATGGAGTGGAGGATGTGTCCCTTGTAAGAGCAGGTGCTGCTGCTTGCCTCCTCTTTTTGGTGAGGAGATGAGGATCTGAGTGCACTCCGTAAAAATCACAGTTCACTCAGCCCAGTGAGGCAATGAACAAAATGAGGCAAAATTTGAAGGATACTCCCGTCTGTTTTTGGGGGTTACCATTAAACCTCCAGGTGATGGAGTGGGCCTTCAGGGAGGAGTGAATGAGGAGACTAGAGGCTGTGGTTTCCACCTTGGCCCTACCCATGGCTTGTGCTCACGCTGATGGGACTTACCCCAGGTGATGGAGAAGGGCCTGGTGCCCGTGTCAGGATCACTCCTGGATGGTCAGATGTGCTGCCGTGGTGTCCAGAGCACGTGGTCTCATATCAGCCACATCAGCTGCAATGTACAGGAGTAACCCTTTGAAAGGGAAACAATTTGAAATTAAGCAAAGAGAACAGCTTCCAAAAGGCATGAAAATCAGGTTGTTTCATGCTTAGAATAACCCCATTACCTCAATATCCTGAATGAATTATGCCAAACTTCCCATGCACACACACACACAAAATCCCCCTTTGGGCTACTTAACAACAGCGAGAAATTTCAGAAGAGGAAGCTCCTGAAAGGAGGGAATTTGAAACAAGTGTCCTTTGGAACAGAACAACAAAGTGGGTATCTTCCTGCTGTGATATTTAGAACGGCAGTTGTTCTCCTTATTGTGAAATATATTTCTATTGTACCAGCAAATTCTTAAAAAAAAGCTTAATCTTGCACACCCTGTACATTAGGAAACTCAATTAGGAAACTCAAATTAAGACCTCTTTGAGACACTGATCAATGCAGTGGTGAGGAAGGACCTAGCTCTAACCCTAACCCTAACTCCTAACTGTAACCCTAACCCTAATCCTAACCCTAAACCCTAAACCTAACCCTAACCCTAATCCTAAACTTAAACCACAACCCTAACCCTAACCCTGAATCCTAACCCTAATGCTAAACCACAATCCTAACCTTAAACCCTAAATCCTATCCCTAACTCTAACCCTAACCCCTAACACAAACTCTAACCCTAAACACTACCATTAAGCCCTAACCCTAACCCCTAACCTTCCCTAACCCCTAACCCTAACCCTAACCCTAAACCCTAAATCCTAACCCTAACCCTAACCCTATCCTCTCCATTCCAGAATGGCCCTAAAATGAAAGGACCAACACCCCACACCCCTACAGTGCCACCTTACCAATGTGCCATATGCCCTTTTTGCTGTCACATCCTACCCTCTCCATTCCAGAAAAAAAAAAAAAAAAGCAGCTCAGAGAGGGAAAATTATTTCCTCCCGGCCAGAGAGAGCTGTTTATTGTAAATAAGGATGGGGGGAGCTTATGCTGCATTATGAGAAATTATGCTTGTGTCAACTTTTCCTATCCAAGACCAGAGCTGGTGGGTTTGCACCCAGGTAAGGTGCCTGTAGTGGTAATTGTGCTTCAAGAGTGTTTAATGTTCTCCTTGCACACAGGTGCCATCAAACTCCAGGCGTCTATCAGCACTTAAAAACATGTTCATGATCCTTTTTTTGTTTCGAAGTACAGAACAAAACACTGGAATCACATGAAATCCTTGCCTTTTCTTAGTGTTTGCTCTTGGCTTCTTCTTCACACGTGACTAAACCATGAGCCCACTTTTTTCATCAGAGTGATCCAAAAGACTGTCACCTTGAAATGACTTCATGTCAGCACAGTTCTTATTAGACATTGGAGAATCCCTACCAGCAAGTTGCCCCAACACTGGATAAACTTCTATCAGCTCTTGCATGGAAGAGACACAAATCCAGGGTCAATTTGGACATATTTTTTTCACTGCTTGCAGGAACGTGTAGTTTGGGTAGTTTCTCCCAAGTTTTAAGCAATGGGTGGCAAATGGGCAGAGAAGGCTGTAGAAGAAATGGAAAGGACAGGATGAGAGATCATATACGGCTGGGGAAAGGGACGTAGCAGGAAAGGTGATGAATTGGTGAAAAGAAAAAGCAAGGAAACCAAAAAGTGAAATAAACTTACAGAAACATGGAGGAGTTCTAGTAAAAGGGAAAAGAGAAACAATCTGGGAACATCAGCAATGTGGACAGTATATTTAGTTAAGCCATTGACACTCGTGGGAAAAGTGACAATTGCAGGATTTAGGTCTTAATCCAGCAGGGGAATTTCAGCACGGGCTTATTTTTAGATATGTGAGTAATCCTCATGACTGCAGTTCAGAAAGGTAGATCCCAGCTCGTATCGAACCTGTTACCAGCATGGACCTCACCATTAGAAAAAACCAAAATATTTTAAACCTCTTTTAAGCCACATGTTTTATTTTTTCCCTGTGAAAAGATGTACACCCCCAAATTTATTTATATTAATAATGACAGGGAGGTGGCTGCTGGGAGATGGGGAAACAGGGTTTGAGGTTTGCCCTGGACTGAGACAGGTCTGCCTGGGGAGGTTGCTCCTGCTCTGGTTGTGCTTTGCTGAGAGCAGAGGTGGGGAACAAAGCAGCCTGATGGAGAGACTTCTGGCATGATGGAGTGACCAGAAGATGGGTACCCAAGACATCACATCCTCAGGAATGGGCCTTGTCTGGTGTGGAGAAAACGGGGCAGGTCACAACTGCCTCCCTCCCAGGCTCTTGCAACCTGTACAGAACTTGGCTTGGGTACAAAGGGAGCAGAAAACCACATCTGAGGGTGAGCCTGGCTTGCACATTCAGAGCACAACTTATAATATTGATATTTTAGATGAGATAATATTATTATAGTAATTTATTGATTGGTTCCAAATCCACTGTCTCCTCCTAAAAGTCAGCCTAGACAGAAGTTTCACATCAAGAATTTTATTCACTGGGTTTTAGGGTGGGTTTTTTTGGAGGAGGAGGCAGGATTGCTAGTTCTTTCTGCATCCATCCTTTCAAAATACTTTCGAAACCAAGTGCTTCAAAAACAAGAAGCTTAAGCCTTTCAGATACCAAGAAAACAATAATGCTTGGAGTCAAACGCTCAGCCTGGGAGTGAGCTGTTCCTACATGGGGATGGTCCTGTTCTTTCTCAGTGATATTTTATCACTTGCTGCAAGCACTGCAGTCTCCCCTGACACAGCAAAGTCCACCATGGGCTGCTCCTTAAATGCCAGTGCCAAATCTCCACTGATACCCAAAAAGATTAACCATCATCCTCATTATCCCTTCTTTGTGCTGGTTTTTGTACTGGTAAACCCACTGGCTATTCAAACATCCGAGGAGAGCTGCCCCTCCTCTTGCAGAGGCTGCTCTTAGCCAACTCCACACTGCTCCAGAGTTTCAATACCTTCAGGAAATTTAGGAAATCAGGATGCCTGAAGGGGTCTCCAGTTGCTGGATGCGGTGTGATGTCACAGAGAGATGATTCCTCCACTGGACCTTGATGTGGTGCTGGTAGACCCCACAGAGAGCCCCAAATCTGGGAGAAATTACCACCTTCCCTGAAAAGAAGCATATCTCATGGGATTGGCTTGGCAGAGAGACCTGACTGTGTCAGCCTGGCATCTTCTTGCTTAACAGGCTGAGTTTTAGCAAATAGACCCAGATAGGAAGAATTCGTCAGTGGGTTACTCCACTTCTTTCCATTGGATTGAAGTGAGCAATTTCAACAATGCTCCATAACTGAAAATTTCTTTTGGAAGAGACTTAACCACTGAGATCTGGCCAGTCCATCCTCGTCCTTTTACCAGTGATACCGTGAGTGTCTAACTACTATCTGATGAAGAGATCTCCCTTAACTGTGCTCCTACAAATATACATCAAATCACATCCAAGTTTGCCAATTGCAAGGAGGAATTAAGGAATACAAAACAGATGGAGAAATGACTGATATGAAGCAGATCAGATGCTTAGAAAAATAAAAAAAAAAAAAAAAGGGAAAGTAACTTGAGTTTCACTTTAATTAGTACAGAAAGTTGTCCCTGTATTTATGCAAGCATTTTATACTCGCCTTAGATACAAGTTCTTTGTAGCAAGCTTGCTGCTATGGGGCTGATAGAAGGAGCTCAGAGAAGCAAGTATCAGGTCCTCTAACACCCTAGCCTTGAAATCTGGATTAGACAGCAATGGTTTAAAAAGGCCAGGCGGGAGCAGCAGCTTTATTTATGGGAGTGTTATCTACAGTATTGTGGACTGACAGTTACAGGGATGGGAAATCTGGGCTAGAAATGCACTCTAACATCCCTCAGACTTTTGCCATTTATCACTTTGAGGGTAACATTTAAATCTGCAGAGGAGGGATCACTAACTGGTGGCACTGAACCAGCCTGTGCATCTTGCTGCATCCAGCACCCCTTCTTCCTCCTCTGACTCTTAGTGTGGGGAGAGGAGGAGCAAGGAGGGGGAGCAAACAGCACAGCAGGACTTCAGAAATCCTCCCAACATCCAAGTCAGGCGTAGGCATAGACCTTGGACACCCATTTATTCCAGTAAGAAGCATTTACCGGTGCCAACCGGTGCCAAGAGTGATAACTAGAATACACTTTGCAACACTCGGGCGAGGCAAGGCGGCTTGTGGGGAAGTATGGATCATTTCCCACCCCCTTTCTCCCGGAGCCTGACTGCGGCAGACAGCGTTCAACCAACCCCCTTTGCACCTCCCGGCCTCCCTCTCCCGGCTCCATCCGTGCCAAGCCCAGCTGCTCGGCTCCGGGTGCCGCCGCAGCTCCCGCTCCCGCTGGCTCGGCTGCTGCTGAGCGGGGCCGGGGAGGGCCGTGGTGACGCACCCGATCGGTATTAGAAGACTTCACTGGCTATTTATAGGCCCCCACCGACCGCAGAAGGCTCTTGGCCTCGCTTTTTCTCCCTCCTTCTCTCCCTCCCTCCGTCTCACTCACTGGCTTTAGCTCAGCGCAGGAGGGGGAGCAAAAGAAATGCTGTCAATAAACAAGTTCCAAGTGCGACATTCCCAAGCACAGCAAAATTTCTGCCCCTCCGTTAGCGGATTCAGTCTGAACAAATTATTTCCAGCACGCTGGCTTTTCACTCTGGTGTTTTTTCCTCCTTTGCAGCTTGGATATCTTTCCCGTTTTGCCTTTTCTTTTTTTTCTTTTCCCTCTCTGCGCAGTTTCACTTTCCAGTTCCTGGCATCGGCTTGGCTGTTCCTCATCAGGGCTGGATACAGCCCAGAGAGGGGGAGACCTCTCTCTTGAGCTTGGCAGATTTCCCCAGTTCCTGCCGGGCGCTTCCCTGTGTTGTCTCTTCCCACTACCCAGGCTGAGCCCTGACCCTTATTTTGGCCCATGACATCTGAAGCTCTCCTGACCACAGGGCCAGGTTACAGCTCCCACGCTCACTCCCTGAAGGACAGCCCCACGGTCCAGCACCCTTGTCATCCACGTCTCTCCAGCCCCTGTCTTGTTCCTGTGATGGTGGGTGAATTAAGGAGGACCAAATGGAGCTGTGGATGGAAACGGTACCCATGCACCGACCCTGGGCGCTCCTTCAGCATGGATAACCACAGCAATGAGTTTTGAAGTGCTATTGCAGGAGCACAGTCTGCCCCAGTTTGGGGCAGAGGCAACATTTGGAGATGTGAGTAAAAAATTCAGTACACCTGGATACGGGCAACGAGGTAAAAACAATGCCCAGCGTTCACAGCAAAGGCACTGATGGAGAAGTAAAGCCATTTATAATCACTTCAGTGAAGTGAAAAATAGAGGTCACTGGAGGTGCACATCCATTCTTTTTTTAACAAAACAATGCTGATTTTCACAATATTTATTGTCAGAAGCACTTCTAACAGAAACACTCCTGCCTGTGTGCAGGCCCTCAGGTTTACAACAGAGGTAAGAGAGGACGACTGTGGGAATTAAATCTGTAGCAAGACATTTTTCTTCTGCTTTCTCACTGAATTAACCACTGCCCCACCTGAGAGACTGTTCCTTGCAGCACATCAGCACGGCAGGGCTAAAGCGATCAAAGGGTGGGGGTGTCTTCTCGGTCTTATCTTTAAGTAAATCTTTAAGTAAATCACTTTACCTCTGTTTTTGTACGGCACCCAGCTCCAGGCTTATCTATGCCGACTTGCAGGCTCCGGGGCCGTCTCCTGCTGCAGGGGGAGGATGTACGGCACCAACCACAGGCACACCCCCCGGAGGGCTGAGGCTTGCAGCAATGCTGGCAGACAAATAACGGCGACGGGGTCTTTCTCCTTGGAGTGGAACGGCATAACCAGCTGCAAACAGCTAATGCATTATGCTTTTAAAAATTATTATAATTTGTAGTATTTCACTGTGTCCGGTTCTGGGCTCTTTGGCACAAGAGAGACACCGAGCTCCTGGAGCGGGTCCAGTGGAAGGCTACAAAGTTGATCAAGGGACTGGAGCATTTCTCTCCTGAGGGAAGGCTGAGGGAACTGGGCCTGTTCATCCCTGAGAAGAGATGGCTGAGAGGGGACCCCATCAATGTCTATCAGTATCTGAAGGCAGGGTGCCAAGAGGATGGACCAGGCTCTGCTCGGTGGTACCAAGCAATAGAACAAGAGGCAATGGGCAGATGCTGATCCACAGGAAGTTCCACCTGAACATGAGGAAGAGCTTCTTTACCAACCTGGGTGACCGTGCATTGGAACAGGTTGCCCAGAGTGGTTGCAGAGTCTCTCTCATTGGAGATATTCCAGAACTGTCTAGATGCAATCCTATGGAATGTGCAATGTGCTCTGGGATAACCCTGCTTGAACAGGGAGGTTTGACCAGATGACCAACTGTGGTCCCTTCCAAACCTGACCCTCTCTGCGTAAAAGATACAGATCATTAAAAAACGGTACTAGAACTTGGGGATGGTGCTTAACATTTGGCCTCAGAACAAGAGCACTTCACTTTCTCTCGACAAGCTCCCTTTGCAACTTTCTGACCACAGTTTTAAACCTTGATGTGATGTCTCACTGGGAGCTGTGTCATGACCTGGTCTTGTGGGACTGGGTCTGAAAAATGGGTAGGAGAAAGAAAATTCTTATTACCCCTATGCAGCTCCTTTAGAGGTTTCACAGAACTCTGTTTGATGTCCCTGCTAAGGTGAGCAGGCTGCAAATGGTCAAAAACAAGCTGATGGAAAGGGGATGGGAAGTGTCCTGGCAAAGGGAAAACACCCCTTCTCATCTGACCATTCTGGTAAAATTTCAGGATGCCTCTGGAAAGCTGTTTTAAAAGTGCATCAGAATCAACAGCCTACACAGGAAAATTTTGTTTTATCCCCCAGTTCCTACTGCTTCAGTTTTGGAGAGGCACATTCCTAAACCGTAAAAGCAAATTATCCCTCTGCACTGACACAGATCCAGCCTTGACCTTTCTGCAGTATGATTAAAATGTAAAAGTGCTTTTGCCGTGACTGAAATTGTTCCTTTCATTTACACTCCATTTTCTTCCAGCACCAGTGTGTAAGAAATTGGTGGCCATGCCTCACAACAAATGTCTGGTAGTTCTCCTACAATAAAATCCTGACTTTGAGGCACTTGCTGAGCTGGACAAACACCTCACAGGAGTTTACTGTTGAATTCAGCATCCTTTTCCACGTGCAGCTTTGTTTTCTCGAATTTTTGTGTTTGAAATATCTCACTGGGTACTTTCTAGAAGTAAATCTTGTTCTCATGGACCACACAAAAGCATCCCTGCTACAAGTACCTGACCCTTGGCATTTGACAGATGAATTGTGCTTGGTTCAGTGCTATTATTTATTGTATTTTTGTCAGTGTTACCATGTTACAGTCATGAAACTCCACTCCTAAGCAGGAAAAACCATACAGCCTCTGCCCTGAATGGGCTGCAGTCAGATGACAACTGGCAATACTGAGGTGCCGCAGGTGGCACACCTGGCTGTGGAAGTTTGCACACAAGCACCCCTTACGTATTTAAGAGGCCCACATAAAAGTTCTGCTAATTTCTATGATAAATGTAGTATGATATTTAAATTGCGGTTCAGACTTTGGACTTAAGAGTGAAGTATTCAGTACTTTAATATAATAAATGTCACGTGGTTTCTGGTAGTGGAATAATACCAGAAGCTCCGTGCATTATACATTCATGGATTAGGTTGGAAGTGTTTGTAAACCAGGCAATAAAGCTGTTTGAGCAGAAGTATCTGCAAGATACTAGTGAAGTAATTTTAGTTTTAAAATTACATGAAAGGTTGGTGTCTGACAGTGCTGTGTGGGGACACAGACACTGGACAGCTGACAGTGTTGTAACCAACAGAAGCAGCACAGTGTAAAGTGAAGGAGCAGCTTACAAACACATGTGAAAATGGCACGACTTAGGGATAAAACATTACAGAACTTTTTGCCATTAGGTAAGGGAGGGTCTGTTTTCTTGCAACAAGGGCTCTGGATCTTCTCTCCTGGTCATTTGTGAAGCAAAGGGATTGGGCATGTGACACTAAACTGCTGAAGCACGCACATTAGCCTGTTTATGTGATGGCAGTTATGACACTAAACTTAAATCTCTGTCTTTCAAACTACACAATTACACTGTATGTCCTGCAATAAACCCAATACTTTTCATATAACTGTTTAGAAAGATGAAGGCCATTTAAGAAAAGTAAGTATATTACACTGGTATACCTTTGTTCTCAGTTCTACTTAAGAGTTGCCAACAGAGAAAGAATCAAAATTACCTAAGATCTACACAAAATGTTTAAAATGGCAAATGACTCTATTGCAGCACACAATATTATTATTTCTTTGCTAAATGCAGACGGTCTCCAAGAATCTACTAGCTCATTGCAGCTGGACAGTGTTTATAGACATATGGCAGAGGATGGTTTTCAAAGGAATTTAAATATTGCAGGGAGTGGTTTTATATTCCAGGGCCCCAAGTTTGCTTTGTGATAGCAGCTTAGTTTCACTGTTGCTCAAGAAAGGAGCCCTCTGTTCAAGAGGGAAATGCAGAAGGTGTGAAGCGAACAAATAAAATGTTCCATTTTCCATCCCTGGCATAGCAGAGGAGTAGGAATCAGCAGGGCAGAAAAAGAGACAAGACTGGATAAACAGCAGAGATACACGACCTGAACAAATCAGACACATAATACTGGTTTGCGCTCCCTGAGTCGGCGAACATAAATTAACACCTGGTAAGATGACTGTGTTTTTGAGATAAAATTTTGCTTTCCATGAATACCCTCTAAAAAGGGTTTAAAATTCTTTCCATAAACATTTCTAGCTGCTAATCTAACTGACTGGAATGTTTTCAAAAAGCAAAACACAGATGAAGGAAATGTACTGCTTTTATTCACATATAAGTGAGTATTCACAGGTTTTTAAAGTTATTCCCCAAGGTCACTAACTAACTAAACAATCTTATTTTGTAAACAGCTATGGTGCAGTAAAAAAGCCAGGCTTCAAGGTCTTTGTGAGAAAATATCAACAAAATCATCTCAATTACGCTTAGAAGAGAAAGATTTTTAGCAAGTGTTCTCTTCAAAATGATACACACTTTCTGATGCACCCTAGAAGATGTAGCTGAAAGTGGAGTTCGTGTCACCAGGGCACCTCCATGGGATCAAAGATTTCTGACTGCTTGGGAGGTGCATGGATGCAAGCAGGGAGGGATCAGGCCCCTCTTGCCAGACCTTGATTTGCTTCAGACTTTGAAACCTCAAACCCATGAGCTCCAGGGGAATTACTCCCCACTTACAAGGATGAGAGGGCTGCATCAAGACCCTGGAACCTACCCTGGCTACAGGCACACTACACACCTTGAGCAGAGCTGGTTGCCTGAGCTCCTTTTACTTTGGGTTTTGTGGTTTGGTTCTCTCAGGTAAAGCCAGAGCCAAATCCACGACACGCGACCTTCCCACACAAATTACGGAGGGTGAGCTGCTGCATCTCCAAGCCAGGGACACCAACTATCCCTGCTGAGCTGATCCTTGTCTGGGCAGCATTAGTCTAATCGTCAGCAGTTTTGAAGCAGTTGGGTAGAAATACTGCAATTTCTAAACACAGCCTAACTGAGGAGTAGCTTGGCTTAGTTCAGCTGAAGCAAACAATTAAACAAATGACCCTAAACAACCAAACTTGCAAAACCCCAAACCACCTCCGACAGAAATCACAGGCAGGCAGGCTGTGTTACTTTCCCCTGTAACTGTGAAATTGAGATTTTAAAAGTAAAAGCCTTCATATAATTGCTTCCCTGCCAGCACTGGCCCTGAAGAAAAACTGCCGTATATTGGGAAAGCTGCAGCACTGGGATGATATGAAATATTCCCTCGGCTGCTGTCCCTGGGAGTGTTGTGTGAAGACCCTGTTGTAGGTTGTACAGTGGAGCGGGATGATTGCTTATAGACTCTCACCGTCCAGAAACAATCACGCTCAAATTCACGAGCTCAATTTCTGTCTCAGTTCTGTTATGATATTGCTGTTAAAGAAAAAAAGAACTACAAAAAGACAGTCCTCTGCCCTGAGATTCCCACCCCTTTCAGTTCTTTGAAGAGGAGGAGGGGGGGGTGTGTGTATATACATATATACATATATATATATTCATTCATCTATCATTGAATGGTGAATACTCTGTTCATTTTGTTTGCCAAATTGCACAGGATTTGATGCAAAGCCCTCTTTTGTGCAGCATTCACAAGTCCCTAAGCATGACTCAGTGTGAGCACTGCTGAAGGTTGCAGATCCTTGCAAGTATTTTAACCTCTTTCTAATGGCGGGGGGGGGAAAGATGACAGATCTTAAATTCTCTGCTTTTGCTATCAATTAAAATATGGGGATCCCTTATAAATATCCTTCATAATTCCCAATGGTTAGCTGAAATGAATATCTTACACCCACCATCTTTTTTCTTCCCTTTTTTTTTTTATCCTGACAGGATGGCCTTAATGGTCTTATTTTCTTCTCTTTTCATATTAGAGCAATTTGAATACCATCCATCCTGGATTTCTTGCAAGACACTATAGCAAGGACTACACTATAGTAAGGAGCCTTTGATGCTAAGACACAAATCTGAAGGCCATTTTTTTTTTTTGGTGTATGATTTAACAATTCCTGCTTCAAATGAGGAACTGTGAAATCTCTGCTCCAGCTCCCTGGGTTTCAATAAAAGCTAGCAGAAAAAAACTGTAATTAGTCCCACTATTTCTAAAGTGAAAAACATGAACAAATTATTGCAGGTTGTAGTTTTTCAGCTCCTCAATTACTGTGAATGCCAAAATACGTGGGGGAAAAAAAAATCTGTATTCATAGCACTCTGATGAGGGAACAAGTTTTTTAAACCAAACAAAACTGTGTATTTTTGCAACCTGGGAAAATGCCAATGTAGTCCCTTATTCTGATAGCATTATCTCATTATCTTACATAAGTCTTATCAGCTATTTTATACTTTCACTGCAAAAAACAGGTCTTAGTGTAAGAGTTTGCATGTAGACATGAAGAGGTGAAACACAATTTGAGTATCTCATTTCCTTCACGAGGATTAAATTTTTGGTGAGGTTCCAGCATTTGTTGGAAACTCCTACTGGGCATTACTTCCTCCCCGTACCCAAAATAAATTCTTCCGATATTAATCATTCCTCAAAACAATGTTGCTTTTCTACTTTCCACCGACACTGTTCCAACCTGTCAATTCCCCCCCACACACACCCAGCAGCACGAGAGGAGGAATTGCGCTGTCGGGGCTATTACTTTCATTTATTATTTTTTTTTTTCATTCATCTGGTCAAATTTCGACATCGCGCTGGGTCCTGGGGATGTGCTTTGTTCTCCAAAAATCTGTCAGAAATAAAAATAAATTTTTATTTTTTTTTTTTTTAAAAGAAGATAAAAAAGGACCTTGAGCCCGTGACACCTGTCAAACACAGGCAAACCCCAACTTCCCAATTCCAAGCCCCGGTGTCCCGAGGGAAGCCGAGGATCTCACAACCCCCTTCCCAGGCTCTTCACCGGTGCCAGCGCGGCCGCCCCCGGCTTCCCCCGCACCAGGCCCACGGCCCCACTCTCCTTCCTCCCGCGGGAAACGACCTTGGCGGCGCCGGGGCTCAGCCCCGCTCCGTTCCGGAGCCGCCCGCGGAGCAGGAGGTGCCCGGGCCGAGCCCTTCCCCTGCTCGGGGTCTCTGAGGCGCCGGCCCCGCCCCGCCCCGCCCCGCCCCGCCCCGCCCCGCCCCGCCCGCGGAGGTTCCACCGCCCCCGCTGCCTCCCTGCGTGACCATATTTCCCCCCCCCCCGCACGCGCTTCTGATTGGTCGCCCGCGCCGCCCATCAACGCTACCCTGGGCGCTGATTGGTCGCGGGGGCCCCGGCCGCCCGCCCCCGCGGGGCTCCCCCCGGCCCCTGGCGGCGGAGTGTCCTCAGAAGACTCATTGGGCCGGAGGGGCCGCTCGGGCGCTGGCGGCGCGTCCTCGCTGCCATTGGTCAGCCGCGCTGTCAATCTGCCGCACTGCGGCGCGCCATTGGCTGTGAGGCGGCCGAGGGGGCGGGACACCGCCCCCCTCCGTCCCCCACTCCGCGGTGCCGCCCTGTGACCAACTCCCGTGTGTGAGTCACGGCAGCGCCGTCAATGCCGTGTGTGCGGGCGGGCGGCGCTGCCTGGGCTGCCCCGGCCCCCCTCCCCCGGCACAGGGCTGGCGGGCCGCACTTGTCACCGTGTCACATCCTTCCCGCCGCCGCCGCTTGCCCGCCCGGCTCACCCCGCTCAGCTCGGGGCCGCCGCGGCGGCATGGGATAGAGCCGGGCAGCGCCGCGCGTCTCGCAGTGACCTCCCCACGGTTTAAAGCGCTCCCCTCGCCTGTGCGTGTGTGTGTGTCTGTGTGTGTGTCCGTGTGTCCCCACCGCGTCCCCCCCCTCTCCGCAGATCCCCCGCTCCCCTCGCCGGTCCTCGCCGCGGAGCCCCCGGAGCGGGTGAGTGCCGGGCACGGCCCCTCCGGGCTGGCTCGGGGGGCGCGGGGGGCGCGGGCACCGACAACTGCTCCGAAGTTGGGGCATCCCCATCTCTCGGCGCTGGGCACTGCCCGCTCGGACCGCCAGAGAAGGGACGGAAAAAAAAAGAAAATTAAGATAATAACCCCGCCGGCGCCGTTGCCAACTTCCAATGCGCGTCGTGCTGCCGGCGGTGGTGATTTTTATTTTATTTTTGTGGTTTGTTTATTTTATGTTGTGATTTTTATTTTATTTTTGTGGGTTTTATTTTGTGGGGTTTATTTTATTTATCCCCATCCCCCCGGGTTGAGGCTGTGGTGATGGGGAGGGTATCCCGAAAAACCGCCTGGGTCGAACAACCCCCCCCCCCTCCGTACCAGGCTCAGGGCAGTGTCCGTCCTGGGAAACCGGGGGAAACCCACCTTTTGTATTGCTAGGTTGCTCCATCCTCCTCCCCACCCTGTCGTTCCTGGATGTTTCGGTGTTACCTGGGCTTGACTTGCCGTTTTTGGAAGGGGGAAGCCGTGGTCCGCAGCGGGGAGCTTTGGTGGCTTTGGCTTGAATTTGGGAGTGCTTAACCATTTCACATTGTGTCTCTGTTTCATTGCTATTGATTTTTAATTTTTTTCTCTCTCTCTCTTTAATGTATGTTTAGAAGCATGAATGTGGTATATGTTCTCATGTGTTGTATGTTCAGAGTAGCTAAAATAAAACAGAGGGATGGAAAACCCCCAGCAAATACAGCAGCCTTTCCATACACAGGGCGTCCAAACCCTTGGTACTTTGCTGGGTTTATTTATTAATATTAATTGCTTGGTCTTTGTAATTCATATCACATGGGAGCTAATTGCCGAATTGAAGGTTTACCAAACCTCACAGCGCTCCAAAATCATCTTTCTTGGGCATCTGAAAAATAAATCTATTGAACTTTTGTTAAGAGGAAAGGTCAGCATCATTCTGGGAGTCCTCCACATGAAGTTTCTCTTTTTTAAGGCAAGCACTCTTGTAAATAAATACTAGTAAAATGTGGCTTTACTCAGTGGGTACTCAAGTGTAGTCTTAAGTGTGCTTAAGATCAGTAAATTTCTAGAGGAAACGAAGTCTTTACCATATCTTGTCTTGCTTCTATCTATAAAGAGAGGGAGCGGAATAAAGAATCAGCTGTAAGAATGATACCAAGTAGAAAATCAGTCCTTTTCCCAAGGAGTATCTTGCCCAACATAACATGATAACTTCCTAAAATTTACCTTTATAGGGAGGTCCTTGAGCTGTGGTCTCTTAAATCAACATGAAACAGGGCCTGTTTCTCCTCTGGTACCAGTTTAGCACCGGTGTAACTTCATTAACGGAGCAGATTTGCATTAATGGGAAGAGTAATCAAGAAACTCATGTTTTCAGAAAGGCCCCTGTAGTAATGATGTGACAGGCTCTCATTCCTTCTCTCAGCACACCCAATTACACCACCCTTACTCACCCTGAGTGGTGCTTTACTGCGCAGGTACTCCCTAGGATACCCGTGTGACTACTTGTGTACTACAGCACCAACCCGGGTGAGGTAGAGTGGCGCTTATTTTTTCATAACTATTTCCCCCCCCCCCCCCCCCCTTTCCTTTAAAATGAGAATATACTGGATAAATATTTTTCTTGGGCCGTGAGGAAAACTTCTGAGGATTAAATGTGAATCTGCTCCGTTAAGTGACCGTACCAAAAAAACCCCGTTTTTTAAGACTTCTGTGCTGCCAAGTGAAACAGGCAGGTAAGTTTTCTGTCTGTTTAGATTTCCCTTGTTGCTATGGAAAGTAGGAAAAAGATTGTTGAAATATTAATTATCTTGTCTTGAAATTCCTCTTTGCCTGAGGGATTCCATACCTACACACTGTGTTCAAGTTGGAGTTGTTTTTTTCAAATTCCCCTCTGTCTCTAGAACCCCCAAACATCCACATCGCATTGTTTAAATGTTTGCTATTGAAATCACTGGCAGAAGGATCAGGCCCCCAGTTGTTTTTCTTTAAAGCAGTTGATAATGACTTGGATGTGATGTTGTGAAAAGATAGTATTATCTGGTGTGTCCACAGCTCAGATCCACTGTCTTGTTACAATCTCAGAAGAAAGCTCCCGTACTAAGCAGCCTGTAAAGAAAATATGTCTAACAAAGCAGAACTGTCTTCTGCCTTTCTGTTCTTATTTATAAATCTCTTGAAAGTTTGCTTGATACTCTTTCAGAACAAGGCAAGAACCTTTCATGTTTGTTTGATGTTTTCACTTCCTCGTATGACTGTGTTCATTGCTAAGCCTTTGTGTCACTGATTGAGATGTTATTGTAATTAACATTAATTATGCAAACTAGATTGTTTTTAGTGGTTCTCCAACTCTGTATTGATACTGTCAACTTGTTTGTTTGTTTGTTGAACAAAAATCCAGGCAGTTCACCATTCCAAGAGGAAATAGATTAACTGATTCCAACTTAATATATTCATGGGAAACCCTAGCAAAATTAATTATTTTAGCTCACATGGCACATTGAATCATGATGGACATGGTGAATACAGTGCAGTTGGATCTGAACTATCAAGGCAGGATAAACAGGGGGAGCAGGAAAGGGGACTCTGTCATTGGGGAGGGTGTTTACACTGCAGAGTTCCATTACATTCTTTCCAGATAGACAGTACTAGATTAATTGGGCCAAATTCTGCAGTCCCTAGTTGAACAAAACTCTCACTGAAATATACTGGAGCTGTCTGTTTGGTTATGGACTGCTGAATTTGTTTGAGAAATGGAGAAAAATTGCAGAATTTACTTCATTAATTATTTAGGACATCTTTGATTTTAGACTTCAAGAAGATGTCTTCCTTAAATTCGGTTTAGAAGGTGTTCCAGGGTTGCTTTCTTAAAACAAAAACCTAATAAAAATATCTTTGAAGTATACATTCACTTATAAAATATTCACTATAGCAATGGTAACATTTTATAATTTTTTTATAATGTTAATTACAGTGACATTCACAAAAGTATCTATGTCTGATTCTGAATTGCCCTCTTGAAACACTTCTCAGCTGAGAAGGACTTTAGAATCTCTCCCTGGAAATCATAATTGTTGCAATATTTATATGCTGTATTTTGTGTACTCTTAGGAAGAAAAAAAATTAGAAGTGGGGAGAGTTTAAGTGAGAGTTCATTGTCACGATATCAAATCTGAAAATATATGCAGACTAGCAGATTATTCCCTGCCTTCAAAATTAAGTCTCTCTAACTTCCCATTTAAATAAGCAAAATCTGGTTTGCAGTTTGCTTTGGGTAATGAAAGAGAGGTTTTTTTATTTTTACTTTTGGTGCAGTGGTCCTCTGGAAAGTTGGAAACAGCACCCTGGGGCTCAGCAAAGTGGAGGGTGTATAATTATATGGGAAGGCTCCATAGCATCAGTGCATTAGCAGCTGAGTGAGTTTGTTAAGCTGTAGAGATGGCATTATGGAAATCAATAAAATGCTGATTTCTTTTTCTTATTGCAGATTCTATGTTAAAAGGAAAAGATGCTTTTTGTTTGTTTGCCTTTCGTGTAGGCTTGCCAAACCATTAGTTGATTTGGAAAGGCAGGTTTTTCAGTTCAGGCAATAAGTAGTCAGTTTTGGGGGGTTTTAAAAACTCTTTTAAGTCTTTATTTATTAGATTATCTTCCAGAAATCACACTGACATCCTGGCCTGCAAGTGTCTTCAAGTGTGTTTGTCAGCAGAGTCAAGAGGGAAGGTCACTTATTTTTCTTATGACATGCTGGTGTGGCATTGTTTGTTGTAGCCCAAATGCTGTATGTTCCTGACATTCCCGTTTCTGCTTTAAATTAAATTCTGTCAAATGTTTGTAGGGTTCCGATGTGATGTACTGAAATCCATAGTGAAAATAAAGGAGAGATAGTGACCTTAACTGTTTTCAGAGGTGCGAGTCAGGAGGGATGATATTAAGCCCTGTGAGATCTATAATATGCATTGGCCTTTATTTCTTTGTCTCAAAGCTTCTCCATCTTTTATACCAGAAAGAGGAGTAACCAGATCATTCATCACATTGAGCTCTTCCAGAGAAATGACAGACCGACAGCCTTATGTTGCGTGCTGTGTAGAGCGTATGATGCATTAGGTTCTGATGATCTATATAAAACATTTTAATTGGGAGGAGATGTAAGTGGGAATGGCCGTCTCCTAATCCAAGGACTTTGGTTTTTCTTTCCTTCTTCCCGATTGAAATTAAACTCAAGTTGACAATCAAGTTATTTTAATGTGATTGTGTGCTGTGACCCTTGATAAAATACTCTGAAACAATTTTTTTCATGCAAGGATACACTTAGAACTTTGGGGTAACCTAGGAAACCTCTTTGCCTTCGTGCTGGATAGGATAACTGATGCTAATTTGGTGGACTCTGTGGAACTAGGAAGGTCCAACTCAGCAGCTTCTTCAGGGATGCTGCAGTGAGCATCTGTTTTGTGACGTGTGAGCAGCCTGTGTACCGAGTTCAGATACCGTGAGACGTGTGGAGCACGTTCTTGTATGAATAGAAACAGTTCAGAATTCTGGATTTATGATGCAGACAACACGAAAGGTCAGCAACTTGGAAAATTAATAATATGGTTCATGTTGACATTTCAGAGGGAATTCTGATGCAGGCGTGGTTCCAGTGAAAGTAAACTCGCCAGTCCGGCCGCACAGATAAAACAGGCAGCCTCAGTCTTATCTCTTTGGTAACCGAAACCTGTTTACTGATAAACTGGCAAAATGATGTTTATATTCTCCCTATGCTTTGTCTCTCCTAATCTCTAATTAAGTAGATCCAGTGAGGGCCAGCGTGGTGCTTTTAGTGCTCAACTACAGCTTAGAATTGACACTCTGCTTTCTAATGATTACAAGCAGGTGAAGTGACAGGAAGGGCAGAGAAGTTGGAGTAACGTGACATGCAATTAAATTTCTGATTCTCTAAAATATTTGCCCATAGTTGTAGTGATCCACAGTACTTCATATCTGGCATTGCCATGTGTGTCCAGTTAAGGGCAGTTTAAAAACACAGAAATGGAGGGGAATAAAAAGGGATGAAGAGATCTCAGCTGAACCAGAACAAAACCTCTTTAGCTCCTACCATGTAAAATAGGGAGGAACTTAGAGATATAACAAGGGTCTGTAACAACTGCAAAATTATAGTAGGGATGGTGACTCTGAAAAAGTAGCTTCTAGATAGAGAAGGAATTGTAGTTACTCTGCAGTCCTGTCATAAGCTGTTACTAATGTGGTTAAAGCATTAGTTCTGAGAACAAGTGCACTGAGAGCTTAGACTCTTTCTCTTAAAAATTTAAAAGTCTATATTCATGTATTTGCTGTGGGGCAAAACAAAATATTGCTTGTTTGATTACCCAATTTCAATGTTGTTATTAAAAAATCCCACACCATGTTTTTGGCTGAAATGAAGTCAAATGTTCCTGTGGATGCCTTTTTCACTTTCGATTATCTTTTTTAAGTTTCCTTCCAAGTATCTTTTGAACAGCTGCTTTCTTTCTTTTTGTCTTACTGAATTCCTTTTTTGTTGTTGTTTTGATTCCCTCCATTTCTTTCCAGACAAATTTTTCCCATTTGTTATTGTTCTTTCTAGTCTTAATCAACTACCAGTGTTGCTGCTTGCTTACAGAATCACAATAACGACTCCAAATAACACTGCCCTATGCAGGGTACAAATAAATAGCAACCGAGCCTTCCTTAAAAAGCTTATGGTGGGAATGTGAGATCTGGGGGACTGTCATCCAGATCCTGTTTTCTGTGGCCCACACTTCTTGGGTTTGGTATGGAAAGCGGTTGTGCCGCTGTCATGCAGTGCTAAGGTCCATGTTGAGGTGTGGCATGCCAGTAGTGTTTAGTGTCATCCATCCTTGGCAAGGAAAAGGTTCACCACTGCTGACCTGTAGTCCAAACAGAAAACGTGAAGGGGGAGCCTGTTGGAGGTGTGACATGAATTGGTGCAGTCATCTAGAAGGAGTCAGGACCTCAGCCAGGAATAATATCCAGGTGTCCTCAGCTTCAGGCACGTGCCCTGTGCTGTAGCAGAGCAAGTTTTTTTGCTTCTTCTATCCTGTGCAGAGCTCACTTCTATTTTTATTTTTCTAAGTTTGTTTTTCTGCTTCTGTTTATTTGACTGTTTTTTCTGGTTTAGTCTTTTCTTATCTTTAGTATGTAGAGGCTACTAGTGATCTCTCAAACTGCATCACAGTGTTAAGACTAGTGTGTTTTCCCTCATCCTGTACTGGAATATTTGGCCGTTGCCAAAGAAATTGAGGTCAGAATCAGGGTTTCTCAAGTACCATGCACCAAAAAAGTATGTATTTATGTGTTGAAGGTACCAAAATACTCTTAAAAAAAATCAAACAAGATTTTTGAAGTTAAAAAAGCTAATATATGTTTTGAGATGCAGTGTGAGAACTAAGGTATAAAATGGGATAGGTTTTCAGTGGTCATGTAAAAGGTACAGCTCTTTAAGAGAACCTTTAAACTATTAAACCTTTTCAAAGGAACACAGAGGTTGTTACCTGATGTCAAGTGAAAGCAGCAGTGGCCAGATATGCGATGGGAAACACCCAGAAACAAGGCATCCTTCCACAATTCAGCCAATGCAAGGAGGCTATTTTTACTGTCCTTTGATTTGGAATATTTCGAATTTTTTCTGCTTTCAAATGTTTCCATGCAAATTCTACAAAAGGCAGTTTCTGTCTTTTCAGATTGGCAGGGTTTTTTTTAGCATTCATACCTTGGAAAGTCCAAAAGAGGGAGAAGGAAAAAAGTAAGTCTCAGGTATTGTTTTCTGCTTGTCCCTCCTGCCATGTTCAAAATGATATCTCATCTTGTTCTTATCCTTGTTGAGAATAAAAGCTGTGATAATCCATTTCCTTTGCTGTGATAATCCATTGCCCAAATGTCCTGGTAGCATGATTTGATTGTGGTGCTTGGACAGCTATCATATCACTCCTACAAAGCAACAGTAATAGTTGTTACAAACAGCAGTATGATCCAAGAAATCCAGAGTTAAAGTGCTTACAGCAGTGACTAATTGCATGCTAGAGAGTATTACTGTATCTTCCTGATTTATGTCCCTCACTGGCTAAGACAGTCTTGCAGATGAGTTCTTAACGTATTATTTAACAAGATGGTAGTGCTTTGTGTTTAAATTCCTTGTTGTTGTGTTTGTTTTTTTCTATTGTCCCTCCCCAATGTGGGGTTCAGACCTCCTTATTAGTTTTATGGGCAAGCGACAGATCCAGATTCCTTCCGGAGCTGTTAACAGGATGAGTGAACAAACTGTGTAGGGATGTTTTCAAGAGCTACAAATGTAGCCTGTGCTCCTTACCCAGGAGAAGTTAAGAACCCATATGATTGCTGGGGCTTTCTGTGCTCATTGTTTTATTTTTTATTTTTCCTTTGCCTTTCTTTCTCACTTGAACTCTGATTCTGAAGGAGCTGGAGCACTGTCTTACATCTTCCCGTTCAGGAGAGGGTGGGGTGGGAAAAAAGGTCTGTGTTGGACTTCAGGTATTCTCTCGAGTCCCTTCACCACCCCCAAGTCATACTACTTCAACCTGAAAAACAGCAGAGGAAAAATTCCTACTTGAACACTTTTTCCTGGCTTTAATGAGAGATTAAGGAAAAAAAAATTCCTTCTTTTACAAAGAAAGAAAATAGTATAGGTGAATGCATCTAGCACCCTTTAGGAAAGGGTCCCCACCACAGGGGTGCTGCTGAGAAGGGTTGCCAAATCCTCCCAGACTCTGCACCAGGCTCCTTGAAAGGCTCCTATGAAATACAGAAGCTGTATAGCCAATGTGTGCATGTATATTTCTGAAGGTTATGCTGGATTTCTGCCATGCCACAAAGCTGATTAGAATAATTTATAATAAAAAGTGAGGCATAGATTCCAGAAATGGGTAGTGTGATGGGGGAAGGAGGGAAATGTGGGGGAAGGAGGGAAATGTGTGGCAAGGAGGGCAAATCTGAAGGTTTTCCTGGTCAGTGGATGTACCCCAAAGTGTAGATTTCCTGCCACTGTCTCTAGGAAGAAGCTACAGCCCTATTTTTTGTTGTCAGAGTTGACTCTTACATGCTTGGTTTAATATACATATTGTGTGCTCACGCACTGCTGTTTGTTTATTTACTCACAGCAGGACTCGGGATATTTCAGGTACTTTCCAGGTGCTTACAGGGAATCTCTGCTCCAAGGACTTCACAAATCAGAGAGGCCAAACGAAAGTCAATAGGTGGGAATTTACAGGTTAATACTGAGAAGCAGAACGAGATTCACAGGATGCAGGGCCCTTGAGAGGAGTGTGAGTGTGTGGCAAAGGTGCTGTCCAGGTAAGATGGGGAGGAGATCCCTGCAGTGGCCTCCATGAAGGAAACAGGCACCATGCAGACAAGTGCTCTGGCTGCTGAGCCTTCTATCTATTCTGCATTTATCAGCCATTCTAGGCCTGGTAAATGTGTGCATTTCAGTCCCTGGTGTGTCTGGAAAGAAGAGAGATCCTTTGCTTTCCTTCTGCATTACAAGTCAGTCCTTGGTCAATTTAGAGCTCCCAACTCCTGATCCCTCCCTTGGATGCTTTCCCCTGTATTTGTCACTCTGTGATGTGGTGGCTTTGTGAGTGGTGTTATTCTGTCACGTTCTGTGCAGAGAAATGCTGTGAAAATGGGAAAGCAGGGAAATGAGGCATGTAAGGTGTGTGCATGCAACATGAGGCTTGACACTGCCAGTGAGAAGTAGAATTGGTGTTTTGCACAAGCATTCTTTGGGGCAAAAAGTGTCATTGTCTTCAATTCAGTTTTTGCTGTGATTAAGGCCCCTGATCATGCCTGTAATGCAAAACAGAAAACATAAAGAAAATGTTTTCTCTTCAGCCATCACTCTAGCATGCTTATGTGTGTATGAATCATTCCTCCTCCATCTGGAAGGATGAGATGCAGAGCTCTTTTCTAAGGAGGTATCTAAAGTACATCCTCATAGCAGCCAGCAATTGGCATGACAAAAGGGTTATAGCTAGTGGCTGGCACTTTTCCCATCCATCTTGCCACTGGAAACATAATGCTTTTGCAATGTGCTTGTTCTTCAGGCACCAGTGTGCAGAGCCAGTTCTTGGGACACATAAATGGAGCAGTTGCATGTTGTTCGCTTTTGTTTGTGGCCCAAAAACTGGGAAGAGGGAGTAACACTGGTAAACTGTTTTTCTTTATTTAAGCATGATGTGGAGTGGAAACGGTGGGGTACTTATGGGACACCCCCAGGTGTGGGAAGATGAACAGCAAGACATCTGGCACTGCCAATGTCACATCAAGTGTGGGAGAAGGCCTTGTTTTGTTCTAACCTTGTATGCTTTGCACAGGACAAGGCAAAATTTAGTAGTACTGAGTGCACAAGGAAAAAGGTCTGATTTTAAAAAATGTCATCTGTTGTTCATGTAAATTGACTGTCTTGTATATATTCTGTCTTTCTCTTGATTTACAAGAAGATTGGGCCCTGACTCAATTAACTTAGTCTTAAGTGTTCCTGTGATGTCAAGAAAGAGTTTTATTGTGCATCTTTTTGTAGAGGAGTGTTTAATGTGGTGTCAGAGCAGGCAGTAGAAAGAAGGGCCCCTTAATCTCAGTGCTCTGCCTTAACAACTCTATTGTTACCTTTCTCTGTTGCTGAGCATGACTGGGCAATGTCCTCTCCTTGCAGCTGTGACCAGCTCTGTGGTTCAACCCTAAATGTGGAAGCTGGAGGTTCTTTTGCTGGAGATTCTTGAGGCACTCTTGAAACTCTCCAAATGCACACCCATGGGACTGGACATGTCTTTGCTGCTTCCTTCTTTCGAAGGGCAGTTGGAGATGAGGTAGAGGAGAGTCCAGGATATGCTGCCCGCCCCCGGGGCCTTTGGTGCGTTCAGTGAGCTGGTGTTTTGGACCAGTTGTTCTCAGAGCTGAGACCAGTGGCTTTTCCTCCCTGGGGAGTGTCTCTGCAAACAGGAAGAGCCTCTCTGCTCCCCATTCCTGCTCTGCATTTTAACCACTGTCTGTTCTGCAAGGCAGACTCGTTTCTACTGCAGGAGCTGAGAGTCATCTCTCCATCTTGGATGGGATAGTCTGGAGGTTTAGGGCACTGCTACTGCAAGACCTCAGCTGACTTGGCTTGGGGTGGCAATGGCAGGGAGGAAATCTTCAGTCTGCCTCATCAGAGAGAGCTAAGTCCTGCTCTGCTGCATGGAGGATACAAGGTGCTGGTGCCTTGTATGTGAAGCACTTTGGCTTTTTGAAGGACAGGTTCCTGTCGAAGTGCATGGATGGAGGAAGCTCCTTTCTGCTTCTTTGTGATGGGTGGGTTTAAGTTGCAGCCCTGTTCTTAACATCCCTTATGAGTTGACTCTGCACAGTGACCAAACATTCTGACCTTAGGAGTTCCAAGTACTATCCTGTTCCCTGCTGTACCTTGGGTTTGGGATAGGGGGATATGGGTGGGGGTCTGTAGGCTTTCTGCAGCACAGAATTCCTGTTCTGAGGTGAGAACAGCTGAGCTGTTTTCCTTTGGAACTGTTGTGACTGCAGGCAGGGACTGTGAAACC
This sequence comes from Pipra filicauda, assembly GCF_003945595.2. Taxonomy (NCBI): domain Eukaryota; kingdom Metazoa; phylum Chordata; class Aves; order Passeriformes; family Pipridae; genus Pipra; species Pipra filicauda. The sequence continues at coordinate 1,045,014 of NW_024103540.1, forward strand.
TTCCTGTGCCACTGAAGCTGAAGGCTGTGCGGGATAGACTGTATCTGTCTGCTCCTCCCAAAGTGCTTTTGGGAAGATGCTCTGGATCTGGGACATGAAACATTGTCACAGAAAGCCACTCTGCCCTGGAGAGTGAAATACCCCTGCGTATTAGGACATAGTGATGGACTTTGTATCTGGGGAGAGCTTTTCTTTTACTATGTCTCAAGCCTCTGTGTTTGTCTCTTCTCTGATGCATGGTAGCCTGGAGAAGACCCTTCAGGCAGGGATGCTTTGCTACTTTCTTTAGCTTCATAATTACTGTTTATACTATAGTGCAATAAACACTATTAGCATTTCTGGCTTATTTCAGGGTGTGTGCTTGTGTGTGAAAAAGATTTGGATATGTTAACTCTGCCATCTTTCTTACCTGTGCCTGAGATATTATCTGCTTACAAGCTTTCCTGATACATAACAGCTATGGAAAGGAAATAACACTCCCTGTGCTCTTGGGAACATTTCAGTAGCTTTCCTTCAGTAGGCAGTGCAGTGGTTAACAGGGATGAGGGGTGTTACATACAAGCTCTTGCTTTGAAAACTGGCTTCTGGATCCTGCAGAGCACGGTCAGCAGGTGGAGGATGTTCACATCCCACACTTCACCTGCAGTGTCCAGCTGCAGCATGCTCCATGTGTATAAATTCAGCTCTGCTTTTCTTTGTGTCAGAGTTTAAAGTCTGGGGGCCTGAGGCAGAAGAATTGCTCTGCTGTGTATATATATATATATCAGTACACTCAGCAGGTGTATTTTCTCCTGTAAAGTGTTCAATATCTTCCAACCTGAGTCAGCTGTGGGTATTTCCACTTGCTGAGAGGCTGAAGACCAGGTTCTCATGGCCTAAATTCCACCTAAGGCTCTGCTTGAAGGCCAAAAGTCAGAAGGAAATAAAAGATACAGTGACTTAAGTGCAGTTTAGGACATGTGAATCTGGCTCCTCCTCTCCTGCAGTACCAGTGTGCCAGAAGCATCTAGTTTAGGAAGCTAGTAGTGAACAGGGCAGGCCAATGCCCCTATTTTCACTTTCCAAGGTATTACTAGACATCCTGAACTGGACTCCCCACCTTTAACCAACTTGAATTCTCAAACCAATCCCTTCAGTGTTGGCAGAGCAAAGAACCCGATCCAAGCAGTGCTGCTTATTCCTGGAAAGGTCCTGACATCTCACTTTACCTCCTGGAGGGTAACTGGAGGGGTAGGGGAGATGCCTGGAGCTGTGCTGGTGCATGTGTTGTTTTCTGGCTATGGGGGATTTTTGTTGGTGTGTGTTCTTTTGTTTTTCCCTCTTATATAAAATTTGAAAGCTTGCATTGCACCCGTGGCCTAGAAGGACTAGTCAATGCTCTGTTGCCCATCGGCACGGGATAGATCTGATGTTGAATGAAGGAGGTGCTTGGGCTCTGGGACAAGGGATGCTGAGGTTGCTTTGCAGCCTTCCGTGCTCAGTTGTGGGAAACTGAGCCCTCCCAGGCTTGCTTTTGGCTATAAAGAGTGTGATCTCTCACTGTGTTGGCCCGGGTAATCTCTGACTATCAATCATCCTCTTCTCATTTGGAAGAACTTTGACTTAATAATAATGAGAGATACATCAGTTTGAGTAATTTCTGTTTGAAGATATTAAGCTCTGTGAATACTGAAGAATATTGTATCCTAAGCTTTTGAGCAGTTCTCAGTGTAATGCAGTGCTGTTCTTGGAATGATTTGTTTCAGCTCTAGGACCAGTTTAAATAGAACTATTTAAGTATATGTTGCTGTTCCTCATACATCAAAAAGTGAAGTTCGGTGAATAATGAGTTATCACGGGGCACCACAACGAGATAAGAACTCATCATAGCTTTGCAATAAATGGCAATGTCATTAAAAGAAAAAAGACTTTTTGTCTATAAGCTTAATTGGAAAAGCCAGGAATCTTGACTGGAGATTTTTAGCATGCTGACCAATTGAAATATATGATCATAAAACCAAATTTCTGTGTGCAGAGAGTGTCCAAGATTTTGATTGCTGCCTGAGATACATGGCTGTGGGATATTTTCCTATGTATGCCCTTTATGTAGATGACAGTACCTGATTTCTGGTCCTGGAGGGGAAATGTAGTACCTTGTTATTGAACAGCTTTCCAAGATGCAGCAGTTGTCATTAACACTCAACAGTGGACTGTGGGGCTTTATTTGGTAGGTTGAGACTTTTTTTTTTTTACTTTTAATAGCAATGACTTGCAGTTATATCAAGCTGTAGTTTTAAACTGTGCAAGGCAGTTTGACTCATTTATGTTTTCATTCAGGTTTTTAATGTGCACACAGAAGAAGCTGCCTTCTGGGATTGCTGATGATATGGAATATGGTGAGGATGACCAGCCCTTGATGTACAGGGTTATCGGGCACTCACTCTTTCACTGACTTTTGTAGCAAAACCACTACTCTTAAATTTCCCTGTCTGCAGAATATGGCTCCACCCTGCAGTTTGTAAAAAATTTCAAGAGGAGTGATGTGCAAGATCCATGTCACTTTTCTTCCCTTTGTGGTGCTTACTTTAAGTTATTGCTTTTAGCAAGTAGAATCATTGTACCGCTGTGGTCTCGGGGATAGTTAGCAGGACACCATGATCTGCCCATTTGCAACAACTCTACTGGAAAGGTCTCATCTGCAGGAGCCCTTGTTTGCTCTTAAGGAGGAAATGCAATTGAGCATCTGGTGAAGTCTGCTCTATGGTAGAAATTAGCTATAAATATATACCTGGGGATTTTTTAATCATTAGTCTTAAATTGATTATTTCCTACCAGTTGTAGGACTCCAAAGAAGTGCTTATTTTTGCTTAAGAAAAGTATCAGTTTGGTGGGCAAATGCTGTGCTACGGGTAAGATGTGGCAACAATAATGCCAGAACAGCAGTGTGAGGAAAAAGACAACTTCCTGCTCTGTGGTGTTGCTTCCCCCCCTCCTCCTAATTACATGGAGTTGGAAGAATGAGCTGGTAGGATATGAATGTTGCCATCCAGTTATAAGAGTTGTGGTCATGGGTGCCATGCAAGCATGAAGCTTCAAGAAACTGTGATGTGTTTTGGGGACAGACCAGGAATAATTCAGGCCTGCCCATGGCTTTCTCAGATAGAAGGTAAGTTAAGGGAATGTCTGCAAAGCTAGTGCCCAAAGCTGGAATTGCGCTCCCTAATGCAGTTAAACCTATACATAAACAAACCAGTTCACTTGATGTTCCCATTAATTTGGACCGCTTACCTTTCCAGTTTTTCCAGCTTGTGATTTGAGCAGAATGAGACAGTAGGAAAAATGACAGTCTGAAACTGGCTTGGCTTGTCTCTGGGTCTCCCCAGAAAGCCAGTTCCTTTTCTACCACCAAAATAGGGACTGGCTCCATAGCTATTGTTCAGAACACCTGAGACTCCACAGCAAAATCATCTGTGATAGCAAGGAAAAACTTGCCAGCTCCTTCTGCGTCTCTCTACCTACTAAGGCTTTTCTCCACTGTGCAAATGGTGTAGCAGCTGTGGCTTGAAAATCACTGGGGCTTTCCCCTTGCCCTGGGGTATTTAACTGTGTCCAGCCCTGGCATCTTGACAAGCACAGGCAGCAGAAGCCGTGTGTGGGGCCAGTGTCACGTCTGTGCTGAGCACGCTGCTTCTGACAGCCGAGTCTCCTTCCAGCACGGCCGCAGCTCACAGAGTGGGCTGGCCTGTGGCAAGACAAGTTGTGCCATTCTTCTGACTTGAGGCCTTCGGGCCTGTGATGACCTTGAGCCTCTTGTTCCTGAAAGTACCAGGGAGTAGCATGAGGAAGCCTTTCCTTTTTAACAGACAATCAAAACTTGGGTTGCTGAGGGATCTCTCTGGGACCTGTTGAAGTAGGTTTTCCCACTGTGTGTGTGTGTGTGTGAGAGAGAGAGAGGGGGAGTGGTCAGGAGAAGGAGACAGGATGCTCAGTACAACATTTAATTTGATTGTGTAACTGCAGCATGCTCATGACGTGTGTCTCTGACTTAACCAAGAACCACTAAAGGTGTAAAGCTCCTCCGTGTCCTCTCTGTTCCAGGAAGTCCTGACAAGCTTCTGGCTAAATGGCCAACAAGTCCACAGAGTCCCTTTGGTGTTTTGATGCCTGTGGAAAGAATAGTTGGCAGTGGGAGTAATTTTCTGGCTTGTGTTGCAGACTGTGACCAAAAAAAAATAAAAAAAAGGGAGCTTTCTTGACCTGGAATGGTGCCAAGGCTGTGTGCAAGCTGGAGAATGCAGCCAGTGGTCTTTCCCTCATGCCTTGGATTTTTTGAAAGGAGACCTTAACCTTCTGTGAGCTCTTGTGGTTGAATTCAGAGGTCTGTATCTGAGATCTAAAGGCTACCTTCTACTCAGATTCACTTCACCATCAGTTTTTATATAGGTCTGCAAGGGGCAGTAATATAGACCTTGATGTGCTGTATTCTCACACGTCACCAAGGGCCCCATGCTTTAGTGTGCTGCCTGTATATCAATGGACACAGCTGGAATGCTCACCTACCAAAACTTTTTTTCCCCTTGATATTGCTACAAGCCATTCTCAAGTATGTTCTGCCAGGCAAAATAAAATGAAACCTGTTAATCCCAAACCCCGAAATTTACCGTGGGCTCCAGTGGGAGAAATGGAGAGGATTGGAAACTCCTGGAAGGTTGTTTGAATGCCATGTGAAGAATATCATCTGGGAAAGGGTTATTCTTCCTTCTTTAGAAAGAACTGGAGATCAGCTGAGACCATTTTCTCTAGCATTACATAGTAGTGTAAAAATAATTCATAGGAATTTTATTTTTGACTAGTAAGCAAGTAGTGATAGAAGTGATTAGAGCTGTGATTAACTTGTGTCGCTTTTGATCTTGTGGCTGAACCAAAAATGTGGGTTAGTTTGAAATGAAAGATGAAAAGTTTCTTTTGCTAACATGAAAAATTAAGATTTTGGGTAATCCTAAAACCAAGCATTTCGGATTGTCTAAAGTCCTTCAGTTTAAAAAGTGATTGAAAACAGTTTTCTAGTTTTAGGGAAACAGGAATCTTAAGGGCTGTTCATGGAATTCAAATTGATTTCAGTCCTCTTGAATCCATGTTTTGCTGAACATAACGTGGGACAGGTTCACCTGCAGAGGGAAGGGAAGCTGCAGTCCCTCCAGCTGCTCATTCCATAAGAGCAGCTAGAGTCTCCCCTGTGTCATGGCAATGGAATCACAACTGTTCAGCTCCCTTATTCAAAGCAGTGCTGTGCACACCCCTGAAATAGTTCTCCAGACCAAAAAACCTCCCAGCATCAACAGCAGACAGACAAAACTAAAAGTCAGTCACAGTGAGAAACAGAGCTTTTTTTTTTTTTCCCCAAAGAGCAGTGTGCACATGGAAGGCAAATGGAAATGATTCAGTAAGAGAGTTGAAGAGCACAGCTAAACAAAGGTCAGACTTGCAGTCTGAATGGAGACAGAAGCTAAACTTATTTGCAATACATACAGAGTGCAGTGTAAAATGAAGGTGGCCAAGGAATATTACCATGCATAGATAATATATGTAGGTAACATATGCAATCATACATTCTGAAAGCCTGACATCAGAATGCACACGGGAATTCACAAAGATGTAGCTGGAGAACATAATACCAAGATCACCACAGAAACAGCAGCATTTTTCAAGAATACAAGAGGCATGTCAAGGAATAGTGGATTAAGGAAGTTATGTGAGATACTGATACAGGTCGTGGCATCCCAACAGTGTGTATGACCCATGCTGCATCCTCCTTGTCTCTGGGACATGAAGTAAAGGATCAAAGTGTTAAAAGTAAGGGTTGATGATTCAATGCAGTTATCAACCAAGTTATTAGCATGTGGTTCATGTATAAAGAAATAAATGCTATTTCGAACTGTTGTCTGTGTACAGAAGGTCTAAATGAGGCCACTTTGAGAGCTCTTTACCCCCAGTGCGGTTACTTGGGGAAGGTACAGAGATGAGGAGGCTTCCAAAAGAGGAAATCATGTCTAGACTTCAAAATGCCAGTTCTCAGTTTTGTTTTAGGTGGTGATATCCTGTCTGGTATCTTTGAGGAGAAATAATTGAGAGAAGGAAACAGTCAGTTAGCATGTAAGGAGGTGCTACGTATCATTTCAGAGTAAAAGTTCCTAAAATTTCCTATGGAAAATTGTCACTGATCATCAAAATTTGTCACAGCTAGAAAGGCAATATGTATTTTATTGTCTGATATCAATGTAATACCACTGGCTAGCAGTGATGGAAAGTGTTCTTGTGAAGGCTGTCTACAAGGTCTTGACTAACTTGCGTGTTGTAGTCTGTGTGCTGTCTTCATATATTTTTATGTTAAAGGTTGAATATTTTGTTTTCTCTCGTGTTTTAACTGTCTTGATGTTGGAATGGATGTACTGATTCCCAGCTTTTTTTATAGATGACTTGATAAATGTAAATAAAATATAGAACATGGGAGCTCAGGAGTTAAGTTCAGTGTTTCTGGTAGTTCAAATTAAGCTTCCCCAGTTTTGCATATTTTCTGTGCCTCTGATGTTGAGAGGGGGCATCTAAGACTCTACTTCCCTAAACGAAGAGGAAAACAATTATTTATGTTGTTTGTGGTTAACCTACAGAGCAGTATTAATGGTCTGTAAAACCTCTTCAGATAATTGACTCAATAGAAACTTCTGAGAAATTATTTAAACTTGACAGAGAAGTTCCATGGGAAGATGGGATAAGATGGAGTTAAAATCGTCAGGTGAGCGAGGTGGTGTGTAGATGAAGATCCTCTTGTAATGCGTTTGTGGGAAATAAGAAGGCAGGGGAGTGTATATTTAGGTGATGAGGGGAAGAAGCCATTTAGCAGAACCAAAAATCTTCAGTACAGTTACTTCTTTCACTCAGATGACAGTGGCAGTCCATGCTTGGATGCAAGTACTGGAAACGTCACCTGAGGTGCCAATAATTGCATTTTGTATTCCTCAAATTTAAATATGCTGGAGCAGTTTCCCAGGCAGAAATGACAGTGTAATACTTAAAACTTTAAATGGATCCTTACAGCCATTGAGATAATTATATTTGTAGCATATTGAAGTTGTGCTTGAAAACAGAACTTGATACTATCATGTAATGTGTCCCTTTACAAAGAATAATGTAAGCGAACAAAAGTTATAAAAAAGTCAGACTTGGTTGGATTTTTTTTCCTCTGGATGGTTAATGGTTTAGAATATTTTCATACAGAAAATTTAATTAAGTAATTGTACTTAACAGTGACCCAGGGCTTTCATAGTCTTAGAAGAGGAAGGCGATGCAGTTACTCTGAAAACTTAAATACTCCTTGTAAAACTTAGCTGTTTCTTCTATTCTGTCAAGTATTCAAATTTTCACCTTAATCCTTATATGGATGGACAGGCATTGGAGGTTTTTTTACTATTTGATTGTGTAAGCTTCTTTGTAGGGATTTTAGGGGTATCCTAAGCTTTTCATTATGTTTTCATCCATATTTTCATCCATACTGTGATAGCTCTTGCAAGAAAACAGTCAGTGTTTCCCCTTCTCTCCTCTGCAGTTTTTCAGAGAAGATGAAGTGTTGCATTTTTTTGTTGTCGTTGTTGTTTTTTTTTATTATTTCTGGTATCGCAGTGGAAAATTAAAACCAGTCTCTTTCCCCCCCCCCATTTGTGTGTGCCCGCAAACAGACGTGTGTGCACACCCTTTCTCTCCCACGCCCGCACACACGCGAGCACACAAGGAGCTCTCGCTTGTGCACAGCCAAAAGAGGCTGGACAAGGCTGTCTTCAGCTCAGTGGAAGTTGGCACCGTCCCATCCCCAGTAAACAACAGCCTGACGTCAGCTCACGCAGCGCTGATAGCAGCACAACTTGAGAGATTTTTCAACTGGCCGAGCTGTTGAAAGGCTATCGCTGGGTTTGATAATCTCTGGCTGCACTTGAGAGGAATCGGTGCGAAGGTGGGGGGGAGGAATGGTTGGTTAATGACAGAAATAATAGAGCAATTCCTGATAACTTCACATGGGGTGGAGAGGTGATTTCTAAGTCTTGCACCGAAGGGTATTTTGATTCCCGGCTCATCAGCTGCAGTCGTTCTCTCCCATGTTGTTCCAGGTTCTGAAGCCCTGCCTGCTCTGCAGAATTTGCATTCGTGCCCTCTTGGAAGCTGGAGAACAATTAAAGTGCTGTAGAACAGTCAATCAAGCAGATGATGAAATTTGACTTTTCTGATGTGTTGAATTAAGCACTTTCATTATGATTTTAATTCCTGATGTTTGCTTTATTCAGCTGTAGATGTCTTTCAAAGACCTGAACCTGGCCATGCTAAGATTTTTACTAGTTCCTGTATATTCCATTTCTGTTACGAGGGTATGAGTATATAAGTCATTGAGGCCCCACATTGCGACCACAACACCCAGAAAAGGTTTACTTGAAAGATACTTGGTTATTCATCATTATCAAATTAAGCTGGAATAAAGGGACCATTTTGTGGTGCTGGTTTCAGATAAGGTCTTCAGAAAAGCAGCTCTTTTCCTGGAATGCTGCAAACTCCTTGACTGCAAAGTTAGCAAAGACTTGCATTTCTGAAACAGAGCCACCGTGACTTAAATTTAATTACAGCTGGTTCTCCTCATAACCCAATAGTTGAAAGAGACTTTTCTATTGTTCAGTACTACCGCTGAAAACACATTTCCATTATGAACTTACAGTCCTCCTGTGCCAAAACCAACAGTTAAAAATGAATGGTTTGCTCTGGTAACAGGAAAAACAAACATGAAAATTATTGTGTTGTGTGACAGAAAGTCAGAATGTTAAAGTAAAAAAAGTTGATAAACCTACCAGAATAACTATTTGATGGGCTATTCTTGAATCAGTGACACTTCCAAGCAAGTATTTCAAGGATATAAATAATAGAGCATCAACTTCTGCTTTGTTTCTTGTACTGTTGCAAAGATAGCAAAAAGTTCATATTCCATTTAGGTCCTGTCACCAGGGATTTAAGGGTTTTGTGAAATCCTGGAAAGGAATGTGAATAACTGCCAATATTAACATTTTCTAATGTACACGTTTTTACATCTGTTTTTAGGGTACATTCAGACTAGGTTAATCATAAAATCTGTCTTAGTAGGGAGGGACAAGAATGCAAGAGGGAAAGAAAAATTGGACTTTTTCAAGGGTGGTGTCTGTCCTATTAGTAGTTTTTGAGCCTTTTGACCAAATCTGATGAGGATGCAGAAGTCTCAAAAGTTCCCAACCTCTGTGGAAGTGGGCAAGAAAGCAAGGATCTGTCTGAGCCCACACTTCTCAAGGGATTCATGGAGATCTAAAGCAAATGTGGGATAGATCTGTACATCTTGTTAAGAGAATGATACAACTGGGATTGCTGATCTTGCAGAGGGGAAGGAAAGGGTGAACGGCAGCTCTTTAAAAACCAGGGAAGTCCTGGCTTTCTGTGAGTCTGACTGTCCTTGGAGACTCGTGTGGCTGCTTGACATCCTGCTCCCCAGAGGGGCTGGCATGTGGCAGGGCCTGACTGCACTTGATTTATGAGAAAAGCCCAGGACTTTAGATTGATTTTAGAAGAGACCAAAAGCCAAGCCGTCAGAAAACCTGTGCTTGAGAGCTCGCAGTAGCCGAAGAGTTGACAGCTTAGATAAGGAATTTGTTCAGGAGGAATTGGCTGGAGCAAAACTTTCCAAAATTTCAGGCTAAGTAGCCAGGCTGGCCATAGGTGAGCTGACAGACTGGCTGTGGGCAAAGCTGGAACTCTGCTGCAGCACAGGAGATGTATGGGGTGTGTGGTGAGGCCTTTGGAGCTGCATCCATGTGGTGAGGTGACCTTTCCCCAGCTGCAGCCTTCTTACACTTCAGGGCCCACGTGCAGCTCCAGAATCACAACTTTGGCCCTGTGCAAATGTGCACTTGCCAGTGTGTAGGAGAAAGGCAGGCATGACACAGACCGGGCAACGTGACCTGCGTACAAAGTCTGCAGCAGGTTGCCTTAGGTCTGTTTATTACCTCTTTCCTTCTCTGTGGTTTGGTCATAGACTATGAGACAGTCAGTGCCTTCCCCACAGCCTGCCTGCTTTTCTGGGGGTCTGGCTTGTGCCTGCAGAGGGTGAAATTGTGACTTGTAGCCTTGCAAAACTCTTACAGTGGCCTTAGCTGAGCAGGGATCTCGTCCTAGGTCACTTCAGCAGTACTGAGCGTTGCATGGGGCTTGTCACAACCCCCAGAAGAACTTCCCCTTCCAAAAACTGTGCCAGCAGCTCGCAAAGGCAGTCAGTCTCTCAGATGGAGCCTCCCTGAAGATCTGTTAGGCCATGAATGGGAGCAGACATGCAGTAGGAAAGGTCCTTCATGTTATTTTTTTCCCCCCCTGCCTTCCTTCACTGTCTCTCATCTTGTTTAACCAGCCTGATACTGCTCTAAATAAGGAGATGAGGTGGTGGGAAAGGTCTGTGCACTTTGCCTCCAAGTGGGTAACACTTGCATTTGCTGCCAGTGGTAAGAGTTAGCCAGAGCTGCTCACACTAACCTTGACCTAACCTAGAAGTCGGAAACATGTTGCAGCATGTTTCCTCTTGCTGGAAACCTGCAGAATGGCCTTTTGGATACCCAGCCCTGCTTGGCTCTTCATGTAACAAAGTCTACTGAATGGCCCTTGAGGTTATGGTTCCCTTTGTATTGAGCGAAGTTACATTAGGTTTGGCTTTAATGTGGCCAGGTATCCAATAATGTGGAATTTTAACCAGTTGAAAAAGATTTTGAATTTTCTTTTGGTTTTATGGAGAAAGCCATAAAAAGGCTCTTAAATAGGCTGGTTTGCTATCGAGGTGTAATTTTGAAATGGTTTTGCCGTGCATCTTAAAAGGAATTATCCTTCGCCAAAGATTCAGAAAAATCTTATGGTCAGCCCCGTCAAAATAATGTTGCAAGGCTTCTAAAGAAATGATACCGAGTGCTTCCTTTTGTTCTTAGGTGATTCTTGATCCTTGCAGGTTGATATTTTCAAGATTTCCATGTAACAAACGGGGCTAAAAAGAAAGTTCTTATTTAATTGCTTCTCAGTACTTGGAAATGTTGCACGCTCCTGCCTTTGCCCCTTCTGTGCCTCTGTAATGGTTACAACTTCTCTGGGTAGTGAGGAATCATGGTAAGGATGGCCTCTCCCCATGCTTGATTGCAGTGTGAGATGGGAGCAGACTGCACAAATAGCTCTGGGCAAGACTGAGGGAGGGAGGATTCTTACCAGCCTTTGCCACTGGAGCCTTGCTGCTTTGTAAGGCCTGAGCTGCTCCCAGACCTGTTCGGTGTCTGCTACAGCAGCACATCAGTGAGTTTAATGAGGTGGAGGACAGTCCCCAGTAGGTTTTGGGGATTTGGGGTTTTCTTGTTTAAGACACTCCGACAAAGTGAAGGAGCGGAATAACTTTGCAATTTGCATTGGCTCTACCTAAACTCAAAAACCCAAGAACATTTTCAAGGCCTGGTTTCATACCTTGCCCAGGTCATCACATCTTATTGGTATAAAGTGTTGGTTTCCAACTGAAGAGACCAGCAAGAGCAAAAAGGGAGGGAGCCACAGTGATCCTGTTTCATAGTTTAGAATTAGCCACCATGGCTTGCTCCTTCCTTTTTTTTTTTCTTTTTAATTACATTTTTTCTCCCTAGTGGGCAGGTGGTCCTGTGGAGCATGTGATGCCTTCATAGCCTCCTTTGCTCATGTCTCACTGATCAGGAGACTGGTCCCACCCAGCGGGATCCCAAAGTTCCCCATAGTCTTTTTCTCAGACTGGAAAGGTTCTCTTTCTTGTTTGGTCTCTTTAAGGTTAGTGTCAAGCACAGAGAACTTACTGATTTCTTCTTGTTGGCAATGCCATGAAAGCCCAACCTGGAGGAAGAAATCAAGAAAACTGGAGCAGAGGGTGGGGTAAACTGATGAGCAGGAAAAATTGGACTTTTATGGATCTACACTGAGCAAAACAGGGATTTGTGGGCTATTTGGACAGTCAGGTAAAACATACAGTCCTCTGATCAGCTCCAAGTACTGCTACTCCCTGTCGAGGCCCCCCCAGTTTTACCAGTGCAAATTCCATGTGGATTTTTTTTCACCTGGAATAAAAAAGTATGATTAGGAAAAAAAAAAAAGGCAACAAAACAAACAAACCCCAACCCAATAAAGTTCTTGCAACCGAAATGTCTGTTTTCTACCACTAAAAAACTCAATTTTCTCATTACTGCAATAATGCGTCTAATTGAAATGGCTGAATGGCTTTAATTATGATACTGATTTTATTTTTTCTTTTTGGTAGCAATCATAGTCAAGCAATGGCACGCCGACAGAGACAGCTTTGAATGAGCAGCAATCCTGAGAGGTGCCATCCTGCTCCCTTCCCCCCCTCCAAGCCCCATCTCCCAATCCCCGACAAAGAAAACAAGTCGCTGCCTCTTCAAGACTTTTCTTGTCCTTTCTGTTCGTGACAGGCGTAAGTGTTGGTAACATCTGCCGGCCCGAGCTCGCTTCCTCCTGCCGTGCTGGGCTCTGGCAGGGCCCTGCAGAGGAGCCAGGACCCTGTGCCAAGCACAGAGCGTGGCTTTGCCAATCCCAGCCTTCAGCAGAGCTGCCCCCGTGATCGCAGGGCACGGGCTCGGCACCACTGGCTCTGCTTAGCTCAGCTCGGGGTAGTTCCTTAGGCCCGAACTCTCACAAGTGGCAGGGTTGTTGTTGTTGTTTGTTTGTTTGTTTGTTTGTTGTTGTTTTTTTCTTTGTGGATAATGAATGTCATTTTAAGCAAAATAGCCAAGAGGCAGATCAACATGTGAATCTGAAAACATTTTCCGTGAGCTTTGACTTAGAAAGTTACTATAAATGAGATATTACAGAGAACGCTTTTCTTTCACGATCTATTCTTCAACTTGTTTCTGCCTTTCAACAGTGTTTTGTTGATTCACTAGTTGGGGGGTTTTTGTAGTTTTTTTTCCTTTGTTCTGTCAGGTTTCCTTGATGGTGGCAGTATTTTCCAGAGCAACCGGAAGGGAAAATATATATGTATGTAATTTCACAGGGACATGGAATATGTAAACATAGATACAGACCCTGCTTTATTTTGTACTTTGCTTCGGAGTTGACTAGGTTTCCCTTTGGATGGAACAGACAAAAGGTATTTTGGTATGTTTTGCTTTTTTAAAGTAAGGCACTGGGTTTCTCTGCTGCCTCTTAAGACCAGTTGGTTGTGTACTTTTAATTTTTTCATCAAATTAAAAAAAACCCAACCAAATGTAGAGGAATGTGTGGAGATTTGGTCTATTTCATGTCAAATGTGAGGTCAGTGGGAAAAAAAATGATGTGCATCCAAGAGTAAAATATATCTCAGACTGGTCAGCTCCTAACAAGTAGTGATCTACAACTCTCAGGTTGTAGAGTGCCTGTGATATACAGAGGAAAAATATACAGTAATGTGATGCTGTGCTTCAGATCTATTTTTGGGGGGAACGATGGGGAGTTCCTGAGGCTATTTCATGTGCAATTTCCCGATGTGAGAATTTTAAAGACTCTTGTAATGATTTATCTGGAGATTTTCTTCTAGCAGCATCAAAAGGTAACCTGAAGTGGTACTATCTTATACTTCACTCAAATCAGCCTTATAGAATAATCCAGTTGTTTCTTCCTTCTAAGTACACACTGAGTGTGTGTGGCAATGATCCTGGAGCCTGCAGGCAGCTGCAACAGAAAAGGACTTCCGTGGTTTGCTTTTGCTTTCTCTTCCTGTCCCCTCCATTTTCATATATGTTTTTTAGAAGGCTGAGTTTCTGATGGACTACCTAGTGCAAGAACAGGGGAAAGTGAAACTGTGTTTTGGAACTTGCATTGTTAGTTCTTTTGGTTTTCATATAGTGCTCTATCAAAGGCACTGTTCTTCAATATTAAAAACAACCAGTGGACTGATAAATTAAAAATGTCAATCGATAAAAATGAAAATCTGAACTTTATCTGTAGGAAATATTAATGAGAGAGAAGCTGAGTATGTCCCCCTCGACCCTGCCCCCTGCAGAATGCCAAGCATAGTCACTCTAGCATCATTTAGAAGTAACCCTGTAGTACTTCTAAGTAACTGAAAGTGAAAAGATTAGAAATCAGGTTGATAATACAGTTTCTTTTCAAATGCTTCCTCTAAATGTTTAATACTGTGTCCCTGAGGAAGTCCCATTATTAAAGCTGCATGACTAAGAAATCACCTTGGCTCTGAGGGGGAGATATTTGAGAGTTCTGGGGATTTTCCTCATCTAACTTTTACAGCTTCCTTTCACTGCAAGGATTACAACTTTTTTTTAGCTAAATGTCGCTCAGAGTTTGTATCATCTCCAGTCAAGTCAAAATGACAGGAGTGGCAGGAATTACCACATGTACTCCAGGCATATAAACCAAATCATGTTATTAACTGATACTAAAGGTTCCTGTAAACTTTTCCCAAAGGGTTTTAGAGCTTGTTCACAAATAAACACTGAAGAAGAGTTTCTGTGCTTTTCAGGCACCTTTTCCCTTATGTTACATTAATAACACTAACAAAAATAACAGTGCATATTTCTAATAGGCCTAATGACAGGCCTTTGGAAATCATAGATTCTTGAAGAGGGGAGCTGTTCCTCTCTCCTCTGCCACAGCCTGGCGTGGGGTGGAACACAGCAGCCGTGTGACAGCATGACAGCACACGTGGCACTGGGATGAAAGGTAGGAGAATTTCACTGTGTCCCGTAGAAACAGTGAGGAACTTAGGGTAGCCCTGAATAGGAGCTGATCAGGGCATGAGGGTTTAACAGTTGGCTGAGAAGTTTCATTTCTCTGCAAAGTGTGGACTGTTGGTTGTTGGCTGGTTTGGTTTTTTTCCAAGTTACAAAAACCTGCTCGTTCTTCGGTTCAACTTTCCTTACTCCAGGTTTGGCTGTAGGGCAAGGAGTGAACATGGGATATGCAAGGTGATGTACAAGGTGCTCTGCCTTATCCTCTCCTCTATGGATAATGTGGTATCACCTCTGAAAGGGGAGTTATGTGTGTTGCATAAGGGCATCTTGTGTCTCCTTCAATACCCACACAGAGTTGTTGGGCTGTAAGAGACCGTGGTGCAGATACACAGCCAGGTGACTGTGCAGCAGCTTCCCTGGGGATAGGCAGTACATGAGAGAGAAGAGCAGTGCTGCTGCATCACTACCAGTTCTAGTGTCTGCAGCACTTGGATCTTTCCCCGGGGGCCTCTCCTTTGCGTATTAACCCAGCCTGACCCTGCTTGCCTTGCAGGAACTGCCTGGATCACAGCTAAAGGGGGTACGGCTGTAGGCATGGAAGTGTAAGGTCTGACACCGATGGTATCAAAGAGCAGGAAGCCTTATACTGCTCTATGTGTCTTTAATGAAGGTTGAAGCCAAA
Organism: Pipra filicauda; assembly: GCF_003945595.2. Classification (NCBI taxonomy): domain Eukaryota; kingdom Metazoa; phylum Chordata; class Aves; order Passeriformes; family Pipridae; genus Pipra; species Pipra filicauda. Next base: position 1,060,464 of record NW_024103540.1, read on the forward strand.
ATATTCATGCATTTCTTTTTTCATCTATTATCAGTACAGCATGTTTAACAGTTGCTTGAAAACTACAGGATTAAAAAAAACAAGCCACAACCCCTTAACTAAATGATTTAGAAAGCATTCTTCTTATTCTATGTCGACATAAACATGGGTAGAATACCCCTGTGGTTTTCTGACTGGGTCATTCAGCCTTAAATTGAAGTCACTTCATTCTGGAGGGATTCAAGGGGCTCAAGCTTTGAATTTTTTCTTGCCATGGTTGCTGATAATTTTTATACTGTTAGCAAGACTTCTGTTGGGTGATATACCAAAAAGCTTGCAGGGGCAAAAATTACCTGTGAATTTACCAAAGGAAAGCTACGTGTGTGTAGGTTCCAAGGAGAAGAGGATGTCTCTGGATTTTGGTTATTTCATCTTGAGCTTTAGTGTGTAGTTTCAGTCTGGTCCTTTGAGCTGCCACTCTCTGACAGTGAATTCACATTTCAGCTTTTTTCAGTTGATTTGATTTTGCCTAACAGGTCAGATTTTTTTCCCTAGTTATGATCAGACATTAGTAGGGCTGGTTTTGCAGTATAACTCGATGTATGATGTGGTCCTTTGTGTTTAGGTATACGTGAGCACAGAAATATTTTAATGACGTATGTTCCCTTCTCAAGTGCATGCTCTTTTTAAAGCTTTGGGTTTGTTTGGTTGTATATATCAAAAATACTTTCTCTTCTGTTTTCCTCTTTCTGTTCAAGAAACTGACTGGTCAAAGATCTGTTTGACTTCAGGTTTTCTTTTTAATAGATTTTCCAAAGGACAAATTTCAGCAGTGATTTTAAATTAGCCTGAGATAGCAGTTAGTCATAAATGTCACAAAATTCAGTATCTGTGCATGATTTCAAATCTAAACTGGGCAAAACTGAGAAGCTTTGCTTTCAGGTTTGAAGACGACTCAAACTGCAAAGCAAGGCAAAAAGAAAGTCTGGTACATCCAATGCTGCTGAAGTCAGTGCCGTTTTTGAAGCCACCAGCCACTAAAATGTGTGAATTACTCTATGGAGATGATAATGTTTTTTTGGATATCAGCTGAACAGTTGGTATGAAACTTGGGCCCTGGGAAGTCAGCTGCTCCTGACTGTAATGGAGTCGGTGTCACCTGCTGACCCATTTTTTTTTTAAAGAGTTTAGACTTGGTGTGTAAAGGGGGTAGAAGATATTTTCCTTCCCATAACTGAAGATATGGGTGTGTGACTGTAAGAGTTGCCACTGCCCAGAGGCAGAGACTTGGGAGTAATTAAGCAGGAGCACAGACACCTAAAGAGAGAGAGAGAACTACCAATAACTAGACATACAAAATTAAACCAAACTGGTGATTCTGGTTTCAGGTAGTGACTGTACTGGTTTTGCATGGCAGGGACAGTGTACACAGGGGAGTGTTAGGTTATAGTGCCCACAACAGCTTTCCAAGTACCACTCAGACAGACACAACTGATTGATTTTGTGCCTCTAATTTTGACTTCTTTTGATCAGTGGGAAAAACAGATTCCTCTAGGCCAAGGGACCATACCCCACCATCTTGCAGTTGTGAATAAAGCTTGGTTCTGTCCGAACGTCGTCGTGAGCTGTTGTAGCATGTGTGACTCACAGCCTGATTAAACAGTCTCGAAAAGAATACAATCTCAGGGTCAGCTGTGTTTTCACTAAGCATATCCAAGCATTTTCTGTCTCTTGGAAAGTCAAATATGTGGTTTTAAATTATCTGCCTGCCTTACATCAGATTGCCAAACCACCAGTGATATCTGTCATGAATGTGCAGGACTGGGTTGTCCTGTGAGCCTGCTGGATGGCTGGTTTGGAAGGGGAAATTTCTATCAAAAAAGTGTTAGTTGGGCCCTCACTTCTTAGATGTGCATGTCTGTGTAAGTGTATGAGAAAAAACAGCTATGGAGAGTAAATCTTTCAGTTTTCTGTGTGAGTATAATGGATGAAGGAAGGTTTTTTTACTATTATTTTATTTTTTAATTTATTTTGCTTAGCAGAATAACGTAAGGAGGTTCAGTCCTGTGTTCTCAGTGAATAACTACTTGGTAGTGAAATGAAGTAATGAAAAGCATTCAGTTTTTGGGGGGTACTGAGCATGTGAAATAGAACATTTTTGCATACTGAGTGGGATGCTCCGAGGCATGCGTAGTCTTAGAGGCTTTTTTTGTTTCTTTTCAATGTGGTCCTTGGTGAAAAGTCAGACCTACCATCAGTAAGATTTCCATTTGTGATCCTCTTGCTTCTAACCTGGTTGAGCTCTTAGATCTACTAAGTCATAGCTTTGAATCTCTGTGTGCAGTGCAGAGCTGTTTACGCACTCCTGTTTGTTCACCAAAAACCATCTGATGCCCACAGAAGTATCTTTCCAGGCCAAGGTGCTCTTCAACAAAACACTTGGTTTTTGAGTGTTTGGTACCTAATGTTTTATGACTACAAAGTGTTGTGAGAATATCCATGACTTCAGAGAATTTCATTCCTTTGAATTGTCCTCTTTTTGGAAGTGTTTGCTTTAATTCTTGTCTATGTTATACAAACTTCCATCTTATCTTTGCTGCTCCAAATTTGTCACTATTATGCTACGCTAATACCTTTTTTTGCCTTTCAAAGCTACTTGTGTTGCTTTTTCATTGGGTTTACTGGTCTCTTCAGAGAGGAAAACCTTTTGGTTTATACTTAAGCAACTTAACAGCACAGGTGCTTTGCAGGATAATTTTTTATAAATCCCCCCAAAACAGGTGTCTTCCAGTGGACTGAAATACAGGAGAGGAGAGGGGATGTGCAGGATGGGAGGACAACTCAGGAGACCCAAGTTGAGTTTCCCAGCCCTTAAACATTCCCTTTGCTCTCTTGCATTTGCTATTCCCTTTGCTGTTTAATTCCTGATGATTATACTTCCTTTTACCATCCCTCTGACATATCTGTTTAACTTGTAAGATGTGTGGCACTGAACTGTGTGTCCAGACATAGATGTTTGCGCAGAGCCAGACCCCCATGAATCTCCAGGCTCAAGAAGTGACAGTGTTACCATCAAGAAGCTGCAGTGATTATATTCCCATCTTGGGAGCTTCTGTACTTGAGGTTGCTTGTCTCTAGGTAACTCCTCAGTGTAGGAACAAGAAAGTCACACTCCTCTGCAAGTTGCTGCAGCGCATATAACCTCATAGCAGGGAGCTGATACCCAGAGATTCAGATATTGGCAGCCTTCACATGGGGTGTCCAGAGGCCATTTGACAGTTTGAGATAAAGACGTGTGTGTACTGGGCTTCCTGCTGCAGGAACATAAAAAAGTGTGTGTTATGTGAGCATTCTGCCACATCCAATCCTCTCCCTTCCCAAGGCTCCCTCTTCACTTCGGCCCCTATCACACACATGCCATCTGAGGAGGAGCAGGGCTGGTTACCTGAGAGCCCCAAACTCCATGAACAGATCGACTGGGGTGACTTCACTGTCACCCCTTCTCTGGTGAGATGTAGAGGATTTGCTGGTCTGTCTGCAGGTGTTAAAGGCTTTGCTACTTCGCTTCTGTCTCACCAGATTTCCCTCTGAAAGTGGCGTAGCACTGCAGCTGCCTCTGGCTCAGGGTGGCATTGCCTAATCTGTGCTGCCGTGAAGCCTCCTGGCTTTTGCCATCTCTGGGAAAACTACCTCTGTAATAGTCATCTGCTGTTATCTGCCTTACTGCTGCAGGATGCTTCCTTTTTTTTTTTTTTCTTTTTCCTTCCTGCTGCATCCTTCTCACCTCTATTCAATAAGGAGAGCGTAGGTGCTCTGTGTAGTGGGTGCTTTCCTCCCCGTTCCCTCGCTATCAAGCGCTCATCACATGATAACAGACCTCACCCAGACCCAAGCGGCTGCCGATCACAGCGTGTCGTCAGCTGGCACCGCTCCCAATTCTCCAGAGCTGGCAACTGTCCTCTTTTCTTTGAGCTCCGATAACGGGAACAGATTAGCGGTGGGAGCAGCCGGAGCACTGCTTTATGGGGCTTTACTCCTGTATACCTCCGGTTTTCCACAAATCTCGCCAAGTGAGTTTCCTGATTGTGGGCTGTGTCATTTGCTGTGCTCCCTTTCCCTGCCCCCACCCATTTCCTGACATCACTTTAAATCCGGCTGTAGCAGTGGTCCAGTTCTACTGGAGCACTCCACCCAGGACTTCCGAATGCAGTAAATCTTGCTGATCAGGGGAGTCATACGGTGTGTGGAGCATGAAAAACTACAAAGCTCTGTCGAGCTTAGGAAAGAAATCCTCAAAAAATGACAGAGAGTATTGAACTCTTCCCCCCCCCCCCCCCCTTCTGTGTGTAACCTTCATTTGATGAGGCTGCTCTACCCTAAGGAGGAATAAACAAACAAAAACTCTAAGTTTCTCTCTACTGCAATCTCCTGCAGCAGTTTTGAAATGATCTGGCATTAAGGAATAAATAAAATACATTCCCATTGCTTTAAGTGATCCGTTTGCAGTACTTTTCTAGACTGTCACCATCATCATCTTGCAAAACACCGCGGGTACTGTTTGGTTTGCCAGTGGTTACACCATCTGGCCTCAGAGGTAGGAGTCGGTCATTCTGAGGCTAAAATGGTCCAAAGCAAAGGTTTGCAGTGCTGTGATTATGATCAGTCTCTTGGCAATCTTGCAGCTATATACTATGCTAAAGAAGGCTTTTTATTCATAAGGAAAGCATTGGAGCCCCACTGGCGTTATGACCAGGTACTTTTCTGCTGGAGGTCCCTAGGATCCAGGATTTCCTTACTTTCCTGGCATTTTGGCTTGTCCCATGTGCTACTGATTCAAATCTAAAAACACAGACACAGACTGGGTTTTGTTCTTTTTTCTCTTAAGCGTGGACACTGGGAGTAAAAGGACTCGTCAAATTTTGAGCCTCTTATTTCCCAGTGTAAAGTCAAAGCCTTTCCACCTGCATATAAATGGGGGAGGGATCAGATGGACTCGAGTCAGGTGTTTATAACTGGCCCCAGCATGCTCCTCTTCTTAAGAACTAATTTATTTAAACAGTGGGCAATTGATGGAATTTATAGCCCAGTATGTTGTGCTACAGGATTAATAAGCAGTGTCCCGTAGGACACCTGCAATTTTGCTGCCCTGAAACACTGCTTGGGATCAAAGCACCCTTCTGCCATATTGCCCATGAGCTATATATGGTGACCAGAACTTGTGTGTGAAGTGCCTGCAGGTCCTTTCCTACAGGTCAGTTGTCTAAGGCAAACACAGCCACCCCTTCTGCCTGTCACTGCCTCCTTGTCTTTAGCCACAGCTGAATTTTTCCTCACTTCGTATCAGTCTAAAGCGTATCCACCATCCTAGTGTAGTGTCAAAGCCCTGAAGAGAAACAATGTCTGGTGGAAGAGGTGCCTTGTGTGAATATAACTAGTTTTGATGAGTACTGTAGAAGGAGTGATGCTTGCTGGTGAAAGCTTTTAGGGGAACGTGCCTGTTTCTTGGCACGAGACATCACAGTTCTTCTGGATGCTCCACCATCATAAACAAACAAATGCTCCTTTTCACTTTTGTCTTGCTGAGGCTTTTGCACCTTTTTTTTTTTTTTCTCTTTTCTTTTAATCGGCTCTGGTCATCTCCCTCACACTGAGTTAAACTGCAGCATGGGACTTGATCTGAAGTATTTTTATGTCCCGTGGCAGAGCATATTTGCATGATCCCCTTAACAGCTTCTTTCTCTACACTTTTTTGTGGCTCTCAGGTTACTTCAGGGGAGATTCCAGGGAATGGGTGTTGTGAGGTACAGTGTCACAAACACACTGGGACCAGTCTGTGTCCACAGTGGTCAATTCACGTGTGTCCTCCCAGAAACAACACACACTGGGGATTTTTCTGCTGTGGGCACTGATTACACTTGCAAATGATACTGACACGGGGGGAGCTCTGAGTGTTCTTGAGAACAGGGTTACAATTCAAAATATTGACAAAGTGGAGAAATCACCTGGAAAAAAATAAGTGGTGATTCAGAAAAGGACAAGCACAAAGTTGTAAACTTAGGTGAGAATAATGGGCTGCCCAGACCCAACATGGGAAATGGCTGACTGAGCAGCAGTTCTGCAGAGAGGGGATAGAGTTGATGGTGGATTCCAGGCTGACTGTGAGTCACCAGGCTCATACAGTTATGAAAAAGGCAAGCTGGGGTTTATAACCAAGAGGGTACAGCGATCCTTCCACTCAGCTCAGCTTGGTGAGGTCTCAGCTGGAGTCTTGAACCAGTTTTCTGCTCATAGCCTTTAAAAACAGCAAAACAATTCAAAAGTGGGTCAGAAAAAAAAAAGGGAGGAAAATAGCATGAATGGATGATTTAGCAGACATGACCTATACAGAGAAAATGAAGGTATCACAGTTGCTCAGTCCAGGGCAGAAAAAAATGAGGGAATGTATGGACATGGTAGCACCTGTAAAACATGGGAAGGAATAAACTGTTTAGCATATATTTCAGGAACAGGCCTGTATAGTTGTGTCTCGTGGGAGCTTCGTGCAGAGCAGTCCCGGTGACAGGCTGTCACCAGAAATCCACAGAAGCCTCTTTTTAGCAAATGTCTTTATCTGGATCTGTGTTCCTGTGGCGACGTTCCTTCTTCTCTCCTGTTTTGTGGTGGCCAGCCTGAGAAACACATGGTGTGAAGGGAGCCTTTGCAGGAGAGCTGGTCTGGCCCTGTGAGCCGGGGAGAGCAGAGCAGCTGCAGGGCTGACCTGCCCCTCCGATCGATCCGTGGAATGGCTCAGCTCGCCCTGCGCTTTTGTGCTGAGGAGGCGGCGGACTCGTGTCCAGGTGCAGCCTCACAAATGCTTGGTCAGAGGTGTGCTCTGACGTCAGGCAGTGAGATTTTTGGCTCCTGATGTAGGGAAGTTCAACATTCGGGTTTGGCTCGCATGAAAAGGCCGGTCACTGTCCTCTGTAAGGCAGGAGAGGTGACCTGGGTGAAAGCTGGAACGCTGCTTTAGACTCACTGCACGACTTGGTGGTCCTACAGGAGCACCAGGTATCAGGTCTCAGGGTATGACAGATGCATCCTGACTGATGTCCCTTTAGCACCAGCAGCCAAAACATGGTGGTCATGTTGTTGCGAGGGGTTTGTTCCCATCTTTTAGGGAGATTTTTGTCTTGGGGTGGGCTCCCTCTCCCCCATCGTGTAGGAGCTACCGCAGCAAAGCAATATTAGGAAGTAAGATTTTAGCTGTCTTCCACGTGATTAGTCCTGCTTGAGGGAGGGGGAAGGGCCTCACACTCCCTATTAATCATTTCTTCTTCCCTCCTCCCATCTGCTCGGCGATTCTCTTGTGCTTGCATCCACCACTAATATTTGATCACTTTATTTCTCTGACTCTCTGACTCTCTCCCTCTCCTTGTTGGTTCTTTCTTGAATCTCTGCCCTCCTTGCTCCCACATTCTTGCAGAGATGCTACTCAATGACCTAATTTTCTGCCCTGGCTCCCCTGGAAAAAAAGGAAAACAGGAAAAAACACGAAGTAAAAAAAGAAAAAAATACTCCAAAGTTCCTCATTCCCCTGTCCCTGGACATTACGCCTTTTCCTACTGGTCAGCACCTTCTGCCAAAGTTGTGGGCAGTGCCTGCTTCCCTCCTCCTCCTCCTCTTTGTGCCCTCCCCAGAGGCTGCAAGCCTGACTCCTCCTCCACCTCCTTCTCTTCCAGCTGCTTTCACTAGCCTCCTAGCTCTTCTTGGCAGTGAGGAGCCTGGACATCTGTAGAAGCAGCTGGAAGCAAGATGGAGAGCCAATATCCTGCAGCTCATCAGATCTCTACAAACCTCAATTCAGGAACAAACTGCTTAATTTGCTGTGTTTTTGTACTGTTTAGTTCGCACTGCTCGCTGCTCGTTTCTCACCATCCCAACAAAGCTATGGGTTTATTGACATATGTCAGGTCATGTTATTTTAGAAGTCTTGTCACCAGTCTGTAAATATGAGTGCTCTTATGCTATAGTGGAAGAAGGTAAAGTTAAGCTTTGTTTCCACCTGGATCTTCAACATTACCTGCCTTTATCATCGTATGGCTCCATGGGCAGAATTTAATCCTGCATTAGCTAAAATTTGACCTCTTGTCAAACGAGCCGAAGGTACCACAAATTCATATTCCTGAGAACGTAGCAAAAGTATTTTTGCTGGTTCCCTGTCACTTTTCCACCTTATTTACATCAAAACCTTCTTGCCAAGTTGACTCTGGTGATATTCTGAAAGGTGACAGTTATCTTTCCTGTAAACTCTGGAAAGGCAGCGTTAAACCGAGCGCAGCAGGGCTGACCCTCCTTCAAAAAAGGAGCAATAGAGGTGCAGGATCCCTGCTACTGTTCCTGCAGAGTTGGGGAAGCTGGCGGGGGGCTGGGAGTTGCAGTGTTTTGCAGCAGGGCTTTTGGGGATGGGCCCCTGAAGGGAAGCTTTGCGAGCGGCGTTGCTGTGAAAAGCCTCGCAGCGTGTTACATGATGCAAGCTCCTTGGCAAATGCTGTAATTGTGTCACTGAAATGGCTGAGCCACAATGCTCAGGGAAAAGGTTTTTCCTGGTGAGCCTGTGGACGCACTATATCCTTCCCTGGTGCACGAGGGGGGTCTGGGAATACCGGGAATACCGCAAACTGCCGTGAGAGCTTGTGTTCGGGGAAGGTTCCTTGTGCTCTGTTTCAGGATTTGAAATTTGCCAATTGTGTGGCTGAGAGCATGTAACAAGAGATACGACTAGGGAGATGCTTTAAAAATATTTTTCAGAGGACTTGGGAGTGAGTGTGACAATTAGGGACACCATTTTCATAAAGCTTTCAGCCCAGCATCCTGTTTAACTCTCGCGACAAACTGCAGTTATGCACAAAAGCAGCTACTGGCATTTTTAATATCTTGTTCCCTCAGCAGCTAGCGGTAGCTGCTTGCTTTTAAACACCATTATTTGCACCCAGAGCAGTTGGAGCAGAGAGGTACAAAGTAAAGGGAATGGCTTTAGAAATCAGTCTTTAGGCCTGATGGAGGCTAAGGCTTCAAACCACCATCTCTGACAGGGCTGAGCAGTGCTTTGTAGCATGGATGTACTTAAGTATGTGTGGGTACTCAGAGCCTGCATGTGGTATTGTTAGGTGTTTAAGTCCAGTGTAAAACAAATACCATTTGCAAGTAGCTCTAATATATATATATATATATTTTTTTTTTTTATTGGTTTGTTGTTTTTTTTTTAGTTCCCCCTGTCTCTAAACCTTTGTTGCGAAGCAGAGCTCTCATATTTTCCATTCCTAATTCAAGAGCTGGAGGGATCGCTAAAGCCAGGTATCAAGTTACAAGAGAAAGAGTGAAGACATTTGGTTGCAGCTTCATTGGCTCACACAGTGCATACACCCAAGCAACCATTTTCATCAGCCCCCATGTCTGTGTTAAAACTCTGCAAGGAAAATTGCCTTTTCTCCAAGTCTGTGCTTGGGAAGGACAGTGTCTGCAAGGAAAGTTCCCACCAATAGAGGTGTTTGAGGGCTGGGAACAGGAGGAAGGAAAAACCCCGTAATGATCAAAAAAGCATCTCATCCATAGTACAGGAAATGTTGTTCCTCCTCATCTTAGCTACTAAAAAAAGGCAAACCAACAAGTTTCAACAATAACAATGTTCAAATGAAATCCTTTGAATGGGTAATGTGTGTAGCTTAAAATGAAAATGTGAGTCAGCCAGGAATTGTTACTATTTCTGGTACTGTTTTAGTTTTTAAACCTAGTCTACTTCAGATATTTGGCATGTCCTTGGTTGTGATAGGAGGCTGATTAGAGGTGGTGACTAAATATCCTTTATGGGCTGACTAATTGAAACTTGGATCTTTTCTGCTGAATTTGAGATTTGAGGCTCTCTTCTTAAACTTAGACATGAACCTGAGTCAAGATTTCAATGTGTAAAAGAAAGCCAAACCACTGTATTCTCTCTCTCTTTTTTTTTTTAACCTTCTCATTATCACCTCCTTTCTAGTCTTTCTTTTCTTGGGGTTTTCCAGACCATGTTTTTTCCTCAGAACCTGTTCTCTGTGTTTGGATGCTTTCTTCAAACCTTCAGCTGCTTCTGTTTGATTCTTAAACTGGTGTATGTGTTTGGCTGTTTCCTCAGTCATTTGTCACACCAGAAGAGCCTCCTTAAAGAGCCTCCTCACCCTCTTTTCCTTTCCTGTGTATTCTCTTGGTCTTTCCCCTGTGTGCTGGTTTTTCTTTTGTCGATCTCCATGTGTTATTCCTTTTTGTTGCTCAGTTGCACTTGTCTGGCTGGAGAAGCTCTGCAGCCACCTCTTCTGTTTCCCCACCATGCCTTTCCTTTGGTAGAGCTGATGGGAAATGCTGTATTTCCCCCTTCCCTCCTCCCACTGCCCCCTTTCTCCTCTGCTTCCTTTTCTTATATAGCTCAGTGAAAAACACTTAATTAAAAGGACTTTGGGTAAAAGAGGAGCAGAACAAACTCAAGTTATTTCCCTGTGTATGTTTTCTACTGTCTGCCTGTTCCTGCAGCTGGACACTCAACCTTCGAAGCTGGATATTCGTGGGAAGCAGTAGAAGAGATTAATTTTGGAAAGGGTAGTAGTGAACTGACTTTTGATTTCCTTATTTACGTGTGACTGTTACCCATATGCTGGAGACCACATGTGACTTACAACACCCGCTCTCTGCGCTTCCTCAGTTTTTCTGTCGACCCTTCAGTTCACATTTTGGTGGCTATCTTTACGGTGAAAAGAAGTACAAATATTGTTCCCTTCACACTGAAAGTTTAGGTTAAAATTAAAACACACACAGAGCTGCAGGAGCTCTGGGACTCATCTCCTACAACCCTAAAGGCTGCCTTTGAGGGCAACCTTGGGGGCTTTTCAGGGAGCTGAAAAGGGGAATTTTGGTGTTGTACGCAAGCATTTTGCTTCCTGCTGCTTGTGCGGCGGTTGTGAAGGTGTCCCTAAACTGTAGTAGTTGTCAGTGTGTGATTGCTATACTGGGATACTCTGTGAGCCCTAAATGTGAAGCATGAGAGGGGAACCATAAATGAATCTGCATATTTTCAGCTTATCTGTCCTTATTTTTCCCAGTGTGGCGGGCAGTGATTTCTTGTGTGTGCCACTTGTGCACTGCGTAGCACGAACAGAGAGTCCATGCAATATGAAAGACACAAATTGAATTAAAACTGTTGAGTTCTTCCCCTCCTGCCACTTTTCCTGGCCAGTTTTTTCCTGTGTGGGCTGTATGTTGTTTGCGTGCTTCCAGTGCTGCTCAATGAAACACACAGTGCTTCTGGATAACAGACAAAACAAAATTAGGTGCTTTGTTGTTACCCATATGCCTAGAACTAAGGATAAGAAAAGACTTGTCTCTTCTCTCCCTCGTCTCCACAGAGCTTCAGCGCAAGGAGTAGGGGTTTGAAGAAGTTGGGTGAAAACCTGAAGGGAGTCCAAGGTCTTCTTACGTTTGTGTAATTCCTAGTGGGAGCAAAGTGATGTAACACCAAGCAGAGGCACCGTGCTAATGTGACTTTGGACCTGGGCAAAAGGAGGAAAAGCTGCAAGACAGGCTCTTGTCAGGAGCTTTTTCCTGCAGTCCTCGAGACAGTCTGGCTGTATTCCTGAAAGACAGGTCATATCCTGCCAGGCATGAGAGATGCTGAGTGAGGGTGTACAGCCTGTGCTCTGTAGATCTCTCCTTTGAGCCTGTGCCCATGAATACAGGAAGGACTCAATAGGAAAGGTCCTTTATGCAGATGTCTTCATATAGGTGAGGAAAAAGAAAACCTAAGTTCCTTGCCTCTTCTTCTGTCTGGCCCTTAGAAATGCCTCCCACGGTTGCCACCCCTTTCCTGGGAAGGCACAAACCCCTTCCCTGTGAGGGACTGTGGATTGGAGGCAATGAGTGCTGGCAGTAGGGCAGTCCAAAGAGCCAAATCACCTCTGAGAACAAGAGAAGGATATAGGGATAATACCTGCATGCCCTGTTGTGTGCCCTGGTGCTCAGGAAGAGATGTTACTAGAGAGTTCTAACAGACAAAGCTCTGATGAGCAAATACAGATGTCAGACATATTTTCTACCTATCCAAGCTGGCCCTTACTGTAACAGAGGCACCAGGAGGAAATGTGCATTTGTACCTTCTGCAACTGAAAATGTAGCCCCAAATTCTGAATTGCTGGTTTATCTGCCCTGTCTAATGGATAGAGATAGAAGCACACATCACCTTCTGTCCATGTGGGAGGCTCCTGTGGCAAGGTGGACAGGATGCTTAGGGTGGGACAGCTTGAGAAGGCTCCCCAGAGCTCAATCCACCTGTGCTGTTAAGTCACTGCCTGTCCTGTTCTTTTGCATGAATTTCAGGCTGGGTGCTGTAGCTTACAGTCTGCCCCCAGATGTGTATTAATTATTTATTTTCCTCCACGTGCTGGCAGATGGTTGGAAGAAGAGTCTGCCAAGCATAGTGCATGCTTGAGGGCAGTGATTTTAAGGCACGTTGTGTAGATTATCTGATGTTTCGCGTTTTCTGTAATTTAGTTTGTGTGTGTGTGTGTGTGTGTGAAGGGAGTATTTAAAACTTGTAGACAATAGTTTGCTGGGTTGCAGGGAATGAAACCCCTAATGAATAGTCCATTGTTTACATCCATTTGAGGCCGTTTCTTTGCTGAATTAGTGCCATGAAACATAGCTGCAACTCTGTTGTTTTTAACTCCCCTCTCCTTACCCATCCCCCTTCCTATTCCTTATGGTTGCTAAATCCTGCTGTTATCTCCTCTACACAAGTTTCCAAGCTTCCTTCTCTCCTCTTGATTTCCCTCTGCTTAAACCTCCTATCCAAACTGGGTCATCTTTTGCTTCTAGTGTGGTATATTTTCCCATCCTTGGCCTCTTGGACTCACATTTCAGTCATTATTTTTATGCAGATGAATGTGGGAAAAGAAAAATTAGCACCAAAACTGTTTTCTGCTGCCACAGTCAGGTCTAGACCCCCCTCTTCCCTTTACCTTTGCCTCCCCACCTCCTTGCTTAGGAGCTCTTTCTGTGCCAGTTTGCAGCTGCGTATATCTGTATAATTATGTCATATTTGCCTGCAAGCCCCCTGCCCAATTTCTAACCCTTATCTTCCTCTCTGTTTAGGCGACTTCCTCCCTTGCTCTCTCTGTACTGCTCTGTTCTCTCATCTCCTTGCCTTCTTCTGGTGACCCCTACAATCTCAGGTAGCTGCCTTTCCCCCCTCTTTAAAAAGATAAGTGTGTCTTGTTGGCAGAGTTTTAAGCTTTCTTATTTCTGTATCCAGTTCTCAGCTGACCCTTTTTTTTTGGCTAATTAATGCTGTGTAGCTGTTTACCTGCTTGACTTGCTGGAGTGATTGTTCAGACTGATGCATACCACACTCTGGAACTGTTTCTTCTCTCTCCAGCCCTGATTTATAGATAACTGGAAAAGGGAATTCTTGGCTGCCCTGTTTTGAAAACTATTACACCACAGAAAAACTCATTACATGAACACAGCACCTGATATAAAAAAGCTCTACTCAGTTTTCTGGTTTTCCCCCTCAAAAAAAAAAAAGACTTCCCCTTATTATTTAAACAACAATTTCCTTCAAATTATATTTAACGGATGGAGGCACAAAGACTTGCCTGCTTTTCCAGGAGTTTGTGGAAATTGGAACTGGGGAGTTTTTCATAATCAATAGAGAGAACGGGATATTTTGGGGAGATTTGTTGGATTATTTTTTTTCTGGATAGACAATGTGCCCATGCCACATAGTACAAACCAACCACATCTCTGTTGGGTTTGTGTTCACAGACCAAAGTACTAGGACAAGTATCTGCAGAGAATTCTCAAGGGCTGGGAGGGTTGGAAGGCCCCAAAGATTTCAAGAAAGTAGGTACAGACCAACTGAGAGTCTCCTTTAATTAAAGGAGCGCTATGCATTTGTGCAAATCAAGAGCAGTTGCTTCCCTTTTCTCACTACCTCTGTGGGATGCCCTTTGGGCTGCAACTTGAGGGCAATGGTGTAAATTTTGAAATACTGTTTGTATGTGTAGGACAGTGCTGGTGTCCTTTTGGGCCAGTGGAGCTGCTCTAAAATATGTCAAAATCATCAAGTGACAAGCAAACCAACGATGCTTCAGCCCAGTGCCAAAGAAAAACCTGCAAGAGGGAGAATTATCTGTGAAAATTTACCCTGTTGCTACGGAGCTTGTTTGGTTGCGTAGATCATGTGAGAGTGGAATGATTGAAGAAATACTCCACTTGGTAAATGAACAGGGAATATGTTTGTGCCAGTTACAGGACAGCTTCTGTGTGCATAAAACCTGAGACACCTGGTAGTGGTGCTGAGCAGGTACTGTCTGTTAATGTTCAGGCAGAGACACAGGTTGTTTTTGAATGAATGTGCTTGTTCGAAGGCAAGAGAGGAGTGAAATGCCTCTATGTCTTTAAAGCATTTCTCCTTGATGCCATATACTCTTAGGGAAACCAGATTTTGAGGACACAAGCAGCAAAATTTTCTGCTTCCCACAGTGGGGATGCTTTCTCCTTCTTACTTCCACTTCAGATTGATGTTAAGATCCTGAGGCTGTGACACTGCTTTTTGTTTGGCCTCTGAAAACACAGAGCCAATGCATAGAATTTAGGATCCATTCCTGACTTTCTTACAATGGTTTACTCCTCTTCTTCTGTCCCTCACTACACATTGCACACTCCTCCCAACCCAAACTTCTGTAGCCCAGAAGTAGGTCACACAGCACCACCTGGACAACAGGCCGTCGCTTGCGTCATGGGCTTGGTGTGACGTTGGTGAGCCACAGATCGGGATGTGTGAGTGCCTGGAGAGCAGGACCAGCTTCTCCAGGGAGCGGGATGTGAGAACACCCCTTGTGATACCTGGCCTTTGGAGGTGATGGGGGGGGAGGACACTGTTTACAAAGGAAAAAAAAAAAGAAAAAGGTATAAGCTAACTGCATCAGCACACGGGTGTTCTGCTGGTTGGTTTGGATGATTTATAATGGTTATACAGAGCTTTGTCACCTTTATGCTGACTCGTTCCAATGCTGCCCAGAGGTCAGCCGACTGGCCTGTAAAAAATGAATTGTCCATCTCTGTGGCTTTTCCTGGTGGCCACGGTACTGGGGCTGTTCTCAGTCCTACTGTTGAGCTCAACTGGGGGCTGGAGGGCCGCCCAGGGTATTCATTCAGCCTCTCAGCACTGGTGATTTAACTTCGGACATCCTTTTAAAGTGACCCTTTGCAGGGCATATACAAATCTCCTTTTTACTTAGTGGGTAGAAGAGCAGCAATGCCAGCAGTCAGACTTGTAACCTTTGCTCAAGAATGCAATTTCTTGTCTATGTGGTTACTTTGGTAAGCTCCCAGGAAAGGAGCACGCTTCCAGTTTTTTTCAAATGGGGTTAGGATGGAGTAACAGGGCCAGTTGCTGCAAAAGATTAGCTGTAAAGGGGGTGGATATGATGGAACTAGCAGCAGAGACAGAGGTATCTGCGAGCATGCAAATGTTTTCATAGGAGACATACCTTGTGCTTCTTCCTGAGAAGTGCTGAGAACAAATTGTCACAGAAATGCAAAATGCAGTCAGTCTGTTTTGGGTTTAGGCAAAGAAATGAGGGCCCTATAGCCTGGAGAAATGTGTATGAGTCTGCGTGGTGAAAATTCACCTTAATTAGACGGGTCAACAGATCCTGTTTCTCCTGCTCCTTCCGCAGTTTGCAGCATCGAGTCTAGGAAACTCCTCCTGAATTCGCCCACCACTGCCCTGACGGCAGTGCCTGGCACACTCACCTGGAGTCCTTCGTGCCATGTGGCTGGATGTCACTGAGACCTGGATCGTGACCTGTTTGTCTGGATGGACAACTTCAGCCTGGGAGGGAAGCCCAGCACATCCCATGCCCGCCACACACCGTGTTCCTTAATGCTCCTTCCCGGCAGCTGGCTGGGTTTTGGCATGGAGAGGATGGCGTCTCTCCCGATGCCAGGGGCCATGTCCCCTCCTCTCATTCTGGGGAGCTTGTGGTGCTGCTGTGCTGAGCAGTGTTTCTCTGAAAGTTGCTTAATAGACATGCTTAGGCTCTGCTTTATCTTGACAATACACCCTTTTCTTGAGAGAAATGAGAAGTTTCAATTTCAGTCACTAGCCTGTTTTTCATTAACCTGTTTTAGTCAGCAAGTCCTGGCTTTACTGTGCCAGTCTCTCAAACTGCCACTCGTGAGCCTAACGAGGTGGAGCAAAACTCCTGTCCTCTGCAGAAAATGCACAGAGAGAAGAGACAGTTTTACCCCAAACGTTAGAGGAGACTCGGTCAAATTAACGCTACAGTAAATGTAAAATGTTTTTAATTTACTGAGTACTTTCAGCCCCAAGTTGGGGACAAGGGCAGCAAAGGGGGGGAAGGGTTTGGTTTGAAGTTAATAAACCTTTTAAAACTTTTGACTGAATCTTTTATTCAGTGTTTGTATAACTCAGTTATCTGCTAGTTAATACCAGTACTTTTGATACCTCTCCAGAGCCAATACATGGCAAACCTTCAGCCCTGTTGGGTATTTGTGCTACAGCATATTTAATAGCCATGACAACAATTCAACAATTGTATAGAAGCCTCCCCTCCCTGTCTGAGTGTTGCAGGCACCAGAGTGTCTCCATTGGAAAACCCCTAAACACACAGTTTCAGCCAAAACTGGTTTAATGATAGTCTACTGAGAGCTTGACAGGCTTTTTCTTTTTTTTTTTTTAAAAAAGGGGCACTTTTTTCCCTTTCTTCCCCCCCCCCCCCAATTTTTTTCTTAACTTCTTCGCCTCTTTTGTGAGAGCTGCCGCCAAAAAAACACAAGGCAAATTAAAAAAAATAAATTGCTTTAAATCGCTTAACAGGCTTGATGAGACAAAGCCTGGTGTGTTGGAGTGGCTGCAGGGAGCTCTGCGGCTGCTTTTGTATGATTTCAGAGGTGAATTTAGATGGCTGGAAGATAGATGGGTGCCAGATGCAGTTTGACACAGATTCCGGCAGCTGCTCCTGCGCGAGGTTTCATTAGCGGCGAGTCTGCCG
The DNA here is from genome assembly GCF_003945595.2 of Pipra filicauda. Taxonomy (NCBI): domain Eukaryota; kingdom Metazoa; phylum Chordata; class Aves; order Passeriformes; family Pipridae; genus Pipra; species Pipra filicauda. The sequence goes on from NW_024103540.1 coordinate 1,077,524, forward strand.
GCAGCAGAGCTCCGGCGAGGCCCCCAGCGCTGAGCCGACAGCGAGAACACTGAAACAATACAATATTCGCTAAGTGATTTTAATCTGGGAGATTAAATGACACCCAGTTGGTTTCCCGACTTAGAAAGCCAACGCAGTGTAAAGCTGTTCGTGGCACTCGCTCTTACCCAGGCCCTTGTCACGTATATTTACGTTGAGGGTGCTTCCCCGACCCACCCCCCACCCCCCCAATCCTGAAATGGGAAGAGAAGGGTTGGTTTTGTGTCGCAGTCATATTTTTCCATCCTAACTGTATAATGTGCTTTTAACTGCAACAGGAAATACTGGCCTCACTTCAACAAATGCTTACATTGGACCGAAGTGCTCGCGTGCTCCTGCTAAGCACAGGAGAAACTGTTTGAAAGATTAGGGCCATGGTCTGTGAAGAGAACGGCCTCCTTTTTAGTAAATGAGCAAGTCCCAAAATCAGGAAGTCATTGATATTTACAGGCTTGGGCAATTGGCTTTGGTTTTAAGTGAACCAGTGTACCTCGATGGATGGCTTGATAGAAATGGTGGTGGAGCTGCTGTTCTCCAGGCAGATGAAGTTTTATTTGTGGAGGGACACTAAAGTTTGGGATTTAGTGAAGGGAGAGAAAATGTAATCAAACTTATTTGCAATGCAACCTAAGCTGACTGTGGCTAAAGATTCTTCTAGGGTGACTTCGTGGGACTTTTTGGGAACCCTTGCTGTGGCACACTTACTGTGTGGTTGTTTGGGCTTTGTATGAACTTTGTGTATCTCTGATTGCTTTAGCAAGTAAGTCCCTGACTTAAAAAAAAAATGTTTTTCCTCTGGTAGTTGGGAGAAAGTATATAGGGAAGCAAGCAAACAAAATCTCTTTTCTTTCTTATGTGCCACCTGAATTTTACCTTTACATATACAACTGCTGATGTCAAACTACACTGTTCACTTTGAGTCATTTACTGTCCTCACAGTAAGCAAACAAACTAGCTTTTCCTTTTTTTCCTCCAATAAATAAGCAAGTTGGATGTGTATGGGCTGCTGCCTTTCGATCTCAACCGTTGTTAGCTCGTGCCTGTTACATCTGTGTCTAGATGCCTTTGGTAAGTACCCCATGCATGGCTTCAATTAAGCTTTCTATATCGAGAAAGTATGCCTTAATTTATCAGGTTAAAGATATCTCTGTTACATCAATTTGCTCACAGTGTGTTGTGACCTAATCAACTGGGGATGTAAGCCATTTCATGAGGAGTAATTACTCAACAACAAAAAATGTCTCTCTTTCCTAATAGCCGTGAGTGAGTTGGCTAATTGGAATCCATTTCGGTAGTGGCAGGTCAGCAATCAGGAGGTGGCTTTCCTGGCTGGCTTCTAGGTGGGAGGGGGAAGCTGAAACACGGAGCTGTGGTTTCCCAAGGTCGCTGTGGGAGCTCCCCTGCCATTCTTATCCGTGTCCATGTGCTGAGAGCAGGGTGCCCTCACGCTCCCCTTTACCACTGATGCTGTGACACTGCTTGGTAAAAACCCTTTCCTGGATATTTTTGAGGGAAAGAATTCATGAGTGGGTTGGAAATGCCAGATCTGCTTTCAAAGACTTGCAAAAGAGTTCTGGGGGTGTTATCATTACTGGGGCTAGGGGGCTGCAGGGGTGTTAACATGTGACAGATCTTCTCTTTTGCCTGGCTAGGCCTTGGTCAGAAGATGATGTGAAGTTTCAGGATGATGGCTCGTTATCTCTCTACTTGGATTAACTTATGACAGTGACAGAGCAATTTTTGTTTTCAGTGATGCATCACTTAGGAGCATGGGCTGCTAGTCCTGCTAGAGGTGCCATGCTGAGGCATTTTAGATGACCCCACTGGTTGCTGTCCTGTTTTTCTACTTCACCAAGAGACAGATCATTGAGGTGGATTCTGATTTTTTTTTCCTTCCCTCCTTGGCTTCAAACCTTGCTGAGAGGGAGGTGGAGAGGAAAATCCTCATGAATTAACATTATTTCCCTGGTGGGCTTTGCTGCCATTTTATCTAATTACGCCTGCTGTTTTCCAGATCACATTGTAAGCATTTGCATGAAGGGGCTTTCACTTACCTCCTCAAGTAAATTAAATAACAGCCCTTAGGCTGGGCTGACAGCATAATGCATTTTCATGTGGGAGATCAACAGCTCCCATACCTTGAGATGGGAAATGCTGAAATGACAGGGAAGCTCTGTGCTTTTGTCTGGAATTAGGGCAACTAGACTGAGTTAGGTCTACGTTGAAAACGCCTGCTGCTGGCTTTTGGGATGTGTAGGGATCAGTAGGAAGAGAGGGACACATGGGAATCTGCAGAGGGCCACAGAGAACAAATTCGTGAGGATTCACAAGCTACGTGCAAGATGTGCAGGGAAGCCAGGGAAAGCAAGCCTGTTGTCAGCGGGTTTAAATGCACAGCCCTATTGGAAAGCGTGAAGGGATCTGCAAACCGTGAAAGATTGGAAGCCACAGACATAAAGCAAATGAGAGGTGCAGGCCCTGCCCTGAGGATGTTTACAGCATGACTTCGTGGATGAGGAAGGCTGGACTTGTGTTGAGCACTCTGGAAATCAAAACACATGGCCTTGACTTTCATTTCCACAATAAGCCATCCCGTAGTTTCCCTGCGCTTCATTTCTTCAATTTGCAAAATGAGGCAGTAGCCCGTCTGCTGAAATGACAGTCCGCTGCTTTCTTTGCCTGACCCGTTACTCCCAACGAGTATCCAGCCTCAGGAACTGTCCTCCTGCAGTGTTTCAGAGCTCCTTAGAGCCCTTTGTGATATCAACCTCATGGGATGACCTGGTTCCTTCCCAGTCCTGTGTGTTATACATCAGAAATGTACATCAGCCCTTCCCTGGCTGTGGTCACTCCTCCATTCCTTTGATATAGTTGAGAGCTGAGGAGGAGGAGAATGGATCAGAAGCAAATGACCATGAGCTCCTGATCAGCCCAGGCTTGTCCTGGCGGGAAAGAGGATGTTAACGGGAAGGCAGAGAGAGGAACTCCACCTCCCCCAACCTTTAGGCTTGGCCGAGCCTGGGGTGGCCCAAAATTCTGGTGTCCCCTTGGGTTCTTTCTTTACAGGACATTTAAGTGTGCCTGAACTGGGGACATGTGGCTGATGAGCTGCATGGCCAAACTGAGTGAGCACTTAGTGAGTGAGGAGGAGAAGTAGATGGACCTCTACAGCAAATAGGGAATTTAATCTCTGCTCTGGCTTGCTCATGTTGGTCATGAATGAGGGTCAGCAAGAGGAGAGGCTGCTTAGCCTGGAGGGTGTGTGTCTCACGCAAGGCTCCCACCACACACGTTTCATGTAAAGAAAGAAAGATCATATGTGGTGTCTTAATTCACTGTAACTCTGTCGTGACAGCGACCCTCTCAGTATCACACCTGTAATGTCGAAGTACCTTCTAGCTTTTGGTGCTAATTCTTTTTTCCCTGTGTCACTGGTTAGGGATTAAGGAAATCATGCAGATCACTAAGATCTGCTTGAAGGAGTCTGCAGTGACTCACTTTTGTCTGTGGATCTTTGCTGAAGAAATGCGGTTGACTTGTTTTTCTTTCGAAAATCAAGTTTTCTGTTCCATCAAAACATAGTTCCAGGTTGAAGGTGGAGGAGAGCTAGAAATGTTAGTGTGATGGGAGTGTAAACACATTTTAACTTCAACGTTAAAGCATCTTGGCTCTTCCAAGTAACTAGAGAACTACTTTGCGATGCATTTCTGTGTCTGAGATGAATTTTGAATGCCAGCGAGATAATGAGATTTATCAAATAAAAAGCCTGTCTTTCACTTTGTTCCAGCTTGGCCTTATGCCTCAAATACATGGAGTTTAGCTCAGAAGCAGCTTGTAATTTGTATCACAAAACCACCGTGTGTAATTCATGATGGATGGTGGCCACTGGGTGAAGGGAAGTTCGCAGTTGGGATGTGGTGACATTTGTGCTTGGTCAAAGTGACTGCAAAGGACAGGGGACAAGTGAATGGTCACTACAAGGTTACCGTGGGAGAGGCTGAGGAGGTGTTTGCCTTTATAAATCAGGGATTCAGATTTAATGTCAGTCGTTTTTTAGCATGAACGTGCATGATGCAATACACAGTGCTGCTTTTAACACGTATGGGGAGATGATTCAGGACTGATACAGCTGCTTCAGTGATCTGGTAGTATACATCCCATTATCATTATTCACTCACATTATTCACTGTTAGAAAGCTTTCTAACGATTCACGATATTTCTCAAGCTCTCATCCCCTCCTCTCTCTTTCTAAAAAAATTAATTTAATCTTATTATTATTATTCAGATTCCTGCTGTACACATCCCCCAAGCAGGTGGGAGGGGGAGTTGGTGGGTGATGACTTGGCTTTGTTGGAACTTCACTTAATGCAGGGTGGGGGCAGAGAAAATGAAGCTAAATTACGCAGATCCCGAAGGCACAGCAAGTGTGCTACATCACTTGTGAGCATGACTAGAACTGAAAATGAATCACAGCCTTGTTAGACACTGTATGTGTCAGTGCATGTGGGCAGAAATATCATTCAGCGAGAGAGAGAAAAAGACAGAGAGACTACATCTTTTAAAGTGTGCTGGTCCCACTGAAATCGTTGTAGTATTTAACCTAATGGGTGAGAGCTGGGAAACAGTGGGACAGCTGCTCTAGGATACTTTACCTCGTCAATTTTTATTCCTTTCTGAAAGTTCAAAAGGAGTCCAGACCTCTCAGCAGTGGCATCTCTTTTCTAAACCAGAAAAGGCTGTAACTGTGAGTTCAGGTTTGCACCCACTGCCGAGGACTTTGTAATACAACCACCAACTATTCTGGGCTCAATTTGAGTGTGGAGTTGCTTCAGCCTGTGTGTTTACTGTGCATTAGGAAGCAAATTTGATTTGCTCTTCCTGTAAACTTTTGATGGTGCACGTGCACACGAACACACAGCTACACACATGTGCACACTGAGCCAGTTCACATATTCCAGCTACAAAAATCCATTCTGGAACTGTGCAACCCTGGTTCTTGCAGCTGTATAATTCAAACAAGACTAATTTCTAAAATGGAAATTGGTTTTACAGGTAGGTTGCAATGTGACAGAGCCACATCAGGTGCTTCGACGGAGAGATGCAGGAATCAGCTGGCCACTAAAATCTGCTATATCCCTGCTTGTGTTCCAGAAAATGCCACAAAAGATAGCAACGTTCCTCAAGAAGCTCTCCCACCTCCTGCAGGGACTTACCCATGGCAGCTAACTGGCAACAGCCATCTTAAAATTCCCTCCTTGGCACACCAAAACCACACTTTTTCAAAGCCAGATGGAATTAACCATTGTATTCTTTCAGGGAATTTGATTGAGCGTTTTTGGGTGTACTTGGTGTCTGTGCTCAGTCATTGGCCCATGATTTAATTTAAAAGCTGATGATTCTAGACACTGACCTGAGTTTTTAAAAAGTGACTGGAGATGTGTGGTTTCTCCTTCATCCCCCTCCCACAGACCAGGTGCTTTGTATTTTCTGAACATAAAGTGGTTTCTGAACGTTGTGAAGGATGTAAACTGTTTGCAGCTGAGAACACAACAGTGCACCTACCCCTGCAAAAAAAAAAAAAGGGGGGGGAAATATAACCCCCCCACCATCCTGGTCATCATGTGGCATTCCTAGATTGTCCTTACTTATTAAATGAAATAGGAAAAATAGGAATGGCTTGTGATTTTCCTACTCTTAATGTAACTTTTTCTGGGGAGAAAGGCAAGGAAGGGATCCATACTCGGGACAAGTTAAAAATAAGTTTTAATTACTTAGAGTAAGAACATGTTCTGAAAAGTAAAGATTTTGGACTTAATGTGCATGGAACAAAAGGCCGTTGTGAGCTATGTACGAGAGTTGCTGCGAGTTTGTATTCTGCCCTTTTTTTTCTGTGGGAGTTATTTCCTGTTGTTGACTAGAGTTCTTTATTTAGAACCACCTAGCTACTGAATGACGGCTCGCTTGCAAGAAGAAAAAGTGTGATTAAAATTTTGCTAGGGCTTATTCCAAGATCTCCCCACTTCCATTTATTTAGGGGGAATCTTTGCTAAATGAAAGGAAGGAGAGTTCAAAACAACAAATGCATTTCCTTCTCGTTATTTTGCCCACATCGGCCGTGGCAGCGCGGAGGAAAAAAGTTGTTGGGAGCCTGAGGTCTTTCACCTAAACATCTCATGGAAGGCAGTGTTTCTCCAACAGAAGTGGTTTGGGTTAGGTTGTTCTGGTTTTAAAACCAAAAGAAACCCATGAAATGCCAGACCCCCCTTTTTGCTGGTAGGAGCAATGCACCGATGTTCTTTCTGTGAACCCCACAACTAGAGTAAGGAGTGAGCACTTGCACTTTCCCAGCTGCTCAGATGAGAAAGCGTTTCCTTTGAAGAGTGCTGCCAGCAAACAGAGGTTTCTATGTGCTAACCTGCTTGGGAATAGTACTTGGATATGTGTGTGGAGTAAAATTATCAGCACTTTGACACCTGCTTAACTCCTTTTGTTCTTATGGCAGGGGCTGAACATCCAGTAAGAGTAAAGGAAAACTGGTAGAAGAGCAGATTCAGGGGAAAAAGAAAAAAGAAAAAAAAGATTTAACCTGAAAGATAACACTGTTGTTGTAGTAGGTAAGCAAGCAAAGCAAGTGGGGTTTATTATGACTTTTTTGCTTAGCAGGAATCACACTAGGAATGTCCCTTGGGTGTGGATGATTAGAAAATGCACTGGGGCATGAGGGATGGCAGATGGACAATCAGCCCTCCTTGGCTTGGCTGGCCCCTCTCTGTGAGCCTCTTGCAGAGGGTGCCTGTTTCTGCCCAGTTATTACAAATAGGCTGGTGCCTTTCTCTGCAGTACCTGGCTTGGTGGGCAGGTCCTTCACTCCACAGACAGGAGTTATGGCTCAGGACAGTCACTGGCATCTTTCCTTCCACAAATGAATCTGGTAGAAACTGGCTTGTAAAGCTGAACCTCTGTAGGAAAGTGGATTTGTGTGGAAGAGAGGCGTTTAGGAGCCTTCTGCCCATCCCTTTTTTTTGTGGTTGGGAGAAGCAGCAGGGGAAGGCTCAGTGATACACCTCATGTTGTTTTCTTCTCCTGCTGCTGTCCGGAGAATGTCCTGGACTCAGTAGCAGCACCATCAATGGGGATAAAGCTCTTCCTCCTTGTTTCTTGGATCTACTCCTTTTCCTTGACTCATTCCCCTCTGTAATCCCATCAGGTCTGTTTTGTTCCCTCACCAAGCCTAAAATTTAAAAGAAACGAAAAAAAAAAAAGGGAGAATTATTGCTTTTTTTGAGAGAGCTGCTTACGGCTGTCACAGAGGGAGCAGAATGCCACATGAAGCATCTTCTTCCCTAGCTCCATGCCATCCTTGCCTACGACATCTCTCTTTTTTTTCCCCTATTTTTTTTTTCTTTTCCACCCCGGCAAATGCCCACACATGCTTTGTCAGATGGGTGTGACCAGGCAGGAGAGCTGCCTCTCTCCTCTTCCAGACCCCCTGCCACATTTCAAGGACATTAGCACCCCAGAGACACCGTGGGAGGAAGAAAGAGAGTGTTAAGAGGTGCGAAAGGAAGGGCAAGATGGGCTGTGATGATAAATGGTGAATTTTCAGCTTTTTTTCTTTGCCCTGTTGGTAGAACCTAAATGCTGGGTGGGTTTGCAGTGATTTAGTGTTTCATCTTTGCTTCAGAATACTAATTAGGTGTAAACCTTTTTTAGCCTTTGGCTAATGGTCACTAAAAATGAACAGCTTCCTTTAAAGTGAAAGAACATAAAAAACGGTTACAGGAGAACCTAAATTAATTTGTGCAGTTCCTTTTTTCTTCAGAAATATAAAATGTGTTTCTGACCGTTACAGGGGTGGTTTTAGGTACAGAGTTAAGAAATACAGACATGACCCACAGTCTGTTTACCTGCACATACAGTATGAGCTTCTGCTGACTCTTAGATGTGCAAGCACTAGGGAATGTAGAGAGACAAAATGAATCATTACCACAGGCATAGTCACTAAAAGCATCTGATGTACCCATTCAGTCTTTTTTTTTTTTTTAATCTCCTCTTTGCACACAATCTACGAAATAACACGTTTTGTGAAGGGTTAAAACGACTTGTGCATTCACTGCACTGACTCAATGAGTTCAGTTCTATATGATCTTCCATTATTTGTAGAGGAACAGAATGGCAGTGGGAGTTTATGCTGCTACATTTGATGTTCTTGTGCTAGGTTTTTTGCCAGCTCCTTTTTTTTTTTTCTTCCTCTTCTAAATTTGGCCCTGCAGATTCAACTTCTGTTTTATTGGGGTTTGTTGGTTTTGGCTTTTTGTTTTTTTCTTTAAAGAAGTTGTGTAGGTCACTCACTGTTTACTTAAAATTAGACCCTCAGAAACCTCTGTCTGAAAGGAGCACGGATAAACATTGTCTGTAAAGAATTTTGCACCTGGGACAGTCAGAGGAAGGATTTATCATTGCAAATTTGAATTACTTTGAAAATGCCTCTATCTTATTTGTTAAGCATTCCTTGAATCTAGAGGCTCTAAGAAGCCGCAGAAACTAGTTTCAAACAAGAGGCCCAAGCCCCCCAAACTGTGTAGGAGCATTAATATGCTCTACAGGCTGTATTCCAGCCAGCAGAAGCAGCTCTAGAGGTGGGTGCATTCATTTGGATGTTGATGTATTAACTCATGTTTTCATGTAAATAAGGGTTGAAATAGGTGGTTGTTGGCTTCTTTTTTTGTTTTGTTTTTTTTTTTTCTGGTAATGCGTCTGAGCACAAACACATTAAACTCCAGTTGACATGGTTTTAAGTCCTGCATGACATATTGCAGTGCTCTGTAACGACCTGAGCCACTGTACATGTACACTTCACATCAACATGGTAGCCACGACACCATTTTGGTTGTGCCCTCCCAGCCCCCAACTCATTGCTACTGTGGTACAATGCTTTAATGCAACGAATCTGAGCAGGAACATCCACTTCCAGAAGCCTCCAGTCACCGCACTGGTGGCCTCATTTGGTCTGTCAAGCCTTTGGCAGGGTTGAGCAGTGCCAAACCTATTCCAACTTGCCCATGCAACCAGGCCTCTTTCAGGTTTCAAGAGTGCTTAAGAAGAGTGCAGGGGGCATGTGTGCTCCAGAAATTTATGTCTCCACGTAGAGCTTTGTAGGAGCAGCTTTGCTTCGGGAAAGGGTTGTAGCACGTGCAGCGCACACGGTAATGCAGACCAGTGGAGCTGCTCTCTCCTGGTGGCCGAGGAGCAGGTGGCCCATCAGCACAAGGGACGTGGTGGCAACCCCTGTATTAAAGCATGCGTGGCTTGCATGTTTGACAGCCCCATGTTGTCAAGGTTTTCAGGCTCATGTTGGGTTTGTGCTCAAGACTGGTGGGTGGCCCGAAGTCTTCTGGCTTGATTGCAGAGACATCTGTTTACACCAGTGGTTAATTAGGCCTGAAGACTGGCCATCTCTGTATTTTTCCCCACCGTTTCTGTGTTTTTTCTTGATTAGAAGTATTCCCTCCTCAGCTGTAAAACAGAGGCTTTGGTTTTATCTGCAGATTTTTTTCCCTCTTAATCCACTGGCCCCAGTATGAGATGAATATCAGGACAGCAGCATAGCCTCTCTCCAAAAAAGTAACCAAGTGTTCCAGAAAAGAATGACTTGTGCTTTTGATAGAGACTGCAGAGTGAGCACTGAAAGGGAAAGAAAAGCAGCCTAAAATGGTTTAAAACATGGCTCAGTGCAGAGTACAATTCACTGTGTCACAAGAAGCAAGAATGGAAAGGGGAGACTGTTTTAGGAGCCTGTGTGCCGTACAAACAGCACCAGTGTGAACAGTCTGGCCTGGGCCAGAAATGAAGTACATCATGCAGGTGACGCAGCCTGAATGGGATTTGGGAAAGAACATGGATCTTTATAAAAAGGCAAAAAGATGTGAGAAGACATACAGCAATGGTAGGGAGCCCAAACCCCTGTCAGAGGACAGTCTTTCAGCTGGAGCAATGATGATGCACACCAACAGTCTCCAGAGAACTGGGAGTGCACAGGGAATTACAGAGGGAGGGAGTCATCTCCGTGCATGAGGAATGCAGCAAAACCTCCTCTGACTAAGCCAGCTAATGCACACTGCATTTTTTTTCTTTCCTGATAATCCTGTTCCATAATATTTCCTTAATAATTTAGTATGTGAAGAGTAGCCCTTTTGAAAAGCATCTAAATCACCAAATCTTACTTTCAGAAAACCTTACTACTCTTGTCCTTCACAGGCACTGGGGATTTTTATTAGGCATGGCTATTTGAGAGCTATCTTGGAGTTAAGGGTTGTTTGTTTTTTTCTTAATTACTTAATGAATTTACCATGTGGCACAACCCTTGGTACTGCCAAGCAATAGCTTTCTATTACTAGACTGTACAGGCCCAATCCTGTGTTACCAAAGCCAAAAGCAGTATTTGGGAACTAACGTTGTCATTGAAATCTGTAGGAAGCTTAGAATAACTATAAAAAAGGGGGTAGTTTCACTCAGAATATTGGTTCATGAGCTCCCTGTTTTTTTGCATCTCTGTTCATTTTAGCCAAAGAAGATCAACTGCCCAACTGGACATATAATATATGATACTGCATTAGAACTAAGGCTGCATTTGGTCATACTCATTAATTAAACTGATTTCTCCTGTAGGGTTTTTTTTCCTAGAGAACTAACAGAGAATGATAATTAAGCATATTATGCATTCTAGGGAACGGTGTTTCTCCTACTGCCACAAAAACATTAAAGGAGAAAAACATGAACTAAAGCAGAAAATGAAGGGGGGGGGGGAAGAGAGCTAAAAATGGAGTGAGAAGGGGTGGAGCATTCCTTCCTTCTGTTTTAACCAGCTCCTCTGTGCCTTGGGACGTGTGGGGCAGCCTTGTTACAGTGGAAGAGTTGCGCCAGCAAAAAAAAAAAGGAAAAAAAGCCATTGAAATCCCAAGGAAAGCAGCCCAGCTCACAAGTGTGGGTCCCTCCCTGCTCGTGTACAGGTGCAGACCGCAGCAATGCCGCACCCTGGCTTTTTACTGAGGAGCTTGTTTTTATCTGTGGCTGGGACTTGCATGAGAAGGGCCCTGCTCTGGAGGGTCAGTACTGACCCCTGAGCTGGCCTGAACGGAGATGGCACGAGGTCCTAGTGGTATTTAATCATGCAGTGTGATCCCTTCTTACCCAGGAGACCCGTGTTGCTTGGTGGGGAGAGCACTGCTCGAGCGCTGCAAACGAGCAGCTTTGGCTGTAGGCAGGCCCTTTGTTTAGCTTTTCCCAAGTTACCGGTGCTGAGGGGGTCTTTATTTGCAAAAAGTTGCCTGCTCTGGGGGCAGCATTAGGTATTTACCTGCCAGCTCCTGCGTGCACCAAGGCAAAAGCATCCAGGGAGAAAATAAAGTTCTGTTGTACAATTGCCTGATGAAATCTCATAGCACTCGTGTGTGCTGCAATTAGAAAGAAAAAGGCCAAGGATGAAATTAGAAACATAGGAAGCAGTTCACTCCCTCTTTTTTTGAAAAACGTGAGGGATGCCAACATTCCAGCACACCAAACTTGCTGCTCTTTCCTAATTAGCACGCGTGTTGATGGGCAGAGATTACCTGGCAGTCTGTAGTATTTCTAATGAATTGCCTGTGAAGCCCATGTCTCTTCCCCCCTCCCAATCTGTCCAGTCTTTGATTTCTGTTCATTTATTTATCTTCAAGGCAGGAGGGGTTTTGAATGATCTTCATGAGACTTGACCTCTTCAATCAGACAGGCTTTGACCATCCTTGCTTAAAGACAACGCTGCACTTAGACTATGCCTGTAGCCCACATCAGGTCAGTACTGCTGCAGAAGAACACAGCTTGGTTCCTTCTCTTTTAGCATGTTGTCTTCATCTGTGAGCAGGGCCTGTGTCAAGCCTATGACTGCACAATTACATCTGCACTGCTGCTCCCCAGGAAGCCCTTGTGTGCATCCTTCAGAAACGGGATGTGTTTTGGGTGGCTCCTCCTTGCAGACATGCAGACTTCCCCCCCCACTCCTGCAGGCTCTGGAAACCTCTCCACACTTCCTAGCACGGTGTTCTGCAGCTCAGTTGCAGGCTGTTTCTCTGTGCTTACTAACATGTTCAGACAAACTGCGTTTGGGTCTTGCAGGCACCTCCTGGTCAGGTTGCTCCAAAGCTGCAGAGTGGAGTTTCTTGGCCAGAAAGGTCTCGTTAAATCAGCTGCGAGGCCATGTGAGGAGCAGTCGGCAGGAGGAATATTCACCTTGCGTAGCCCAACCTCGTCCCGCCAGGACGGAGCCTCTGCTGTGTGCGGAGCGTAGGAAGGAGCTCTATTCCTATCGACCCGTATCGTGACCTATGCTCAGCTGAGAATGCATCTGAGTGTGGATGCAGGTTGTACTAGTTGTGTCCAGAGGAACAATCTGAGTTACAGCGTGACTATAAACTCCTGCCAAGAAAGGCCTGGGAGAGTTACAGTAGGAAACAGAAGGGGCGGCGAGTTTTGTCTTGTGCTGGTGTAAGATTGGAGCGACCTAACGAAGCCAGAGGCGTTTAAAACTTGGATGACACGGGCTCAGGCTTTTTACTGCCGAGTATAACACGTCGAGATCAGGGCTGTGCATATCGGGCTGCTTATTTAGCAAATGTTTGTGGTCCTGCCTCTGGTGCCGGTGATAGCGCACACACACCCAGGCACGGGGACTGTAAACCTGCTGCGGACTTTGAGCTCCGGAAGGCAGGCACTGCTCAGCTGGGTGCATCCACAGTGCGATTACGCAAGGCCAGATCCTGCTGTGTTACAAATCCGGCGTAAAGGAGGGCAGAATGTGGCTCTGAAATACAGTGAATCTGACTTGCAAGTTTTACAGATATTCTGGGTGGGTTTTGAGTAGGCAGAGGCCCGCTGAACAGAGGTACCACTCAGGCCTCTGAAGAAGATGAACCTTCTCCTTTTATTTAGCGATTTTATTATGACTCGTTGCAATTTCGGGAAGAGGCTTGTTTCCCCCAAGCAGAAGGACCAAATTTCAGTGCCTTACTGCTGGAAGGTATCCAGCCAGGGGGAATTCTGGTTTTAATGTTTGCCGGCTCCTGGCGAGATGAGAGAGCCTGGATCTCCTCAAAGGGATGGCTGATAGCACCGGTGGAAGGCGAAAGGTGCGATGAGGCCTCCAAACTGGGAGAGTAAAACGTCAGATTTTACTGATGCCCTTTCCTCCCATTTTAGTGACTTCAGCAGAGTATTATTTGAAGTGCCTGGTGTTTAAATATCAGTTAGATGGGGATCTTTCCAATTACAATTTTAAGAATCCATAAAATCATCATTTAATCTCCTTTTATTTTGGCAGATTCACTGTTTGAATTGTTTGGAGTTATTTTTCCTTTGTGGATTTTTGTCAGGTACAATTTTCAGGTTAAGGAAGCCTTCCTTCTAAAAGTATCCTTCTTTTCCTTTTCGGTTTTCTAACTGAAAACTGAACTTAATTTCTAACAAGACCATCATCTTGATTGATCACAAATCATTACAGATGGTTTTCAGCATAACGCCTAAACGAGTCATGATATTAATGACTAATAATCGACTTTATATTAGGTCTTAAAGCTTTATTGTCCCGAAGTACAACCGGTTCAGTGGAACATGAAAGGCCGGAATGATGCGAGATGCCGCTGGGGCTGCAGCCAAAACTCTAAGGTGTTTGAATCGCCTTTAACAGAGCCGGCTGGGATTACAACCCCTTTCGAAACACAGTCATTGAGGTGACTTAAAATAATCGTCTTCTTTCCAGGTAGCGCCTGGTGCCGAGCGCTCCCCCCCTGCCCCCAAGTCTTCACTCGCTCGAACATCTCCGTTTGGCCTCATTTTTGTGCTTCGGTGGTATCTGCACAGCCCAAATTAGCAGCGAGGATTCCACGGACGGGGGCCGCTGCCTCCCTGGGCTCCCAGGTGAGCTGCCGGGGCGAGGGGCGGCCGCGAGCGCTCCGGGTTTTATCCCCACTCCCCCAGAGCCCCAGCTCTGCTTGGCCCAGCCGGGGGCTGACCGGGGGTGGCGATGGTGATGGTGGGGGGAATTTTGGGTTGTACCGGGACGACCTGGGGGTCAGCCCCGCTGGCCGAGCCCCGTCCCCTGGCCGGGTCCCCGCCACCGGATAGCGGGGATACTTGTCATATTTGCGGTCGGGGCGCGCTGGCACCATCCTTTGTGCCGGCCCGGCGCTCCCCGGGGAAGCCCCGGCGGCTGCGGGGGCCGTGCCGCCCGCCCGGGGCCGGGGCACGCGTGGGCAGCGCGGGGAGCCGCGGGAGAGGGAGCGGGGGAGGAGGAGGAACGGGGAGGGGGGGAGGGAGGACGGGGGAGGAAGGCCGGGGCCGAGGCGGAGCTTTGACGCGGTCCGGAGGGTGAGGAGCTCGCTGGAGCCGCCCCTGTCGTCAGTGCTGGCGGCAAGTGCTGGGAGCCGGGGCTGGTGCCTCCTCCTCCTCCTCCTTCCCCTCCTTCTTCTCCTCCTCCTCCATTGTATAATGCTGCGTGATCGCAGCCGCCGGGGCAGAGCGGAGGCTTAAATCCTCACGCCGCCTGCTCCTGCCTTCTCCTCCTCCTCTTCCTCCTCCTCCTCCTCTTTTCCTCCTCCTCCGCATCCCACCCGGCCCCTCCCCGGAGCGGCGCGGCGAAGAGCGACATATGGAGCTGCTCTAGGGCGAGAGTTTCCGACCTCCCCCTCTCCATGCTTTAGTTCTCAGGTGGAGCTGCATGTGGTGAGTGGGGCTGGGGGGATGCGGGGGGTGGGGAGGCAGGGGACGGCGACACCCCATCACACCCCCCTCTGGCTCTCCGAGTCATCGGGGCTTGTTTTATCTCTACCTTTAAATTGGTGCCCGGGCAGAGGAGCTCGGGGCGGGGATCCTCCCCCTCTCCTCCGCGGGGGAGGGGGGCGAACCGTGCTGAGATGAACAGAGGAGGGGAGAGCGGCGGAGTTGCCCTTAAAATACGCCCCCTTCCCCGCCGATGCGCGGGGATCCCGGGCCGAAGCAGGTGCGGGGAGCTGGAATACACTTTTTTATCGAGGTGGCCGTGCCGGCCGCGATAGTGCGGCCGGTTGTGCTCTCCAGAGCCGGGCTCCATCCGACGCCAGGGAAGCGGCGCCACCGCGGTAAGTTCTCCCGTGCGCCGGGGACCCCCCGGAGCCGGGGGGCTGCAGCCTCGCCCCGCTTTCCCAGCAGGAGCGGGGGCTTCAGGGAACCCCGAGAAGTGTGTGCCGTGGTGCCGGGAGGGCTAAAGGGACCGGGGGGGGACTTTCACTCCGCTGTGGCAAAGCTGACATATGGCTGGGCAGGACCCGGCTGGCCCCGCTGCCTGGCCCTTTCAGGGGTTGGTGGTAGGGCAGGGGATTAGCCTGTCTTTTCCCTGAGCGATAGCGCTCATGGGTCTTCCTTGGGAGCACCGCCAGCACGAGAAACGGGCGTTTGGGGGGGCTTTTGTGGGCAGGGTGGTTCATCTTTCGGAAGCGGTGGCGAAAAATATATTTATTGGGATTTTCTTCAGGGTGGGTGAGCGCTTGAAAAAAAAGTCTTTTGCGATGCCGCTTTGATTTAGAGCGTTTGCTGCTTTACTCGTGTCGGGATCTGGAAAGATAAGTTCTCCTTAAGCATGAAAATAGGAGTACAGTTACCTGCTGTCATTTTGTGAAGCACAGCTGGAAAACCCGGGGCCACTTTTGTTAAAAATCTAGGAGGGGGACTGTGTGCTGTCCAGTGGGCCCCTGGGTGGCTGATTTACGGTTATGGGTCTGCTGCCGGTGTAAAATAAAGCAAATCTGCCCATTTTATCTTCATCCGGTGGGGGGGGGGGGGGGGGGGGGCTGTCAGCTTCTTTACCCGAACTTCAGTGCAGCACGCCAGAGCTGTTGCGTGTGGCGGCGTGTGTTCAGACACATTCAGAGCTCTCGGGAGCAGGAAAGTCCAGGCTTTTTCATCTCGTGCCTGGTGCAGTCATCGGGGTGACTCTCGCTGCCGTCAGTGGGTGCTGGATTTGGCCACCGTAGAACGTACTATTGCTCAAACAACGGTGGGAGGGGGCTTGGCTACCCCAAACACCAGTTTTATGCTTGTGTCTCTCAAATGAGTAAACATTTGCTTATGTGTGTGAGTAGAAACGAGACTTTCTGCCTTTTTATTATGATAATTTTCGAGGTTCATCTGCACAAAATGAAGGTGCCCGTGTCTTACGGACTTCTCACAGGGTACAAAATTGACAGAGGCACCCTCAGTTTGCATCCAAGTGCACAGGAAGCTTTCACGTGGTGAAACAAGCCATAAAAATGAAAACTGTGTTTTCTTAAAAATTGTTACTGCTTGTACTTATCTTGCTGTAGAAATTAGCCAGTTGATTTAGCAGGGTAAATTGAAAGTAGCCCTCTCTGGTTGAAGTTAAAATGTGTCCATTTTTACATAATAAGATGGTATCTTTGGAATCTGATTTAACATAATGAACTAGTGGTGGTGGTAGAGATAGGTGGAGGATTAGCAATTTGTGCTGCCAGACAGGTATCTGAGAGCATGTCCTTGGGAATACTTCCATTGTCCAGGCTAGTATTGCAGCATCTAATGTAACAGCTGGAGATATTCCTCCTTTCCCGACGGATCCTGCTTCCATTTAAGTTGGTAGCAAAAACCACCCACTCCTCTTCTGCAGGAACTGGATTGGACTGCTAACGAATGGAGCTAGACTTTGTGCATATTAAAACACCACTTTGATTTTTGTGTCAAGTTGATTTCTTTTCCTCTGAAGCTGATTGAAAGCAAACAAAAAGAAACTTGATAGCCATAGGTCCTTCAAGTTTTGTCTGCAGATGAAGCAGTCTTAAAGAGCATTAAATACATCTGTAGGTGCTGTTTTATTAAGAGTTGTAGTTGTATTCCTTTGTACACCTGCCTTTTTTTTTAATGGGAAAGATGAAATAATGAGTTTTGCAGTGTTTGGTGGAAATAATAAATATTCCAGGTGCTTGAGTTGTCTGCCTGAGAGGCATCAAGGAGTTTGAGATAATGTCCTAATAGCGAGGAAAACCTCAAATTTCATATTCTAAAATTGTTTTTGTTTTAGTCTCCATGAAGTACAGCAGATTTTATGCGATATCTAGTTTGAAGGGTTTTGCCATCATTTACGCTAGCTGCTTTTATTTTTTCAATAAATATTTCATAGGGAAAACATTTTTTTTTAGGAACTCTTGACTTTTTTCACGGTGATGTAAAGCACTCCTGGCACAGTTCATCTCTGGCAGCGCTAACACTAGACAGGTGATCCAAAATACTTGTGACTATTTTTGCTTTTATGTAACATCTTAAAGTGTAATCTGTCAAACAAGGAGAATGCAGTACTTTGAGAGTGTAAGTAGTCTTCTGGTGATCTACTTCTTATAAGGGGCTGGATAGCAAGAGAGACACCTTCTTTAACTCAGCTTTATACGTGTAAGTGGCTCGTGAGGGGGCAGCTCCAGTTGCAGTGGTTCCTTAACATGCACACACGCCCGAATCAGTGCCAGAAACAGCAGCTTTCAGTTACCAAGTCCAAAGATCAGGAGCGTTCCAAAGGAGAGAGCAAGGTCCAGCTTCAATGTAAGCAGGTTGGCACTGAGCACAGATCTTTAGTGTTGATGAATCTTCTGCTAATTAATGGTTTGTGGAAGATGAAGTTTGCCAATCTGAGTACAGCACTCATTTTCTTCAGGGGGATATAATTGCATGTTTTCTGCCACTTCTTTTGATTTCAAAACTTTCACCAATCAGAGAAGCTGTGCTGTCGTGAAGAGGTTGCCTGTTTTCTATAAATGGAGAGAGACCCTCAAAGTGTGTTAGTTCTTTATTTCTTCTATAAACAGTCAATTTTTGTGTTTGCTGTAGTGGAAGCTTCAGGTTTGTTCAGCATTACCAAGGCAAACACTATAACAAAAAATAAGATAACAATGCTTGAACTGTTCAACACAAGTGGGGAAAGGAAGCCCTGTAAATGCTGTGCTAACGTTGCTGTTTGATGTGCTGAAGTCAAGCTGAAACTGAAGTCCAAAGCAAATGTGTGGTTGGGAGACAGCAGAGGTTTAGTGGGAGAAACAGGCCTGGATGTGTCACAGGCCCTCTGTCTTAAGGATGTAGGGTGTTAAATGGGGTGTCACTGTGCAGAACAGAAACTGCACTGCCACGTTTGCTTCACCCGTGGCTCCTGATGAACGTGTCAGACGCTGGGTGTCATTGCAAAGTGGCCAGGAGGAGCTGTGCTGGGAGATTCCTCCAGCACAGAGGGGATTTTCGGGGTGGGGAAGAGCTGATTTGAGGGGCATTTCCAAGGGAGAGCTGGGGCGGTCTTCAGGGGTGTTGGTACATCTTCAGATAGGGCTTGAAGTTGTGACTAGGAACAAGAAGGCTTGAAAGGACCGAAAAAAACCTGTCAAGTCTCTGGAGAGCAAGTTTTTGGTTTTCACATGTCCCTTTGAGAGTGGAGGCTCAGGTGAGACAGCAGCCACCACCACATCAAAATGACTGTGTATTCAGGCTGCTGCAGCGATAGTAAAACCATGCCCAGAGTCCTGCTTTAGGCAAGTTCAGACCACTGTCCTTCTGAATAAAGGGCCTGGTTCAGTACTCTCCCCTGTTTGATACATAAAATCATAGGTGTTGCCATATAATGACTGAAGTTCACAACCTGTATAACATGATCGGTATTTTGAAGAGCAGTGATCTTAGAGAGGAATTTCTCCTTAATATCGCTCTGGAATCGAGTTTTAAGTGGCACTGAATGACATGAGTCTCAGTCTGTGTAATTATTAGGAGCCAAAGCCTGTTTACTTTGCATTCACACCATTAAAATGTATTGGATTTCATCTGACAGCTTGTTTCCAGTGAATTTAGAATAAAAATTGTATTCCTAATATAGTAGAATACAAAGAGAAAAGTGCAAATGTGGGTTGTATTCTTTTAATTTTTTTTTTTTTTTTGAACTGGGCAGCATATGGAAGTAGCAGAAAAAAGAAGTTCCCTTTTCAAAGGAACCCTGAATTGGTGGAAAGATCTAAACTCACCCTAAAACGTGCTCAGATGATCTGTAACAATTAAAAGTGTTTTCTTGATCCCAGATTTTCCATTCCCCTCCAGAAACCCGTGTACTGTTTGATACAGACTCACCTTTAATGGAAATGTAGCAATTATTATGGCTGTTTTCTTACAGTTTCTTACAGTAGCCTGTAACATTAGTCTTAAAACAACTCTTTCTGTTGTGCCAGGCAGGCAATAAGGTTGAGTGAACTGCACTATAGAAAGAACCACCCATGGCTGGAGGTAAACTATGCGGATATATGTTGGGGTGGAGGTTGAAAGGAGCGTGGAGGGCATATTTGAAGCAGACTGTGCAACTGCTATAGCAGGTCTGACTAGTTTGAGATGCCTAAAGGCAGCTTTGTCTTAACTTCAGGTAGCTGCAAAATGAAGTTTTAAATCCTAATTCAGTAATACATCATCATCTTCCGGTGCCTCCACAAACTTTACTTTTCATGTGTTTTTACAGGCACTTTTTTCTCCCTTGGAAAAAGGGTTTAGTAGGTACATGCACACGTGCATGCATATCATTTGAGTATTCTTAAAATACACCTTTCATCAAGATAGGAGACTGGCATTCTGTGCAAACCACAGTGGGGTTTTGGTTTTTTTGGGGTTTTTTTTGGTTTTGTTTTTTTTTTTTAAACACTGGTAACATTTTGCTTTCCCAGTGTTCATGTGTGAGAAACCCCTTTATTTCAGCATTTTTGGCATGGTGTGATTTGTTGCTGGTCAGTTCTTGTGCCTGGCCCTATGTTGAAGGAGAGCCCTGGGCTTTTGTAGCCTGTGCTGCGGTCGGAGGGATTCTGACTGAGGTACTTTCGTGCTGGCTGTCCCAGGGGCACAATAACCTGCTTAGGTTACCCTCCTGTGATCTGGCTCACTGTCTCCCCCTTACCCTCCTGTCCCATCTGTTTGGCAAAACTGGCTCTTCTAAACAACCCCTTCCTCCCCTAACTAAAGTGTTCCACAAATAACTTGTGAATGAATAGAGAGGAGAATATTTTCTGTGTGTGTAACACACAGTGTCAAGCTTCCTGTCCCTGCTCTGCTTCCCCTTGCAGGCAGGGGAACATATGTGATACATATGTGCTTGGGCAAGGACTTTTCTTTTAATTGTGGGGAAAACCAGTGTAATACTATCTTGGGCGAGGTGAATGGGGTTGTGCCTGACTGAATATGAAGTCCAGGACATTCAGTTACCTGAGCTGTTCTCCTTCTGTGTTTTCCACTCCCAATTTCCAAAGGCTTATTTTGTGGTTAAGTTTGTTTGTTCCGTGATAATTGACCTGTACTAAGCATGCTTCGAAATACAGATTTAATACACATGTTGTCAAAATATGCTGTTTAAAGGGTGTCCCCATCTAAGCTTAAATGACTTTCTTGAAAATGTTTAAATTACTATACGTAGAAAATTACATGGATCCCGTGGTGGCTGTTTTAAAGAGCATCACTTTTGTGTAGTAGTTTTTATTGTGAAATCAAGCAGATGTCATGAAAAATAGAATGTCTTTCCTCTTGAACTCATAGCTATTACAGGTTGAGAATAGTTCAAGGCTGGCCAAAGTTCCCTTTAATCAGTTTTCAGAAGGCTCCTTCATGAGACATGAAAACATATGCTGTATTTCAACAACTGCAAGAGCTTTAGTACACTGGATTGAAAGGCCAGTGTTATTATCAGTGTTAACATCATTTAACACCATCTTAGCAAACTTTCATGTCAAACTTTGCCTTTTTTTTGTTTGTTTTGTTTTCTCTGGTGGTAGAGAAATGTTCAGCAGCTTTTTCACCTGTTCCAGAGAAAGTTGTGGGGTGAGTGGGTGCTATTTCACAGAATATACTTGTTTACAGGGCTGTGTTTGTTTCATTTAAGCAAAAATGTTGAAAACAACTCATATAATGTTATAGCTACTATAAAAAATTCCAGGGAAACACCTTTCTTTTCTCCTCTTCTAACTCTCAGTAGTGAGAAACTGGTTAGCAAATAAAATCTGCAGCTAAAATGACTTGTCATTGCAGGGATGTATGGTGCATTTTGCAGTATTTATCTCTTCAGAGGTGGGTTTTTTTTTCCTCCTTCTTCCCTCCTGCCATTCGCTGCTTTTCAGTTTGACTGTGATAATTTATTCAACACTGTTTTCAGAGCAATAACCTACTTTTTGGCAAATCATTCAGTTCTTTTCACAGTAGTGTGGGTATTGTTTTTCCCCCATGTGTCTATTAAGGGTCTGTGACAAGGGGGAAAAACAAGGTACCTTTGGGGAAAAAGATGCTGTGATAGGATTCAGGCAAAGTAATTATACATAGGTGAGAAAAACTCTCTCTCCCTTTATTATGCACAAAGGGGTCTCGTCTCTCTTGGATGCACACACAATCCTCATTAACCTTTGTGGGAATTATGCACATCCAGTGAAGATGGGTCTACAATTGCTAAAAATATCAGCTGGCCCGTGACGTGCACGTGCCAATGGAGATGTCTTGTACAATGCAACACAGCGTTGCCGTAATCCATTGTTCCGTGCGACAGTGCAGGGGAGGAGGGAGGTACAACCGGGCTGGCTATTTCATCATTCTCCCTCAGAGTCTGACCAGTAGCATCTTGTCATTACAGGCGTGTAATTTTAGCAGTGAAAAGGGAGTGTGTGTGTGTGTGTGTGTTGGTGTTTCCTAGCCTGTGTCACTTTCTGGTGGCTGTTCTAACTCTTTCAGATCGCTTTTGAATTTAATTTACAAGTGTGGTGTCTCTTTTTTAGCCAGCACTTTCGCTGTGCCGGTGCCTGCTGGCTCTGCAGTGGGGAGGAGTGGAAGGCAGTCAGCCCTGGGCTGAATTGGGCCCTGGAGCAGTACACAGCCATCTTAATTGCTGCTGCTCCACCTCTGGAAGAGACGATGGGTCTGGTTCTCCCGGCACAGAGCTGTGTGCACTGGCTCTGGCATGGCTCCTCGTCCACTGATGGGGGAATTCATCATGCTATGGCCTTGCTCGTGAGAACAGCATCTCCTGCTTCCATGCAAGGAGGGCCCAGAGTGCCACACTTGGGGAAAGAAACAGCGATGTGAGGTGGAGCCAGGAGGAGCTGCTTGGCCGATCCCAGGGAGGCTTGTGCATAGAAGCCCTTGCATATTTTTTGGGTGACAACAAGCAGAGTTTGCTGAATAATCAGCTAATCATGTAGTAAAGTCAGAGGATCTGGCTGTGCTGTGCCTGGTTTGCTTGACTGCAGCTCTGATTTCCTGCTGCTGATGCCCAGGTGTGTGAAGCAGCTCCCAGTCCTTGAGCTTTTGATACCGGCAGAGAGCCGCTGAGCCCGTGTGTACACAGCACAATAGAACTTGATTCACACTTGGCAGGCCTGGCTGCTGCCTTAACACTGCCACATGGAGACCCAAATTTCAGAATAACCTCGCCTGGACTTCTTTTGGTGGTTCTTTGAAGCCCAGAGTCTCAGCTAAGCTGAACCTTGGGTAGGAGGCTCCTGTGTGGTGGCATGGGCACTGTGACGGAATGTGCAGCCGTTCTGGGGAAGATTTGGCACAGAGGTGACCCAAGGCGAGGGCAGCTTTGCCACGTTGTTGAAAATCTTTCTCCCCTCAGTAACTACCCTTAACAAAGCAGCTCCTGGTAGTGGGAAGGGGGGACTCCTCCACTCTGATCTGCCTCAAAGCAGGTGCTGCCAGGGTTGGTGGTCAGCAGGGCCGTGTCTGTACCAGGCCTGTGAAGAGCTGAGACAGCGTTAGGAATCGTAGAGGGCTTGTTTCATAAAGCTTCCAGTTAAGGACAAGATCAAAAGAGGGTAGATTGGGGGCTTGTTTGCATCTTTTGGGTGCTGTTGTAAGGATGCTCATCTGTCTGAAGCAGAACATGTGAGAATTGACATTTTGGCTCCGAGATCTTTGAGGCAGAAATTAGTTCTGCTGGCCAATCCAAACCTGTTCTTTTTTTATTTCCAATAAAGACAACTGCCTTCCTGTACATGAATAAAGCCTATTTTGAATAAATGTTTTTTAGCCCCAGTGTGTTACCCATCTAAATCTCCCCTCTTGCTTCGTACTGAAAAGGAATTGTCAGAGTTACTGAGGGTTTTACTCTTGCCTTCAGCCTCAAGTGGTTTGCATGTGCCTTGCTAACTTTCCATGCACAGAACCTGTGCAGTCTTGTTCACCTTCTAGTTGTGCCAGGGTAGTCTTTAATGCTTTAACGAGCTAACAAGTGCTCCTCTGATTTAAACTTGCATTAAGTTCTGCTACCCTGATAGAATTCCTAATATTATAAACACCCTTAATAACATGGCTGTAATCTAGAAAACCTGCTGTCCTTTTTCCAAACAATTACTTAATGAGGCAGTAATTTATTCTAAGCTATATTTATTGGAGCCCATTCCAGCTTTATCAGACAGACTCTGTTTGGATGTGTGCAGTTAGTCAAAAACATTAAAACTGCTCCACTTCTTCCAGGGGAACATGTTACATTTAGCAAACTGACAGCATTAGAAACTGTTTCCAATTTAATAGAAGCATATGTTTCCTGCAAGACTTTAACACACTACAGAGTCGGAGATCGCCTTAGACTGCGGCTTTGCCTTTTTTTTTTTAGCGTGCTGAAAAGGAGCTGGAAACCGAAGGCAGGAGTGGAGTTTGTGTTTTTTGGTTGTTTTGCAGAGCCTTCTAGCAGGGCTTCAGCAGCTGGAAGTTAAGGAAACTATCAAGAAAGTGGTGTGGGCGGTGCTCTGCTCTCGCTCCAAATGCAGTTTCTGATCATGAACAAACAGCAAGAGCTTGCTTTGCCCTCTGGGCCTCAAATAGTACAGTATGCAACAAGGGAGAGCAGGCAAGGCACGAGGATGGAAACAGTAGGATCAGATTACAGTTTCAAAATATCGCTGGAACACGTTGGCTGGCGTTACACTATTGACTGGCTTTATAATTGCATTGCTTATTTGCTAGGGAAGGCTTCACCTTACTTTCTGATTAACATGGACACTCCTTCGGGGACCTGGGGACTCCAAGCTCTGGGTATCAAAGTCAAACCCCACGAGACCTGCACGACTTCAGATGCTTCTCAGATGAGAGTCTGGCAAACAGGAGTCAACAGAGGAAGCTCAGAGGTCTCCCTGCACAGTCCTTAACTAATTCCTACTTAGATTAGCATCTGAGAGTCACCCACAGTGGTTTTCCTTCTTATTTTGATTTTAACTTGAGTCTAGAGAAGACCCTGTCACTCAGCTGGCTCTCCCCACAGTCTTCACTCATAGGTGTCTAAAGCAGAGGGCTAAGACTGTGTGGGGAGAGGGAAGCTGCCTTTCTTGCTGAATGCAGGAGTGAGGTGCTGAGGAGCTTTACTTGCCTCCCTGTTTCTTCTGGAAGAGCCGAGGTTTACCCACCACCACAGGAGATGGGAAGAGTTGGGTCCCTGTAAAATACACATGAGAAATACCTGCCACTCACAGTCACTGCTGGCACTGACACCCTTGCAGCAAAGGCTTGCAAACATAAAAACAATTCCCTGTACTCTGGAAGCACAGAGCTACCCAGGAGGCCAATTTTTTTATATACTCCAAAGGAGTTTTGTAAGTGCTTATTAAACCTCACTCAGTTAAAAAAAAAAAGGCAGTTGGGGGCAGCCAAAATTAATGTAAGATGTATCAGGGAAAAACAAACCTTGTAAATGGGGAATGCCTGAGCACTGGGTCTGGTGAGGACAGACACCCCAGCACAGCTCCATTCTCTCTTACTTCTCTTCTGGGGTTGGGAGATTTGTTTTTTAACTCACATGTGACGTGAGACCCAATTCTTACCAGGCAGCAGTTGTCAGGAGTCCTCTCTAGCCAGGCAACATGGATGCAGTACACTCCAGTGAGTAAAATCTGCATCAGATCCCAAGGAACAGCCTTGTTGTAGAGGAAGAAGGATGCCCTCCCCCGCCCCCAGCCCTGGCCAGTGTGTGTACACAGTGTGAGCCAGCTGCAGCACCGGGAGCGTGGCCGTGCGGCACTGCGTGGTACACGCTGTCCCAGCTCCCGGGGATGCTGCCGTGCCAGGATTTAAAGACTCCGGTGTCAACAGATGAAATCCCCGAGGAGGGTGCTGTGGCTGTCGCCTCTGAAAGTCCATGCTGCTTATTCGCTCCAGTCCTGGAGTTAAACCTTGTCATCTGGGCTGTTCAGCTTTCCTCCTTTTTAGTGAGGCTGGGAGGTGGTGCCAGGTTTATACTGGCCTTCCCCTCTGCAGTTTCTTTTCGTTTCTAACTTTGAATGGGAGGAGAATGCCAGTGCTCTCAGAAGGCTGGGGCAGGTTTGCTCTGCCTTGCCAGGGTCCTGCAGGCCAAGGAGCATCATTCTGTTGCGGGTGAGCCCATGGTCCTGCACTGAGGGGTCTTCCAGAGATCTCTCTGTCTCTCTCTGTCTCTCTCTCTCTCTCTGCTGTGACCTTGGGGATGGAGAGAGAGAGGTTTACCAGTTTGCCTCCCCAGCTCTAGGGGACAGATACTTTGAAGTGGGTTACAAGTTCAGGTGGTCCCTCAGGCTGGATCTAGCAGTACTGAAATACCTCACAGCAGCTCAACCTGACTGTTAGCTCAGAGGATCTGGCCCTTGTCTTGCCAGTTGAACCCAGTTGGCATAAAGGGCCTTTTTATTTTGGTCCTGCAGCTATCTGTGCCAAATCCTGATTTTGCTGAAGTCAGTAACAAAACACTCATTGACTACTGCTGGGCCAGGATACAGCCAATGGAACCCTCAAGGATGAAGAGTGAGGTATGGAGGAAAGTTGTATTTCATATGCCAGAAGTGACACAGAAAGCACTTGCATAATTCACTGGATAGGTTCTCTGAGAAACCCTGGTGAGGTTCACTTACACTTGAGGTGTGTGAAACTTTGTTTTGGGAATGAAATGTGCAAACTCAGTACTCTCATAGCATTTTGGGGGGCTTTTATAGGGAGCTTTTTTGTTGAGGGCTTTTGTTGGGGTTTTCATGCACATGTCTGAAGTAGTGTTTTATTTTAATTTCCCCAGGTTGCCTTTTTCTTTTTCTCTCCTTTTTTTCCCCCCGTGGTTTTAGTTACCCAAGATTTCAGAAAGTAACTGGTCCTGCGTCAAACTCCACTTCTCGCACAGGCCCCTGTGGTCCCCACCTGTCTTTCAGCATTTGGCTGCATGGGGAGGAATGATTGCTCGTGGACTCTGGGATTGGGTGCTTTTAGCTTTTAGAACCAACATGGTGTTGGTTCTAAAAGTGAACCTCACTCTATTCAGCTGTTCATCCTCTACACTGACCAAGAGGGTGGCGTAAATCTATGAGTGGAAATATGACTTCTTAAAAACCCTTTTCCGTTGTTCTTGGGGTTCAGTTCCTCTTTCTTTTTGTCCTTCCTGTCTGCCTTGATGAGGAGGGAGAGCCTAGTGGATTGTAGAATTGATTTCCAAGAAGAGCCCTCAGTCTTGAGAGACATTTAAAACTTAATTGTTAAAAGTGTTTGAGAATTAACATTAAAGATTATTTTTATTATTGGTGAGCCAAATCACTTTTCCTCTCAATTTTTTACGTATCTGGTGCTTTTTTTTGCGCCAAACTCCCGATTGTTAAGGACTTCAGGAATAGTCCAGCAGTGACAAGGTGTAACGTCCAAAGCACAATCAATAAATATAATACTCTCACAGCGTGCACGTACCTCTGTGCTCCAGAGAGCCAAGGATTCGTCACTAAGTGGGCTCAGAGACGCAGGCATTGCACAAGCTTTCCTGTGTGTAATCGATGATGGTCGACTCCAGAGAACCATCCGCTCCAGGCTGATTATCTCTTCTGCTGAGCCCCAACTACATTTTTTCCCAGCTCTGTCTGAAAAGCATGCAGAGCCAATAAAAGGAAGCTAAATGATATGCAAATGGCAAAAAAAAGAAAATATTACTTTTGTTTTTCAATTAAGAAAAGACAACTCCCAAACAATGCTAGGGTTTCTCTGGCGCTGAGGCGCGTGCAATCACCCTAAATGGGCAAAAAAGCAAGTTGAATCTTTCTCAGCAACAATGGTTTAGCTTTTGGTTCTGAGTCTTCCAGAGCTGGAGCCAAGTGGTAGATTAATATTGGGGAAGATCTCCAAGTAACTCCCCCCACCCCAATCCCCAGATAAGCGCAGCTTTTCCATTCGTTGTCTTTCTTCAGCTTTCTGGTTCCACATACCTAAGTAACATTGAAAACTTAAGTTGCACACCAAAACCCTGCAACACCCTTTATTAAAACAACAACAACAACAAAGCGACGTCCCGTCTCAACTCTTCACACTTGACCTCAAAGTGATGTTTAGCGGATGGATGAAAATGCAGCAGAAATACATCTGGCTGAGGTTGGTGCTCAGCCAAAATAGATGCATGAAAGACCCTCCACGAACGTGCCCTTTAATCTCTGCCTGTCCAGTCTTGCATTTGGGTGGACTGCTGTTGTCTGGCTGCCCCCGTTAGGGCTGTATGACGTGGTAGGACAACTCTGTCTTTTGACACTTGGCATGATGCAGGTTTAGCTCATTTTCTACTGATCTTTGGTCAAGCTGATCTGCAAGTCTGGCATTTTCATTTTCCCAGCAAGAGCTTTGGCTGGGAAGCCTAGGAGCAAAGTTTTTGAGATGAACAGAACTGACTCAGATCAAATGCTGGTATTGTACAGCTTCCTTTTTTTAAAAAAAATAGCGTTGAGAATCTTAAAGACATACAAAAATGATCTCTTTAATGTAGGTGTGATGCTGTTGGTTGAAGAAGGGAAGAGATGGTTAGAACTGTAAAGAACAAGCAGGCAACATTGTCTTAAGCTCCTATGGTCAGAAACTATGTAATTCCTTTATGGAGAACCAGAGAAAGACCTGCAAGCCCACAAACATGTCTGCTTTTACCAACTCTACCAGTTGGTCTAAAAAGATACTGCCTCCTTACTTCACTTAGCATGAATAAAGCAACTTATGGAAACCAGAGGAAAAGGTTTTTACAATTCCCATTTGCATGCCAGAGGAGAAGGGAATAAAATAAAACTTTATAAAGCTGACAGTCTAGCGGTGCTCATTTGAGCCCCCTCCTTGGTGGAATAAACCCCCCATGCTTTGGTGCTTTAGTGGTTAAACCCTCTTCTCAGAGAGTATTAGTGGGGGGAAAAGGAAATTGAAAGTTGTGCTGAAAAGCTGGTAGGTGAAACTGGGAGTTGCCTGATCTATTTTATCTTTTAAAAGGGCAAGCTCTGAATCGAGCTACGTGAAGATCGAGTGAGGTGTGAAAGCTTGACAGTCACACATACAGGAAACCTTGAATCATTTCTGAGCTTCCTGGAAAATGACGTAGCGAGGTTATCGTGGCGTTTACTTAATGATGATGCCACAGCTCTTAACTGATCAGCTTAAAAAAACGTGTTAACTACCAGCACCTCACGCTTGGGTGGAAATGGGCTCGATTGGGTTCGTTCGAAATGCTTCCGATGTCGCCTGTCAATAATTAATAACTGAGCACAGGGAACAGAGCCTGGGCTGTTTTCTTTATCGTGGGGGAAAAGGTTTGCTTTGTACAGTGGATGTTTGTATACATTCCTGGCAGAGGCTGACAAACTTCAAAACTCTTCTAGTCCCCAAGCCATTTAAAAACGTCTTCTTTAAATAGAGTATTGCGGAACGAGCATTGGTATGTCTTTAGGACAGAGTCTGTCTTTTTTCAGGGGGAGGAGATAGCAGGAAGGGATGGAAAACTGCTACCTCTCCTCCTAACGCCTTGCTGCTTTAAAAACGTGCTGGAATTGGGCAAGGGTTTCAATTCTTGCTAGCCTGATCCTCCCTTTCTTGCTCTATCTGTCCAAAGTGGAAGGAAATGTGTTCACCATGAACATTTGAACAGCAAAGCCCCCCCCCACACTCCAAACCTGTGTGCACAGCTCTGGAGTAGTCTGTGGAAGTGACACTAGGGAGCAGAGAAAAACCAGACTTCGGCAGTAGTGCTAAATTTCAGAGGTTTTGTTCACCCAAGATTCCAGGCGCGGGAATTGCTGGTAGCTGGCCAAGGAGCTTGGATGGCAGCCTACCTGTTCCTCAGCTCTGCTCAGCTTGCTCCCTCCCCCTGCCTTTCTTTTTTTAATTGCATAATATGCTAGAAAAGTATCTGGATTTGGGACTTATTTTTAACCAGAAGAGGCTCACTTCATCCAATCTGATTTTGGATTTACCACCCAGCAAATGCTTTCTGAAGCCCTTTTCTTCTGGCTTCTTTTGTCCCCTCTCCTGCTTTCCAAAGGGCTCTTTGCTCTTAAATGTTTGTCATTCATTCTTGGGTATGTTTGTAAGTCCTTACCTACATTGTCTGTCTGCAGAACTGGTGTATGACCACCAAACTGATGGTAGACCTGCCTGGTGCAGTCATTTCACAGCCACCAATCCCACTGGGAGAACTGGGAATTGTACTCAAATAAGGAAGGTGGATTTTGTCTTCTAGACGGTAGATACATTATATGAGAGGAGTCAGGTTTGGGGTAAAAGTCTGTATTGCTGTTGCAACTTCTTTCTGGGTAGCTGTGGCTGAAAAGCCTCTTCTACTTTTTTCTTTTTTTAAACAAGGCAGAAATCTTCATGCCATTTTATTAGAGTTTTGTTAAACAGAGAGCTAAAATGTTAAACACGTTAAAATGAACAGGGAGCTGCCTGTGATCCTATTAAAAGAGTGAGTGGTTTAGGGCTCCAGCACCTCACCACTGTACCTGGGAAAATGAGAGAGGAGAACGTCAGGTCATGCTATTCCTTCAATCCTCTGCATTTGGGGGGATCTTCATGTCACAAAAATAATGGTGACAAAATGAGGTTGGGGCTGTGCTGTGTAGAGGAGCATTTCCAGGTGCTGTGAAACATCCTGGAAGAGATAGCACTGGGGATTGAACTGCCCTACTTAATCTTAGCTCAGAAATTATTTACAAGGCGGGGCAAGTTTGGTAAAATCCCCTTTGTTTCCTTCAAAAATCTGCCATCTGACCAACAGCAGAGTGTAGTGCAGAGAGTGATCTTGGGGATTAGACTAAAAGACTTGACAGATCTTCTTCTTTATCTGTAATTTATCTAATTCTGAGTGCAATAACTGCATTTCCTGCTCTGGTTGTTCAGTCCTTAGGCGATCAGTTAAATAAACCCATATGCGTATATCCTGGTGTACCGAAGGGCTGGATCTCCCAACTTCTCTGGGAAGGTTTCTCTTAAAATACAATTGCTTGAGCCTTGCTTCCCTTCCCCCGTGAGCAAGCTTTTGAATAATAAAGGAAATTCATTGTAAGAACCTTGGTGCTTTAAGTTTGTGTTCCCAGGCATAGCACTGCGTCGGTCAGGAAACGTAAAGAAATGTTCTGTACAGTATATGTAGCCTGTGCACCTCTGTGCAGATATTTGGGGACCATAATGTATGTAAGAGGGAAATTTGCTGCCAAGCATGCAAGATCTTGAGTATTAGAGATGCTGTTTGAATCCCTGCTTGGGATTTACCAGCATAGCCACGCCGAAACAGGATGGACCAGGGCACTGCGTTAAGGCGGCTTCTGCTTCCTCATCACGCTGCTGTGGGCCAAGACTGAGTTGTTTGTGTGGACAGTGTGGCATTGGGCTTTGCTGTCTTCATGGGTCTCCTCTTTTTCCTTTCAGATATATGTTGGGGAAAGGAGGAAAGCGGAAGTTTGACGAGCATGAAGATGGGTTGGAAGGCAAAGTGGTGTCTCCCACTGACGGTCCCTCTAAGGTGTCTTACACCTTACAGCGTCAGACTATCTTCAACATTTCCCTTATGAAACTTTATAACCACAGGCCATTAACCGAGCCAAGCTTGCAAAAGACAGTTTTAATTAACAACATGTTGAGGCGAATCCAGGAAGAACTCAAACAAGAAGGCAGCTTGAGGCCCATGTTTGTGACCGCTTCCCAGCCTGCCGACCCTCTCAGCGACAACTTCCGCGAGGCCCAGCCGGCGTTCAGCCACCTCGCCTCCCAGCCCCTGCTCCCCACTGACTTCGTAAGCACTATGCCCCTGGAATCCTGCCTCACCCCAGCCTCTTTGCTCGAGGACGACACTTTTTGCACTTCCCCGGCTGTCCAGCACGATGGTCCGACAAAACCACCACCTCCCGCTCTCCAACCAGTAAAGGACAGCTTCTCCTCAGCCTTGGACGAAATCGAGGAGCTTTGTCCAGCACCTACCTCCGCAGAGGCAGTAGCAGCCGAAACAGCAGCCGATGGCTCTAAAGCCCATCCCAGCGAGTCCAACATCCACAAGCCCGAGGGCCTCCCGGAGAGCAGAACGGCTGAATCCAAACTCATGGACTCTCTACCCGGCAACTTTGAGATCACAGCTTCCACAGGTTTCCTCACAGACTTGACCCTGGATGACATTCTGTTCGCTGACATTGATACGTCCATGTATGATTTTGACCCCTGCACGTCTGCCACGGGGGCTGCCTCAAAAATGGCTCCTGTCTCAGCAGATGAGCTCCTAAAAACTCTCGCTCCGTACAGCAGTCAGCCAGTAACTCCAAATCAGCCTTTCAAAATGGATCTCACAGAACTGGATCACATCATGGAGGTGCTTGTTGGGTCTTAAAATATTAGAAATATAGCAACTTCTTGGGTTTTTTGTTTGGTTTTTGTTTTTTTTTTTATTTTAAGTACCAGTATATACACTTGGTAGTATTTCCATAGTTCCTCCCAGCCCCAATTCACAGCACTGTGCATGCATCCTTGCTTGCCTTTTTTGAAAAGAAAAGGATCACACTAGTTTTTGCTTCGAGCAGAGTTGGAGTGCCTTCATCCATGTATGACCACTTCTAATGTATTTTTTTTAAAAGTGGTTCCTCAAGGAAGACCGAATATCCTGGTATAGGAAAGAATATGTATTGTAGACAATGTTATGTTATTACAAAAAAAAAAAAAAAAAAAGGAAAAAAAAAGGTGAAAGCTAAGCACAAGGATTATGTTGGGGAAAGCTGTAAATTGCATGTGCATACTTGTCTATTTTTTCTATAAGTTTTATTGCAAGAGGTAAAAAATTTTATTATTTAGATAATCTCAATACCATTTTAGCCCTGTATAGGTTGACTTTAGCAATTCAGCCTTTTGGAGGCATTAACCTGCTCCTCTTTAAGTGTTGCATTTACATGGCTGTTTAGAAACTGCTGCCCAAATTTATTTTATATTTTTGTACAGATTCTGCAGTTTATGATATTGTTTTTTCTAAAAACAAATGCTGTTTATACACACAAAAAATAGCTATTTTGATAGGATTTGCTCACATAGTTCCTGCATAATTCAGATGTACAAGAACCACTTGTACTTTTATACAGAGTTGTAATGTTTTATATGTGTATGGTGCAAAGAGAAAATTGGATCAAATAAGCCTGCAGTCGGTTTCCCTGAATGCAAACAAAAAAAACAAGTGCTTTAAGAAAGGGCTGGGAGCTGCTTCTGTCGGAGTTTCACAAGTGTTTGCTCCCTGCTGTACCCACTGCGCACTACTGTGATTCCTGAAACTTAGAGCCATGTCCTTTTCCAACACGTATGTGAAGCAGTTGGCAGGAAACAGTTGTGGAACTTCCCCCAAAGAGGTCCCTGAGCGCTGCTGTGGCCGCAGCTCCCGCCCCGGCACCGGGCTGTCCCCAGGCCCGCCCGCGTCCCTGTGCCAGGGCATCCATCCCACCGGACACGGAGCCGGCGGCACATCAGCACTCCCTCACCTGAAGCTCCTGGGAACGGTTTTGGCAGGGAGCAACGTGCCCATCACCCACCGAGAGCCAACCTCTCCTGGAAATCCTCCTGACTGACGGGCACGGGCACGGGCGGGAGAGTGGGGCTGAGAGCGCCCGCCCGCCCTTTCTTGGAGCATTTCTCCTCCCCTCTCCCACCTCACTGTGCTAAGTGCTGAAAAAAGGCAACTTCAGTATTACTGCAGTGAAGCTCATCTCGTACCTGCACTGGATGGACTTGCTTTAATATCCATTGCTGTTGAAACTGGAGCCAGTCATGTGACATCACTTGGCATCTCGTATAGAGTTGGGTTCTTGTATCAACTGTGTTACCTGCTTTACACTTTATAGACCCGTTTTACAATGAATATACAGACACAGCTTTCTATGCATGGTCCCCTTCCCCGTAACACCTGAGAAGTCTTCTCCTTACTGCACCAATAGCTTTCGGTTTGTTTTTTTTTTTTTTTTTTTTTTTTTTTTTTTTTTTTTTTTTTTTTTTTTTTTTTTTTTTTTTTTTTAAGTTCATTGTGGTGTACATTTAATTTAAAAAGAAAAAAAATGTTTGCAATGTATCATGCCTATTGCTGAAGTTGCTATGGCATTTTAGTTTTCCAATGGTACTTTAGTTGTTGAGTGCCGGTTACAACCTGTATTGTTGACATGCCTATGGCTTCTTTAGGAATAACTTTTATATTTATTTAAGAAATTTTAAATTATGTTTTACGTCATTTGGCAATATTCAGTCAGTTCTGCTCCCTTCTTGTCATGGAAGAAATTGGGTCTTGCCTGCCTTTTGAGGAGGGGGCTTTTTATTATAAATTGGCACTTTAAAACAGGCCATATATATTTATTAGTATATAGATAGATGTAACGTAGATATGCACACAGACACAGGATAAAAGCAAATACGTTTTTGCAATGAAGGAACTCCTAATGGAAATGAAATGCATTGTGTGGAGCTGCAAAACGTGCTTCTGGCTCCCAGGGTGAGACGTGGGGCTGGGGCAGGAGAGGGGGGGCACTGGCTGAGGGGGTGGGTTTGCTTTCTTCTTTTTTCCCAAGCTGAACTGGGTGAAGCACTGGGATGCTGATGGATTTGCAGGAGTATTTCCTTACGCAGCCTAAAAAGAAAGTAAGTTATTGCTTCGAACAGGAAACCATTGACCAAGTGTAGCTTGAGGGGACCATGGGAAGGGAGGGGTGGGGAAGGAGGAGGGACAGTTTTGGCTCACGCCTGGCCCTTGCTCAGCCACAGTCCTCGGCCCTTGTGGGAGAACCAACAGCCCTGTCTGATTCTGCCCTTCTGGTACCTGGGAACACCTTAGACAGGGGTGTTATCTGCACAGACCTGTAACACCACCAGTTTCACATGGTAACTTGGTAGGCGCTTGCCTTGCCATGGTTAAAAACTGGTTTGCAGTATGCTGGAGCTGCCATTTTTGGGGGGAGTTTACATATTTACACAGTAACATAATTACGCAAATACCACAAAGGCAAAAGCTCCCATCAATGCCATTTTTGGAGACCTATGTTAAGTGGGGTTAGTTGAAGGTTTTGTATCCACAAAGCTCTGAATCCACTTCACCACTTGGACGAT
Organism: Pipra filicauda; assembly: GCF_003945595.2. NCBI lineage: Eukaryota > Metazoa > Chordata > Aves > Passeriformes > Pipridae > Pipra > Pipra filicauda. The sequence goes on from NW_024103540.1 coordinate 1,111,971, forward strand.
GTCTGTGGCTCCTTGGTGCTGAAGCACATGTCCTGTGGCAGAATCCTTACAGGAATCCCAGAGGACAGAAGCATACTTGAGACTTATGAGACTCAGCAAAAGGTTGGGAAGGCTGGTGCAGGCCAGGACAGGAAGGGCTTGGCTGTGACTTTCTCCCTGCACAGTCACTGGTTGGCTCTAGTTTGGCCTTTGCCGTGGTCCTGTCAGCAGCCATGCATGGAATTTCTCTGAGACCTACACCAGGGATGGAGATAGACATTAACGTGCAATGAAGTGACAAGATGGGAGCAGAATAAAAGAGCTTTGGATTTGAAGTGATTTTTTTCATAAATTATTTATTCTTTTTTTTTCTTCTGTAAATATATTTATTTTATTGTGAAGCTAACAACATCTGGATTGTAACATGTACAGAATGTATGGTAGGAATGTATCCTCTTGTAGGAATGTAAATCTGTATGAAAAAGGGTATGGGAGCCAGATTCAGAAAGAATGAACTGAGTTCCAGTCAGGATATGCATGGATCACAGGATTATTTTTTCCCTACACTCTTTTTCTAATATGGGTCTGGTTGTTTGAAATATGCAAAAAAGGTATGGAGGAGGGACAATTTTAAGTTCAAAATTAGTCCTAATCAGGCTCCTACCCCCATCAGCTTCCTGAAGGGGGCCTCCCTTGGCACGCTACAAGAGCAAATGCAATCACCTCCATCATGCTGGCCAAGAAAAGGTTGAAAAAGGTGATTTTTTTTTTTTGTATTTTTTTTTTTTATTTTAAACACCCTTGGGAGGCCCAGCAGAAATCCCTGGGGCTGGACAACTGGAGTAGGCAGCAGGATGGTACCTCCAGCCCCAGAAGTTGTGCCAGAGCTGACACCACCTCGTTGCCAGGAGGTAGGGCCAGGCAGAGGGGTTTGCCTGCCCAAATCCAACCCGCTCACGGTGCTCTGTGCATCCAACCAGCCAGTCCTCGGGCACCACAGGTCCCTCTGGAGTCCAGCAGGATCCCACAGCCCTGCAGGCAAAGGAAGGGGAACGTCCCTCTTGAAGGAGCAGCCTTGAGCAGCGTTGTCTATAAGTGCATCGGTCTGGCACCTTCCTTGCAGCCAACTGGAACAACGCGACAGGAAAGCCACTCTCTGGAGCAATCACTGTCAGGAGAAATTCGGACCTTGTGAAAGGTAATTTGGCTTTTTCCTCAATGTTGCGTGGTAAGAGCCTGGGTTATTTAAAACTGATATTTTGAATCCAAAGTTTACACTTTTATTACCATTAAATTGAGTAAATCGCAATGGATCCTGTCTGACAAACGGTTTAATTCACTCTGGCATGTTGTGAACTTTTTGTTCTTGTTACAGGGTTTCTTTTGATTTGGTTTTGTTCTTTCCCCTTCCCCCCCCCATCAGGTTTCAATATCCTGCTTCTGTGCAAGTTGCTTTTGATATTCTATGAATTAATGAGACTGAACATTTTAAAATAAATTAGTTCTTTTTAAGCACTTTTTCTTTTTCTGAAAATAAGCCTAATGCAAGTTCTGGAACCTCTTTAAAAACACAAATTGCAGATAAAATCCCAACCTCAACTCCTGTCTAGTTCTGAGCATATTCCATACTAGTGCCTGTAAAGGCCAAGATTCTGGAAAAGGTGTAAATAGTGTGACATGTTCAGTGCATGGTTGTTTGAACAGGGCTTGTTATTGTCAAAAAAAAAAAAAAAAGGAAAAAAAAAGAAAAAAGGCTGTATTTCCCCTTCCCCTCCCACAGACCTTAGAGCTGTGCCTTTTCTATGCAATATTACAGACATCTGAAACCAGATTACTGTATTCACATGTAGGTATGGGCTGTAATCAAAAAACAATTGGACAAATGTACATGGAAATGAGCAGTCTTACTTTTGTAGTTTTATATTATACAATAAACAATTAAAATAAATTCTGACTTTGTTCTTTCCCTCCACCAAAAAGGAGAGTCAGGGGAAGACAAGGACCCCATTAGTACTGTAGGAGGGGGGCTGACAAGGGAGGGACAGCTCAGTCTCACACCGCTTTACCTGACAGAAGTATCACCTTGTGCGAGGGCTGTTCCTGGCATGAGGCTTTTTTCCCCAGCACAGAGAGGTGCCCGTGGTGGCCGTGTCCTGTGGCCGTTCTTGGACTCCGTGTGCCCAGGGACGCTCAGCTCTGCTGTGCTGTGTGAGCTGCAGCCCTGAGCTCACACCGTGCGGTGTGAGCGGCTTCCCAGGGAGCCGCTGGGCTGACCCAGAGCGAAACCTGCCCAGTTTTAATACGTATAATGCACTGTCCTTGAGGGCATTAAATCCCGGCAGGAAACATCTGATACCTTAATCCACTGCTTCATTTATCAGTGCCCTCTTCCCCCCGCGGCTCCTCCGGGTGCCTGGTGTTCGCTTTCAGTGCCAGCCAGGAGGGCGATGTCGCCCCTGCCTTTGGCTCAAGCCTTTTGTGGCCGCGCAGCAGCCCCGGGAGCTGCGGAGCGGCAGCACATGAGTCACCCCCCTCCCGCCCCCCCGGCGCACGCCTCGCCCGGCCTCCTACACCCACAGGAGCACGACTGCTCCATTTTGGATTTGCAGCGAGAACCGAAATCCAGACGGAAAAGCGGCGAGTTCTCCCGGCCCCGACGTGCCGCACATCAGTAACATCGCGGCCGCAGCGCCCGGGCTCGTGTTACCGGCGCGGCGGCCGCGGGCTCCGCACCGGCTGCCGCCCCGGGCACGGAGGGCTGCGGGCACACGGGGCCCGAGAAACGCAAAGAAAGGGGAAGTGCGAGAATCAAAGCCGGCCCGGGCATTGAACTTCCCGTGTGCTCAGCAAGCGCCCGGCTCAGAGGGGCGAAACGCACCCCCCCGGTGCCACGGCGCGAACGCTTTTACCCCGGTGGCTCAGCTCCATTCCGGGCTACACCGGCCCTCGCCGGCACCGAGGGACTGGCAGCTCCCATACGGACATGCCCAGGTGCCAGTGCGTTGACCCGAGGCAGGACCCGTGGAGATGCCGCTGTTGCACTCGCAAAGCTGCTCTGATTCTGTTGCCTCCTACCTTTCAAGAGCTTGTTTCCTCACTTTGTGAGTAAGAGATGGCTCCAGCCCACAAAACCAAGACTCCGCACAGAGCTCTCCTTAAGCGAGCAGCTTCCCACCCACTCCAACCCTCCAGCTTTCCACCTCAGCGAGGGCAAACCATCGCTCTCGGCTAAGATGGGGTACCCAGGCAGGGAGCTACATCTCCCTGTGGTGTCTGCCCCAACCAGAGGGAGCTGCCAGGGACTTGTCTGCAACCAGCCCTTGCTCTGAGCCTGCCCGTGCAGGGGGCAGGAGGAAGCAGGCTGGAGTTTGGCACAGGCACTGACCTGTGGCAGATGAGGTATCTCACACCAACACCACACCAGAGTAAAGCATTTATCGTGCTTCTCGAGGTCACAGGAGTCTGAGGTACCCTCAGGACTGAAGGACAGTCTCTCCCTCTCTCAGGTACATCTGCCCCTGTGCCTCAGGAGTGGGTTTCCAGGCAGAGGAGGCACCGCAGCGCTGAGAGCAGCGATGGCCCAGGTCTGCATTCAGCTCTGCTGCTGCTCAGTATCGTAAGTCAGTGCAGCAACTCCACAGCTGACAAGAGCCACATTAAGCTCCTCTCTGGGCCAACTAACTGGAAGATCAGGGAGTCTGGGCCAGGCGCCCACCTGCTTTCACAGACCTTGTTCAAGCTTGTGCCATGTGGGCAGAAAGACACTTAAACGAAGCACTGAGGCAAGGAGGGGATGGTGAAAGGCACCCTGTGCACCACACTCCTGGTGCCCTTGTCCAGGAGGGATACTGTTCCCTACCTCTAACCTGCACGTCCGTGTGGGACATGTGTTCCTCCCAGCACTGGCAATAGGAGTGAGTCCTGCTCCCAGCCCGGCCTGCACAGCACAGCCAGCTTCCCTGGACCACACGCACCTCGTACTCACCAGGGAAACCACAGCAGGGAAAAGTCATTGGGGAATAAAACCCCCTCCAGCCACAGGCAGTGTTTCGTAGAGCTGCTCTGAACCACAGCTAACCCATCAGCTGAGACAGGTCCCTTGGGATGCTGGCTCCACGGCTGAGCTGTGCAAGGAGTTGCTGCTCCCTGGTCCTCCCTGCCCCTTTCCACTTGCCCCTCTCCTCTGGGCTCCTTCCCCTCTGCTCCCACTCAGCCCATGGTCCCATTTGCCACCATCACTGGTGGATGCAGGCTACTCTCTGCCTGGTCCCTGCGTTCATCATCTGCCTACTCTCCAGGCAGCTCCCTCCTTTCCACAGCTCCCCTCCCTCCCCTTTTGAAGAAACTGCCTTAGCAACTGGCAGCAGGCCAGCAAGATCATGGGTTTTTCCTCCCACCCTTCCTTCTCCTCCAAAGAACAAGGTGGCCGGGGAGGGAGAAGGAGCCATAAGAACTGATGTGCTGTGGCCACAGGGGCTCTGTGTGTGGCAGTGGGCTGGGCACACCTACTGACTTCCACACCTCATCCTCTGGGACTCAAGCTCCAGGTACGCCAAGCGCTCCAGGGTCAGGGCAGAGAGGTTTCTTTCCAGTCCTCCTTCCCTCTCCCTTTTCCAACCAACATGTCCCCAAAAGCCAGCCGATTCCTCCCCAAATATCTACAGATCTAGAGCATCTGCCAGCGGGAAGGCACAGAATGAACAGCTTTCAAATAGTCCATTTTCTGCAAGGATTTCCTTCCATTCTTCTGGCCCTGCCTTCCCCACCTCATGCTACTCTCCCTGGACTATTTCCTCTCCTGTTTCCTCTCCTTTTCCCCCTATTCACTAGGCTTCCTCCCCCTCGCCCTGTTCCTCCCCTTGCTTTCTCTCCTTAATACAGTTTGGCCCACAGCCTTCAGTACTTGCTCCTTTCCTGGTGTGAGTGGGAATGACATGGATTTTGTGCTTGTGCCAAGCTCTGCATTTATTAGAGACAGGGAGGGAAAAGAAAAAAAAAAGCCTGGAAGTTTGCTAGAAGACAATACTCAGGTAAGTTAACATTGGTCTTGTTTTCCTTGCACACTGCCCTACGCTGTGCATGGGGAAGGGATTATTTGGGCTGCTCCAACGGGAATTTACTGCCATGCTCACAACCCTTCAGCATAGCTAATTTGGCAGCCCACTCCTGCCTGCTGCGGGGTCTACTGGGGTGAGGCATGGAGGGACAAAACCCTCTCCCCCTTGCTCTACCTACCACTGCCTTTTTCCTGCCTGCCAGGGCTTAATATCTGTGCACTGAGTGGTCTGCATCTCTTCCCTTGCCTGTTTTTTTTGGAGGGAAAACTTGGTGAAGCAGAACTGCCTAATATAACCTTAAATTAAGGGGACTGGGGGGGAAAAGTAGGAGACAGCACTGAGAAAGATCCAGAGGGGAACTCGAAAAATCCAGTGGCTGCGGAAGAGGGGGGCTTTGAGTCCTGACTGGTTTAGTAGCAGCCTTTTCAAGCAAGGCCTGCAGTTGGCTCGGGACATGAACAGGGGGGTATCCATTTCCAGGCATTTTAAAGCCCAGCCCTCTGCTCCCACACCTCTTGCCACAGTGTAAAGAAGCTGCTTCTGCCACCCTGAATGGGACTGGCTGCCCCCAGCTAGAGAAGATGGACAAGTTAATAATCTAATTCCAGGGCTGAAGAGCACCTATTTTCACTTTGGAGAACATCTATTCTGTATCTAACTCCGTTTTTAAAGCAGCAGAGCACCTGGTACAGGTGCACCAGAACATCTTACCTCCCTCAACCATCTCACCTCAACCTACAGCAGCAGTGGTTGCAGGGATACAGCTTTAGGCTACACCAGAGTTTGAGGAAGGTCTGGTGAGCTGGGATGTCAGACTTTGGCTTTCACTGGATGAAAGCAAGAGCAGGATCTGGGCCCAGGTCATATTCCCCAGGAGGAAATATGTACAATTGGAAGCAGCAGTGATACTCAAAAACCACACAGGAGCTGGCCAGCGCAGCCCAGAGATAATCCAGCTCCAGCAGCGAGACTTGATCCCAGCCGTGGAGCTTTTGTCCAAGGAGGGGCTTGGGGGTCAGGAGCAGCTGAGCTCCCGGATGGGAAAAGCCTTTAGGGGTTACCTGTGGGTGCGAGTGGTCTCCACATACAGCAGCTGCTCTGTCTCCAGCCGTCGGACGCTGTGCCACAGGGAACACCACGGGCACAGACCCGAGCTGGCCGCGCTCCAGCGGCATCACCGTCACGTTCCTCGGACCAGTTCCTCCCGCTGACGAACCTCGTGAGCACAGTGACTCACAGCTGCCTCAGCCAGGGAGGGAGAACTGGATTGTGCTGCTCTGGGAGCCAGGCTGCTCCCACCTTGGAAAGGAAAAGGATTCAGGGAAGGAATAAGGCAGGGGAGCTGGGGAAGAGCTGAGCTTGCAGTTTGCTCTGCAGATGCAGGCGACAGCTCTGGCAGAAGCGATGCTGGCAGTGAGGCCACCCTCGTTGAGATGACACTCCCCCCCCACACACACACTTGGCAACAGCCTCAAATAGAGCAGAAGTTCTAAGCAAAGAACTGCTTAGTGTACCTCTATTGCTACAGGTTACTCCAAAAACTGCGTGGCCTCACCAGTCTCATGGTTTATTACCTACTACAAACTGAATTCTGGAAGGTTTCCTTTGTCCAGCCCAACTCCAATCCAACCAAAAAAAAAAATAAAATCATCTAATCACCTCTGCCACTCAAACTGGGCCATTGAAAAGCCTTGACTTAACGGGTCAGGGATCAGCAGGACACCCAGAACTGATTGCAGGAAGGAGCATGATGATGATTTGTACATCCCTGGTGTGTTTTGGGGGCTCTGGGGATGGCAGTGATGCAGAATGGCAGCTATAGCACAGCTCTAAGAACTGCAAGCTGCTGACAGACACTGTAGGAACAAAGTGAGGGCCAAAACGTGTCCAGTGAATCATCCACTATGAATTGGTTCAACCAGTTTGAAGTCCCACACACAAAAGCAAAGACAACCCAGGACTGTCATCCCAGGCAAAGGAGTGGGGGAAAAAGGGAGAGAAACGTGCTGGGCAGGAGGGACAACTCTTCAAGTTGGCCCTGGTGATGAGCTTGGAAAGATGGCAAGTCCCAGCTTGCTCCCTCCTGCCAGAAACTCTTACTCCTGCCTCCTCTCCCACGTCCCGTGCCACGACCTTCCTGCCGGCTCAGCTGCCACGCAGCCGCTCCCCTCCAGGCAGGTCCCCGTGGGGAGCAGAGGTACATGGGGTGAAGAGAACGAGGCTGGGGAAGGAGAAGGGCTCCAAGGGCACTGGACTTGCCAAACTGAAGTGTCCTCAGAAGGGATGGGAGAAAAACCAACCTTCCCCATCGTCCATGGACTGCTCCTGGGGGACAGCAAATCCACCTGGCTCCAACTTCGTTTCATGCCTTGACCCAAGGCAGGGTCGGTGGTCTCCGAAGGTGAGGGTAAAAAAAAATCTGATTTAAAAATAAAGAATAGTCCTCTCCAGGAAATCCTAGCTTGGCTCAGAGCAGGCATGGTCACTCCAGCCTGCCCAGCACCCCTGCCAAGGCAAAACCGGCTCTGGCACCATGTCTGGGTGCCAAAACACACCCAGCTGGCTGGGAAGGGCTCAGTGGGACAGTGGCACAAAGGGAAAACTGCAACCTCAGGAACATTCGCACACAGAGCCTGTTTTCTTGTGCTGCTCTAAATGCTCCAATGCTTCAAGTGAGAGGCATCAAGATTTAAGCTTAAATTAAGATTTAAGATAAACAGCAGGAACAAACCCATTCAGCCCAACTCCTTTCTCTCCAGCAGACTTGCAATCCAGGACCAACAATTTCTGGTCATGGTGTCTGTTCTAGAGCAATTGATCTAAACTTTTTTCCACCAATTTCAGTAAAACAGGCAAACTTGTCTCTGTTGTTCTAGAATGCCCTGTGCCATCTGCAGATAACTCTCTATACAGGGAAAGGTACCCTGACAAAGAGTTAAAACAATCCAATGGCTCCATGTAATACATAATTTATCACCCAGAGTAACCATAAGAAGAGCGCTTTTTAAATGTGGGTTTTGACTGTGGTTAACCCTGAAATTAGGGACCTTTCCTGATTATTGCACTCATCTTTTTGAAGTACGTTATCCCCAGAGCCAAGCTCAACTCTGCTGCTCTAAACCCATCTCCTAACGCGATGCCTGCTCCTCACACAGCCAAGTGTTGCCTTTAGCATAAAACAGGTCCTGCAACTGTACCTCAGCCGGCAAAGGTAATACCTGCCATGAAAAAGAAGAGTTAGAAAACATAACTTCGTAAAAAATTGCCTCCTTATTAAACCAAGGGAGAAAAACCAGGCGCTTACTCAAGGTTTACTGTCCCAGGCAACCCTGAGAAGCAGAATAATTTCCCAACATATAAACGGAGGGTTTAGGGGCAGCTGCACCACATAAACAGTCACGGCAGGGCTCTGAAGTTCTATCAGTATATGGGATATAAAGCTGGGTGAATAACTGATTTTTCGGTTCGCTGGCAATCCTGAAAAAACTCTCTCTCAAAAAAAAAATTCATTTGGGGTCGACTGAAACAAATGTTCCACTTTGACTCTTCAGCCCTTTAACAAAAGTTAGCGCCGAAGATCATTCTAAATGAAAAGTTGCTTCAAAGAGGAAAATCTCAAAGCCTTTTATTTGGAGAAGGCTGAAACAAAATAGGTTTGTTTCTTTTCTCTCCAGACGACCAAAAAAAAAAAAAGAAAAAAAAAGTGTGGCAAATCAAAACAACTCATAAAATGTTTTCGTTTTGCCAAAATTTGCCTTTTCTCATTCAAGATTTTAGCCAGCTCCAGCACAACCAATTTACACATATAATAACTTAAACAGAGACAACAGTAATCCTGATGGAATACAAGTTCTTTTTTTTTTTTTTTTTTAAAAAAAAACCAAACCACTGCACAAATGTCCCGAAAGTGAAACCCAGCAGAAAGTAAGCTCAAAACCACTAAGCTTTTCTTGGCTCGGCAAGAGAATCTTATTAAGTCTCTGAATCATAGAGCCCCAGATTTGGGATGTTGTGAAAATTAAATTAGTCTTACTTCTTATTAGCAAGGCAAGAAAGGAACCAGGAGATTAGGATGCAGCAACTGCCATTGTGAGCCAACTTTTCAGCGTGTTTCTGCCTTTCTCCTGCAAACCCACAATTAGTGGCGTTCGCGCTGTTCGGTGCTATTTTTAATCCCGGGATGCAGGTTCCTGACTTTCCACTCAGTCTAATGCAAATCCAGGATTTAATGCCATGCCACGGTGAGATTCTCATTTCACTTCCTGATTTGTCTCATTTGAAGCCTCTGCTTACTTGTGCTCTGTAGGTGCATCCACTCTACGGCTGCAAATATAAGATCCCGGGCAGCCAGGAGTTAAACTCTTGGGATAGAGAGGGAGGAAAGGCATCCATCCATATGCACTTCCAGAGAGTACAAGTGGGATGGCCTCACCCCTCTCCTGTTTTGCCTTTTGCTGGAAGTTTAATATTTGAGTTTGCTGGCTGCAGGATGGCTCTGATGCTTTGGGGAACAGAGCCTGGCCAGCTGGGACAGGAACAGTGCCCTACACGTGGGACCAGAGAAAGAGATGGGATTTATCCAGATTTATCCATGCTTTCATTCAGAATACAATGGCTTCATGTGCCAGGGAAGAAGTGGGAGCAAAGCACTGTGTTTTTCTAAGTGCTGTACTTTTAAATTAAGCTGGGCTGTAGCACAGCTCGCCTTCGTAATTCACAGCTTCCAGACATCCCACCACACTCCTCAGTGAAAACAGCAGAAAGCAAAGAGCAGATATTCCAAATGTCACACCCAAGCCTGGGTTTAAAACAGTAGAAAACAAAATAGATGTGGTTTTCATATGTCATAAACAGACAAGGACAGGCAGTGACAGTTTGCTGGAAATTGTTTTAACAGACCACAGCTGAAAGTGGATTTAAACCCGGAGAAATCCTTGGAAGGTAAAAAAACAAACCACCACCACCCAAAGAAGAACTTGGACCATCTCAAATCACCACTACACTATGAAAATCACTACTCAAATCACCACTACACCACTACTTTGCCTTCCCAAGGGCAAAGTCCAAAGCAACATTTAATAAGCCAATACTTCCATTTATCATGAGCTCATTTGAATACTACAGTTCCTACATAATAAATCAAACCTGCCTGCAGTGTTATTATTATTATTTTGTTTAAATAGCACCTTTAATCTCCAAAGAGCTGGCTCTCAGCACAGCAGGGCTAGAGGTCAGAGCTGGGCAGCACAGCACCTCTAGTCCCCCAGGCCATGGTATATCTAGCAGGTGAGGTGGGAAGGGCTGTCCTGATTGTCCATCCTCAGCTCTCCTGGGAAACAGCACTCACACCAGGGAGAAACCAGTCATCTCCAACCCTGCCTGGAATGAAAGGAGCTGAAAATCCCTCCAATGGGGATGTTGCTTTTAGCTCAGCACACTCAGAGAGGAAGCTCAGGGAGCTCCAGCACCAGACAGCTCCAGTCACCACTTCTGTCCTTCAGCCAAGGACAACAGGATCTCATCCCTTCCCCACTCCAGGTTACAGCAGGTTTTACAGAGTGCCTCCCCAGCCTGAGCTAAATTAAAGAATAAGAAAGCTTGGTTCTGTGCAGAAGAGCATGGGGAGCTGGGAGTTCCTGCACCCAGGACCTCTGCAGTCCTGGGCCACATCCCTGGAGAAGACAAGCTGCAGGGAGCTCCTGGCACACATATTCCTGCCCCTTGCACTTACCCCAGGTTTCACATCTCCTGTGCTGCACCAGAGGAACAAAGACATCCTCTTGTTCCAAATCTCCCCTCCACAGCCTTCTGGAAGCTGAGCTTTCCCCTTGTCAGATGTCTCCAAGTCCAGGGTGAGCACATGCAAATGTGGCCAGGATGGATCAGAGCCCAGAGATTCACATATTTCTTGGAGAACTTAGGCCCTGAGAATACCAGGGGCTCAACACCGCCAGGTGAAACCTACAGGAGATGGGATGTGGTGCCACTGGTTTTCCTTCCAGCAGAGGACAAAGGGCACCCAAACCACCACTGCAGCACCAAATTTGAGCAGCTCCCACATGCTGGAAAACTCCGGGCACTGCACTCATGAGACACATCTATCCTGGACCCTGGCACCAATTCAAATAGCATCCAGCACCTCTCAGGATAATCCCAACTGCAGGAAATGTTTCTCTGTATCAATCATCGCGTCTGTGTGTCTAATCACATGTAATTGTGGATTGTAGTTATATAAAATGGGCTCCTAACAGCAAACTCTCTACAGGGAAAATGGTCTGGGCAGCATAAATTATATGAACAAAAGCAAATGCAAATCCTTATCCTTCAACACTTCAGGTGAAGTATTTTGCTAGAGAATCCAGCCTTGGGTTCATCAGCCTCTTCTCTGGCCAGCTCCAAAGAGGCAGCAAACAATCACACTGCGACTGTAGCATCTCTCCTGACCCTGGCATTTGAGCTGGCTCTTTCTGCAGGGAAAAGACACCTATAACTCACGAGCTGCACTTCTGCAGCTACAACAGCAACTGCAGGAGAGCCTTTTCCTCCCCCCTTCCTAGTTAATTAGTTTCCCACCTGTGGGTTTGTTTTGCAGGAGAAGAGCAAGGCCTACCTCTGTCTTGCTTTCTTCTTTTCCAGGGGCAGCTCTATTTTTAGGGAACTTAGAGGAGCAGCAGCAGGTTCTGCAGTGCTCCGTCAGGCAGGAGGGAAAAGCAAGGCGTGTTGAAAGTGGAGCATGAACTCCCTTGTGGTCCTGCCAGCGTTCCCTCACCCGCCTCCACCTGTTTGGGCTGCTGAGAAGAAACTGGAGCCTATTATCAGGCCTGCTCCTTTGTCAGGTGTTCCTTTGATGTAAACTCAACCACGATCAGATGTGCTGATGGCAGCAAACAGCCAAAGAGAACCAAACGTGCAAACTTGCACAGTGACCTGCAGAGATTAGAGCGAGCGGGGCCGGAGACAAATCGAGAAGATTAAACACCAACGAGCTGAGAAGTCTTGGGAGAAGCACCCAGGGAGACAAAAATAAGCAACGCAGACAGAAAGTAAGAAAACAAGGCAGACCAAGGATTGGATAGATCCTACTAATGCATAAATCAAAGTCTTCCCCTTCCTTGCAATCAGAACTGTTCTGGTAATCTCAGTGTCTGCAGAGTCCCCTTCTGCTCAGTAAGCTCAAGGAAAGCCTACCTGGAGCTAATGGCACTCCTGATATCCGTCTTCTAGCGCTGTACCTTACCCAAGGACAGAGGACCAGGAGGCTTGCAAGGCCAGAAAATCCCATATCTAACAGGATGCAATCCCATGGCTGTACAACTTCCCTTCCCGCAAACCTGCCCCTGCCTGCCGCACAACAGCACTTTGCAAGGTTTTTTTAAAATTTGGAGAGTAGGGCTCTGCTTCTGAAGGTGGAAATATTTAATTTGGGGCAGGATGGCATACCACTGCATTACTCCATTTTTCATCTGTTGCTAGTAGCGATGTCCTCACCCTGCAAGCTCTCAGATTTGAGGACCATTACTGATTTAGAACCACTTAGCAGTATGGCAGGGACAGAGGGTATTGAGACACCCAAATTCGTGGGGGAAAACGACACCTAAGAAAAGTTCTTTTTCCACTGATCAGCTATTCTGCAGCTAAATGAAACCTGATGCCTTATTAACAGGCATATCTACCTTTCAAATTCCAGTTGTAGACAGCCCTTTCTGTATGCCTCAAAAACTGAAGTTCTCTAGCAACACCAGCAGAACTGTGTAAGTTCCTCCTGTAAACATGCTAAAATCCCCCTTGCCATTGTGTATCACAGCTCTTTCCACTGTCACTTGTAAACCAGGGCAGCGACACTGTGTTCACACTTGCAAAACAAGAATGCATTTTCAGCCCTGCTGACCAGAAGTGGCAGAGGAAGATCAAGATGTCAGTGAGGCAGATTTCTGCACACTAGGCCTATTATTTGCTAATGAGATTTCAGCTGTGATCCTCCCGACTCAAAACACACTTCAGAGATCGGAACACTCAGAAACAGGTTGCCAGCAAATCCTGAATTCTCTGCCCTGATGCTGCAGTGTGGCCTGGGCAGTGCTACACCTCATCAGTGCCAGATCACCTCACTGGTTATCTTCCTACACCCACTCCCAGTCTCGGGGGAAGGCGGCTTTTCACGAAGAGATGGGAATTTAAGCACGGCCGCTGCAACATTTCAGTCGTGCCCTGAGACAGGCTGACCTCCACGGTGCCAACATGGTCCTCCAGTGCACTGCACAAATCAAACACAGGGAATAGGAGCCTGTACCAGCTGCAATGGTCCTACAAGCTGGAAAGGACCAAACTCCCTACCTCTTTGGTCGTGGACTAGGGGAGAATTTGCTTAGGCCGCCTCTTGAATGAAAGAGGAGTTTTCCTAAGGACTGAGCTCACACTGCCAGCCTGCTAAGGAGCTGCATTGATTTGAAACCTAAAGGACAGCTGTTTGTTCCTCCCTTTCCACTCTGCTTCCTCCTCCCCAGCCAAAGGAGGGGGAAAATTGCCAGAACAGACTTCATCTAGGTGGCCAAGGATAGAGAGAAAGGGAGAGGACACCCCTTCAAAATGGAAAAGGGGGGGAAACTGTACCCTTAAGAACACAAAGCAGCCATACAACTGCGCCTTTTGCCATTGTCAGAGGGAAGCAGCTCAGTCCAAGAGAAAGTGGAGTAACCTGCAACAGTCCTAACAGCTGCAAAACACCCATTGCCAGCTGCATGTTGCTTCTTAACTCACTTCAGCATTAACTAAGTGACAAAAGACTTTAGTGCTCCTAATGAAAACACAGTCCCTGTATCCAGTAAAATAACACAGCCTTGGAAAAAAACCCAAACCTTTTTGTTAGTAGAATTCATGTGTAAACAGGTTTCAGGTCCAAGTTGCTGAGATCGGGGAAAAAACATTTGATGAGATTTGGGGCCAGGAAGAGAGAGGAAAGGGAGGATTTGAAGGTGTGTGGGGGACACTTCATGAGTGCTTTTGATTTGTTTCCAAAATACCCATGTTTTCTATTTGTGCTAAGGCTTCCTTTAAGAGTTTAAAAGCCAAAATGTGATCCAAAAAGGCCTTATGGGCCCTGAGTCAGCCTTCGCATTTTTGAAAGAGCCTGTCAGATACTTTCCGCTCTGCTCTGAACTCTTGTGGAAGCTGCTCCCACATCCTTCTCCAAGGCTGCTGTAACTGAAGGGCTTTAGGAAGAGATTCAGCAAATCTTGTTGCCTCATCTTCTGTAAACTCTTTGGACTGGTGAGCATAAAGGAATAACAAAAAAATCAGCAGTCCAGCTACTCATGGAGTGTCTGCACACAGCTGCCAGTGTTCACTTGTTCTTTCCAGACAGTCTCCTCACACACTTCTTTTCCCCAACTGAAAAAGACCTGAAAAACCAGCTCCAACCACAGCAAAAATTACAAATCAGACAGTACCACAGCTCTGCAGACCTGAGTGACAGCCCAAGGGGCCACCAGAATAGAAATTAGACAGACATTCTGCCATGGCCACACACGTCTTCTGCACATCCCCCTGTACCTCAGTCTGCTCCTCTGACCATACAGCTGTTCACTGGTTTTGGAAAAGCATACTGGGATAAAGTTGTGTGACAGAAGCAGCAGGACTGCCCTCCTTTCCCATGTCACTGTGGCCAAGACTCGTTGCTGTCTCAAGCAATAGGGCAAAACATTATTAGTTTTCTTTTAGCTATTTATACCAACAGGCTGCAGTTCACACTCGGAAATATTACTGGAGAAGCCAATTTGTCTGTTTCTTTCACTACTTTACAGAGTTGGGACTCTGTAACAAATTCCCTGAAGTGGCACAAGGTGCCATGACATCAGAAGTGGTTGGGGTGGGATGGGCTTTCCTCCCTAAGATACAAGTCCAGAAGGTTTACCCCTTGGCAGAGCCAGGCCAGCTGTGACACACTGTGCTCATGAGGATGGAGCTGAACACCACAGTGGCCCCTGGGGTTTGCACTGCAGCAAGGTTTGGGGTGCTCACTGTATCATGGCACAAGATGCAGCTCTCTGAGGTTTGCTGGACAACTCCTTTTCCTATGAGGCATCCTCCCGAGCAGCTGGAGCCCAGGCAACAGACTAAGGCCTGATCCTAAGAACTTGCTTTTCTCCCCCTGTGTAATGCCTTCTGAAGACCAGCTCAGGCAAGACAACACTTCCTGCCATTTATAAGATTAGGGCAGTCTTGAAAACTACACCTGGCCTCAGTAAGCTGCACTCACTGCAGTTCTGTACTGAGGGAAACAAACACCAAGTGTTTTATCGCTTAAAGAGCCAAAAACAACTGAGACACGTTTCATTGCAGAAGTGGAGACAAAGGCAGAGACAAGGCTGCTGAGCTGAAAGTGCCCCTCTGCTTCCCCTTCCTCCCCACTTAATACCTTCATTGCTTTAAATATGGAAGGTGAGGCTCACACAATGGCAACAATCCCAGCAGAAAACCCACTTGTATTCCGAGGGGATTTGCTCGCTAGACCTGGTGTCAACGGTGCAAACACTTGCATGGAACTGTACCTGCACAAGTATTAATAAACCCCCATGATACAGCCCTAACAAGCAAGGATCAGTCACAACAGCTCAACTGCCAGCAGGTGTAGCAACAGCCACCTTGGTCACACAAACAGTGAAGACAGACGTGACAGTCCAGCAGAATTCCACAGGGAATATAGTCCAAGAGGGGCAGCTTCCTTTTGATGTCTCAGATCAATTTATTGCACACAAGGGGAATGTACTCGAAGCATACAAAACTATGCCAAAAAGATCATTAAGCATATGGAAAACCACACCAGAAGAATCATTAAGTCTGCTTAGGCAGACATTAAAAATATGTACAATACCTTAATTTTGACTCTCCTTTGAATTATTTTGTTTTCCACAGGACAACAGTGACTTTTAGTTCAATGAGAAGTATTTTTTTTCCCCCTTCATATTCTAGAAGTAGTCCCAAGCCTTATTTAAAACCCACAATCTAATTACTATGTGGAGTACAGCACTAGGAACCTTTGCAGATGTATGGCAGGTGAGTCGGGTCCTCACAGAATCAGTGGGTCTGCAGAGGAAGATTCAGAAACCCTAAACTAGAAACGTACTTCTCTTTGGTGACCATACAGTGAATCCATAGGTAAGACTGAGCATTCCCCCATGCCTCTGAGATGTGTGTGAGACCTGTATCAGCTGAGTCCTTCTCAGATATTGCTGGCATGGCTCTCAGAGGAGCATGGCATTCCAGAGTTAATCTCTTCAGCCTGGCTGTAACACAGGGTTAACAACGTGTATTACAGTTTTAAGTACAGGCTGACAAGATGAAAACAAGAGCTCCATCAGTTTTAGGTGCTTCACACGTGCTCCTGACCCCACAGAGCCATGACTGTATATCAAACAAGCAAAGTTCCTAACTGCTTAAGCTGCATCACAGGGAAATTAGCATTTGTGCACATCCCAATCAGGCAACTCATGCTGGGCACCAAATGACAGAAGTGCACAAGTGACCTACTGCAAAAAAAGCTGGCATGGCCAGCTGCTTCCAGCCAGGAGAGCTTTGCACTCCACTGTGCCTTCTCTGCAATTTCCACATAAGGCCATCCGTTCTCTTCAGCCGCATGAAGCAGGGGCCCTGCAGAGAAGAGTTCCACTGCACTGTGCTGATTCAGAGAATAAATCTGCACAAGGAAGGCATGAGGCAAGGATCAGGTGAAGACAGGAGGATATGTAAGTAACAACTGTCACATTGCAGACATGACAGGACTGAAGCTGCAGTTCCAAATCACAGTGGCAGAGCTTTGCTCTGGAGGATTTGGGTTTATGCCTACAGTCTGGATTTATAATGTACCTCCTTATCTAAAAATAACTTTTGAAAAAGGTATTCTAACATCTGGACTTGTACCAATGCTAAAACTGGCACCAGCAGCTGCATTTAAACCCCTTATGTCTGCAGTCCAGCACTCTATCCAAAATAATTGATAGCAATGCTGGGCTGTGGCAATGCACAGAACTCACACTCACCCCATGGGTTTGACACATTTTCTCTGCAGCACAGTAACTCAGACACTTGGGTCTCTGAGGCTCAGTTCCAGATTTTGGAGAAAAGCAGCCAGTGGGCACCTGTAATCCATCCCAGGCTTTCCCTTCTCTCCAAATGCTCCTGCTCCTCATGCTCCTGTATCCCACTTTCTCCACCACCTGCTCTTCCTATAGCTATCCCAGCTGCTTATACTCAGAGTCCTGCTTCACCTTCTTATTTCCCCTACTCAGAGCTTCTCCTGAGATCTTGCTTTGCATTTATTTCCAGCTCCTTCTTCCCTTGTTTTTAGCCCTCTAAATTTGAATGTTTTGTTTCTTCCCATCTCCTTTTACGTTCCAGGTTCACCTGAGGGAGCAGAGCAGGCTTGCTGCCTTTCGTGGTTGTGCTCTTTGGCACAGAGACCAGATGATGAAAAACTTCTCTGCTTTTGTAGCAGACACTTCTAGCAGGTGCTATGTAATTATTAGATGCCATATGCTTTTATAAATTATATTGAAGTGTATTTTGCAACTGTCCTGTACTTTGAGAGTGCTCTGAAATTTAAAAGGTAATTATACATAGATGCCAAGCTGGCACAAAAGGGTTGCACCCAGGTGTAAATGGTTGGACCAAGGGTGATCCATCTTACACACACTGAACTAAGTCTCTCTGACATGCTATATAAACTACTAGATATTCATCCCAAGAGCAGCAGTCCAACGACAGAACTTCTCACATGATGATTTCATTACCAGGTAAAAAATTCTGTACAACAACTCAACGTGATGAAGTGTTAACTTCAGTGCACGCTAATTGCATTTGAGGGTGTCTAGATAACATTATCTGCAAGCTTTACTTTTGGCATCTCAAAATGAATCTGTCGAGCTGACGATATTCTGAGAAGGTCCGAACGTCTCGAGTGCTGTGGGCAGCGCCTCCCTGCTCACACCTGCAGCAGGTGGTGATGCTCAGGGTAAGGTGGTGCTGAGTATTGGAGTGCAATCTTTTGGATAATACAAGCAGAGTCCAGCTCTTCTTAGCAGTCATTCAGGAGCCTGCAGCTTGCTTCACAGCGGGGTCTTTGGACTTTGCCTCATGGCCATGTGCCAGCTCAGGCAATTGAATCTGAACCAAGTGTCCTCCGCTGCTTGTGCTGGACGGGCACACGAGCACCTCGCTACTAAATGACACCAGCTCTGGAGTGAGAGTGATGCCCACTGACATGTCTGATGACAACGCACAGCAACACATATGTGCAGAAAGTATCAATTACCATCCTGCCCATAAACCTACTGGCAAGATTAAACCAGATAAGGCATGCTGTGTCAGCGGGAACAGCACGATCCCGATGCAGCTGGATCTGTTAGACAGAACTTTCTGCATAAGAACAGAGCTGCCTGTACAAGACAGGAGGACAGAGGCAGAGAATCCTGTCTGTCCATCCCACCATCAACAAGAAAAAAAGGAGGCTTAAGCAAGGAGACAAAAAGCAGTGCTGCATTCTAAGGCAGGCAGCATCCACCTCAAAAGGCTGAATTTGGACATAAGCTTTATGTCTTTCAGCAGTATGAAGGTCTGCGGGATGCTTTTTTTTTTTTCCTGGGGCAGAAAGAACATAAAAACCCCATAAACACACTCTGGGTAATACCAGGTTTCACAAAGTTTCAGATTGGTACATCAGTCACAATAGAAATCTCTTTTTTTCCCCTCCCCCATCCACGGCAGGCCACCAGAACTGCACTCGGAGACTGGAAGACAAATGGTCAGCTGCCTCTGGAGGCAATTGTGAGGAGACTAAAGATCAACTTGCAGCTGGCACTTCCACCCCCACCTCTCCTTAATACTTCAGTCCACTCACTGCCAGACAAGGATCATGAGTCAGCTCCTAAACATATTCTCCTTGAAACAATAGCTATAGCTCTCTGCTGCAGCTATCCCACTGCTCCAGCTCCAAGGGACACGCCACAGTCATGGAAACAAAGGGACCAATTTTAACCTACAGCAGTCCAACACCAGAACTGAATGATATAATAAGCATGCACTAAAGAATACTATGCTAAACCCTGGAGATTAGCAAAGCTAATTTTGACATGTAACAGGCATGAAGTCAGTACTGTAATGAAAATCTGCAGAAACAGCAGAGAAGTGGGTTTGGGGCTACGTGGAAAAGCAGATGGCTTTTGCACAAACCTTTTCTGTTACAACGGGGTGCAGTTTGATACCTCAGCACTGTACACTGCAGTACTAATTAGAGGGCAAAGGAGACAATTTAGCCTTTACAAATTAACTTTATCATAGGCATAGAAGCTGCTGCTCTCTCAATTCGAGCAGCCACCACTCACTGAAACTCCTGCGCTCACAGAGATGGAAGCCCAGCACTCGTCTCTCAAGGGCATTTCAAGAAGTAAAAAGCTGCTTTTTGCAAGGACAACATTTCAGCTTACCCAGCTAATGACATCAAACTCGAGCTTTCCTGACCCAAGTGCTGTCAGACAATAAAGAATTCAAAGAACAGGTAAGAAAACACACTAGAGATTTCTCAGAACTAGATGTTAAGTGCTGAACTGGTGGTGACTACAGAGCACTTGAAGAGCTGTGCACACAGTAAAGATTACACATGGGAGAGTCTATGTCCATGCACCCTCCAGAAATATCAGCACCCAGAACATGCCTTACCTGCAGACAGTCCACTGAGACCCTCTGAAGAGATACTGCTGCCAGAGCTGCAGTGCAAGCTAATGTGTTAGGAGACTTCAGTGACAGCTATGTTTACATTTTTATTTCTAGCTAAGAAATAGGCAAAATCAGTTGTCCTTTCTCACCTCACCATAACTGGTGTTTGTTACGGCTGAGTACTGCCAACTATTCTGAAGAAGTCTATAACCCGAAATATCATGAGCCACACTGCCCTACGAGCCAGAAGGCAAGCTGGAGACAGAAATAAGAGACTAAGTCACAACATGATAAAGAGACAGGACAATTAAAGGAAAGTCTGCAGGGCCCTGCCAGGTGTGGTTTGTGGGACTGGGTAGCAGAAATTGAAAGGTCCTACTGTTAGTGCAGCACATCGATTTTAGCATCCACAGAGAGGTGACTAATGCATACATTCTGTATGAAAAGAGAGCAGGCTGTACTACACATGTATCTTTTAAATTATTTTATTTTGTGTAAGCTAAAAGGAAATTTACACACTTAAATCTCAAAAGACCTTGGGCATGCATATTGACCTTTTTAGAGGTTCTTCAACATAGCTCTCTTTTTTCCATAGGAATTTCCCCAGACATTTACAACCCATAGTTTTTTACTGTATATACAGCCTAAAACCATAGCAATCTATGATTATGTCATTTTACACTGTGCAAAATCAAACAGGAATAGTGGTACAACAGAACATAAAATTTTTTAACAGGTAAATTTCATTGTAAGACATTCATATTGTTTTGGTCCTTCTTTTCCAAATCAAACTGATTAAAAGCAGACAACCTTCTAATAACTCAAAAAAAAAAAAAAAGTGTTCAGACAGTAATCCATAACTGGAACAAGAAGTTACTGACAGCATACCTTCCAAAAGGCTATATAATGACAGAGCCATACTACTGAAGTTCAAGAACATAAAAATTGATCAGCCAACCAATCAAACAGGGGGAGGGGATGGGGAAAAGAAAAGGAAAAACACATCTCAAGCTTGTTAAAACACAAAAGAAATTACTGGGTTTTAAAGAAACAATAACTGAAAAAGCCACAAAGGGCCAACATAACCTTTTGATTTTTTTCCAGCAAGAAGTATTTTAATATATGCAGGAAAGAAAAAGTTGCTCAATGCAATCTGAAAGTCTTCAGGGGAACTTCACAGATTGTGAAGATTGAAGTTTTCATTATGTGTTTATAGGACTTTTTTTTTTGAACTTTTTAAAGTTTTGTAAGAAGGACACCACCAGTGTATTTCACAAAGACATAAATGTATACAGCCCAGCACAACAAAAAGAATAGATCTTCAAAAAGATTTACCCCCAATTATTTACATTTTTCTCTAATATAAATTTAGGACTCCAGTATGTAAATAAATATACATTACTATGTATACCTTTCTAGTGCTGCTTACCAACAAATCATCTGAACTTGATTTTTTTTTAAATTAAAGCAAGATTGCTTTTTACGACCCACAGAGGGAAGAAAAAAAAAATCAATAGAAAACGTCCAATTCACATCACTTTAGTCTACCTTTTCTTGGCAGCTTGTTGAAGGTGTTAATGTGGCTGGGAACATCAACACCTTGGCATGCATGAAAGTTAAGTCAGGAAGGCTAGAAATCACCTTGGCAGCCTCTTCACTAAGATGTTCTTCCTTTTTAGGTTTCCTGTTGAGAAGAAAAGAACAAAGTGCATTAATCCACTACCTGATATCCCTGGGATCACTGAAAGAATCACTGATTGAAGCAATGTTCTGTCAGCTTGTCTCCCACTGACAGGCACTTCTGTAAGCTACCTGATGGTAGTCTAATGTTATAATACTTACCTGCCTACCAATAACATGTTAACATGGAAAGTCAGATAAACATTCCTGTGTATATTGTTGCAATAAGCAAAAGCTCCCATTCAATATAATTTTTATATATGATTTTTTTCTTTTTTTGGCAGCGTCAAGAGTGAAGAGACTCACTTGAAGAGATAACCATGCCCATATTCTACAGACAAAACAATAGGAGCATTAGTTCTAAACTACCTAAATCGTGTACAATCTTCAAAAATAAAGTGAAAAAAATCTTAAAAGGACACTCAATAATTTTAAAATAAAAAAAGTACTTATGCTGCGTTTCCAACACGACTGTTCTCAGACTATACATCATGCCACTCTACACTGTGATCCACAAACTCTCTTTTCCCTCAGGACTCATCAGCAGCAAAAGGTGGCTCATGATGTGTAGCTACTTGCTTTGAAGTGCAGTAATATGGGGAGCCATGATGATACACACAGCAGTTTGGGAATCATTGGGGTTTACTTTGCCTTTTGCATTATTCACAAGAATTACTGAGCACAAATGAATAAAGAGGTCTAAATCCCATGTCGTTTGGTTCTCACTATTATGCAAAAAAATCACACTTCCCAAGTAAAATGAAGCCTGGCTCAGAGTGCTACAGACACCCCTCTCCCTTGCCCAAACATCCATACTTTACAAACATCTGGCTTATCTTTGAAGAACACTGCCTACTACTAGAAATACTCAGTTTTCCATCAAACATTATTCCAGTTCCAAAAAGGCATCTGCTAAGTCCTGCAACAATGCAAGAAATTCTAGCTGAATAAGCTCCATCACCTCTGGGACAAAATGTTGAGGAAAAAAGGCTTGAACCAAATAAACAGCTTTCCCTAGAACACCTCAGAAATTTCCTTTCTGTATCTTTCTTATCTATAAACTTTAAACCAAGCCCATAAGAGGGCAATGACCACTCCAATCACGAAGTAGCATGTACTCATATTTTCTTTTGTCAGTACCCATGAGGATTGCTTCCTCAGCTGATCAGAGACCAGGGGAAAGCAAGGGGCTACAGCAGTCTTAGAATTCCTAAGCTAGGAGAAGAAAAAAAGAGCTGGACTCAAACTCATCCTTGACATCACTGAACATTGCATTGACATTGAGCTATCATATTTGTTTTTGACTTGAAATCTCCACTTGATGGAAGTTCTCTAGATGAGGCAGCCTAAATACCAAATACTAAATCTGACTTACCTTCAACAGAATAGCAATATTTTTCTTTCTCTGCTGCAGTGGAATTTCATGAGCTACTGACTAGGCAGATTACCAAATTCTGCAGGATGAACAAAGCTCTGTGCTGGATTTACTGAAGGAAGAAGCAGAGAGCCAATATGTGCCTCCTCTAACAACTTCACAGTCAGCTCTGTTTGCACTCAAAGGACTATCTCTGAGCTGTTGAAATGTGGTTCTCACCCACCACTGTGTTATCAGTATCTGGTGCCACTATTAATAACCACTTACCACAAGCCTCTTAAAGGTACAAACTCCTGGTGATCAAGGACTTAGAGCTAACAAAGGAGTGTTTGACAGGGGAAGCCAAAGGAAGAGGCTGACTCGGAGATGTTCCTGTAATTGTTAATCAGGCAAGATGAAGCTCACACACTCCTTGCTATTTAGAAGCCTCTTCCTCCCCTGCTCATGCTAAGAAATGGCACTGCTGGGTCCCAGAGGCAGCACTTCGTTTTATTTGGTGGCCACATGCCATCCTTTATCACAGGACAATATCACTCTTGCTGTACCAGCTGTTCTCTGCAACATCACTGCAGAAGGGGCACACCAGTGAGCCCAGTCAGGGGTGAATCTCACCCAGTTACTGAAGGCTCCCCTCCTGGCTGGAGGCCCTTTGCAATAATTTATCTACTTAACCTGCAATGTAAAAAGTATCTATAAAGAAGAAGCTAACACACTAACACAGCAAACCTTATTTAACTATGACCAAGATAGAGCCACTTGCTAATGAGGCTCAAACCCTTTTTTGAAATCATCTCAGGGTAGAAAGAGTGGAGATGTCCTAACTCCTCCATTCCTCAATAGAGAAGGGCAAGTTCCTCTGCAATACAGTAAAACTGGACACTGCAAGTACCCTTTGTGGGTAACAATCAGCACTTTTGGCAGTAAATATCACCAGGGTAACCCTAAAGAATGACTCACTAACTCTCTAAATTTAAAAGACAAAGTAGCATTGTCACTGCAGACAGATCTTACCCTTAAAACTTACCAAACTGCCTAATAACTGTGATGCCCTTTGATAGAGGCAAGAGCAATAACTGCATTCTTGTGCTGAAGATGTTCCCATCATCAAGAGCTTCTTTTGCTGAACCCTGGTCAGTGGAGGGGGGCATTGCAGAGCTTCTCCTGCTTGTGCACTCCTAATCTCTAGATACCATGGCTTAAAGAACAGACACCCAAGTGAGCAGACTGTCAATGTCAGCTGCACTACTTCTGTCTGCTTTGAAACCAAACCATGGAATGCCCCAGTTCTGGCTCATTCAGGTTTTAAAATTTTGTCCTCGTCGACCTCTTCTCTTACACGAGGTTACATTTTCTGCCAAGACAGAGGACAGAAGGGATGCCCCTACCCAAGCAATTGTGCCAGTCCATCTACCTGTGGGCATTAAGTTCCCTTTTCAAAGGCATGTTAACACTAACCCACAAGAAATGAGCCTGACTGATGGGCAGGAAAGTTGCTGGAAGAAAATTTAGCAAGAAACAGGGAATTCTTTGTCGATGTGTCACTCACACCTCACTGTTCTGTTCTGCATTCCAACCCCCTTCTGCAGCGTTCGAGTCTTTTGGGGCTTCAGTCACCTCCCATGTTTGCAAAGGGTTTTGTGGAAAGCACCAGCAAGGCCAAGCTTTATCAGCAACACTGAGCCGATTAGAGAAACGCACTTTAAAAACACTCTGTAATTAGGAGTTTGGCTGCTCCATCCAACACTGTCCCCAAGGAGTATTTGCAGTTTACATGCAGGTTTCGGCCATTTCTTGGAAAAGTATCAGTGCTCTGCTTTCCTTCAAAAAGACAGCAGATAAACTTTTGATCTCTGCCAATTCTATGGAAGCAGGCTAGGCTGCAGAGTCTCTCTGGAATGCTGTACTGGATCCCTGACCTTCAGCACTTACTGCTGCTGTCCAGGTTCCAGGCTCAAGCTGAGGGGGAAGCTTCCCAACACCTTCCTTCTGAGAAGCTGCCTTTGTGGGTCAAGAGGTGGCTTTGCAAGGAAAAGATGAGGCTACTTTAGACAAAGATGACTCTTCACATGGCATCCTGCAGCTGAACAATGGTATTTTCACTCTAAACTTCACCCTAAAGATCCTGAGCTCAGACAGTTACACACATGGGAAAGCCTCAGCACAGCTGAAGTTGGAATCAAAGGCACTGTTCCATCTTCCCCAACAGTTATATTGAATGCCTAATAGTCCATATTTCCAGGTTGGTGCATTAATATCAGCCTCATCGAGCTGGCTGTACACAGCCACTCCTATTTTAAAGTCTTCAGTTCATTACAAAAGAATTAAAAAAAAAAAAATCGAAAAGAAAACCAAATTTTTTACAAAAAGCTAACATTCTGCAACATTTTGGCATACTACTGAGATAAGACCTTATTTCTCTGAAGGCTTCTAGCTTGGAAAAACAGACTGCTTTTCTTTTGGAGAGCACGAAACCAAGAAAGAAAAGAGCATTTTTTTTTTTAAATTTAGAGTTGACAAAAATATACAAAATGTATCACACACTGAAACAGCTTCTTTAAAACAGCTAATCCTTGTGTGTGTCTGAACTTAATCTCCAAGTCTGAGGTCCCCTGCCTCTCTCTACTGCCTGACATATTGCTATACCATAGATCCAGTACCTCTTCCTACTGGTAAGCAATGCTCTCCAGAACAGGGCAAGAACTCTGACATCTGGATAAAGAGCTTTAAGTGCACAAGTAAGAGCTTTTAAGTGTATTGTGGAAGCACTGGAAAAAAACCCCAAAAAAACACCCAACCCCTCATATAAAAAAACCAACAATACAGAAAAATGAGGGTCAACATTCATTTAAGCAAAGCAGACTTCCCTGTTGCTTTGTAAGGAAAAAGTAAGCTAAGACATCTTCAGGCAAGCAGGCAGGTACAAAACTATGAGTTGAAATAAAAGAAGGATACATTTGGAGTTTGCATTCCTACTGCAGTTACTTTAAAATCAGGCTTAGTATATAATACAAAAGTATTTCAATGTAACTAAGTTTGCTAATTCATGAAAGTCAAACTTTTCCATTAGCGTAACCTCAGGAAGAGTATATGTGCTCCATGAATAGAAAAAGAGGCAATCCAAAAGCTGAGACCCAAAAACCAGCACTGAAGTGGGGAGTTCCCTCTACTGGTTCTCCCTGGAAATTTCATGGCTTGTTGATCTTTTTTATTCCATGTTCACTTTCAGAATCATCACTGCAGGAAAACTAGCAAGACAGTTTTCTCAGTGAAGGAACGTGTTTTAAAAGAGCACTTAAAAATTAGAGTTTTAATAATTTTAAGCAAGCCAGCTCTGTCCCACCATTCCTGTGCCTCCTCTTAAGTGCTCTGCTGCATGAGAACACATCTAGTTTCAGAGTGCTGAATAAACCCTAAAGTTCACTTACAAGTGAGGGTATGTTACCATCTATTTGTTGCATGTTGAGGCACACACTTCCAAAACACCAATATTTTACTTTGGTGAGAATCCCTCAGTGATTCTTTTAATGGGCACAGACACTAATTACATGTTAAGACAGTTCAGGATGTGCTAAGATATACATTTAAAAAAATCAAACCCCAAGAATACAAGCTTATAAGTGGAGAGACTATTCTGTACCCCTTCAACTGGCTAGACTTCATGAAAGACATTTGACACCTGAAGACTTTCTATAGATTCTACCTAGAAAAAGCACAAAAGTACTTCACATGTGCTCCTGGAAGCAGAAAGGACATCCTAAATCAACTACATGCTCATTCCTTAACCCGCAACATCAAAATTAAACTCATGTTTGGTCACTGAAGTTTTGACAGGTGCTAGAAATATTTGTGAAGGGACAAATATAGTTATAACTATCAGTCCGTTTTATCATTTTACTTGTGGAACATTCCATATTTATAAGTTACACAGAGGTCCAAGGAGAGTCTTCTGTCACAATCCTCAGGCTCTGAACTGTGTGGTTCAGTTTACCCTGCCATTTTTAGAAACCAGCTCTGGTGTTCACAAAGTCGCTTCCTCCAGTTCAGCCTTTGGCTCCAGATTTTCAACTTATGTCCAGGTGATCTTTTTCTTTCAGCTCATGAACTATTTCCACACTTTGGAGTTCTACGATAATTTGAAATATGAACTACAGTACGATGAATTTCAGATTTAAAATTTAATTATTAAATTTAAGGCTTTTGATAATTCAGGAACTTCTGCCCTAAACCAGCACACACGTTCACACCTCACATTTCACATCACCCTTGGAAACAGAAAAAAAAAATGTGCAGGGAAGAGTATTTACCTTGTGGACGTGCTTGCCTTCTCCACTGTGGACATGAGTCTTGCAAACGCATCAGTCACTCTGTTGCTTGCATTGGAAGTTTCCAGTTTTGAGGTTGTCAATTCATACAACTCAGGATCCACACCTTATAGTATAAAATAATAATCAGGGATGGTTGGAGGCAAGTATAGTCATAATTAGTCACAGACCAACTTGCTAGAGACTGTTTTCTGTAAACATCTGAATCATTTATAATTTCAAGATACATGAAAAGAACGTGACAGAACATGTTTGTGTTTCTGAAGCATCATCCTTTCTCCCCATCCTTTTTCAGCAGCTTTTTTAGTTGTACTACAAAACAGACACACCTTGGATCAAGTCTGGCATACAAGGTCTCAGTCTATGAGTAAACAAAACCAATTTGATTTACTTTTGAGTGTGAAACCTCTGTTAAAAGTGTCAGCTGTGTCAAAATGGATTGTTTCAATTACTTCAACTCAACTGCCTCTGTTAAAAGAACACTGCATGTTAACAGGGACCAACTCTTCACTAAGAGATTACAAGCAACACTGGCATGCATTAGAGTGCATTTAGTATCTTGCTTTTCACCAGGGGTTGTGTTGAAATTTGAAGTGAGGAAAAGCAGCTTTTATGAAACACAGAAGTGGAATGGCATTAAAAAATCATACACTAATATGTATAGTACTACCAAGACTTTTACTCTGTGCTCTCTTTTCATCTTTCAAGTATTCCTAAAGCATTAAGTATCTGGATGTTTCAGCCTTGAATTCTTAGTTTCAGGTATCTTAAGTCAGATGTTGAATTTTCACATCACATATGTTGGGAATGGATTTCAAATTTTATCACAGAGGTCATTCTGAGAACACTGCAAACAATAGAAAAAATATTAAAAAAAAAAGTATGTATGAGTTAAATTCTACCTGTTTAGTATCAAGCATCACATCTCAGTAGGAAGTAGATCTAGAATTTCCAGATATTATATATTATTTCTTAAAAAAAAACACCTCTAGAAATTAGAATTATCAAAATAAATCAAGAGGAAAGACAAAAAGTTTTGTTGCTCAGAAGCATTTAAAATTGGTGATATTCCCCTAGTTACAATTTCAGATATTTTATGTTTCATAGGTTTCAATGAAGCGTGCATATGTGCCATTTGCAATTGTAAGTATTTTTCAAAAACTGCATAGAATTTTTGCACATGAGCAGTGTGATTTTTAGAGACACCTGTGTCCTAAACAAGTGTCACACTTGTACCAGTTGGTTTGGACAGCACAAAAGTATTTCATCTTACTGCAGAACAAACATTGCAAACACTGGGACCTGATGGTCCCCTGTAGCTCCCTAATATAAAACCAGCATTTACTAACATGTGCTGATGATTGTATCCAGATTACTTCCCAGGATCAGGATGCTTCTACAAGAATTCCTGACACATCAAAAGATTACTAAATAAATAAATGCCCGTGCTTATTATCCTGCCTTTACCACCAGTAACTGCAGCATTGCATGTGCTAACAGATGAGGTTAATCATCCTCAAGCCT
Organism: Pipra filicauda; assembly: GCF_003945595.2. Taxonomy (NCBI): domain Eukaryota; kingdom Metazoa; phylum Chordata; class Aves; order Passeriformes; family Pipridae; genus Pipra; species Pipra filicauda. The sequence goes on from NW_024103540.1 coordinate 1,140,614, forward strand.
GCTTTGCATGAGCTCTCCCCAAGCAGTGTCTTGACCCTTTGCCCTTTGGACACAAGTTAATTCCTCTTTTATTGTAAGGAAACCAAGCTGACCAAAATGTAAAATTACAAAAATCGTCTGGTTAAGCTGCAGGAGGTGGGGAGAAGATTTGTTCCATATAACATGAATTGATTAGAAATGAATCAGCTGTCCTTTCAACATACATTTTTTTTAAAGTCTGGATTTTCAAAGTTAATTTCATCCAGTTCCATACAAAATATTAAAATATGTACTGTCCTGAGACCAGCATACCGAGACTTTTAGTACTGTCAGATGTTTACAGAACTTGGAAATAGGAAAAAGCCCAAATATTCCACAAAATATCCATTTTCAATCAGGGAGAGGAAGCCTTGAAGAAATACACTTTGACTTGCAGAAGCCTGCGAAATCCCATTAAGGTACAAATTGGAAAGCTAATTGAAACGAGGAGCCCTTTGACATGCAACTCTGCAACAAACATTAAATGCAACCTTATAAGTTACATCATTTAGATATTCCCATTTACAGTCATTACATATGAAAATGAATTCATTTTCGCTGTATGGAGATGTCACTGCTCAATTTACTGTTCTTTAGGCACCTCTTACTCAGCTACATTTATGTTAAACTATTAACATGAAAAATAAAGCAATACACTGAATTGTGGGAACATAGTAGAAATAAGTAACTCCCTGTTCATGATGCAGAATGCAAATTTTTATTAAAAAGTTATTTTGGCTACTGATGAAATCGGACTGAGAAGAATCCAGTGTTGATCTATAGCAAGTAAAACTAAGGTCTCCAAAGAAAGAATAAACTTCTACTACTGATAAAAGTTTCTTCTTTAAGCCAAAAGATCTAGCAATTTGTCTTTCAATTATTTTTTTTAAGAGTTGCATATTCTCCATTTTATTTAAATGATGAGAGAATATTTAAGGAAAGCACTGCAAAACCTTAATGAGATATTGAAGGAAAGTTAGCCAACCAAACCCCACACAAAGCTCCTAAACACACACACAAACACACGAGCTGCAAGCCATGAAACAAATGACTTTCCCAGAAACAAGTCAGGAGGAAAGAAAAACCAAAACAAAAAAACAACCAAACACAAAAAAAAAAAATATGCACTATAGGGCATAACAGGGAAGGTGATAATACCTGTAACTTGGCGAAAAAACAACATAAAAAATAAAATGCAATAAAAGGGCTAACAGTATTCCTCTAGTAATCCCTTCCAGTGTGCACACCACCTGCACAAGCAATAATACATGTAACCAAGTACATGTACTGGGCACTGGTGACTTGTGTCAGTGGACTTGCACACACAAAGAATCTGTAAGACTATACTCCTTGACTTTACTACCTATCACTTCCGTGACAAACCTGCCATTTTTCATCTCATAATGACATTTCTCAAGGGTGGAATAAAAAGACATTTAGATTGCCATGCCACAAAATTGTCTTCAGCAATCAGATTTCAAAATTAAAAAATTGGGTTTCTAAATCCAAAAAATACAATAATAATTATAATTACTTATTTGAAATGTGGGAGAACTCCAAACATCTTAAGAACCGATTTTAAAAAATTAAAATCACTAAGAGGAAAAATATCCTTCCTATGAAGGAACTGATATTATGACTTCAGGCATTGTATTGAAAGAGTACCTGCCTTATCAACTTAACCTGTGCACTGGAATAAATCCCCAAAGTGTTCCCTTAAACTCCTGCAGAAATTTATTCAAAGTGTAGGTTTTTCACAAGCTCGTGCAAAATACTCAGAGCATGTCAAAATCATGTGATAAATGAACTCAATTACTTTCACGCATTACTCAATGAGAGAGTGGTATTTTTCATCTCCTTTTTAAAGGGAGTAGGTTGCTGATAAAGCACTTTGGCTTTACAATTAACATTCACGAACTTCTAACGTCCCACAAACATGCAACTATATATTTTTTCTATTATAAATGCTGTTAAAACACTTTTTTCACTTTATCATTAATATTAGTAGTTTACGCAAAGAAAAAATTTATAGCAGCAAACCCCAGCAGGGCTGTGATATATCAAGCTCTGTAAATTTATATTCACACACAGCTTCCAAACAACACCATAATCCTACAATTTGGAGGTACTTATTTAGAGGAGAGAGCAAGGCTCATATATTAGGAATAGTCACATCTACCCCATTTTTCAAATTTCCTTAAGTGCTTAGAAGAGCTAACTTCCAGGGTTTCTCATTTGAACCAAGTGTTTTAACATGTTATTTGCAAGAGCATAAAAGCCATTCATTCCTTCAGCAGGTGACAAACACAGAGCTGACAGTACCTTTTAAATACTTCGTACTCGATACAAAACACCAGAAAACAGAACACAGATTAAAGGAAAAAAAATGCAGTAGAAAGACATTTTAGAGAAACGCCACAAAATTTCTCCTTGTTTGTAGGAAAGTCAAGTGATGTGCTCATGCTTTTAGTAAGTCATTATATTCTTACAGTTGTGGTTTTGACACTCTGCTGACCTGGGATTGTGGTGGTGCTGCTAGAGCTACTGTCATCCACGGGCCCAAAGAAATCAAGGTTCAGAAGAGTGGAACCTCCACTAGCTTGAAATTCAGTGACCGTGTTGGTAGGCAGCCATATAGAAGGTAAGCCAAGGGAGGGGTTTATGTGTAAAAAGGGGTAAGACACACACTTGAACATGCAAGTTATAATTAGTACTCAGTACGCAATTTAAAAAAAATCGACATGAAAACAATGCTTACAGTATTAGTTTGTACCTTCTAGAATGTTAACAACTTAATTCAGTGCACGTTTCCTCATGTACATTGCAGCAAGGAAATCAACACTAGTAACTTTAAAATAGAAGTATTTATTTCGATCTAAAAATGAAAGAGAACCAGCACGACCCAGAGAGAAAGATGTGATCAGTTAAAGGGAAACAATATATAGGTCAATTGATAGTTTAAACACAGTGGGGTTTTTCTCCCCTCACTGAAATTGAAAGCCATTCTTTCATCAGGAAGACTTAGCAGATCTTTAAATAGCAAAAAAAAAAAAAAAGAAAAAAAAAAACACTTTAAAATTTTATTTAGCAGCTTTAAGCTATTAATTATCATTATCTTGAAGCAGTGTGACCACTGGGTAACAAATGGCACTCTTATGTCCAGTTCCTCACTGGTAAATTATACTGTTCCCCTTTAGTACTAAAACAGAAATCAAACCAAGATACATTTTAAAGTTGTTTGTTAAAAAGAAAGCATGATGATTGACTGAAGTAATAAGACACCAGACAACAGCAAAAGGGTCCATCCAGGCTTTCCTTCAGCACCGTGATATTGCTATCCAAACTCTTACATCCCACATGTTCTGTGGCAACACCAGTGCAGTAAGAGATGCTGTTTATCTGAGCCTGCCTTTGAACGACCTGTGTCTCATGAATTAGTTGCTGTCAGCAGGCTCCTCGTGACGGTATCAGTTTCTTTATAGGTTCTGTCAGTCAAACAAGTTTCTAAAACTTGTTTTATTTCCTTTGCGTGCACTTACGTTTCTGACACTGGAGGCAGTGGCACAACTCACTTTGCTATTAAAATAGACACATGTGAAGGGTCTTTTATGTGATAACTATATACATTTACAGATACAAATAAGTTTGTAGCTACCTCTTTAATATATCAGCTATAAGTAGCTCTTCAGTGTAAGCAAAAGTGATAATGGATGAAGTCACATTTTTGAAATATAAAATTATCTTTAAATCTGAAAACTTTCAGCTCAAGAAGTGTATATTTTGCAAACAGTTTGTGGTTAAAATATTGTGCTTTGAAGTAGCCACTATACACAAGTTTGTCATTCAAAGGATGTCTAAAGAGATAGCTGACTGGTGAAAAATACCTTCAAGTAAAACTCCTCAATCTAAAATGCTCATTTGTTCAGAGTTTCATTATAATCTCCAGTTATACATAATGAAGAGTTAATATTGCCACTGTGTCACTAGCATATGGAAGGAATCTAAAATAATACTTAACTTAGTGTTTTTCAGACTACATAATACTTCACATAGGGGCACTGTTAATCAGAAAGAAAGCCTGAATTTCCAAAGTTAGGAGTAAGAAATAAATATTATATATATTTTTATATATATATATATATGTGTGTGTGTGTATATATTTAAAAAAAAATAATCAGCAGATAGATGTTTGTCTGAACTTTGTAGCTTTCTTATCTCTAGCTCTGGTGCTAGAGGCTCTACGGAGAGACGTACCATCTAAAGGGTTAGTAAGGCCACTGCTACTCCAGTCAAACTGGACAGGTGGTAGAGATTCCTAGAGTTGAAAAGTCAGAAATCAGATTTTATAGTCAGTTCAGGTTACAACAATGCAAAGCAGTTCAAACAACAGATTCTTTAGCATCTAAAAAAAAAAAAAAAAAAAAAAAAAAAAAAAAAAAAAAAAAGACAACTAGATGATCAAGTCCCAGCTTTTGGGAGGCGTGTGTTTTCATTATATGCACTAAAGATTCAAAGTAGAATTGTTCTACCACAGGAAGTCTCATTAAATTCTGAACAGTACTGATTAGGTAACTTCTAACTCAAACAGGATTTGCAAATTAACTAAAACACATGAATTGAATAACAAACCTTAAGGCACAGTTGAAAGTTAAACTACTATTACTTTCATGGAAGATGAGGCACTTAGCATAAAAAGGTATGTATACACAATTACAGGGCAAATGTAGAATAGTGAAAGCTGTCTGTACATCCATGCTTTGTTCTGACTATATATATTATTTACCATCAATAAGCCCATGGTTCTTTTTGCTTTGGTTTGTTTTGCTTTCAAGAGACATAATCCCTACATGTGAGGGACAAACTCAACACCCTCTCCACTCCACCCCCTTCAAAAATAAAAGTCCTGTGACTTATTACCCCTTTACAATTAACTCATCCTGGTCTATGTACAAACCATTAGTATCAATGCTTGAACAAGAGGAGCATGGAAACACTGACTCCTTCTGGGAGCCCATCTTTGCCTTTTCCTTTCCTCTTGTTAAGTCTTTTGGACACAAGAAGCAGCAGGGAACATGCTCTACTGGGAAGGTGTGTTCAGGTGCAGTGTAACTTGCGAGTGCTGTCCTCCTGTATTCTCAGGACATAAACTGATGGGACAGCATCAGAAATGTCTGAAATAAGTTCATCTTTTCTACCTCTGTGTATTACACCTCTGCTCTGTCCCCTGACAGTGAAGTCAACTGTCAGGAGGCACTGGGAAAGGATGTTCCCTCAATTTCTAACAAAACAATGACAGTATGGAAGAAAAGCAACAGAAGTTCTCAGCAATATTACTCAAAATGCATCAGGTACTTGTCCAGCTTCCAGTGGCTGAGCCACACCTTCTCTTCGCTTTTGTACAAAGTCAGACTTGATTTTTTAAATGTTTTATTTTATTTTATTTTTAAAACTTCTAACCATCTAACGTTGAAGAAAAATGCAGATTCACTAATGTACAATTAAGCTCACTGTAAAAGGCTTTTCCTCAGTGATAGAGGTTTACAGAAATAAAAACAAAGGGAGCTGGAGATTTCTGTATGTACTTGTACTAAATGTCTTGCCTGGAAAAATCTTTCCTACCTAATGTCTTGAAAATATTTCCAGTACTGAGCACAGCTTGAACAGTATTCACTGCACGGAGCTTAAGGAGCTGATCCTACACTTTTTACTTTGCTTTGGTAATGAAATTACTGGCATTGAAATGATTTGCATGTAGATGCAATGTTAGCAGTGTGGAAGCTACACCTGATGAAGTAATAATCACTATCATCAGTAGCTTGTTTAAACTTTGTCACATCTAAAATATATTAACGTTAAAAGGAGTTTGTTGGGGGGAAAAAAAAAAAGATACTATGACAGTTTAGTAGCTTTCTGCCCTGAGCAAAATGAAGTCAAATTGAAACAAAGTGGCTTCCTACCAACTCCCACTTACTGAGGAAAACACCCACTACATTTTGTGACAAAAGCCTGAGTCAGGACTGATGACTGTGACAGAATTGCATGGAAAAAGTGGTACCAATGACTGGCTAAGCTTTTGCCTTTAACGATGACTCGATTCTCAGATTTGTCAAGGAAAGGACAAAGGATGTGACGAATTCTTCCTAAAATGGGGAAAAAAAGAATCTGACTCTAAATCAGTAAGAGCATTCTAAGTATATTAGTTGCTCTGTGGGATGAGACCATTCTGCTGACTTCAACCACTTCGCAAAAGAGGGGGTAAGTAAAGCAGACCCCACCTATACAGGATGCTGGCAAGCCCTGGTCTATATAACAGCAAAAAAAGTGAAAGGAGAAGGCAGAGGAAAAAGCAAATTAAACAGAAAGTTTTCTGTTTCTAGTGACCTCAGCCCTAAGAAAACTAACTACACTGGGACACCTGAACACGGCATTGAAATCTCAGACAATGGAAACATACCCTGCAAATGGGAATATAATGTTTTGCCTTTCAGAGATTGTGAGGTTGCTAGACTACTGTATTTACAACTATTATTTTAATAACATGCTTTAAGGAAAAGTGCCCAATCTAGGAGAATACTGAGAAATGGGGCAAACTGCTTTTGCTCCTCAAGGCCTCCATCTTAGATTACAGGACATGGTACAGAAATGAAAAAGCACACTCAGCTGTCAGAATACTACTCTGAATGTCAAGGAAGTAAGAAAGAGAAAATTAAAATGCCTGCTGGTTTTACTGCACCATAGTTCACTTTGATAAAAGTGAGAGATGTTTTCACACAGTAATTTTAGAATGCATTATGTAAGAGCTTTTATAATCCAAACGAGTAAAATGTAAATGTTTGTGTCTGTGCCAATAATTACCCAAGGAAAATTAAACAAAGGAAAAAAAAAAAAGAGCATTTTGCTGTCTTAAAGCTGGTGGAAAGAAATAAAAGGGCTTGTAATACAAATATAATGTCAATATTTAGATGGATCTCACAAATGAGCGTCATAAACATTCCAAAAAAAGGTTTACATAGAAGTAATTCATACATTTCATTGTGTGTATTCATTGGCAAAAGTACATCAGTTCTGAAAACTGCTCTTTTCAGACAACCCCCTTAATCAACTGCCACATCTGATAGAATAGCAAGTTCTGTAATATCTCTTACCTGCAAATCTTTCTCTCTTACTCTGTCAAAGCTACACGTACTCTTGGATCTCTCTCACATGTAGAACTGGAGAGCAGTTCCTGATGGAGCCTTTGGCTGGTGGCCAACAATATGGTAGCTTGCATCTGTCATTGTTAGAAGTCCTGATGGTCTCTTATGTAATTAAAAGTGTTTTTAAAGACTGTCACCCCACGGGGTTTAATTAAGGTTCAGTCCCTAATAGCCGGCAAGTGTAATATACGTATTTCTATTATAACCTGATCCCTAATTCAGTGCCTTACATGCAAGTGGATGTGCTGTAATGGACACCTGCAGAAAAGAATCACTGGCCATGTTCTTCTAGAAAGGTCTGGGTCACTGCAGATTTCCATTCCAATATAAAACTTACTATGCAAAACTAGGCAGGTAACTCTACCAAGGAAACAGTCCTAAATAGAGAGAAGAAGATGCCTTGAAGCAACAGCAAAAGAGCAGAAATACCTGGACAGCTTTTTTCAAGAAATCCAAAGAGAAGCAGGTAAGTAAACTCTAAAACAATGTTAACCAGAAGAGAGTATCAAATCAAGAGAAAGCAGTCGCCATTAAGTCCAGACAGCAACCTCTTTAACAAACACTGGAATATATTTTAATTGCACTGCCTGAGGACTTGGCTGTGGTGTAGAAGCACACTGGAGCTGTATTAAAAAAAGAAGTGAAGGACACCAGTCTCAGGTCTCACAATCACAGGGTGCCTATTCCAGCAGCCACTCCTTCCTACACCTGATGTGCCTTGACAGAGCCTTTTACTTGAGCCCTGCAAAGTCTTTGAGATATGCTTAGATCAAGGCAACAGTAGTCAGGAGATTATTTCATATTCTGTTTACTGCCTTACAGTTATGAGCACATAGGAACAGAGAAATAAATCCCTCAATTGTCAAGATAAACAACAGATCAAAGAAGAATTTAGATGCTACCTTCAAATATAAACCAGAATGAGTCTACAAAAAATCATCTTTATGCAACAAACTAATGTGATGACAAACCAGTCAGTAACTCGTTTGAGAGAAGTCTGATTTCAAAAACCTTGTCCTTACAGCTTAAATGGCTCAGAGAGAAATTTGTCCACTGTATTTGCATAGCCTAACCAATTCAGTGAGACCCTCTGCAGGGAATGAGGGCAAAACATACAGAGTTTATATCATAACTAGGAAAAAGTATTGCAGCTCACTTGCTGCTTTTTGCCTCATTCTTTTTATTTCTCATGTTCTCCATTTTAAACCTCTTTATGCTTTCCTCTGTTTGCCCGCAACAAAAAAATTTCGAAAGCATTTCTGTGTTTCTACCACTGTTCTTTCTATTCCTACCTTTGCATCATCAGAGTCTTTCTTCCAAAGTCTTATTCTCTCAGCAGAAAGTCAAACACATACATGCACAGACACTGATCTCTATACAAGTCCCATAAATTCCAGGCTTTGAACGGAGAAGAACTCTTCCTTAAGGAAAGAACAGGAACCTATTAACTAGAACCTCTCCTTCCAAAAAGAAAGCCAAGATTCGGAAGTTTCTGAATATAAGAATGCAATCATTGCTCTCTGAAAATGGAGGAATTTCTAAGTTTTAACTAAATAATTACGTATTAACCAGGTACACTTATAAGATACTTAAGTTGCTGCATCTAAATTAGAATAAGAAGTTTCTAGGTCCGCTAGAATTGCCTGTATCTCCACTGAATATTTAACAGTGGTTTTAGTACAGTTCCTAATGAAATGTTTACCAAAGTTTGGGCACATCATCTTATTACCACTACAACCTGGACTATTCCTAAAATGCAGCCTGTGCAATGTGTCGTGAAGCTGGATTCTCCCCAAAGCAAAGAGAAGCCACCAAACATTGAGAGAAGATGAGACTAAGAAAGAAACGAGGTGGAGAATTGATCATTCATGCCCTGAAACTTTCTGAATATCACTTAACTGTGGCCCCTTAGCCTTCTTAATGGTTACAGCTCTAATCCACCTCTTCCCCAAAAGCTTATTTTAATATTTGTCTTTTTGGAAAAAAGAACAAAAAAACCCTAAGGCCAACAGTGCAAACAGCACAGAAGCTTCTCAGATGTATTCCTGGACCACAGCTATTGAACAGAGGTAGCCTTGTCAGAACAAGCTACGAGACAAGATAATCAAACTGTGACAAGTAATGGAAAATTCTGCAGCAGGAATTCGTAATTAGACAAGAACAGAGATTTTGATAAGTAGAGGTTCTTATTTTCAGCATTATGACTGCCAAGCAACTGAGAAAATGGCAGTTGTCAGAGATGCTGCTACTTCAGGCTCTTGCAGCTCTTTCACTGTTTAGTGTGTGGTTAAATTTATGTTTTTCCCTCTGTAAAAGAAGAGTACTTTGAATGCTGCAAAAAGTGACATTTTCCTGCTTTGTTCATATGTAGAAATCACACAACCGATTTCTTCAGCTCAGACTGGTTGCAGTGATCATTATTGTTACCTTCTCTCATACCCAGTTCAGCTGAGCAGTTCCACCACATGTGAGAGGCAGCACATAACACAGCATCAAATGTGTATTGCTGTATAAACAACATCAGCTCTGAGCCTACTGACAGACTGCAGTTGGACCATGAAAAAACTTCTCCTCTGGTACAAGCATGTCACACTTAGAGCTCTGCGCTACGGCAGAGCAAGGAGTGCAAGAAAATCACTATACTCAGAAGTACCTATGAGAATAATTCCTTCTGGAATGCCTTCAATCAGAAACCACGGGTACAGCAAGTAACTAAAGACACCGGGCACAGCAAACAAGACCTGCACTAAAGAGGGACACAGATGAGCCTCTGAATATGTGCCAAGAATCACGGTAGTGACTCTGGAAGTGAAATATTTCTGCATATCCCATTAGCTTGTTGAGAGCCACACATTGCAACATGTATGGCACTGAAGTGGTCTTCTAATACCATTACATCAGAACAACAGTGACCACACAGAATTCATGACATTCAAAAGCTCACTCCTAAACTCCTCTGGATTCATTTTGTATCAAACTTTAAAGACAGAAGCCGGCAAAGCAACTCTGTTCAAGAGGTAAAAATTCAAAATCTGGCACAAAGGGCCAATAGAATTCATAAATCAAAAAGTCAGGCATGTATGACCACACCCAGAATCTCTTTCCAGGCAGCTGGGCTGCTTTTTATGTTACTCTGAAGAAGTAAGAAAAGGTAAAAGGAAACAAACATGAACAGTACATATGTAAATAGGATCATTCACAAAAACAAGTGCTAACCAACAGGTAGAAGGACCTCCAACAATAAGCTCCAGGAAGAGCAAAGATGAAGAACCTTAGCCAGAGGTCAGATGAGTCTAATGTTGCATTAAAATCTGTGTAACTAACTGCCTTTTAAGCAAACTGCTGTACAACAGTATCATCAGGACTCTGACATGCTGGCCACCAACTGCTACAGTTTTATCATAAGGACTCCCTTCCAGTCACACATGAAAAGCAGATCCAAGAGCAGGACTTCAATCTGACACAAGCAACACCTGCCTCTTACATACAGGTGTCTTTGAACGCATTATCTAAATGTTTTAAATATAAAGGAAGGACAAGGCATCCCATTGTTTCCCTCATTCTTTCTTTTCCTCTCCTCACCCTTCTCTGATTTTTACCTGGAACTGATCAGATGCACATGTGTTCATCTCTGGTGATACAGGAGGTGTCTGTCCTATTGAAGCTATTTTTTCTGCTGCAGATATTGGTTTCAAAGGTTCCTTGGTAGGTTCTAACATACCCTGAATAAATAAATAAATATCTAAATTAAAAAAATTCACATGCACACACAGACACACACAGGTTTATATATATTTCAAGAATTGCAGATGCAAAAAACTAGAACACACTACTAGGTAGTACTACCCTCAACTAAGGGCTTGGGAGTAACCATATATCTTTGGGACACTTTCACTGAGAGGGGCATGAGTAGATAGAGCAGGGGGAATAGTCATCCTGGGTCCTTAGGGCTAAGAAACATCTTAGAGCCAGTAACAAAAACCCAAGTGTCCAGCTGGAGCTTGCTTTCAACTTTCAGTAATGTAATTTAAGCTGGAGAAAACAGTTACTTGATAAGGTGATGTCTTCTCCTCCCAATTGTGTGTAGGCTATTCCAGAAATATCAAATGGCCCATCACAAACGTACAAGTGCATTTGTTCCATTTCAACAATGAATTAATTCAGAAGAAACAAGTCAAATTATTAGTTTGCAGAAAGATACCAAGAACATTAATTACTGACGTGGAAATAAATGCATTGAGAAGCATTAAGAAAATAATTAAACTCACCTTTTTTTTTTTTTTGCACTGAAACAGGCAAACCGCCCCAGAACAGTGAGAAACCCCCAAATAAAAAAACACGGGATTCGCAAATAGCACATTTTAAAACAATTTCTGGAAATCAGCTGCCAAGATCAGCTGTCCCACAAATGTTTCTACACCACGTTAAAGGGAGCTCTGAGTTTATCCACCAGTTAAATCAATTCTTTTGGAAAGTGGAGAAACACATGAAGCAGTGTGGCAACAGAAAGCAGCAAACCACTTTACTCCTACCATCACTGCTATCCAGTGTGCACAAGTACATTAAAAATCTAGGAAATAACTAATCAGCAACAACAATTCATTCCAAAAAATAACAGCATGTGTTGCAAACATAGTTTTGCTCACAAACAGGAAGAAAACAGCAATTGCTATGAGATGTCTCAACTATCTGTATCAGAATAGCATGTTTACATCCAAAGAAGTACATGAGCTGACCTCGATGCATCGGAAAACAACTCTAGAAACTGACTGTGGAAGTAACTCCACAAAATCAAACCAGCTGAGTATATACCAAAGAAAACTAACTTTTTTCATATTCCATTTCTGAATGATCATATAAAAAGCTTAGGTGTGTTTGTATGTGCATATACATGTATACACACGCTTCAAGAAAAAAAACACTGTTCTCACTGTTTTAACTAAGTGCTTCTTTCACCTAAAATCAAGTATCTGCTTGCACACATAATGAAAATCATGTATTTGATGATTGTTTTTAGCATTTCTACTGATGCCTAAGCCATAACTGTACCTACAAAAATATTTTTCAGCACATTTGATGCTTAATGTAATTTAATATATTTCATTATGTAATGTCTTTGGAACTATAACAACATAATAACACTAAAATAAGACTAATAACACTAAAAAAAGCTTACCAGTCCTGCTGCATACATGGGTACTATAACAGGCTGTTTCTTGTTGCCTGTAAAAAGCTGATAAAACAACAACAACAAAAAAATTTACTTATGAGCTTCTGTGTCAGGGATGAAAATGTTTTTCAATGTTACATAACATGAGTAAGATTAGAATTAGAGAATAAATACAATGTTAATTATAACACAATGGTTAAAAACTAATATAACTTTTAATATTAATAGGGCTTACAAAAAGTTGTCAGATGGTCTGTCATGAAAAGCCACGTTGAGTGCAGCCATGCAATTAGGTGACAAGCATTCATACAAAACAACTTCCACCTGATCCTACATTTAAAGCAGCTTTGTTATTCAGAAAGCCAATTTTACTGACAGACTCACAATATTTCTTGTGTCGATTCCCAAGGAGCACAAAAGCTTTTTGTTGCTGTGGGAGCCACCCCACTGGTATCTCAGTCCATATGCATCATGGATATCCTGGAGCTCCGTCCACACGTCCATCAGTTCCCTGTACAACCCATCATAAGTCAAGTTATCAACCGGAAAAACAGCCTGGCAGCCTTGAATATTTATTCTAGGTTTTAATGTAAGTGACTTATTATATATTCCAATTAAATTTATGCCCAAGCCCAACACCCAGGGGAACTGCACAGTGTTCTTACTCTATTACAGTTCAGACTTCTTACTGGAAAAAGGTGTCCACAGCAGACAGGACAAAACCTACTTAAGACTACATCATCACATAAATAAATACAGTAATTTATAGCAAGTGTAACTAATAAGACGTATTCTGATTAATTCAGAGGCATCACTGAAAAGATGATAGGCTGCTAAGTTGCTAAGTGAAATACTCCTGGCATATGTAGTCACTAAAAACAAGCATTCTGATAGATAGCTAATTTTTGCTCAATAGCTTCTCAAATGCTTGAAGCAAACACCTGAGTTTGAATTACGTGTTTAAGTTCATTTTAAGTTCATTGCATTGTAGGTTCTTACTCAGTATTTGCTAAGGTCTCCTCAGTTGTCATCTGCTTTTCACCTGCCTCCAACAAATGATTCAAGGAACTTATTTCTTCTTCAATTTCAAGAACAGGCATGGAAGGAAAACAGACTTCAAATATTCGTTCCAGGCGACTTAGCAATGTTGTCTATATCAGAGAGAAAATATTTGTCAAGTTATGTTAACTGATTCAAAGATAAGAAGTCCAAAATTATAACAATAAGATGGAAAACAATACATAGCTAATACAAGGTTTCACTTACCACAAAATATTAACTGTCAGAGGACCACAAGACTTTTAAAGCACCAAATACAGGCTTTCAGCTACAAAGAAACAGTAAGGAACGTACCCTCTGCAAAGTGAGTTCTTACAGAAGAGTCCAGATCTGGTCTTACCAGAGTCACTCTGTTATAAATTAGTAGAAAATGTGTGCAACAAGAATTACACTATGTAAGGACAAGGACTCAGCAATATAAACAGCACATATTGGTACTAATGGTTTCCAGGCATTTTAATTCCACAGCACGCACTGGGCCTTGGCAGATGGAATTGGTACAAAAAATAAAAAGGAATCAAACAAACTCCTAACCCCCCCCAAAAACCAACAAAAAATCCCCCCCCCCCTTTTTTTTTGACAAGCATACTATGCTTTCTTCTTTTTAATTCCTCCTTTACATTTTTCTCTCTTCTCTCTGATGTATTTCCATAATGACAGAATTTCAACTTCTTAGAGGTCTAGGAACTGACTCAGACATCAGATGTACCACTGATAGGGAATATATTGCTTTTCCCCAGTTCAACCCATTAAAAATAGGTAACCATTAAGCTCTTAATATTTCATAAAACACCAGTTGCAAGGTATGCTCATAAAAATGGAATTAAAGCCTTTTTTAATGTACTAATTTTTTACCAGAAACACCTGAATCTCTTTTCTTGCTAAAAAAAGGAGGCACAAGCCTGGCAATAAGAGCAGCGTTTCTATCTTTCCAGTTTAGAGCTCCTCAGCAAACACTTCCCCAGTGCTCTGCTGCAACACACACACAGGGCAGCGTCCAGCAGCTCCAACACCTGCTTTTCCACTGGGGAAATGGAAAAGAAATGGAGTAGGCGGAAATCCCAGGGGCATCCCACGGTGAGTGCTGTTATAGCTATGCCAGCAGAGCCCTCCTGTGGAGATACAGCATATTCCAGCAACAATGCTGAATTTACACACACAAACCTCCAAACGGAGGGGGTTTTGTTACAATTGAAATGATGTGAAGTTCAGAGAAGGCTGTAGGAGGAAGTCAGACCAATGAGCGCAGTTGAGACAAACCTTTATGCACCAAAATACCTGTGGCACAACTCCAGTAGTTAAACATTTCTCATTTGAATTTTTAGTTGAAAATTTGCCTTGTCTCTTGACTCAATTAAGCAACTCACTGACCATGTACATCAGCAAACATAACAGAGGAAAACACCATGTTATCAGAATATCTGGATTCTGTATAGGAGTCTGGATGACGAGTCGGGAACTGGGAGCTGAGTCTGTCCAGACTATTCTCTCTATTCAGCCACTAACTGCAAAAAGCAGGAAAATGAATTGGCTTAGAACATCAACTCTTCAGCTTTACTACCTGTGAAAGAAATTCCTAACAGGGACAGCCACCAGGTACAGTCATTTGCAAAGCTTCCTGTCAAAATGCACAAAGGATCTGAGTTCAGAGCTTACCTGACTCACCCCCTTTTTTTTTTTTTTTCACTTCTTCTTCATTACCTCACTGGGATATTCTGACTATAATGAGCCATGTTCTACAGTATATAATTTTCCTTTTAATTGCCTCTTAATGCCAATCATCCTGGCAATACAGTAAGTTACGATACTTGTAGGCTGTTTTGTGTTTGTTGACCAGAACTAAGACACTAACTTAAATTTCTGGAAGTAAAACTAAACAGTATTCCAGACTCCAGGCTAATGCTTCAGCACACAAAAGCATACTCCAGTTTTAAAACTGAACTTTGCCTACAATATATCACTTGGCCTTATCTTAAATCAAGAGGTGATGCTTACTTCATTTCTGTAATACAGCAAGAGTACATACCCCCAGGGAAAAGAAGAAGGCAACTGAAAGGCACTGGATCATGGAAACAGCACAGCATCTCATTTCTTGAAAAGGATTAACATTTGTGAACATGGTAGTGACCAAAAATATGCTCACTTAGATAATGAAAGAATGAACAGAAAGTCTCTAAGAACCAAGCAGCATGTCAGTCAGCACCCTGTTTCAAATTTGAGCTTAAGAATGGTGCTAAAATTTCAGGAACAGTTTAACTATAGCATTCTTTACACTTGCTGTCATCTTTTCTACATTTTCAGAAATGCTTAGCCCTTGTTTCTATACGACAAAGAACTGTTTCCATAGCAAACCAGAGTAATTAATTCTGTGTGTGCAAATGCACACAGGGATGAGTGCACAAACACACATCTCTGGGCAGTGCCAACATCATTAATGGAAGCAGCTGAACTTGTCCTCCTAATTGGTAATGAAATCCTGTGGCCACAGCTTCCAGGTATAAAGGACATTAACAAGGTTTTAAAGTTGGTGTAAATGTCCATCTCCTACAAACCTCAATCTACTGTTTGGATAAATCAGACTAAGAAAATACTACTTTGTATGACAGAAGTAATGTCATGTCTGTCTTCAGGAAAAAAAAAAGGAGAAAAAGAGAACTTTAATCAACTTTTCCTGTCACTAAAAGCATTTGATACCCAAGTGTTTTGCACAACCACTTCAGAAGAATAATTCTTAAAGGGACTTGCTGAAGGTGTGAACACAGGCTCGAGCTGCCATTAAACATTAGCTGTGATTCTCCAGACAGTGATAAATTCAAAGCCCCACAGTTTCTGTGACTGCATAGAAGTTTTTTGATAGACTCTTCAAATATGTGGTAACAACCACCAGAACCAATCAAAATATCACAGACTTTAAAATAAGAACAACCACAGGATTAGAATTTATGTCCTTGGCAATTATATAGGGGGCAAGATCCAGCCCTCAGAGCTGAAAACCTAAAGGTCTTGGTTTACAGAATTTGTTTTTCTCTTCTTCTCCACCACAAGACTGTAGAATTGATGAATTCCTCCAGCACAGCAAATCTGCACTGACCACCCAGCACACCAAACCCTCCACCTTCCTCCACGCGAACTCAAAGTGACAGGTCACTGCCTTTCTTCAGAGCTATGAAAAGGGCAAATATTAGAACTTGCCATAAAAACACACTTGAGCCCCACTAGAGAAACAGCTGATTTCAGTTTTCACCACCTGACTGCTGTAAAGCTTCTCTGAGTGAAGTTTCAGGGAACTCTGTGAACAAGAGCAGGAAAAAACCCAGTCTTGCTTCTCTCCATGGCTCCAACCCCATATGAACTGCAGAGCAGACATGGGAGCTCATCCAGTGAACTCCTCTTCCCGATGGAAGATGAAGAGTGGAGTGGCACTTTGTCCTTCCTTCCTCCCCTCTTTTCACTGGAGGGCACAGCCCACTCCTCAACACAATGGGTTTTTTTCCCTTAGGAAATCCCTTACAGCTCACAGCATCTCTGCTCTTGCAGCCTTCAGAGGTGTTTTAAGAAGGGAAGAGCCAAAAGCAGAGCATGCCTTCAGCCCTCCTTATCCTCCTGCCAGGAAATGAGGCCATAGAGGAAGCAACACCAGCTCTGGGCTGTTTCCATCTATCAAACACAAAACTGGAAGACCCAAGAAATGAAATCAGTGTAACAGTTAAATTACTGAGCATATTCAGATATTCAAGCTTATATGAAATGTAATAAAAGAAAAACATAAAAGAGACAGTAATGAGCATATAAAGGATCCAAGATGCTAAATGCATAATTTAGGAAAGGAATAAAGTTCATATGGACATCATTGGCTTCTAGTTAGAACTCAGAAGCTGAGTGAAGACTCTCAAAAAATGATAGAACAAAGCTCATGGGCCAGAGGCCAAGAAAAGAAACTGAATAACCAGAAAGATTTTATTTATTTTAAATTGTGAACCCGCTGCTCTGCAATGTCTAGCACAGGTATTTATGACCATTTTAACAAAACAAAGTAGTGGTGAAACAAGAAACTCCCTTTGCTGGGTTTTTTAACAACCAAACCCTATTTTCCAGCAGCACATTTGCCTGTGAGGAACTAACTTGCTACATACTCCTGTACCTTCACCATATGTGTGTGGGGGAGTTGGGTGTCTTGGGGTTGTTTGTTTTTTACTGGGGTTTTTTGAGGGTTTTTTTCAGAGGGTTTGGGGATTTTTTAAAAAAAGTTAGACTACATGACCACACATAAGGGAGCTGAAAAACTGATGCAACTCACCATGGGGAACACATCAATTAGCTTCAGTGGGTCTCAAAAGTTTCTGGACTCAGCATTAAACAAAGCTAAACAGATAACTAAACACAATAAGCAAACAAACAAATCACTAATTTCTTAGTTACATGGGGGCAGTTTTTCCTTTGAAAGGGTTTATGGACCAATTAAACTATGAATCCATTTCCCTTTCACATAGCAACAATTTATTTCTTTGTCTGATGTGCAGGCTCTGCCTAGCAAAGGGAACACCTCCTCAAAAGCAATGAGGGAACAGCTGCAGGCAGAAAAACTCCTGACTAAAAAAGACAAGCAAGGCTTACAAAGAACACTACTTAACTTCTCACGACTTAAATGTGATGGCTTTTCTCCACCCTGACTTGAAAAGCAGGTAAATTTTGTGGTGCCACAAATTTCTTAGATGCAAAAAATTGAACTGTGGTATTTTTCTTAGCAGAGGAAATTCATAATTAAAATACTTGTCCTAAACTGAGATTTGCAACCCAGGAAAAGGATGCCACAAGAACTAAAAACCCTCACCAATGTGAAATGAAGATTCAGGGTTTTATACAATAATTTAAAGAATTAAAGAAGGCAATCTCAGTCCTAAATATCTCAAATCCCTTTTTAAAGAGTAACTATAAAAGTTTTGAGATCAGCTGCAAAGCAAATCTGAAAATTTAGTAGCTTGAGAAAAAAAGAACATGAGTTCTCTCCTCTCTTTACTGATTGATACAGGAGTTGTAAAGCACGGGGAAGTTAAGGGTAGAAGTATGAAGCTGTCTCCCTCCTTTTTGCTGGAAGCATTGACCATTTATTCTCCCTCAGTTGAAGAATGCAGCAAATCCTGCACACCTGCCATGCCAGCAAAGTGAAGTTTAACAGTTATTTATTGTGACTACATAAAACTTACTGACCACTTCAGTTTGCCATGTTGTTATTATCTACTGGTGTTGCACTAACTTCTCAGTCAGGCTCTGAGAGGAAGTACAGCAGATGACACTTAAGTTTACAAAATGGGGAATAATTTTGTCCTGAGATATACAAACAATAGTAATGCTAAAACAAACCTCTCTCCAACTGTTTTCTTTTGTAAGAGTCTCCTTAGCCAGCCTGTTCTGAAAAACAGCAATTATGGGCTACTTTTAATAGTCTGATTTTTACTGCTGTTCAGCTGCACATACTTAAGAAACTTAAGAAACCCAAACCTTTCCAGAAATATATATTTACACTGTAAATTGCTACCCAACTGCCTGAACATAATTTAGCCAACACTACTTTAATTTACCTTAGTGAACTGGGAGGGCTGAAGTCTTTATAGTCATAATTACTTTTTCCCAAAAGGATGATCACTGCCCAAGACAAAGTACACTCCAAGTGACAGTGATCCAGGGTTTTCTTTGTCTTGCTGCATATGCGTGGCTTAGTAACTGTGCATCGCCCACACTGATTAATCTGAAGAGGCAGAGCCTGTGAGCACAGGCTCTCTAATCAGTGGAGAATCTTAAAGCCCACTTGGAGGACTGTTCACATTTTCCTTTATCCCTTTCCAGGATTCCTTAACTCTCGGCTAAATCAGGTAAAGACTTTTGGCCTCTCAACCAAGCCATTGTTTGGCTCTTCTTCCTCCAGAGATGCCTGTGCTCCTTGAACACAGCCAGGCACAGCCGTATTCCCCACCCACACGATTACCATGGATTATAACTGCTCTTGTGCTTCACTGCTCAAGTCCTATATATATATATATATTCTTAATGCAGCAGAGTAACCCCCTCAGCTGACTAATGTTCAGCACTATCTCTTGGACAAAGCAGTGCTACAAGCCTTCTGTCCCTTATAAACATACCTTAGTAGTGTGCAATGTGATCACTTAAAAGGGACTAATGCCTCTGGTACAGTGCAGGGACTTGTTAAGTCAGCCAGTTCACCCACAGATACATCCTAAATCTTCGTGATAGTGAACACAAAGGCACATCTCTGTCTAAAGCAAACTGCAGCTCAACCAAAACCAAGTACTACACATTTTCAGCTGCAGACATGAAATGGATTAAGGTATACAGCAGCATTAATATGGGCTCAATTAACAGCCTGTGTATCTGTGTCCATTAGCCTTTGACACTGGAACCTTTTCTAAGGGGTCACAAATTCTTTCAGCAGGTTTAACTGAAAACACCAAGCCCTTTCTCTCCTCCCCTCTACACAGCACTACTGAATAGAAAAGGTCAGCATGTTACAAATCCTGCACTGCAGACTGTGTGCAGGATTCAGAGCCTGAGACCAAAGGCAATGAAAAAAAGGCATAGTGATCTTTTTGCCACTACGTGTCACTATTTAAGGTCATTTCTGTGACCTCACCTCAGTGTTGTCTTTGATATTTGATATTTTCTAACAAAAAAATGGATTAAATATTTGAATTGAAGTAAAGTCTATTTTTTAATTAAAGAGTATACCAAATCCATAATCTTTAAAACAGTTTGCCCAACACACACTGTACAATCAAGACCATATTCAGAAAGTACAAAATTTTGCTGCCACCTCCACATCCAGAATATAAAAATTAAGAAAACTGAAAGGAAAATACACAGAGGCCTTTGGAAAGGAGACTTGAGCTACTGATAAATAACTTTGCTCTCATGTTGCATTCTGGATGGATGAAAATTGCTGTATACACCATTTCCACGTTTAAACAGCAATGCTAAGTATACTTTTCAATTTTCTGCCTTTGTAAAGAATTCCATTAGGATCATTCTCTTATACACCATTCAAATTATTTCACTACCACATTACAGTGACTCTCCCAGCCTCACCATCACAGGTCAAGTGTATACAGTATCTTGTAAATGATCTCAGTCCACCCTTAGCCTAAGCTGAGATCTCGATTTTCACATCTATCTCAAGTGTCCAACACATGCAGTATTTCTCCCTTGGACACAGCCTGCTCCCTTTGGGTTGCTACAGCAATTGCTTGTTAGATCTGCCAGCAATACACTGATCTCCTCCTCCCTAACCTTCTTTAGCCAGGGTAGTAGTAAACTTTGTTCTTTTACCTCTCATGAGATTTATTTTGCATGCAAGTGTTCCTGCTCTTGCATCCAAACAGCTGCAGAACTTAGCTTTAAAACATGGCAAACAGAAGACTGGTAAATACTTTAAAATGCTGTATTCTGTGTTTTGACCTCAGTGACATCATCTTAAATGAAAGCAAGGACGCTGATCAAAATCTGAGTTTAATTTTACTAAGGTTCTACACTCTGGGACTGTCTGCTGGCTCATGTTGACTTGTTAGTTAATCTCAGTGTTTCTAACTGCAATTTAGTAATCTGTGGCTCAATGGATTAAAAACAGAATTACTATTTAATCTTAAACCAAAATTTTTTTAAGATAAAAAAGTTTTAATAGATCCTTCCAAAACTTTAAGGCACTTACAGAATACAAAGTACATCTTGAAAATGTGAAGCTACTGCTTTAAGAGTTAACTGGAAAAAAAAAAATGTAGCAACTAACTCATATTGCAAGGCTAAGGAAACTATTGCAACAGAGAAAACATGTCCAGCTCAACTTCCTCTCCAGGTTCTTTGTGTAAAACATGGTCACAGTTGTACTTCCTCACTGTCAGGGGATCCAAACAGTCACAAAGGACTGCAGCATAGAGGGAATGAAAAAAAGCCGTTTAAGTCTTAAAATTTGCTTTACAATCTAATCAAACTACTGTATGATTCCATCTGGATCTTGAGCAAAGAACTTCTGTTTTAACTCTACTTTTATCTTTTGTTAAGGCAGACTTGGGGAGGGGGGAAATTAACTACAGAACCTCTGAAGGTTCTGTTTTTATAAACATCTGCATCCAGAAACGCTTTCTATTAAAACTCCATCATAAAATTATAGACAATTTTAAAAGAAAATAAATGTTTGAAACCTTTAGACTATCCCTTAATAGTGTAATTAACTAGAAAATAAAAGGGATGATTTACTAAAATCATCTCCCCACCCCATTTCTTTGTCAGATTCTGGATAGTCCTTCAAGTGGCAAGAGACACAATTGAGATTAATTGCACTAATGACCTTAGTACTCTCCAATTTTTATGAGTGAATGACTAACAGAATAGGTAACAATAGATTTGTGCTTTCAAATTAAGAAGTGGACCAACACATTCAGGTGTTGCATAGCAGCAGGGTTTTGCATAGGCACAAAAATCTCTCTGCAGGTTCACTTGGGAGCCTTTTTTTGGCTTGTGAAATCCCTTTGAGATGTGCTGTGTTGGTCACTGCAGGGAACAGCAAGCAGGAAGTGTAAGGACCTGAGGGTCACAGATTTTAACGTGACAAGAAACCAGTGCTTAAGGCCCAAAAGCTCCATTCCATTTGCTGGTGCTGGCAAAGCTCCAGCTGGCACAACCTTCTTCTGAAAAGCCATTTCACCTGTCACTGGGCGGAAACAGGAAGAGGCAGGGCTGTCACCAACCAAGGTCCTGGAAGAAAGGACTTACCTCATTTCCTTCTGCTGCCAGACAAGATCCAAACCTTTCAGACACATATCACCACTAACACCCTTTACTGCTGGTGCTGCTGCACACTTCTCAAAACACAGAGCATACTCTAAACTACTCATATGGGATGATGTGAATAAAAAGAAGCACTGAAGAGAATTCTAAATTCAAACTGTTGTTCTGAATTCTGTAAAAGTAATATCAAATACTAGGTAAAAAAAAAAGTCTATGTATGAAATATGAACAGGCATAGATCTCAAAAAAATTACCTGTAAAAAGACTTAGGAAGTAACTAATTAGGAATTAATAAATGCCTATCAACTAAGGCAGAAAACACAGGGGGTGTGGTAAGAAATAAATCTATTTACTTCACCCTCCCTGGGACTCCTAATTAGAAGTAGCAGCAGCTTTAACAAACCAGTCCTGTATTTGTGATGTTGCTATAATGTGAAGCTTCCCACAATTAAAGTATAACAGAGACTTATTTTTAAAGAACTTTTTAATGGTTAACTTCCCAGGAGCTGAAATAACAGGGACAGAATTCCACAGGTTGTGTTTTATCATGCTCTCTGCTCTAAGCAAATGAGTGCAGCTATTTACAGATCAAGTAATCATTTTTAATCGGATTTTGAAAACACAACAGAGAATGGTGATGAAAAATTTTGGGAACCAGTAATCCCAGCTTCCAGTCACAGCACTGCTTTATGAAAAGGCAACAGAGTGCCTCCCCAAAAGTAACTAACAATGGAGCAAAGGAAATACTATCACAGCTCTGAAACGTTCATGCTGGCTTATTCCTTCAATCAATTTATGTAAAGGATCACATGCAATCCTCAAAACAAATGCATACAAGTTCCAGCACACCCTGCTCATTTTTCTGCAGGAATTAACAGTACAAGAGTTGCAAGATCCAAACACAGCATACTATTTCATATCAGCCTGTCTCACAGACCACATTAAATCTCTCCTGAAAGACAAACAAGGACTATTCAAATATTTGTTGTATGCAGAAGTAGGAACCAGGAAGGGCTGTATGCACAAGAACAGAACAAGGCCGAGCAAAATCAAGGACACCCTTACCTGAACTGAAGGTGTTAGCTCTTGAGATTGCTTACTGATAGTTCCTTGGGAAGATGCTAAAGCAAAACTGTCAGTCTTGTGTAATACTGGACCATCACTCCTGGCAGGTGCTTCTGTCCTATGTGACTGCCATGTCTCTTTTCTGTGATGAGATTCACCAGCTTGTTCCTCTCCAAAGGCAGCCCAAGAACAGCTGTCTCTTTGTTCATCTTCAAAAGCATTCCAGTCCGTAGCCTGGTTACAACCTGCTGAACTGAAGTCCGCAAAGTCGTCAGAGTCCTGGAAAGCAACACTCTCATCTTGAGGTTTTGGCACTGAATCAAAGTCTCCAAACTCACTATCATCACCATTTTCTACCTCAGTAGTATGCTGGAAGTCTAAGCCAGAAGTTTTACTGGTAGTATCACATTCTAAAGTGTCAGCAGCCTGCTTTAGTTCAGCTTGATCCAAACTTGCCGGCTGCTGAGAAACAGTACTTGTGTCCCTGAATTCACCAAATTCAACATTAGGTTTGCTAATATGTGCAGGCTGTTCAGCAGTTCTTTCCAAATCTAGATCATTTACTGATTCTTGAGCGTTCCTGAAGGTGGGAGACACACTGCTGACTGAACCAAAGTCACCAAAAACATCTTCATGTGTGTCACTGCAAGCTTCAACTTCAGTACTACTTCCACCATTCTTAAGATCTTCAGAATCACCCGATTTTTCTCCTGCAGGATCACAGCTTAGGCTTTGGATCTTATCAACCTTGATGTCTGCTGCTTCTGAAGAACCATCAGGCCTATGAAAATCTTTGCCATTCTCTGTGCGATGTTGTCTTCTCCTCCCACTGTGCTCTCCATTTTCAGTAGTGCATATTGAACTTCCAGTTGTTTGAGACGTACTAGAAACAGCAAATTCATTATCTTCCAGTGCTGAGGGACCCTGCTCACAACTCACTTCTGAAATGCAAACCTCTTCTTCAGTACAAGTTACTCTGTTTATTCTGTTGTTCTCCTGAATGCTCAGTGAGTCTCTTCCACTAAGAACACTGCATATTGTAGGCCCTGTTCCCTCTAAATGGATTGGGTTTTTGTTTGAGAATGTAGCAAAATCTGCAAAGTCTTCACCTGAGCTAGGCATTGAGTTCAAATTTTGCTCAGTACTATGGGTGCTAACAGTTTTCAGTCCCTTTGAGTCACCGATACTGTCTAGATCTTCTGTTCCCTGAGGATTTACAGGGTCTGATGCTGCAAATCCGTTTGTTAGAATCTCTAGACATGGAAGTTTCTCACCATTACAAGCATCTATTTGCTCATCCTGGCTCTCAACTGTTACACCAGTTCTAACTGGACGAGAAGAAAAACCCTCCGATTTTCCAGTGTTGTCTCTTTGTTCCCCCCTTCTGTTTACGTCTTCTAAAGCAGTACCTGAAGTTCTAAGCTTAGATTTTTCTTTGATAGTACTAGTAGCTGACATATCAGAAAGTTCCTTAGCACGAGTAGGAAGCTCTGCAGCGCAGTCTTTAACATTTTTAACAGATGTGAAAGTTGCAATGCCAGCTACGTTGTCGGAATAATCATGAAGCGGGATGAAGTGGTTCGTGGGTATAAACTCTTCCTTTGGATGACTGTAGTCAGGTGCATCAAAATCAGCAAAAGCCACACCAGCAGTGCTCACACCAGAAAACCCTCCAAATTCATCTTCATCGTCATCATCGGCTCCGTTGTCCAGTGGTGGAGGGGATGAGGAGTACATTCGAATAATGTCTGGTTCCATTGTTTAGTTCTGCTTCAACCTTACTGTATTTCTGTAACAGGGAAAAACAGAAGTATATCAGAATTTGGACAGCTTTGGTATTCTTATACACTTTATTTTTACAGTTTCGTGCCTTATTTTAAAAGTGTGAGTATAGGTCAATGTCTGTATTGGATATCTGAAAGAAACAGTCCCCAAATCCACTTGTTTTAGAAGGCACAGGGACTGTTCAAGGCTCTTGTAAACTACTATATGAGCCAATTCTCAGCTGGTAGGGCTGAAATCATTGTCTCGATCTGTTGTGCAACACACTGACACAACTAAACTCAGTTTTAATTCATCAGTTCTGCTGCCCTATTGTTTAAGTTTCTTTCTACCAATTCTTTGGTTTCTGTTTGGTTTCCCTGTTCTTTGCAACTCTGTGCTGCCTCCACAGCTGCTGCCACCAGCCTGCTTCTGTCTTAGGAGCCAGTTGAGAGATGCCATTGTGAACACCAGTAAAGCCTAGAGCCAAACACACTTCATCAAAGCTTATTTTCAAAAGGAGAACTGAGCACAATTATACATAAAATATTTAAACACAAATCACCAAATCACAGAGGAAAAAGAAAAAAAGAAGAAAGTATTCCCATGGCCTAGATAGAAACAGATTAAGGACTCCCTTAACATTGCAAACCACTACAGGAACAAGCAAGATGTTTATGGAAAATTTTCTTTCCTAAAGAATGATCTGACTTCTTCAATGTTGTGTACAATTAATGAAACAGTGACTACTAGTAGGTATAGACCCACAACTGCACATATCACTGAACTAGTTCATACCTTAAAACCCTAAAAGGGAGAGCTACGACCAAGCTCTTTCCATTTCAAAAAAACTTCTCACGAATGAACTGTGACAACACATTAAGCCTTATCTACAGAAAAAGAGTGGAAACAGCCTATACATATTAGCAAATATTTGAATTTCTAACCACCAGAATAAGCGCAGACTTTATAATACCATGTCTGAAACACAGGTAAACCATGATCCCTAAGTCCAGCATCTTTGGCAAATGACTTCCTGAACACACCCTAAGAGCAGCATACAAAGGGTAAAAGAACAACAAACGAAGCTCTGCAGTTCTCCTTGAGCATAAAATACCAAGCACTTGAGCCAAACAACTCTGGATATTTGCCAAGAAACTCTGGCGTCCTTAAGGTGACTAACATACCTACAATTTCTTTTTAAAAGGGTATTTTGCAGTTCCAAAAGAACGTCATGCTTATCAGATGAAACCCTGAAGTAATTTGTAACATAACATGCAAACTGAAGAGAACTGCAAAGGAATTTTGTTTAGAATAAAGCCTAAGTTGTCAACAAGCTCCCACATAGGCTTACTCAGCACCAGCTGCTTAACAAGGTATTTGAGAGAAGAGCTTCTGCTCTCTTATCTGAGAGGCCTCATCTCCCAGGAGCACTCTCCCTTCTACATCATGGTCTAGCAATTGCTGTTTAATGTCCTACATGGAGATAAAGATCCTTCCCGAGATGTTTGTAGAAGTGTGACTTTATGTTCACAGACAGATTACTCCAATCTGTTCAGTTTCCGAGCTTCTGGGGTTTCACTTCACTAAATACCATAACAGCATTTCGTCTTTGTCACTATCACAGCAGTAATTCCTTCTTTATATCCAAATTTACTGAGGTCAACCATCAACACCGGGATTAAACACCCAGGATATCCAGACTACAGTTGCTTTCTGAATGTTTCACTGCAGAAGCAGATCCACAGGCTATGCCCTGGGAGGTGGAAGTGCTCTATTGGCTCTTTTGCAGAAAAGACACCAGTCAGGTAGATATTGGTTCCTATTTTCTGTGCCCATCTTAAGGCCCGTTATCTCAGGGATAGCACTACTTAAAGTTATAGGGGAGCTGGTTGACCAGTGAGTGGCATTGTGTCTGGAATTCATGGCTACTGGGATCATCAATCAACAGCTTTTTAGTAACAAGACAGATTCAGGAGAAAGAACAGAAAATTGCATCCATGGGACTCACTCTTCCCACCTTCAGTTCCTGGAAAAGGAAAGGATGGGTTTATTTGACTACAACAAATCATCCCTTGTATTTAAATTTGAATCTCCAGTTGAATCTCAGTAGGCAATAGCAAAAATTTATTATTAAACTTTCTGAAATTTAGTAAGAGCTGTTACACCTATTTGAAAATTCAGTTGACAGAATATTTATCATTTTATCCCATATGACAAAATCTGAAGAGATGGTAAAGGCAAGAAACTAGTTCTTGAAACAAACAAAATAATACTCAACATTTCTTCAAGGACAGCCCAAGTTAAAGCTAGGAAGCTAACACATTTGGTCTTGAAACCAAGATTTCTGAAGTCCACAAGACCCATTCTTGAAGCTTTTAGTGCAGTGTAAGATATAAAGACATAAGTTCAACACCAAAGTATTATATATATTATATACTATATATATAAAAAGCAGAAAACAGAAGCAACCTTAAATTTGTTTCTAACTGGCAAATATATAAACTTACAGCTCTGTACATAGACAATGACATCAAAGTATAGTTCTGCTGGTTCAGTAATAAAACAAATCCACATTGTATTCCTACAGCATAAAGTTTTTCTATAATTCTTGGAAAATACTTTGATCAGCCACAATGCTTTTGTTTGGCTAAAAGACAACACCAGCTCAGTGGTCTCCACACAGTAGCACAGTTTTTTGGATAGGAATTAGATGCAGGAGGATGCTGATGAGCCTCTTAATTTATGCATCAATAGCCCAACATTACTTAAACTAAATTAAAAAATGGCAGTCACCATGACTCAGACTAAGCAACTAAGCCTAAGTTTTTTTCTTGTATCCCAAAGACATATCCCAACACTGTGAATCAGAGGCCTTGGAAAAAACCTCTGAACTTTCCCATTAAAAGAAAAATTTGACCGTATGGTTCACCAAAAAGCATGTGTGTTTGAAGTCTTTGCAGACTTACAGGCTTGTCTAAGTCGGTTTTCACTCAAGTTATTTGAAATATCACATTTAGGTCTGTATTAGTAACTACTTCACCACCTGACAACAGAGGATCTCGTGCAAAAATAATAATAAAAAAAAAATTCTTACCCTACACTGGCCATACATCCATACACTATCCATCATAACAACTCTACCCACTTTTTTGTTGGCCGTTTACTGTGTATTTTAACCTCAGCCAAAAATAAACGATAAGAGAGTTGAGAAAATCCTTAGAAGCAAGGATGATCTAAAATAACCCCAATGTGCAGTTTTCAGAAAACAAACTGAATAATGGGAGAGCAGCAAGCACCACAATCAAAGGGATTTTACCTGTAAGACTCCTTTTCTTTCCAGTTATCAGAAAAAAGGGGAGACAAGGAACAAGAATAATAAGGACAAGCACAGGACAAAGATAACTGAGAGAGACTGCATGGGGGCTGAAGCAGCCTGACAAAGCCCAATTGAACATGTAGGAAGATCTCTGACCACTTAAAAATTTTCTCTCCTGTAACTTCTGCCATACAGCAGAAGAAACTTCCTTCAATTTTTCATTTCAAAGCACTTTTAAGAGATCACAGGGATCATTTACACAGCAGCAGTCCAGCAGCACAATGCTCCAGATATGTTTCGGTAACAGTTGCCAAAACAGGATCTGCAAGGAACATTAATTGTGCATTTAAAAATCTGATCATAGGTTTGAAAGTCTGCTAAGTGTTTAATCAGTTTAACCACAAGAATCAACTTATAACCAATTGTTTGGACTTGTGTATATTTTTCTTCAAATGTCAACTATTTCCACTTATGTTACAGCTGCATTTTAAAAGCCAAACATGAAGAGCTCCAAAATGTATGAACCTGTATTAGAAATGAGTGTAAGGTTGTTATGTTAACACAATTTAATTGTTGTTTATAGAACTCAAACATACTCAAACTGTAAGAGAAGGAAAAAAAGTCATACTAGTATTCCCCCTCCTCTTGACTAATTAGTGATAAATTTATAAGCTGTGCATAATCCCAAATCTCCTCACAATATAAAACAGCACGGGAATTTTATAGCCTTAATGTAGTTTTCTTCAGAAAGAATTTAATTATAGTCCCCTTTCTCGACTACCAAAAGTGTTCTATCTGCCAACTATAAACGAAATTTGTTATCAAACTTGAATTCAAATTTGTTATGTGAAACAATACCATAGTGAAAGCCCACAGGTCTGACAGAACAACGACTTTGTTCCTTAATTCATTTAGTTAATCCCTGCTTTGTCTGGAATCTCAAACAGAGCTGGAACAGTGGCTTCATCTTTTGTAGTACTTTATACCCAGCTCAGACATTCTTGGTCAAGATATTAGGCTATATAATTTTTTTAAACCTGGTATTTCAAGTGATGAACACAAAACATGGTTTAACCCAAAGTAGAATTTGAACAAATCTATGACCAATAATGTGGATTATTTATCTTCCCCGTAGTTTTCAGGGAACTGGCTCCCAAATTTAAAAGTCAGATATGAAGTTCACATGCACTTATTGCACTTATCTGTTCATTTAAACATTCTTGAAACATGTACTTTTAAAACAACTGGAAGCCACCAATTTTTCAGCATGCTATATAATAAGGACTCCTATTTGAAGGAAATTACAACAGTTTTTACTTACATAACAGAGCACAACATACATAACTTCTGTGATTTCTAATATGCAACATCTCAGGTTTCTGGCATCAAACCTTACACCCTGAGGTGAAGAATCTGGCACAGTTAAAGTGTTCATGTTTAGAGTGGATTACTTTAGTCACCATTACAGATTTATGTTGACAAGGGTCAGCAACACTTGCAGATCTCAAGAGTTTACTATTAGACTGAAGATGGATTTCCATCAATTGCTCATGACATCCAGTTGTCCCAGCCGTTTCAAAAAAAAAATTATTAAAGAATTGTATTCTCTTTCAGGTGCCATTTTCTGCCTTTCTGTCTTTTTACCTATTTTTTTTGTTGGTTTTTTTTTTTTTAAACTAGAAACAATAGTTAACTTTTTGTGTCCATGTCTTTCTTTGCATTCACACTCTAATGTTCATTATGAAGGAATTTCTGAAACAAATTTCACCACTGTTAAAAGTCACTATAAGTGCAATCCACCAATACACTTATATATTGACATTTTACTCAAAAGAAAAAAAATTGCTGATTAATTTATTAAGATTCAATTTTGATACTGCAGCCTCTGGTTCAAACCTTTTTTCTCAAGTCACAAGCATTTAAGAATGTAACTCAGGTTAATTTAAAACACTCAAGAGAGAAAAGAGAAATCAGTAATGCTAGAAACGAGAAGTAGTTGACTTAAGTTTTGATAGGGCAAGGAATTGGAAAAAGGAAATGCACACTCTTCTTTTATGGTCACTAACTAGGTTTCCAAAACATTTACAATGAAGCCAGAGTATCTTATTATTTGTTTGCAGTAAATAGGGAACAATATCTGCTTTCCTCATACACAGACCACATCCTTGTTCACTATCTTTTTACAGAGTAACAGTAACAGTCTAACAAAGACAGGGCAGCAAAGGGAACAATGTAATTACACTACACAAAAGCAGGTATAAATAGTTCCTTTGCTGCCTATCTTCTGGGGCAAAACCTGAAACAGCAAGTTTGGCTCTTACATAAGACCTAAAAAATCAGGAGGCCACAAAGAGTGTCTCTAAAGAAATACGTGAGGCGTGTAAATTCAAAGGAAGAAACCCCTCGCAGAGCAGAATGTTCCCTTTACCTTAAGAGGAAGCGAAGCAATGAGTAACTTCTCAGCTGCGGGTTATTCTGAAAACAAAGCTGAGTTAAGCAACCCATCCCCTTAAAACACACAGAAAACACAACAATCAGACATGGCACCATCAAGACCTCCATGACAGAAATGACAACAACATTACTGAAATACCCTACAGTAAAAGCCTTGCAATGGCAAGAGATGGATTCAAGTCATCAGCTGCCAGCATCTGATCTTTCCAAGAACATTTAACTCTTACTGCAAGGGAGTTCCTCAAGCAGATGCCAAAAATACCACAGCAAGGACCAGATTTAAACTTATTACAGCACAATGTTGGCTTCCAGTAGGAAAAGCTGTCCTCTTCTGTTAACACTCTGCCTTTTCTTTGGCTTATGAACAAAGGAAAACATATTCACACAGTCTTTCCGCACCTGAGAACCTATTTCTAGAATGGTGGTTGTAAATGAGGAGAGTCTGTCTGCTAAAACAGCATTTCTACAATCCAAATCCACTCTAGAGGGAGAGTCTTTGTCCAGGCTGAAGTCAATATGTTCTTACATTGGTTTAATAAGCTTACTTTTATTTTTGGAATTAGTTACCAGCAAACAAAATACAGCAAGAAAATGTTTACTTCATAAAGCCTCCAAGAAATCAATGTTTTCGATTTTGAACCTGATGCTGTTACAGCCAGGAGGTCCATTACCCAAAGCAGGAGTTTCAGAGCACTCTTCTTTTTCCTTGGACATATACAGGGTTGAAGAAAACAATGTTCTCCAGTTTCAGTAAGGCAAACGTCTCCAAGCCCTACTTCTCATTACCCAACATTTGGAATTAAATCAATACCACTGTACATCACTGTGGTTTCAACAAACACCGAATATGCGAGACACCTTCATCACAAAGTGTTGTATGTACAACAAACATTAAAGTAACAAAACCTGGGAGGCTGACACCAGGAATCAGGCACTTATTCTTCCTGTCCTTCTGCCCTCCAGAGGCTGGCACCCCCAGACAACCCAGCCTAGACAATATCCAAACCTCTTTGACAGTGCTCCTCTTCCTCTCATCACTGACAGAACAATGTTAGGTGGCAAAAATGTGGCATTTAAACAGATCTTGGATATAGCTATCTTCCTTTTAAAGGAAGATCTCCTTTTTAGGCTATACAAAGAAGCAATCAAACACATACTTTCAAGTAGTTGTGCTGCTTCAGTTCTCCCTATTCCATTTTAACTTAGCTGTGGAATCAGAGGAACGTTAGGAAAATATCAATCTAGATGTTGTGCCGGTTCATTAGACTCTTTTAACCAAGAAGAGCATTGCTTCCCAAACCTAAAAGACCAGGTTATCTTTGTAAAGTTAATACAAGCAAAAAAATGTCTCATCTCAAAATCTACTGATGTGCTTTATCAGCTGCAGATGAAGGCACTGCCTTCAGTTAAATCTGCAACCAGACATATTTTAAAATCCTATAGGCAAACACAACTGGCTGGGAAAGTCAATCAGGTTTAAAATCTGGCTCTGCAGGAATGCAATATTTGTGTCCAATGTAGAGTACACAGCCCTACGATGTGTAAAGACAGATGTCGTAAGTAACACATAGCTGAGATGTTTTCATTCCTATGATTTCTTAAATTCCTTTTAAAACAGGTGGTCAACTCACTGAGAAAATCTATTTCTGGATGTTACCCTCAAACATGCTAGCTGGGAACCTGTTCTAAATTAAGATAAAAAGATGCTAGATTAAAAAGTATTAGAACTAGATTACCTAAGGTCAACTGTTCCCAGAGACTTAATTTACAGAGCAGTGTGTTCTCCACCACATATAAGCCTTTCAAACTTCACACAGACTACAGTAAAGAGTAAATTACAACTGCCCAGAGGTGCACTCTTATGTGAAAGGTTCTCCTATGGCGTGGCAGAGGAAATACAACTGCATAGGGAGAACAACCACATCGGTCTTCTTTCCATTACTGAGAACTTTTGCTTGTTTTTCAGTGAACAGCCTTACATTATTCATCATTTATCCCACCTACAGACATTACATCATATTAAAAACACAATACAGGCAGGACACCTAATACTCCAAAGAATAAAATCTATTTTTCATCACTTTTCAAAAGACACATGAACTCAAGGTTTCACATTTCCTTCACCCTGGTACCAACTTTCAAACATACTAAGGTGACGACAGGATTTGCCCTTCCTTGTGGCTCTCCCAAAACAGGGCTCTTGGATTTGCAAAATCCAAATTATTTGCCTTACAGAAGTAGACTCATTAGATCACCTTGCAAATGGCACCAATACAGAAACACTCCTTGAACTGAAATCAGTTGAAAATTTTAATTGCTAAAGACATCAGCTTTAAAGAAAGTCTGCTGAAAATGAGACTGTCAGTTTTCAAACAAGGCACATTTCAAGACTTTTTTGTGTGTGCAACAGCAGCAGCTCACACAGTGTGGTTTTTTGCACAAACAAAAAAAAACCTCACAGACAAAATTTCTGACACCTGGGAACGAGTAGGATCTAAGCCACTGCTCTTAAGAGGACTATCCAGAAAAGTTCTAAATATTTTGAATCCTTGTGAAAGGGTTAGTGTGTCACTGTGCTGAAACACTCACAAAGAAGTAGTTTAAGTTGTCAAACAGCAAAATAGCACAGAAAGGAATGAACATTCTGTCGAAAAAGATAATGAGGATCTGAAGGAAGATTATGTCTCTGAGTACAGTGAAAAACAACCAGACCAAGCATCAGTTTCTTCACCACTAGGTTTCCAACTGATACCAGCACAGATCTGCAAGGAGAGCTCCATGAATATTTCAAGAGGAAAGGGCAAAGAGTTGACTGAAGTCCATCTAAGCTGTTGTATTTTTTCCACCGTGAAAGACAAGTCTTTGCGAAGTACTGAAAGTTTCAGAATATTACTCGATGCAATTAAGATGTTAAAATGCTCAATAAGTTATTAGAGGAAATTTTTCAAGTAGAAATGTAAGATCACATTGCTTTCATCAACAGAATTACTTAACTGTGTATAACTCAAAATTTTACAGCCTATTAAATCCTTTGCTAAACAAAACCGTGACCTGGACAAAACTAAAATACATAAAAGAATAAAACCAAACTGATGCTGAGCTCCTTCAATTGCTTACTTATAAACAAATTAAGGAAGTAAAAGGAAGAGGTCATACTTTCACACTGCCTTAGAAGGTCATACAATGTGTACTTCATGCAAATATCATGTGGAATGAAAACACCATAGCCACATTAGTTTCTCTGCATCACTTCATATTTTTAAGCTTAAAGTCTCATATTTTCACATTTAGGCTACTTTTTTTCACTGATATGACTGTTTCAAAAAACCCACAACCCCTCAGTAGTCACAGCTACTTCACCTCTTCCCCAGGGTCTCACAATTAATGTTGTATTTCTCCAGGTACAGCTCCAACTTCAGGAGCAGGAACCACTACCCATGCGTTAGCTGCCAACTTCTGTGCTGACAACACAACTGAGCATTTTCATGCTTAAAGTAGGCTAATTAGCTTTCCAAGTCTAGTTCATATGTCCAGAGAATAACACAAGGAGGAAATACTTTTAATTTTGTTCAGTCTCCAAGGACCGGTCCAGTTAAAAAGCAGCATCCATCAAACTCACTTTGCCATGGACTCAACAGCTGAAAAATTATTCCTAATGAAGCACGATGGGCTGTAAATCACGCATGGAAACTAAACTCACACGACCGACGCAGTGCAGCTCCTGTCAACAATGCTCCTCTACTCACTCTGTTTACGAACAGATGTTTGTTAAAGGAGCATTAAACTCCTGAAGGTTTCAGTTTCTGTGCTGAAGCTGGGAGGAAGGGGCTGTCACCATCGTGAGGCCAATTTACTGACACCTCGAAGGAATCCCAGGGTTTAACCCTTTTTTTTTTAAGGCATTGTCTTCTCTAAGGAAAAAAAAAAATATTTTGGTTCATCAAATAGACACTTATAATGGTAAACTGAAGCGTCAGGACCTAATAGGCATTTGAGTAACTACCCCATTTTAGAATGATATTGCTTCTTAAAAAAAAAATAAAAATCATAATTATGATGACACGTTGAAGCAGAGTTACCTCCAGAAGCATTTAGCGACTGACATGCTTTAAAAGAGAAAGGTCTTCAGGAAAAGCCGAGCACACAGGACAGGTTAACTTACTGTACCACATATCCCTGATTCCTCTCTCCCTCTCTCAGCTGAACCCCAGGACACCGCGGGGCACCCTGCGCTGGGGCCCCGCCGAAGGACAAAGCCGGGACGAGCCGAGGGAGCGGCGCCTCAGCGAGGGGGACCCGCGGGGCTCCCCCCTGCTCTGCCCTGCCCGGCCCCGCGGGGCCCGGCCCGGCCCCGCCGCCCTCCCCCGAGGGCGAAGGGGAAAAGGACGGCGCTGCCCCGCCAGGCCCCGGCCGCCGCAGCCCCGCCGAGGGTTCCCGCTGCCCTTTCCCGGCCAGGCCCGGAGCGGACGAGCCGCCCCGTCACCGTCTCTTACCTGCGGGCTGCGCGAGGGGCGGCGGGGCCCGGGCGGGCATGGCTGCGGGCGGGGAGGGGGACAGGGAAGGGGGGGGGACAGGGAAGGAAGGGGAGAGGAGAGGGGGCCGCGGCCGGTTATCTGCGGCCTCCCGCGGCAACCGCCATGGAGGGGGAGCCGCTGTGGGCGACAGGAACCGCGTCGCTGCGGCCCGGCCCCCTCCGGCCGCCGCCTCCTGCCCCGCCACCGCCCCCCGGCCTCCCGGCGCTCCCCGCGCCGCCGCCCCCGCGCCGCGTCACGTCCGGCCGGGCCGGCGAGCGGGGACAGCGAGGGCAGCCAGTGCTGCAAATAAACGAATGAAACGAGCGTGCTGTGTGTGTCTGTGTGTTTTGTGTGCCCTGTGTGCCCTGTGCTCTGTCTTGGAGCACACGGGGTCCCAGAGCGGATTGGGTGGAAAAGGACCTTAAAGGCCGCCTGGTTCCGACCGCGAGCAGGCGCGTGTTAAAATTTAGAACCACAACGTGCAGAGCCTGCCATTTATCCCTCGGCCGTGGTTAACTGAGCTCCGCACGGCGGTTCCAACGCGCTGGCGAATCGCGATAATAAAACAGCGAGTGGAGCGTGATATCAAAGGTTTGTTGAAGAATCACGGAATTAATTAGGTGGGAAAAGGCCTCTGAAATCACCGAGTGCAACCTGTGACAGAACACCACTGTGTCAACTAGGCCATGGCACTGAGTGACATGTCCAGCCTTTCTTTCCTCAAACACCTCCAGGGGCGGTGACTCCACCACCTCCCTGGGCATCCCATTCCAGTGTCTAATCACCCTTTCTGTGAAGAAATTCTTCTTGATGTCCAACCTAAACCTCCCTTGGCACAGCTTAAGACTGTGTCCTCTTGTCCTGTCACTGGTTGCCTGGGAGAAGAGGCCGATCCCCACCTGGCTACAACCTCCTGTCAGGTAGCTGTGGAGAACAATAAGGTCACCCCCGAGCCTCCTCCTTGCTTCCTCCAGAGGCCGTATCTACACACACACACCCCCCCACCAGGTATTTAAGTACTCAGTAGTTTGGCTGAGGGAAGGCCATTTGCAGAACTTTTCACGTTTGAGATAGGTTTGTGGAATAAAAATGCCTTTAAGAGTAATTACAATTAATGCAATAATTTAATAAGCAGTAGAAGGCTTTTGTGAAGCATGGGGGAATTATATTGTTAATGCAGTGTTTCTGTGACGTTAGGAATCCTGTTACAATAGCTGAACATACTCATGGGTGACTATTAACAAGGCTGTATGATTAATTCTCTATTATTTCGCCGCCTGGTGGCTGTTCCCTTTTTTTCCATCTTAGCGTCAGAAACACAAGAGTAAAGCTTGTGCTGACCTGGCAGGACAGAAGGAGAAGCATGGGGGAATAGGAAAGAAGGTAATTTAGCAGTCTTTGACCTTCAACCAGTGTACAACAATGTGTTTTACAAACTGTAAAGGTACAGAGAAGATCCTGTAAAAGCAGTTAAATAATTTGTTGTAAAGCAACAGACAAACTAGAGCTTTTTTTTGGATATCTGGCAGTAGCCGTGAAGTTCCAGGGTCCCAAAGTATACCTCAGTGTGTGGTGCTAGCCCACGAAGAATCATTTTCCATTCCAGCTGTGTTTAATTGGTGGTCATTGGCTATGAGTGTTAATCACCCTATTGTAAATAATATAATTAGAGGAGGTAAAATAATAATTACCTTCTCTTTTACAGCTGCTGTATCAATCATTTGAATGATCATACGGAATAACACGCTGCCCGTAGACTCCACAGACAGCAACACGAACCCTCGTGTTTCCAGAAAAATCAGATTCATTACCTGGTGTGCAAAAAGCCAATAATTACACACTAGACAGAGACTTGATTGATTACTTATTTTGGAGTTGTGCAAGCCTGGGTGCTCGCTGGCGTTCCACAAATCAAGCACGCCAACTATCAAAACTTTTTACTATTTATACATTTTACCAAAAAAGGGAATTAGTGTTCATTGGATATATGTTCTCTTATTAATTAGTGCTCTGTCTTCTATTGATTAATGACTCTTTAGCTTCTCAGGCTATTTAATCCACATGCTCAGTCTTTCTCTTTTTTGGGGTTGGTGTGTTTCTTGGATCAGTGGTCTCCGAGTTGTGGTCATGATCTGCCCCTGCCAGAATTACCTTTTACCCTGTCAGAGCTGATCCAGCACAGTTGCTGAGTTGGCTTTATTAGTTTCTTCCTTATCTTGGGACTTCTGCCAAATGTCCTTGTGGCCCCCAAATCTTGCGTTCTTTGTGTCTGCTATCAGTGGTACATCCTCCTTCCCAGGCTTTGTTAACCTCCCTCTAGGTCTGAGATTGTTGAAGCATATCCAAACCTAAACCTTAACAAGGCGATTCTACCCGCAAGTAATTAGTTTTTCTAACACCTGGACATCACTTAGAGCTTACTTGTTAGCTGTGATCTGTTTAACGGATTAAGTCTCCCTTCTTGTTGATTAGGCTTGAAAGTATACAAAGATCAAACATCAAAGAACATCCTTTCTTAAGAAAATTCCACATATTCCACTTTTTACAACACTAGCACCTAAAAAAAAAATAGTAAAGCCCATGTGCAAAAGTCCAAAACCACAAGCACAATCATGTGCCTCAGAAAGAGGGCCAGAAAGATCAACAGTGTCAGTAATTAGGTTCTAGAGTAGAAGGAAATTTTTAAAGTAAAATTCCCACATGATTTGCGGAAGTGGCTCATATCCTAAGCTACAAAGAAAGGCAGAAAATCCCTCCAAATAGTCCCTGCCAGTCTAACCAGAGGAAAATTTTCTTTTCTATCTTTCTCAGTAGTATTTAGAATGTTCTAGGACCTGAAGCTTTAATCAATATGCAGTTATGAATACATAAAATTCATTTAACTTGAATGTAGGATCAGACAAGAGGTAAACATTTCATATATAAAAAAAAGAAAGTGATATTCACTTAGACATAGTGTGAATGATTGAAAAGATGTGTGGGATTTCTTTAGTCATTCCTCCATAAGCTTTGCTGGTTCAGGGAGATTACATTTGCTTGAGAAGGCAGACTGACTCTTTATAATAGCATTAGCCCTATTATGTATTAGTTCTGTGAAATGGAATTCATGGCTTACAACACTAATTTCAAGGTTATATTTTTAACATATGAAACTTTCCTTTATAGAATTGCATGGATTGTAAACACTGTGTCTTATTTGGAGATGATTCTAGCATGGTATTTTATCCATTTTCAAACATATGGTGAGGTGTTTTTAAAGCGTGTACTTCCAGGCCATTTATTTCCTTACAGCATGGTGAAAAAAAGTCGTAATTTCAATAGACCCATCTCAATTTTACTATAACTCATCTCAAGGAAGCCCTTCTGCGTGGTGCAATAGAGGTTTTAAATCGAGCAGTTCTGGTCTTAGTAACTCCGAGGTTGAGCCTTGACTTGTTGGCTGCGGCAGAGCAGCTTTATCAATCGCTGCTACTGAGTCCTGAACTGCCAGGAGAGGGCGCAGCCTTCCCAGAAGTCTCAGATGGAAAAAGGTCTCGTGGTGTGTCAAGATGATTCAGAAAGGCTCTCCCAAAAACCTGCGTGGTCTGGAGACTCAGACACTCCTCCTGGGTTGGGAATTTAGGATGGCAGGGGTAACTTGTTATGGTCTACATCATGTCCTCCATAAAACTTAATAATTCATAATTCTCAAAAAATTGAGTATGTAATATTTACAGGGAAAAAAATTTAGCTTTTAATTTTTCATTTTGAAGTTTACAACATGGTTCCTGAATGTAGATTTTAGTTATACTATAAGCTGTACCATATATTGTGTAGTGTGGTGCAGAATATCTTCTGAAATATGTTGGGCTGTTAGTAGTGGATAGTGCAGCTCTTTTTCTTTTTTATTTCAAAAATACATATAGTACAACATGGCTCCTGGCAGTGCAAGATATTTCTGCCTTCCCCACTCGGTGGGGAAGAAAGTTGCTCTAACCAAAGACTAGATAAATCTCCAAACTTCAAGCAGTTTGCTTCCTTCTATGCTGTATCTGGCAACGCTGCTGAGCAGAAACTAGATAGTCAAGAAATTATCCTGCTTGATTTTTTTTTTTTTTAATTTACAATTGAATCAGACATTAAAGAATTGAAATTATCCATAAAACTAATTTAAAATCATCTTTGGAGACCCTGACAAATTAGAGGACTGGGCGATCACCAGCCATATGAAGTTTAACGAGGGTAAGTGTCGGATTCTGCACTTGGGATGGGGCAGCCCTAGATGTACAGGCAGACTGGGGAATGAGAAATGAGATGCTGGAAAGCAGCGCTGTGGAAAGGGACCTGAGGGTCCTGGTCAGAGGCAAATTGAATATCAGTCAGCAATGCCCTGGCAGCCAGGAGGGCCAACCTGGGAGGCATCAGGCAAAGCATCGCCAGCCGGGTGAGGGAGGGGATTGTCCTGCTCTGCTCTGCACTGGGGCAGCCTCACCTTGAATATTTTGGGCACTACAATATGAAAAAAGACATTAAGCCATTAGAGAGCATCCAAAGGAGGGCAGTAAATATGGTGAAGGCTCTGGAGGAGAAACCGTATGAGGAGCGGCTGAGGTCACTTGGTCTGTTCAGCCTGGAGAAGAGGAGATGGAGGGGAGACCTCATTGTGGTTTTCAACATCCTCACAAGAGGAAGCGGACCAGTGACAGGACTCGAGGAAATGGCATGAAGCTGAGTCAGGGGAGATTTAGGTTGGATATTAGGAAAAGATTTTTCACCCAGAGGGTGGCTGGGCACTGGAAGAGGCTCCCCAGGGAAGTAGTCACATCACCAAGCCTGTCTGAGTTCAAGAAGTGCTTGGACAACACAACGTCTCAGGCACATGGTGTGATGTGTTCTGTGCAGGGCCAGGAGCTGGTCTTGATGATCCTGTTGGGTCCCTTCCATCTCAGCATAGTCTATGATTCTGTGATTCTATGAAACCATTGCAATTCATCTTCACAGAGCTTTTAGGCTTTTTCCCATCCTGACATGAAAATGAATTGGCACGTTTCTCTGACATGTTTTTAATTCAGTAAAATTGCATTTATCTGAGACATGTATAGCTGAAATAACCCTACTACTGCATTAGCAAGCAGAAAGAGCTTTTCTGACTGAATTCACCAATGAACCTCGAAAGCTTTACATGAAAATTTTTTGTGGCTGTCGTTTCATAACGTGGGCATTGTCAAAGCTAGCTGAATGAATAATATGTGCTTTCTGCTGGCTTCTAAATGGACATCAGTTACTAAAAGAAAAATCCTGCAGTTACTGTTAGCTGAGTTAAACAAAGGTGCAGCTGAGCAAAGAGTGAACTTACTAAAGCAACCTGTTACTAAATTACACTGTCCTTTGGCGTTGAAAGATGCTAAAACAGATCTATGAGCAGTGGATGCTTGTTTCTTTGAGGAGTGGTTGTTGCCTTGAACTCCACCCCAAATCTGCACCCTAAGTGGTGGTCTCTGTTTCCTTGCAGGACTGGTCCCCCTCAAAGCTTTTCAGAGGCTCTGGGATACTCTAGTAAATATCCCAAATCCCATGTCTTCCGCATCATTGCTACTCCTTTAGCATTGACCTCTGGGCATGCAGAATGACCAGGCACTGGTTTCTCTTGTTTTGGTTATCCAACAAAGGTGTTTCAGCTTTTCCCAGCTCCTCAAGGAAAGGACTGTCTCCATCTGTACTAGTTGCAGTGGCATGAAGTATAAAGCATTGTAATGTATGTTTTAGATGGAACAAAGAGATCTTCTGTTTGGAGTGCAAGTTTGTTATTACTTTTTACAAATCTCCTTGGCTACCTGTACTATGTACTATGTAGTCATAGTACAAAAGTGAGAAGGCATTGCTACATCAGCAGCCCGTTCTCTTGTGATTCACAGGCCATTAAAAAGTCCAGAACTGTCCTTAAACAAGCCTGAATGCGTTAACTGCAAAGAACCCTGTGTAGTTACAGAAAACAGATGAAATGGCAGTTATTTTAGAAGTTTCTTACATCTGAATATAGGTTCTTTGTGTTTTGGCTTAGGCTTATTTGAGCAAGGATAGGGTTGTTGCCATTCAACAGTGTTTGTTGGGAGGGTGTTTTTTTTGTTTGTTTCGATTGGGTTTTTTTTGCTTGGTTTTGTTTGTTTGCTTGTTTTTTTCTTTTAAGGAACTGCTTTCTGAGTCTTGACCATGTTTGCAGCTGATCTGGAGCGTCTAATGAACATGAAGGCTCACATTCCTGCCATATGAGGGCTACCCAGTGGATCAACCAGATCATGAATGTCAAAACAGCCCCACCTTACCTGCCATGGTCTAGACCACATCCTCCAAGTGGTAGAAGTTAATGACTTCAGTGTGGCAATACTATGTGTATACTTGACCTCAACCTATTTTTATACATAGCTCATCATCAGCCTGTGCAAAGTGTATTTTAGTGTGTGTACAGATTGATGGTGGTAAAGCTTGTCAGCAGAGTCAATAGCCAAACCAAGGTCTAACAATACTTGCTTCTCCTAGAGGATGGTATTGTGTGAGTACCTCAGCTGTCAGCAGGAAAGCAGGATTTCTAGTGCCCTCAGTAGCAAAGCTTTCCAGTGCAACTAAATATTTTTTTTTAATAAATGTAGAAAACCATTAAGAAAAGAAATCAAAATTATTCATTTTGCCTTTAAGAGGCATGGCTTGTGAGCTTTTTACATTTAAGATGAAAAGTCCTCAAAATGGTTAAGACCATTTTTCTGTTTTAATGAACTAAT
Source organism: Pipra filicauda (assembly GCF_003945595.2). Classification (NCBI taxonomy): domain Eukaryota; kingdom Metazoa; phylum Chordata; class Aves; order Passeriformes; family Pipridae; genus Pipra; species Pipra filicauda. The sequence goes on from NW_024103540.1 coordinate 1,182,718, forward strand.
TTATTTATTGGACAAAGGCGAGTTGATTTCCATAATCATCCTCCTTCCTTGTGCGTCAGCTCCTCTCTGTGACGACAGGAGTCAAGAGGCTCCGAACACCCATCAGGAAATTCCAAAGTCCAAAGTACTTACTCTGTGTATGTGATAGGCACTATTACAGCAGTCTCTTGCACACTGAGCTGTGCAGGGTAGTAGCATATATGTTCTGTAATCTCTATTATCATCTATTTTAAGACCTTTTCATTTCTAAGGCATCTTAGAATTTGGGAATGTGTTGTTTGTTTGGTTTTTTTGAGGTTTAGGAACACCGAAACTTACCTCTACAGCTGGTTTTTTTGTATATATTTCAGAGGACTTGCAATATCCTGTTGTAATCACACAAGTTCACTTCTGTATGTCAACACAGTCAGTGAAATTCAAGTGCCAGATTCAGATATTTTGATCAAGTTTTCCTCACAAACCAATGTTGTGATGCTTATCAATAAAAATAATTTGAGAATTTTTTTACAAAGATCATGTCCTTTTCTCTTTACAGTGAATGACAAAATGTCCATTAAGTATAAATGAAAGTAGGATTCAGTTCCAGGTTTTAAAATGTAAATGGGTGAGGTTTTTCTGAGCTAATGACAACTTCTGTCTCAAATGCAACTGATACGCAAGGAAAGTGGTTCCTTTCACAGATATTTGTCAAAATCCTTCTCGTCTTTCAGACTCATATCTGATGCTTTGTTTCAGTACCACATATGCCAAATTTATCTTCTATAATATTTTTCTGCAGTAGGTTTGTTTTGTTGATCTACGTTCATTGAGATGCAAAGCATCTGGGATGTAGGCACAGAACAAGGCTAGATCTCGGAAAAACAGCATTGCTTTCTTGAAAGCTCTTACACAAGAAATATGTGAGATTTGCCATACCTGATCCTAAACTACCTGACAAGGCTGTTGTCATAAGCAACAAGACAGAATCTAGAGAGAAAATACTGTGCTCCAGATAGCTACAATGTGTTTGAGTGATAACAGAAGTACTGTCAGCCACAGGAATCCTGCATGCAATCGACCCTTGGCTGCACCAGCAGTCAGGGTGAGCCCCTCAGGTGGAGGGATCTGTTAATCTCTGTGTCATCCCCTGCTGTTGTCTCACAAGCAGAAAGAAAAGAGGCAAGAGTGAATGCCTGACATTTGTACTAGGAGCAGGCAGAGTGGGGGAAGGAGCGGGCGGAGGGGACTGTGGAGAACAGGTCAGGGAGGGAAACAGCAGGATGACAAAGGCAAGCACAGAGACAGTGGGGCAGATGAGGAGATGAAAAGTCCAACCTCCACCCCTTCAATAACCAGAATCAGTCAGAGATCTCTGGAGAGCAGCTGAACCAGCTCTGTTTCCGTGAGGAGAGCTAGGAAAGATGAGATTAGGTAAATCCAGGTACCTGAGCAATCTGTTTAAATTCATTAGACCCTGAGAAGAAACCCTCTTTTCTACATCATGGCTAGCTGGGTTTTAGTGCTGGGAAACGGATGCTGTCTCTCAGTCACGTTCTTGGTTCTAGAAAGCAAATATGATCCCATCAGGCTTACATGGTGTCACTGATGTACTCTGCAGGAGCCCTTGCCAGGATGTGCCTCCCCTCACCATTCTTTGCATGTCTGCACCAACCATACAGTTTAAGTGCAGCCTGTGGCATTTCCAGGGAGCAGTGAGCTGCAGCCACCCCATCTCTAAGCTTATTGAACTCAAGGGGTCTGCATTAGTGATGAATTTGTCTCACAGCTTTCAGTTTTTAACCCCTGAGATTAAAAAAATTTTCATTTTATAGGGTCTAGGGCTTGTTGCAAGGAGCCTTGATTCTCAGCACAAGCTGATTGCCAAATGTTTCAAAGGAGAATCTTTTGTCTTGATTTCACTGCCTTTATCGAATTGTTTATAATGTAGGCCACAGGGTCTTTTCTGTCTGCTCAATCGGATGTAGGTCAGCAGTTCAGTGGATTTAAATGAAAGACTGATGGCCAACCTCCAATTGGTTTGCATGGAAATGGCATTAGGCCAATTGCCCAGTTGTGGAATGTTATAAGAGCAGAACAGACATAATTATTTCCAAATTTGGCCACAATCCATATTTTATCCATATTTATCCATATTTTGCTGCAAATGGTCTTGTCTCCTTTGGCAAGAAATCCCCTGGGCAGAGAGCATATCCTTAGTAACTCACTGTTCTTGTACTGGGTATATACCACTGTATCATACTGGGTGGAGTCTCCAACAAGTTCTCCTCTCTGGAAAGGCCAAGATGCATGACCCTTGCTAGTGATGCAGCTGTCTTCCAAAATCAGACCTCCGTCTCCTTGGCAGCCTGTCTCAAACGTTGCAGTTTATGAGATCTTCCACTGTTCTCTGAGCAGCAACTAATTCTTGATACAAAACCTGTTGGCGATGGCCTGGGTTTTTTGAGGAACAAAGACTTCTGTGCATATCATCCTGTGGAGCAGGAGGGAGTTCCAGGAGCACTGCAAAGATCTCCCACCAGTCAAATGCTTGTTCTTCTTATTCAAAGAGGTGGTGGGATGTGAACCAGCTTTTGTTCAAAAATAACGTAGCCATTTTAGCACACGACTGGCCCCCCCCAGCATGTCCTCTTGTACCTTCTGGGATCATTTTTCCTGAACTGTGCTGATGGAACTCAATTGCTGTCAGATGGCCCTTCACAGGGTTGCTTCAGGGGTGAGGAAGATGTAGACTGAACCTGCTGGGGTAGTTGTCACAAACTGACCTATTCTCCTCTTGCTCGTAGCCAGCCAGTAACGGATGGATGGTGTATCCACTTCGTGGCTGCTGATCCATGAGTCTTCTGATCTGCTTTCTGTATAAATGTCTTCAGATGCAGTTTGACAGCAGGTTACACTGAGAAGATTTTTCCACTCTGCAGTTCTACATTATCAAGACATGCTTAAATTATCCTACAGGCTGTGCCTTCAGAGAGGCCTGTGTTACTTACACATCCCTGGTTTTGACTGATGATTTATACACCCTTACTAGCTAGGCCACTTCTCTGGAGAGTCCACCTTTCTCAATCTGACAGAGATGCAGGCAGACAGAGCTACAACGCTGTGCTACATAGAAGAAACCCAGGGCGATAACCTGCTACAGAGCATGACAGAGAGTCACCGCGTGCTCGAGTTTGCCTTGGAGCTGGTTTGCTTTTACAGTGCTGGACCAGTTTCCTCTGAGTCAGATTCTGTTATATGCACACTGTTGTGGTGCCTTTAATTCAGTTTAAGAGTGGATCAGATAGGTTTCTTCCCCCTTCACAATTATTACTTTATTATTGCTCTGTTTTTTAACATGTATCCTGGTTGCATCGCACAGCTACAAGCATGCCCCAGGGCCTGCTGCAGTTAAGCGTCTGTGGTGTGTTTTGCTCTCTTGATTGTATAGAAGGAGTCATCACTGCATTATAAACTTATCTCTGTAGCTTTTCAAGGCTCATTCTTGCCTGTGGGAAACCTTCATGTGTGAAAAGTGTCAGATTTTCTGTGGGATAGGCTGGACGGTTACACCCTGAGCTGTATCTTGCCATTTCTTTCCCTGCACTGGAACTGATAAGATTGAGCAGCAGATAGGAATAGATTAGAGCTGTGTTGGACCCCAGTCTAATACTGGCTCTAGGTAAGCCTTGCAGTGGTCTCCAGGTTCCCCTTGGAAGTCAAATATTATGATGTTGAATGAGTGAATTCCATGAAGAACGGGAAACAATCTCTGCAGTTGTGGCAGCTAATGTGTAGCATTTGTGTGAACTAATTTGAGTACTAATTTTATTCCTGTGAGTTCCTTTTGATCTAACACCTTGATGTTGAATTAAACCATTTCAGCTCCCAGAAAAGAAAAATGACCACCACAGGACCTTCACTGGTGCACAAAGGTGCTGTTTGTGCTTCCCATTGCACTGGTACTGCTCAGCTATGAAAGACCAGAATCACTGTTTTTACCGAGGCAATGGTTGCTAGAAGAGAGGGGTCTCCCTAGGGATGGTAGGTGATAAGTGGCTCTGTTGGTAGAATGCAACAAGCTCTAGTGATATCTACCTAACACACATATGTAGGCTTTGGACTCATTGGCATTAAAATAATTTTGAAGATTGGGAATAAATCTATGTGGGACTGCCTGTATGAATTTACACTTTTTTTGTAAAGGACAAAAAGAAAAACAGATGCCTGTTTTTTTTATGATTAATATTGCTTGTCTGCATGAAGATTATTTTCTCTGAGGCTTTTATGCATGGTCTTTTACAGCTAATGGGCTGCTCCCATGTAAGATTCTTCCAGAGGATACCGCAGAGGAGCCAGCTGCAATTAGAACCAAGAAAACTGTGTCCCAGTCCTTCTTTGTAATCTCATTCTTTAACTTCCATTATCTTTAAATTACATCCTTAGTGCTGTCACTCTGACAGAGTAGGATCACCCTTGCCTTGATCTTTGCCCATGAAAAGTTTAGTATAGCCCTAATCTAATTAGGAATCTGAGGGTTTTCTCCTCATTTCCTTGGGGTGTATTAAAATGGATTATCCTGATATGGAGACTGTAAAATAGGCATAAGTAAAAAAAACCCAAAATATTCAGGCACTGTTTATGCTCCAAAGACTTCACCATCCTAAATGCCACTGGCAATACAAAATACCTGTGAATGCAAAGCGTTGTATTCCTGAAGTCTTCAGGTTTAACAAAATGAACATAGCATTGTCCCTTGGTTGCTGCAGTCCATTAGAGCCTGTAGCCCCAAATCTTTGATCAGTCTTTAGCTGGACAAAGTACACAAGGAATTTGAAGTGAGTTAGAACACATCAGGACTCCTGAGTTTAGCTAAGACTGCATATAAAAATAATATTGTCTTAGAAAGTGAAAAGCCTGTGTCCTGCATCTGCTGAGCAAGGGGTTTCAATCCAATGTTTTTTTCCTGTGTGCTGGCAGATTCACAAAATAGGATGCATTCTGACTGCAGCTAAATAAACAGCTGGAGGAGTGTTGTCTCTGTGCAGAGCCACAGGACTGTTCCCTTTCCGTTTTCGGGCGCTCTGCCCATTCCCCATCCTTTGTAAAGGCTCTGGCCTTGTGGGAGGGCTCACGTACATGATCTGAGACTGAGCTCAACTAATGGTTTCTGTCCCATTCCCCCACAGGGCATCACTTAATACCTGGTATGTATACATTCTGGTAAAGCACTCCAAAATAGGCTGAATCAGACTTTATGTAGCTAGTGGTCATTCACCCATCCCTGGCGTTTGGCCCCTTTGGAGTCAAAGGAGGGGATCGTCCTGCTCTAGTCTGCACTGGTGCAGCATCACCTTGGGCACTACAATACAAAAAAGACACTAAACTGTTAGAGAGCATCCAAAGGAGGCCACAAGGATGGGGAAGGGTCTGGAGGGGAAGCTTTATGAGGAGCAGCCGAGAGCACTTGGTCTGTTCAGCCTGGAGAAGAGGAGGCTGAGAGGAGACCCTCGGTTGTGGTCTTCAACATCCTCATGAGGGGAAGCAGAGGGGCAGGCACCAACCTCTTCACTCTCGTGACCAATGACAGGACTTGAGGGGATAGCATGAAACTGAATCAGGTGAGATTTAGGTTGGATACTAGGAAAAGGTTCTTCACCCAGAAGGTGGTTGAACATTGGAACAGGCTGCCCAGGGAAATGGTCACAGCACCAAGCCTGTCTGAGTTCGAGAAGAATTTGGACGATGCTCTCAGGCACACGGTGTGATTCTTGGGATGTCCTGATGATCCTAATGGCTCCCTCCAGCTCAGCATGTTCTATGATTCTATGCTAAAATGGTAAGCTATGCACAAAACTGGCAAGGCAAAGCAGCTCAGGTCAGATTTGTTTGCTGCTGTAACCTCCTCAACATCTGTGGAGTACCAGCATTTTTTCCTCTACATTCAAGAGTAGGAGTCCACCAAGGAATGAAGGTTGAATACTGAAACGTTTATCACTTCCAGTTCTGTTTGTAAAGAAACCCACCAGCCAAGAGCTACTGTGTATCTTCAGTTCCAAGAAGGCACTGCTCTGTGCCTTCCTATATATATCCCAGTGCTGAAAAATCCAAAAAGGACAGTGACAAAAAAATTTACCCTCTTCCGTTTAAGAAAAGTGATAAATCTGCTCTCTTGAAATACAGTTCTGCTTTATCTGGTTTTACTTTTAGTGGAAAGGGAGGCACACAGTGTTTTCTTATTGCCACCTGTTTCTGGCAATTCGAGACCTGCTTGCAAGCCACTTAAAGTTCCCGTAACCAATAATTACTTTGGATCTGGCTAATAAGAAACTCTGCTCTCAGCAGTATGGAAAGTAATTAAAAATAAATAAAGGTCACATGTTTATAGAGCCCTTCCCACACTATTAGCATTGCTATTTGATAGAGTGTACTGTTTCTTACTCCTGAGTGTAGAAGATGCTTGCACTGCCTGTGGAATGCTGAAGAGTGATGTTGTGCAGGTGCTCCCCAAGTGCCTTGACTTCTTCCGGGGCTTTTTATTCATATCTCTTTCCAAGCCTGACAAGACAGGTGAACCCCTGTCAAATTTGCAAGAGACTTCTTTATTGTGTTAGTTATGCATAACCCTCTGCCTTCAGCACTGAAAGCTTTTGCTGGTTTTCATTTTCTTAGGGTGGTAGTTTCTTTCCTATTAACAGCTGCTAAAGGAAACATCTGGAGTCACCCATCTGTGGCCTGTTGTTTCCTGTTGTATATACCTTTTTTTCTTAATTTCAAACACAGGGTGTGTATGTGTGTGAAAAGGAGATCAGGCATCTACATTTGGGTGTTTGGTAGGAAGTGAATGTCCTCAAGGTTCTTGTATAATCACTGGAGCAAAGGCCTCTGGAAAACCATTCAGGGCATCAAAATTCTCTCTGCTAAATCATCCTCTGGAGAAGCATCTCTCTTTCCACTGCCTATAGGGGGAACCCACAGAGACCAGACTGAATTACTACTGAAAGGCTTCCAGTTTTCCCATTAATGTCGTCACTCAGCTCCCCTGAGCAAAAAAAAAATTGCACCAAACAGCACTTTTAAATCCTCACCCCAGGAAACTGTTGACACATGTTCGAGTCACTCTACCACCTTCTCCCAACAAATGCATGTGTAATTTTATTTGTGTACGCTGGTTACAAGTTGCTGTGGAGGTTTTGGCATGCTGACATATACCTGCATGCCAGCCGTCACAGCCTGTGGCTTCATGGCCGTATATGGAAGTTCACCTGTGAAGGTAACCAGAATCTCCCTTTGGATTTGGTTGAGGTCTAAACTAAGCAGCTTAGAAGATGGCAAAAATGGAGCTGCTGCGTGCCCGAGATGGGTGCCAGTCTCTGGCAGTGACCAAATTGTGGCCTTCTGTTTGAAACCTGGCTCACATCTCCCTGAGTGCTATGAAGGATGTTTTTTCCTGCTGTGCCCTCTCCAGAACAAGCTGTTCCCTGCAGAGCGGTGTGCTCTGAGAGACTGGCTACTCCCTTCCAGCACTGCAGGTAGAAAAAGATGGCTTTAACATAAAGGAAGACACGAAAATTATCTGGAGGCTGGCCAGGGGCAGGTGGGAACAAGCTGAGGAGATGGAGGTCTGTTTGGTCTGGTGATGTGTCTATGTAGATTTAGTACCTAAAATCCCTTGTGGGGAGAGAATGAGAGTCATTTGCTGCAGTTAATTGAGGGGGAGTTTTCTTAAGGCCAGCTGCAGGAAAGCTTAAAAGCACACATTTCAGCATAATTAGAGGCTTTTCTGAAATAAAGATAAAATTTGATATGCAAAGTCTGTACACTTGGATTTTGTGTTGTGCTACACCCCTGGAGTAGGCCTTTATCTTACCTTTGCATCAGGATGTTGGGTAATATACCACCTCCTGCAATTTGCTTTGACTCTGGTGATTGTTAATTCTTACAGCGTGGATTGAAGTCATGTTTTAGAAAAGATTCCAGTTTGTTATGTGGTCATTAGGTTGAAAAGGTCTGGATACCTTGAAAGAGGTGATCATGATGAAAGTGTATAGAAAGCTAAATGACACTGAGAAGTTAGCTTATGGTCTTCTCTTAATTCATCTACCTATTAAATGATAAAAGAGCACATAATGAGACAGAAGAGAGGTACATCAAAGACAGACAGGAATTTTCTTTGCAAGTAGTATGTTGCCCTTCATGAACAATATCCATATGCATAAATGTAACAGGATCCTGAAAAAGATCAGGCATTAAATATCCTCCAACACCAATTGCAATCACTGCAATATCAGTGATAAATACATAAAATTCAAGATTATTGAATAGGCTTCAGACTAATCCTACTTAAAGAGAACTGAAAGAAAAATCTATCTGTAGCCAGCTATGCTATAGCTGTCTGTCACAGCATCCCTTGTGCTGTCCTCCAAAACACATTCCAGTTAACATAACCAAAGTTGTGAGCTATTTGGACTGCCAGATTTATCCAGTGCAATAGTCACTGTGCTCCTGTGCTGGCCTGTGACTATCAGTTTGTTTATATTGAATACACTAACAGTGTACACTATATAGAAGATATCTGTCTGACACTACTTGAATGACTGCTGAATGCTCCAAGTGTACTTTAATTAGTTCTTCTACAAGTGAACTCACAGTGTGTTCTACTTAGAGACACTTGGGTTGGCTCTTACTGGAAAGGTTCAGACCTCACTGGTCCTGTACAAGTCCTGTGTAAGCCAGCACAATTACAGGACTGGTAACCTGGCTGATATTATTCCCAGAGAGTCTGAAACAGATTCTCTGACATGAGACATATAAATGCTTTATGAGACATATAAGTTCCCAGCAGATGCTGCCACACATGGACTCTGCACAGGCAGCACCTGGTTGCCTCACCACCAGCTTTGCTTACGGGCAACTTGGCTCTACCATCTCTCTGTCTGCCCACATCTGTGCAGGTCTGTGCCTAGTAATAAGCCTTGCACTTCTGCAGTCTTGGTGAGATTTAGTGAGCCAGGGATGTCTGCACTATGATTTGTTGTGCAACAGATGCACCCCAAACACAGTCTGCTGGTGGCTGAGGCCCAGGACTGGGCCCTTAAAGGATGTGTAGAGGTGGCCATCAGTTCTCTGTACTGGTACAGAGATCTAATTTCCTGTGTAATGGGACCAGGTCTAATCTGCAAATGTATCATCTTTTCATCCCGGAAAAGGGAAAGATTCTGTTTTTTCACAGCTTCCCTTTCAGACTGACCAATGTGAGCCACAAATCCCTCAGAGGACACTCTTCGAGGTAAAACTGCTGTGCTTGCAGTTGTTGAATTTCGGAGCTGTGCATTCCTGCCCTTTCCTCCTACCCCAAACAGTGAAATGTTTGCTGGCACTGTCCAGGAATTCGTCTGTTGGCATTTTAATATGCATGTGTATGATCATCCAATTGCCACAGTTACACTGTGGGAATCTTGTTTCTAAAAATACACCAATCTCTGCTGCTCTCCAACACTAGCACGAGATAATGTATCATGTTCCCTAGCTGCCAGTGACACACAGAAAGAAGGTAATCAATACAGCTGGTATACTGCATAAAGACAACAACAACAATTATAATTACAACTAATTTCCCTTTCACTTTAAAACATCATCTTCTAGCCTGCATTATCACAGCTCCAGCTGTACAATGCATTAAGACAATCACGTGCTTTCTTTTGCTAAATGGAATCCTGTTATTTTGCCTAAGAGCATCTTCTGAATAACTCAAAGAGGTAAGGTTTATTATGGGAACCTTTAACCAGTTCCTATTCTTAGGTGCTCAGTTGCTATCAATCAATGTACTTCCACCAAAATTGAGAGAGATCAGCCTGTTTTCATCACTCAGGTTGTGATTGCTGTATTTTGTCTAGGGAAACATGTGCACATCATCTTTTGAATTCAAGGTGCAGCAAACTCCCTGCCAAGAAACCTGGTCTTGTTCCAGCTTCTCTTCTGCATTATTTAAATGGCAATCGAAGGCACTGTGAGTCAGTGGAAGCTGCAAAAAAAATTGACAGGATGCCATTCATTTTTACTATTATAAAAAAAATCATATTTTGGAAGGATTTTGCATTACAAAGAGTCCTTCTGATCCCAGAGGAGCTACTCAGTGTGTAGCATTACTCAACCTTACCATTGTATATTCTGTCCCAAAATAACATGTCTGCCTGGTGAGCAAAGGAGGGGGCTTGGGAGTCTGAACTTCAGTGTTGTAGCCAAAAGTCACAGTGATGAGACATTGTGTGCCAATCAGTGCATTCCAAATTACAGCACTGATTACTGAGAAGTGGTTGTTGCATCTCTGTTCTTCCCTCTCCCTGCTTGTAGGATAACAGCAGTAATAAGAGAAATGGCAAGGTCCATTCATGAATTAACATGAATTTTAAATTATGTCAATGCTTTGAAGTTCTTCAGTGAGCAGCACTAAATAAGGTATACCTTGGTTGGTGTCTGTAGAAGACACATAAAGGTCTGAAGACACAGAAGAGTTCCTCTGACGTTCCTCCATCACTGGTTCTCTCAGGGAGAGGACTGGCTACTCCTGAGAAAAGGAAGTGGAAATGGAGGGGAATGGATGTGGAAGCTGTGTTCTGCCTCCATGTAATAATCCAGAGCTGCTCCCACCTTTGCCCCTCAGAGTCTGTTTAATACCCACTGTAGCTCATTATATCTTTCATCCAAAAATAGGGTTTAAAAGGAACTTCCCTATCCTTGCTGAAGCCTTTGTACTTTTAAATTAAAATATTTTGTTTTCCCCTGGAGATTGTAGCGAAACTGTTGCTTTCCTGAGAATGTTTCTTCTGCCTAGAGCCACATTTTGTTCTTAGTACTGGTTTGTATCTCTTCTAGACAGCCATTATCTGTCCCATTGAACAGAAAATTTCTTAGAGAGCAGCGATGAAAGAATCCTCTTTGCCTCTTGGAGCACGCAGTGCTGGAGCTGCTACTGGAGCTTGTCATACATTACAATACTGTCAGCACTGGCTTTTTGCCCATCAAAGGGGTTTTTGGAGCCAGGCAAAGGCAGAGCCACTGAACAGTGTCAGAAACCTCCAACATCTTCATCCATGCTTGGCCACAGAATGGAGCTTTGCTTCTCTGCTCAATAGAAGCAACACCTGCCCGTGACCTCTGGGCACCCAGGGAGCATGGCTCTGCTGTTAGTGTCAGATTGCTTAGCTCTGAAATCCTCCTCTTTGCTGCTTAGATTTACTGTTCAGCTTCAGTGAAATTTTTCTAATTAACCAGGCTTTTGTTCCAGCCTCTCGGAGTCACAGGGAAGCCCTGTTCTGCCAACCAGCAGTCAGCATAGCTCCGGTTTGCTGTCACTCCTGACTGCTGGGGGAGACTAGCACGTCTCCTTCTGCCGAAGAGAGCTGCTGAAAGACACCTCCATGTCAGGGTCTTTCACAGAATGACCCCTCCTGGCATAGCCCTGGTCTAGCAAGACAGCAGTAAGGAAACTGAAGCCTCAAAACCCGAACAGGATGAGAAATGTGTAGCTTTCAGAGAATGCTGGAGCCAATGTGATGTTTCAGAGCCAGCCTCTATTCTTAGACGAGTGATGAAAGTCATAATTTAAAAATAAGATCCAGTGCAGTGCTAGCAAAGAGCCATATTCGCGGTATTCCTGTGAGTAAATCACTCGACATGAATTGGCTTGGCTTGAAGCTCAGAAACACTCCACCGAAATAAAGGCCAGCTGCGAGGCGTCCATAGTACTGCTCCGAACGGGAGAGAAGTACACATGGCACTTGCCACATCAGGTGCTTTGCCTTTCCCCCCAACTCATGCCTGTAGTTTACTCAGTATTACAGGTCAAATGAGAGCTTTCCAAGGGCCTCTGTAGGAGTTAGCCCATGCAAGAGGTGAAATTTGATGTATCTATTCCCTCTTCTGAAAATCCCTCCCAGGCACTTCGGCTGCTGTGGTTCTGCTGCCTGATGGGGAATAAATGCTGCTTTTATATCACTGACAACCATTTCTATTTTGCATCAAGGTTACCAAATGCTGTGTTTTATCTCAGAATCTCTAGATGTTCCCTCTTAGAGTCATGTGTAGCAAACAAAGGCCCAATCTCAGGCTGGCTTTGAGCAGGGATGGCCACAGATTGATGCTCATGGGTTAGAGGTAGGATGAACTTCATGTGGAGCATCTGAATCACAGTCATTTTATTGGGAGAAAAAACACAGAACTAGCTGTATTCAAATCCTGTTCATCTGTTGCTTTAGTGCTGTTTGAATTTTGAGGTTTCCCACAGAAACCTCACTTGTTTTTTACAGCCATGACTGGATGGAGGGCATAATCCTTTCCCACTTGGGTCATACAGAATTTTTCCAGTAACTTTAACTGAAAGAAGCTGAGACCTTATAGTTTCCTCTTGTGTTTAATCAGGCCAATGTGAACTTTAGTTAAGATGATGCCAACAAGTAAAACACTGGATCTCATAATAATGTGCACCTGGAGCTGATTTGGTGGTTTTACTCACCACGTAACACTCGCCTATGAATCCAGTCCCACCAGAGTGAGCTGGAACACGTGTGAGTTAAACTGCTGTTTTAACCTGTGCAAAATGATCAGTGACCTGTTCTCACGGCCTGGCTGTGAGGTCTGAGTCGTGCCTGTTAATTCCTGAGGCTTACACTGCCCAGTGATGTCAGCAGGAGTCTTGTAAGAGTCAGCAAGATGTTCTTTCCTCTAATGAAGTTATTTGATTATTCTGTACAGTGCATCTAAGCTGTAAAGCAGTTTTACACAGGCTGCTACCAAAGCTGCACTTCCCATTCTAAAGTTTCACACTACAGTTTTATGAGGGAAAGAGTTACCTACATCTGGAAAACAGTTAGAAGATAAAAAAAGCCAGAAGTTAGAGAAGTCAAGAGGGTATGTAATGAGCATTAATAGTTCAGACAGAAGACAGAACAACCTACTGAAGATTTCATGTTTTATTGTTATTAAAAGTTCATTATGAAATCAGCACGACACATAAAAATAGATCTGTGGTGAATGGTACATATTACTGTTATTGCCCGGTCAGTTTGTGCACAATCTCACTTTGTAAAATCAGAAGGTAATGAAAACAAGACATTTCATCAGGGAACTGTGAAACCAGTGTTTCTGCAGCAGAGAGAGGCCGTGCTTCCTGTTGACTCTACCCAATGTATAATGCAGTCAGAAATAGTCCTCTATTCATACTTAAAAATAAACTCAGTTTTAGAGTATGCCCCAGCTGAAAATAACCGGAGAGTGAGAGCTAGAAATAACCCTTTTCTTAGGGACCTATTTCCATGAAAGTCAAAGGGATTTTTGACATGGATTTCAAAAGCAGCAGGACGTGGTTATTTGTTGAGAGACAGATGGAAAGACCTAGCAACAGGAACTAGGGAGGACCTGTGGCAGAGTAGGAGTTTATTATTTAGATCTTGCACATGCTGCTGAATCTCCTTGTTCTAGTAATTGTCTATGTTCATAACAGCAGTGATTGCTGGGAGGAGCTGGGAGGGTGTATCAAAGCCAGATAGGGCGTCTGCAGCTCATTTTTTCTCCCTGTTTGGGTTGGCCTTGGTTCTAACCCCACACACCATTCACTGCAAAGTGACTTTCACCTGTACACTTTCTGATCCATGTGATAAAATCAGAACAATACCCACGATTAGAAAAAACCCTCACCAGGTCTCTTACTGTTCCTAGACTGGTGTAAGCTTTTCTTCTGAACTTCTGTGCTTATCACAGTGAGTATTTGGGGCTGCCTTCAGCCTGATTCTTGTGCCTTATACTGTCATATTAATTCCAGGGGTGCTGGGAGGTTGTTAACTGGCTCAGCAGAGTTGGGGTTCTGCAGTTTTCTGCCTGGAAAGGTCTCTGTAACCAGCCTCTGAAGAAAACAGTGCTGGAGTTTTCTGTGGGGCATACTTGTGGACAGGAGGCAAAATGAGCCCCACGTCAGATAAATGCCTCTCTTATATCAGACAAGTAGGAACACAAATCCATTCATGCCTTCCAAGCTCATAAGCAATGCTGGCTTTTTGCCATGTGTCCTGGCAGGGGGTTGCAGAAGGTGGCAAATAAAAATGTGGCAAAAGCCCATCCCTGGGAAGCTGTCCTGCATCTCCTGTCTGGCTCTGAAATGCCCACCAATGCCCTCTGAACTCCTGCTCTGTTAGGGCTAAAGCATGTCATGCTACCCCAACCTCACCACCAAGCTGAAGAGCGCTGTGGCTACTCTGGTCTTGTTTCCTCCACGGTGAATAGTTTGAAATCCAAAGATAAAAATCTCAGTGCTGCTCCCTACGTGAAAATCTCTGGGCTTCAGTCTCAGCCTCACAGCAGGAGAGTGACAAGGGTGGAAAGCTGGCACAGCAGAATGGTGAATCAGGCTCTCCCTTTGGTTTCCAGGCTGTTTACTCAAAGCAGCCCTTGAGAAAGGTGCAAGGCCTCAAGCAGATGTCACATTCAACCGGTTTAGCAATATTATGCCTATTTGTGCTCAAACTAGTCAAGGAGGGGAGGGAGAATATAATATGTTAGTGCAAGTTCTCATAGACAACACATGAATATTTAGTACAAAATGTTCTTACAAGGTGGGGCAAACATTTCTAATTGTGACACAAAAAGAAGGTATTTTGTAACATTTTTAACAACTTGCCTGTGAAAAAGCGTTTATGTGAAATATGTTTAGACACAGACTACCTCACATGACACTGAAATATTTCAAGGCTCTGAGTAGGCAATAACCTAGTTTTGGTTTCTCTAAAATCAAATCAGCTTTATCACAGCCAATCCCAAGCAAAATTAAATAATTTGGTTGTGGTTTTTTTGCTTTGGTTGTTTTTTCGTGGTTTTTTTTTTTTTTGTTTGTTTTTTTTTTTTTTTTTGTTTTTTTTTTTTTGTTTTTTTAGTTTTTCCTCTTTGGAAAAAATAAAGCTATGCTAAGTTGAATGATTCCACTGCACATGGATTTTACCCATTCAAGGCTTTTTTAATTTCAGAATCAACTTCCTCATTCAGAGGAAATCGCAGAAATATTCAGCTAATAAATTTTAGCATAAGGTTTCAAAAGTTGTTTTACACACTCCTTAAGTCCTGAAGATTTGCAGCTTCCAAGAAGCTCACAGACTACTTGTCTCTACTGAAAAACCTGGTGCAATTTGGAAATAGTCTTTATTTCTATTAGGACCTTATATTCAAAATGAAGATCTGAATCATCCCTAAGCTGTGGAGACCTAAAAATTCAGATATAAATTTTGCAGCACAGTCTCCCACCTTAAACATTTGAAATTGGCTCAAGGTCCAACTGAGCAGAAACAGTTAAGGCCTCTGTTTTCTCTGACTTACACTGCACATACAAGTGTTCTGCAGTTGCTTCTTAACATGATTGGGCAGTGTAAGCCAAGCACCTGTGGAAACAGCCCTTGGTGACATAGACATCATCCTTCTTTCACCTGCCATTGCCTGGTAGTGCCCAAGAGCACAAGAAAAATAAAAAGGCTTCCAAGCAGGTGACAGATAGATAGATAGATGTGGAAGCCTTAACTGTGACTTTCTGCCCTTTCCTGAGCTCTCAGCCAAACCACAACCCGGCAGCAGAGGGTTCACAGCCCTTCTTGCCTTGAAGCCTGGCTCAGAAACCACAACGGGGCAGGATCAGGTGGTGGGTGCCGTGGTTGGTGAAGTTATGCAAAGGCAAAACCAGAAACAGGGTAAAAAAACCAAACATTTTCCCCAGACAGAAAACTCCTGGAGCGGGAACAAATGGGAGTGCCCAGCCCAGCAGCTGGGAGGAGGAGCAAGGCGGGATCAGCAGGCCCTTGCTCCCACCAGAGATGGCACTGACAGGTGGTGCACCGAGTTCACCTCAGCATCCCTGGGGGAGGCACTGCGCTGTGCCGAGACTGCGCGGGAGAGCAGAAGTGCGAGGGCTGTGAAAATTCAAGGCAGCCAAATTGCTTTTCCTGGGATACAGCAAAGGCATGGAAGGGGAAATCTCTATTGGTGTGCTGTCAGGGAGATTCCCTTTGGGTTTGAGCTACTGCAGGGTAGACATGCTACTTACTCTCTCCTGCCTCCTACTTCTGGCCTCAGGCACTGGCCCTGCATCAGCAAACCTGGCTTTAGATATCCGGTTGGGAGAAAGCACTAGGCACAGAGGGTGCTAAATTTCTCTCCAAACATCTTCTGCCTGCATCAGCTTTGGAAGCATAGACCATTTCCAAGCTGGAGAAAAATCCAAAACACCTCATGTAGAAGCACCTTTCCCTTGGATTTTTATTATCATAATTTTTAAGAATATATTTTGTACCGAAACACTGTCAGCGTTTTTTATACAATGGAAAATGACACAGTCATCATGTAAAAGAGTAAAAACAGAGCAAGACAGGAACATTTCAATTCAATCTGGAGTACAAATAGAATCTGATGTAAAGCTTAAAAGCCACACATCAGATAAAAAAGTCACCTGGAAAACAACAAGTTCTCTCTTAATTTGGAAGTAGGAAGAAAAGTCAGGGAGTGTCAAATGTTAAGGCTAAAAATTAAATTTTTAACTTGTATTTTATAGGTGGCAGCCTGATTCTTATTTTGTCTGGAGCAGCAGCAACAACCCCTCAGCTTTACAAAGAGATTTGCACTTGCATGAAATAAGAATCAGGCTTCTATGCTCAGAGGACTCTGATTGACCTCAACAGGCTTTGGACTAGAGCCACAGTTGGAATTTCAGCTTGCAGTCTAAGGCTTCTTAACTGCAGGCCAAATTAGCACAAAATGAGGCTTTGCATTGGCATTCTACCCTTAACTTTGGATATTCCAGTTCTGGTGGCTTTAAACCACAGTTTTATTGCAGGTTAAACACAGTTCTGTTTGTGAGATTCTCCTCTCTTTTTTTTTTTTTTAATACTGTGCTACAAAGGATGTTTTTTATAGTCTGTGTTTTAGTCCCTATATTATGTGTTTCAAAATTGCCTAAACATATGTTTATATCACGATTATAACTACTCAGAAAGACCCACTACAGACCATTGTGAGCAGCCAGGGAAAAAAGTGTATTTAGTCCTAAAGAAGTCAAGAAAGTGGCTGTGTTCATTTATAGTGTAGCGCAATGACTGTGTTTATACACCTATACCTACTATTTTAAAAGCTACTTGAAAAGTTATTATTCATGTGCAGTAGCTGATTTTCAAGCATTAATAACTTGGCTGTCTAGACAAGTTTTAATTGTCATATCAAAGGCCGAATATGTTCTCAAACAAGTGTAAAGAATCTCCCATCTCCCTTGGAAAGAGCCTGGTTCTCTTTCTGAACTAAGAGATTGCCAAATTTAACTTTTTCTCAGGTTATAAAAGCACAGTTAAACCTACAAATTTGGTTTTTAAGTTTTTAAAATGGATCGACTTCAACTCAGACCCATCCTGTGCAGCAAAGTTAGTAAGCCCTGAAAAACAGATCCTCGTGAATATGCGGAGTTCCCCCCACCAGCTACCATGCCCACGTTTTCCCAGGGCCTAGAGGGCTCCACTAAAACGTAACTAAATGTTCAGTAGGAAACATGTTTTTTTTCAAGAACGATATGTAAAGTTTACCCAAAGAACCTCAGACATTTTGTACATTCAAAATGTTTACACGTTGCCGTTCTTAACCGCCAGTAAGATTGTTCATTTTTTTACTAATAATACATACAATGAGTATAAATAAATAAACTACAGAGAAGCTTTAAAAATTGTATTAACAATACGTTGTGCAAAAACTCATAACGACCTACATTCTATGCAAATACCCTGACTAAAATACACAGGCTGTGTCCACACACCCTCAGTCAGTTTTTGCACAGCCTTTGGGCCAAACCAGCAGCTGGGAGCAATCAGCAGAACTCCACTGCAAGCTGTGGAGGCAATGCTGATTTACACCAGCAGAACAGCAGGCCCCAAGGTGTGTGCAAAAATACCATAGAAATCAGTGGGAATTGTGCTTGACTAAGGACTAGACAGTTTGATTGTACCCCATTAAAGTGAGTGGGAGTTTTGCCATTGATTTCCATGGAACCAGGCTCAGGCCCCGGGTAAGGACGTCAGCACGTGGCCCTATGTTGTGCTACACTACTCCACTTCAGTGCAGAAACAATATTTGCAAAAGAAAAACTCGTTTTTGTTGTCACTACTGTTCAGTAACCGGTTTTAGCGCTGCATTTCAGAAACTGCATTTCTGTGAGATTTGAAACAAAGACTGCAAGTCTTTCTGAATCCATTCCAATTTGATTATCCAGCACAGGTGGGCTATTTTGATCCAAGAAAAACGGCTCAATGTCTATTAACCAACAGTGCTCTTCATTAGGATAAAAAACAGCCCAATTCATCGGCACAGGAGTGAAGAACTGCATGCGGAAAAGGAACAGGGCAGCCTTCCTACCATAGCTGTGTCCGGAGCTGGCTGTCACTGCTCCAAACGGACGATGGCACCTGAGCTGGTTTGGAATCTGCAGTCCTAACAAGCTCAGCCCAGTTTTGTAAGCTGAAGATCTCCATTTATCTTTATTGTGTCAATTGCTGACAGTGTTTCAATACGGTGGTAAAAATCAAAGAGCTGATGTCCATCCACAAATATTCTAAAACGGGGATGCTCGCAAAGTATCTCAACCTGTAAAAGATAAATTGTTAAAGCACGTTGTTCGCAGCGTAACTGGAAAGTTATTTCACGGCACACAAAAAGCACTTTAAGTAGTGTTAGTGAAGTTACACACTGTGCTACTAATGTGCCACACAACAGCCAGGGCTGAGACCGGTTTTCCCCCTTGACACCAGTTACACTGTGATGGATCTGCTCTTACTGCCCAGGGACATTAATCCAATCTCACGCTGTCGTAGCAGTAAGCACACCGGAACCCAGTCCCACTGGCTACTGGGAGGTTTCGCCTCTTGGAATAAAGCCAGAAACAGACTCAAACCACTAATCACAGGAGGAAGAAATTGTATCTCCAACCCAAACCTTGCATTCCTTGCTACTTTTTTTTTTCTTTTTCCTTTTTTTTTTTCCCTGCAGAATAAGGCGGCAGTTCCCTCTGCAATGCTTTCCACACTACTGTTAATTTACTGGAAGGGAGCGAATATGGAGCAGGGAGATAGGTTTGTCTTTCCCTCCCACATACACAGAGCTCCTGCATAACCAAAAAGCCTTCACTCCTGTGGCTGCAGACAGCCCAGGACTCCCTGTTGGACTGGACTCCATCCTGGGGCTGCAGTGAAGGCAATGCAGTGCAGGATTGCTTGAATTCAGCTGGGCAGTTTGCACGAGGCACAAACCAGATCAGGGAGGGACACAGCTCATCCCTCCTCCTGAGAGACCTGCAGAAATGCTCTGGAAAAGCAATAAAGCCTGGAGCTGAACAAGCTTGGACAAGTTGGGAGACTCCTGACGTTAGGGGTGGCTTGAGATGGTGTCCCGTTGTTAAGCTCTGCTGGAGCTGCCCCAGCAGGAAGCAGGGACACGAGGGCACAGAACATGCACTTCTCGTGCAGGCCTTTGGAGACCTCCAGGTCTGGACAGGCTAAGGAGAAAATCTGCAGGAGAGCCACATGCAAATCCTGGGTCATTTCAAGAGGTTGTCCAGAGTGAAGTGCTGCTTCCAGGCACTTGACTCCGCTGCTATTACAGCACATAAAAATGCGAAGGGGGTGACAAACTGCCTGAGCCAAAGCCCAGCTGATGTGGAACACGTCGCACTGGGAGAAGTGGCAGCTGACAGTCCAGGAGAGCTTAAACTCCTGGACACCTGGTAGTGCACCAAGCACCAGGGAAGGGCCCGTGCTGCCACGTAGCTCCTGTGTCACTGCGGCAGGCGCAGCCAGCCCGAGGCCTTGTTATGTAAAAGATATGGTTACCCTCAACCCTGCTCACAGTCCGCTTCTCCAGATCACCCGGGGCCAAGCCGGAATGATAATTGGACTGGGCCACAAGTAATTGGCAAGAACACTTAATAGTCTAATTTATTCACTGAGAGGGAGACCATCAAAGGTACAAAGTCAGTTGGGAGCCTAAATTCCATTTGGGAAAAAAAGAGAAAAGAAAAAAAGAAAAGGGGGGAAAGAACAACTCCCTATCTACAGTATCTCACAGTAAACGTGCAATACTGCTGTCCTCCAACATCAACTGCCATTAGTGGGACACTCACAAAACACGCTCTGCGTAATTTGTCTGGCTCGTCTGAGGGCCCAGCACCACCCAGTGCAGCAGGCAGTGGAACCCTCTCAGCTGGAGCAGGACCCAGCCTCCAAGTCTTTTCAAGTGCATTTCCCACACCACCAAAGGGTGTTGCCAGTTCTGATGGGAGAGTTTGTAGAAGCAAGTAGAGCGCAACCAATTTGCAGCAAAACCAGTCACAAACACCCTCTTAAAGCCCAAGCATCTGGGGAGATGGTGAGCTTTTGGGGCTGGGGGAGATTATCTTGGGGGCAAGAAGGATTAAGAGAGTTTGGCAGCTGGTCAGAGCACTGGCATTTAGCAGAGGGGCTAGTGAGGTTTTGCAAGAGGGGTGGGGAGGAAGAGGAGGAAGGTTTTTCTGGGTCAGCTGCATGGAAAAGGCATGCAGCCTTTTTTCCTCAATGTAGTGAAGCAGCCCTCTGCAGCCACATACTTTGTTAGTCCTGATTTGCAAAGACATCTTCACGTAACCATAAACACTACAGATGGGAATCTGCTTCTAGGTCAACCCAGTCCATCCACAGTGCCACAGTATTTCTCAGAACACCATTTTCAAGTGACTACAGACTTAAATTTGATGGGAGGTTTAATCCCAGGGTTCAGGAAAGAATACCACTATTGCTTAGCTGTTTAATCTGCTAACACGAAGAGCTACGGTCAACCTCTACAGAACATCCCTGGAGACAAAGGATGAACATGATCCTTATTAGCCGCACTAAACTGTAAACACTATGTCCATTAAAAAAACCATCAAAACATACAGCAGTCCCACAGAGTATTTACATTCTCCAGTAATAACTTGTAATGCACTAATAACATAGAGGTACTTTTTAATATATAGCTATAAAACTAAGCTCAGGAAGTTGGACTTCATCACACAGTATTACAACCTCCGACTTGTCATAGCACCCAGGTGAGGTGTTCACAGCCCCATCCGAACTGCCTGCAGCTGCACGTAGCAGCAGGATCCCTGCACAACTTTTGATGGATACAAACAAACCAGCAACTGGTGTCTCAACAGGAGCAGCGCGGGCTACACTGTGATTTCAAGAAAGCCAAGTCAGGTCCTGCTGCAACTCAGATCAAATGACACTTTATCGGATACAGTGTAAGCCGCTGTCATCCTGGTACTCACCCTAAAAGGCTGGTCCGGTATAAATGGAAAGTAAGGAATAGACGACTGCTCTTCCCCCCATTCTCCAGCTACACAAGAGTTTCTGACAAACTGTCTGTCTGTAAACACAGCTTTCAGTTCTATGGCTACATCCGCAGGAGGATCTTCTGACTCCCCGCAAGTCAGACTGATGCCAAAGCTGCAACACAAACAGAACGGCTCTCGTTCAGCCAGAAAAAAACCAAATAAGCCCCAAATGCCGCCCAGGTTCATTTCTCAGCTTATCAAAGCCATTGGTATAGCGGCACAAGGGGGATGACAGCTCAGCTAGTTCAGAGAAACCCTGAAAGCTCAGCAGTGACAGGAACATGGTTATGGCATAGATATATATATATGTCTGTGTGTGCATGGTGTTGTACATATATGTGTACATATATGCATATATATATGCTCTATATGCTCCTTTACTCCCAAGTGAAAACGGGATCCCTTGAAGAAATGCCCCCTCTATGGGTCAAAGGAGAAATCAGCATGCTATATTTAAAATGATAAAAATAATCCTTTCCAGAAAGCAGGGATCCGTGTGTATGTGTACGTGCGTGTGGCCGCTCCCCCATCTCCCCCTGGCCGGGCCCAGGTGTTACCTCTCGGGGTTGAGGTCCACTATGCCCATAACTAAGATCTTCTTTCCCGGCCTCATTCCTCCTTTGATGTGCCCACAGAAGGGGACGATCTGGAAAGGACAGGGGGAAGGTGGCGAGGGTCAGCTCGGCATCAGCAGCGGCCGCCTTTTTGCAGCCGGGGCGGAGGAGAGGGGGGGAGTAAAGGTGTTAAAAAAAATAAAATACCGCCCACCTCCCCCCCCCAAAAGAAAGAAACCAAATAAAGGTGATTTACCAAGCGAGGGAAGTACACATCAGCTTGCACCGGGGATCCCAGGGAGTTGTTTAAATGCCCGTCCTCTATTTTCTGCAGGTAGAAAGGAGAGCGCTGAGGCAGGGCCAGGCGCAGCCCCCCCGCCCCCGCCCCGCTCCGCAGGTGCCCTGCCCGGCCCCCCCGGCCCCGTCCCGGTGCCGGTCCCGGTGCCCGGGCGGGGGGCGAAGCCGCACTCACCAGCGCGTCCCGCTCGGCCACGGTCCCCGCCATCTTGTGGAAGCGGCGGCGGCGGCGCTGGGGACAGGGCGGAGGGCGGGGGAGAGGGAGGGAGGGATGGAGGGAGGGAGGGGGGCTCTGTGGCAGCCTCGGCGGCGGAGGGGCAGCGGCGGAGCCCGAGCGGAGCCGGTGCAGAAGTAGGAAGGCGAGGAGGAGGAGGAGGAAGAAGAGGAGGAGGAGGAGGGGAGGTGGCAGGCTGGCTCTGCCTCGCCCGGCGGGGAGCCCAGCCCTTGGCCCGAGGGGGAGCCGGGCAGGGCGGGGCGGGGGCCGCTGCCGCTTCCTCCGCTCCGCAGCTCCGCGGCGGGGCCCGGCCCTCGGGCAGCGGGGGGACCCCGGGCCCGCTGCTGCGGTGGGGGGACGGCGGTGGGCCCGGCCTGGCGGGGTCCGGGACCCTCACCTGGCACCTGCAGGTGATGGATGCCCGGAGAGCGGCCACAGGAGCCCCACGCCCCTCATGTCAGGGAGCACCTTTATGTCTGAGCTTGGACACCTCGGCTAAGGCGAGGTGTCCTGGATGACTCCCCTTCTCCAGGGGTGGCTCGGCCGCTCCGAAATGAACCCCCACCCCGCTCCCCTCCGTGCCCCACGGCGAGGACCCTCAGGGGGCCGATACCCCGAGCGGGGTCGGTGGGCAGCGCTCCCGCCGGAGGGCGAGGGGAGCCCAAACCCGCCGTCCCTGCGGCCTCGCAGCGGGGCGCGGTGATTGCATAAGCCGGTGGATGCCGGTGGGGAGCTCCCACTGACATGCGGTGTCCGTAGTTATGCAATGCGGCCGTGCCG
This sequence comes from Pipra filicauda, assembly GCF_003945595.2. Lineage (NCBI taxonomy): Eukaryota > Metazoa > Chordata > Aves > Passeriformes > Pipridae > Pipra > Pipra filicauda. The sequence goes on from NW_024103540.1 coordinate 1,205,951, forward strand.
GCGGGGAGCACCGGTCGAGGCCACCAAGCCCTGCCCGTGCCATGCCAGGAATCCCTCGCCTGGACCACAGCAGGAGTGACTTGTGCCGTCAAACATGCTGTAATGATCATGTTGACGAGTTCGGGGTCCTGGGCGGGGGGAATTGAGGAAGGCTTTCTTCCCGCTTCCTCACCGCTGGGGTTTGATGGCATGAGTATCTCTTTAGAAACGTGACACAGCAGATGGACTTGGCCTGCGCTCTGCAGGACCTCGCACAGTTCCCTTGGCTTTTCGTGCCTCATGCCTGCACACTGGGGTTGGGTTGGTCGATGCCGCTGTCCTTCTTCCTCTGAGGCGCTGTGGGGATTAATTACATTGAGTAAAGTGAAGTGGAAGAAGCTAAGTCACTGCAATATTTAGGGTTTCAATATGACTGTGTCCATTGGGAAACGCTTGCAATCAGTGGGTGATGCCATCTGAAAAATCAAGAGGTACTGAGAGTAAGTGCAGATTGTGCAAGTGTTTAGACACTTGGCTAACTTTTTCAGCAGTGCCCACTAATTTGGGGATGTTTTCATCTCTGGATGCCCAGCTGGAGATGGCTCACAGAAGCTTATGTTTGAGCATACACCTCTACTGTAAGTCATGTGCTGAAGTCATGGCTTCTTCAGGTGTACCGGCACGGCTGGGCACGAGGGCAGTGAGCATCCCTGTGGCCCAGGCCTCAGCATGGGAAAAACCACTGGACTCTTTTCTTCATGCCGAATCACTGGGTGTCAGCTGCCACCACATGGAAAAGCATCTGGCTTGTATACTGCCAGGAGACTGAATTCATAAATAGTGCAGTAACATGAACCCATCACACAACACAAACAGCTGGCTTTTGAGTGGGGAGGTGAGTGCATTCACAACTTCTCCGCAAAGTGGAATTGGAGTTAGCTTGATGGGTTTGTCAGCTCCTGAGTGCTGCTTACCGCACCACAATCTGATGCCAACTGCATTAGGCTTTTTTTTCCTGCTGGCCTAAGAAGGAACAGAAATCACCCTGAATTTGTTTGTTTGTTTGTGTTTTTTTTAATTTAGTTGTATGGTGTTATGCATTGTCCCAAGAGCTCTTTTCAGAACTCCTTGTCTTCTGTGCTGTACAGGGAGCCACTTTGTTGGATAAGATTAAATTCATTGGACATAAAATCAGGCCGGCCAGTTATTTGTGCCAAAGCACAAACTTATGAAGAGAGAGGTAATCATTATGTCTTTGTTTTGTAGCTGGTTTTAATTGAACTTTTTCATTTCAAAATAATTAAATATCAAGACTTGTCTATTTGGCTGGCTGCTTTGCCTTGTGTTTGTCTTTTTGGCATGTTTTCTGAAAACTAGCACAAATGCAGCATTTATTTTGTTGGCCGTGGATTGTCTGAAACAACCTGCACTATGAAATTACGGTGGGAGAGAACATTCATCAGTTTTTAAGGCCCTGGTGGTCTGTGCCTTTCTGTTTCTGTGCCTTGTTCTCCTCTTACCCTGTAACAGCCCAGGAGGTTATTGAGAATCCCGTGTACAGTACAAACAAGGTGAGGCAGCCAGAGCAGGAGCTCTGCCTCTGTGTGCCGCTGTCCTGCCTGCGTGATGGTCACTCCTCTGGTTTCTCCAAGAGAGATGTTCTCCAGCAGAAGATTACCTGCCTCTGCATTGCCCAGCAGGCTGTGGAGCAGGATTCCATTTCTGAAATGGCAGCACCGTGCCTCTCACCCATGGAGGGGCTTCCTTGAGACCCAGCTTCCCAGCCCCTCTGCAAAGATCTGCAGGGTAGTACTGCACCTGAACTCCTGTACTTGTTCTTCTGAAAAAGGAGAGGTCTGAGCCAAATCTGTTCCCTCACTCATGTAGTCCTTGTTAAATCATCTTCACGAAATAGTATTTTTCCCATTCAGTATTTTTAACAACCTTCTTGGCAGGGAAGCTCTTGAGTTTTCATGCTTGAGGGTCTGAGCTTGCAGACCTTGTGGCAGTAACTGGAGCAACATGATAAATATTTGTGCACCACTGAAGTAGTGCTGAGGTACAAGTTACCAGACTTGTCTGGTTGACCAAGTGCAAAAAATGTTTTGGATAGGTATTGTCTTCAGTTTCTTGGTTTGTACAGCTTTTTGCCCAGTGGGAGCCTGGGACTCTTGAAATACAGAGAATCATATAAAGATTAAAAAGAAGTGACATGGTGTGAACACCGTTTGGGAGCATTTAATGACATACCCAGCCCAGCCACCAAAGCCATTGCTGAGAACTGGCAAACCCAGAATTTCATCTTAATCCCAGCACCTTGTATCTTGCAGCCACTCCCTTTGATGATTTAAAAAGGTGTATCTAATTCTTAGCCGGCCTTCACCAGCAAGGAATGCGGCACGATTGCAAATTTGGTGTGGTATAATTACCCTGCCTTTCTTGCCCTATTACCACTGACACTACTCTCCTCATGACTGGGTTTATAGGCTGACTTGTAGAACCTCTCTGGTTTGTTTTGCTTTTTTAATAACAATGTTGAGAAGATGGGAGGTGTTTGCTGGTTTCATGGAAGCTTCCTTTGGTTTCTGGGTGGCAAAGCACTCAAGTCCTGTTTTTTTGTGAGACTCGGAAAAAGCTGAGTCATCCAATAAAGGAGAATGTCTTGGAGTAAGTTTGATTCAGTGGTTGGAGCCAAGTGTTTAATAGTTCAGAGGAATTCCTCCTTTTCATAATTACAGCAGTAAAATGGCAGTGCTGATAACCAATTTGGGTTGTGTGATTTTTTTTTTTACCTTTGTATCTTTGCCACTGCAAATCCTCAGGCAGAGGTCTATTTTTTTCAGGCATAGATTTGTCCTGAGTGGGTGTTCAAGGCAGGACTTGGGAGAGGATAGTAGTGACAATGAATAGGGGGTTGGAAGGGGCAAGGGCTGGAGAGCAGAGCAGGAGATGTTGTACATGCCCTGTTGCAGCGTGGCTTCAAAGTGTTCCAAGGACAGGTTCCTCTGGCACTGTGTGCCAAGGCTGAAGCATGGGATGCCGTGTACTGGTGGAAATGTTCCCGAGCCTGCCCTCCCACGCTCACCCGTGGGAAAGACAAATGACAGTTATCCGTACGGACAGCGTGGAGAGAGTGTTTACCACGCCTGTGCGCTTTCACAGGCTAGTGCTGTCACATCCTCATGGATGGAGGAGGGAACCCAGGGCCAGGAGCAGCACCCCTCTCCAGACATTTATTTCATGTGGCTTCCTTGCTTCTTGTTGCCCCCTGAGTTATTACGGTCAAGAGTTTTGCCCTTAGGGGTTCGGTCTCCGGCCGTGCACAAATCCAGTGGAGAAGTCAGTTTTCTGGGGCTCCCAGTAACGGGTTGTGTAAACTGGTGTTTAAGGAGATGGTCCTGGTGACTGAGTCGTTTGGTTGCACGCAGAACCGCTGCACATCTGCTGCAGAGCAGGTGTGTATCAGAAATACCTGTCTTGAAGATTGTTTACTGCAGTTTGCCCCAGGAGCCAAGGGCATGTACATAAAGGCAAGTTGGATATGGCATTACCTGCTGGTTGAAGGCTGTTGACATTCAGGATCTTTCAGCACTTCCAATCCTTTCTACAGAGAATCAATGTTTAAGTGCATCACAGGCTGGTCTTTCCTGCTCTGTCTTGTTTGGCACTTCTTTGGTATTTTCCTATCTCAACAATTTTTTCATGAATCTCATAACTTTGGTTCTTTTGTCTTTCTGTTTCAGTGTTGAGGCCTTTGTCATTTCACAAATACCTGGCTCTTATTTTATTTAAGCTGCTTTTTTGTTGTTGTTGTTGTGGGGTGGGGGGTTGTTTGGGGTTTTTTGTGTGTTTGTTTGGTTGTGTTTTGTTTTAAAGAAGCCATTTCTAGCAATTTGAGAATTTAGCTATTTTCATAACAACTGAAATCTAGTGGCAAATAAAAAGGACCATTATATACATGTATTTAAAAATCTTGTGATTTTTCAGTCCAGCTTTGGCAGGAGGGGATCAGGACTTAAGGAAGCCACCTCCAGCTCACTGCTTGCCTCTCCTCTTTGCAGACAGGGAGTCCCAAGGTGCCAGTCAGGAGGATGGAGAGGGTTGGAGAACCACTAGGAGCATTGGTATGTCCTTGCTGTTATGTGGGACAGGGAGTCTGGGAGGACAGAGAATCCTGGCTCTGCCATGCTCAGGCTGCTGCTGCCAGGTGGCAGTTCACTGGTGGCCCTTTTTGCTGAGGGGCTGCTCTCCCAAGGGGAACAAAATCTTGCCTCCTCCTGCCTTTCCAGTTTTCTCAGAGCTCTGTGGCTGTTGTTGTAGGTGCTGATTCCTGTTCATCAGCTGGAGTGCTGTGACTCTTGTGCCCCCCACCCCCCCCCAGGTGATGTCCACAATAAAATGATCTTTCCTGTCTTCTGACTGTGCTGCCATAGGACATCCTGGGGTGAGGAATTGTTGTTTGGGGATGAATCTTGGGGGAGAATTGAGTTTGGGGTCATTTTTTTTTGTCCCAGCACCCTTCCCAGCAGGCAGCAGGGTTGAGTTGAGGTGCTTTAGGAGTCAAACCAAAGCAGAATATGTGGAGGTTGTAAGGCACCTGTGAAAGTCCTTGTCCTAGTTAGAACAGCTGGGACCAGTTCATCACTGTATGGGTGTAACCCAAAACTGTGTATTGTCTAGCCTTCCATGCCATTTCCCAGAAACTGTTATCAATAGGCCATTTACACCATCTGCCCAGAGCAGCCTGACTCCTCAGGCTATAAACTGGGTGTTAAGAGGCCTGCGAGATAGGAGGATGCTCCTGTCCTCACGCTCATTGTGGAACTCCCCACTCTGAGGGAGGTACTGAGCATTCCTGCCTGAACTGAAGGATATATATAATCTTGGGGTCTTGGGACTTTTTAACCACTCGTGGGATCCAGAGGAAGACTGCAGACCACCACTCTCAACCAGACTGCAACCACCACTCTTGACTGGACTGCAACCACCACTCTCGACCAGACTGCAACAGCACTCTCACCAACAGGTTTTCCCCTTTCCTTTTCCTTTGGACTCAGGGGGCCCAATGAACACCACTCTGTTCATGCCCCAGGGTGCTGGGTTATACATTTGGGTTTTGTGGGTTAAAACCAATTGTTTGTCTGTATAATCGTACTTATTGTATTATTTTATTAAATTGTTATTCTGATTTATAATCTCTCTTTTGAGTTGGATTCATTTCCCCTGCTGGTTTACCTTTAAACCAGCACAGTCGTCTGATCCAATATCTGCTCCAGCAGCCTTCTCTAGAGCAGGGTGGCCAGGACCAGATCCTGGAAAGTTTAGGGGACCTCCTTAGAGCAGGGCCACGTGGTCAGAGCAAGGGCAAGACATGGGCAGGGCATGGTGACCAGGAAGGGCTAAGGGGCCTCTCACAGCCACCATCACCTGCAGCTTGCTGTCCCCTGCAGCCAGCCAACACCCTCTTTGCACACTGGGTGTTGGACAGTTTCCTCAGACCCCTTAACTCATGGCAGTGGGAGAGATTCACTTCCATGCTGGGCAGTAGAAATGTGTCAGCTCATCCAAAAAGCCTTTGAAGCAGCAAGACCAGTAGCTGGACTGCTGAGGCTTCCATCCAGCCTGGTGTGATCCACTTGGACACCTGGACCCTCAGGGAGAAGGAAGGATGAGTACTCTCACCATCCTCTCTGTATTGCTCATAAGTGCACAAGTTCTGAGTTGCAGGTTGCCTGTTATGAGTTAGAGAACATGGGTGTTTGAAACCTGATGAATTAAGTGGTAAATGAGTGAAATGACGTGTTAGACTCGTATGTACAAAGGGGATTGAGCCTTTATTTGCTGGGTTTTTTTGTTTACTTTCCTAATGAGCTCATAAAATATAGTTGAATTTATGGAGTACCTTGTATCCAAACATACCATGCTCAGTCCAGAAGAGGTTTCCTGTAGCTTTTCACTGTCTGCAGGACAGGGTGGGGGCTGTTTACTATATTGAGAAGCTACACAGGGAATATTCTTCACCTGTAATTTAGAAGACCTGCCTTAATATTTCTGGGTTTAAAGTGCTTTCTGCAAATGAAGCGTGGAACACGGGAATCACATCTTTACATTTAATGGCAATACTGCACTTGGTTGTATGTGGGCAATGCAGTCCCTGGACATCACTGGTTTGTCCAAAGTGGTTTGCTGGTTTTGGTGCACCTGGAGCAGAGCCAGCATCTGACTGAGTCATGAACATCTGCAGGTACAGCCTGAGACTGGCAACTTCCCTTCATCCACCAACAATGCCAACAGTGCCTTCAGAAAATTCCATACAATCAGCACGTCTGCCCAGGCTGGGAGATGAGGCCATTCCTGGGAAGAAAAGGGAGAGATGGGAACTGCCGGGTGGCTGACCAAGTCAGGTTTCCCTGCCTGTGCACATGGGTTTCAGGTGCTGTATTCCCACCCAGGACTTGTTGCAGTCTGAACTCCTCTTCCCCCCTGGATCGTATGAGGTCAACATTTCGTAAGAACAATGCTTTGTCCTTACAGGCATCCTGCTGTGCATTGCAGCAGTTCAGAGCTAAATAATTTATTTAGGAAGCATGTTTTGTACATGACTTAGAAAATGGAAGAGAAGAGGAATATTGCAACAGCAAACTGTGGGGTGGACAAATACATCCTGCTCTACAGTTCCTAAGCATTGCACTTTGCCACTTTTGTTTCAAAATTGCTTTCTCTCCTGTAATTATCTTCAAAAGAGAAAGCTGATCCAAAGTGTTTTTTTTTTTATTTTATTTTATTCTTATTGTTCAGGGTGGCTCATTGATTTCCATTTTCAATAATAAAGGTGAATAAATAGTAGAAAAAACCCACAACGATATGTTACCAGTATTCAAAATAGAGAGAACGTGCATATGTGCCACAGCACACTTCGTCTGTGGACATCAAAGTGTCTCATAGAGGTCGCAATCCTCGTTTCAAAGATGAGGAAACAGAGGTGCTGAGAGGGAAAGTGGCTTAGCAGGTCAGTGGCAAAGCAAGGCAAGAGTCTCCCGAGCCTGTATTGCAGGCAGAGGTAAGGGAGCGGAGGAGAACAAACTTGTCCTCACCTAATCAGGACAGCCAGGTCCCAAGTGCAGTGAAGGCACAGTGACACTCCAGGGAAAGCACCAAATCATGCCACAGGCTGTAGAGCCAGCAAAGCCTGGTTTCCTCCAGTTTTGTGTCTAGTATGATAGTCTGGGTTTGTCTGCTGTTGGTCTTTGATGGTATAATCAGGGAGTACCACTGTATCCTTCCTCTCACCAAGGGTACTGGTGGAGTCTGGCTCCTCAGCTTTATCATCTTTTTCCCCAAAAATTTTGGGTACTTGAGAATTTTTGAGCTTTTCTGTCATCTGTGGTCACTGTGAGACATTGGAGGCACAAAGAACACATTGTTGCACACACACACAGGCATGTTTGACTTGGCATAGAAATTTGGGGTTACCTTATCCTATGGAACTATGCAACCAGTCAACACTTTAATATTGTAGATCTGTGACTTTGAACATTTTTTCTTTATAGCAGAGTTCTGAAAGTGGATAAAGGGTGGCACAGCAAAGATGTTCACAGCGTTGATTCAGTAGCCACTTATGGAAAAATGTTTCCCAAGGGAAGACACAAAATTGGACTTCCAACTCTGTAGCTGCAAATCGTTTGAGCCCTGAGAGGCTCACGACAAAGTGAGATTCATGTTATTCGTTTGATGAGCAACTTGAGTGAGAAGATTTCTTCATGCCTGGAGCCATGGCCCCTTGGGTCATGGTCCTGTCACATCTTGTTACCCAGAGAGAGGGAGGTTGAATGGGAATTTTGATGTTAAAATCTAAAGTAGTTAGCTTTTCAAGCTTTCTAGATTTGTGAATTCTGAAAATACTCTGGGGACTTGTTGAGCTTCCTTGATGGCAAATTGAAACATGCTGGTAAGAGGTTGGTTTTCTCAACTTTAACAAACGCAATAAAGGTAGGCCATGGATTGCACAGGTCTGCTGGCCAGAAACTGAGACTAAGTGCTCTACAGAACACCCCTGGTGTTTCAGGAGTGCTTCTAATGGCTCAAAAGAGAGCATCTTGCCCTCTGAGAACTACAAGACAGCTGCTAGATGAGTGTATAGAGTTTCATGGCACAATGTGGCCATGTACTAATTGAATGTCTTGGAGTGTTTCTCATAAAGGGATTTGCCCCTGAAAGATAGACACAATTTGGCAGATTGTCCTACTCTACCCATATTGAAGGAAGCAGCAAAATCAATGGGAGTTTGCAAGTGAAAGTAAGTTTGCTAAACAGAATTTTTTCTCTCTCCACATGCTGTGAGTGACACTTCCAGGGGGCACTGCAGTGATGGGATGCCTGTGTGTCTGGTTACTCTTGGAAGGATGGCTTATCTGGAGGAGAAGGCCCTCATCCATTAGCTTCTAATCCACTGGTTGGCTACTGAATGTTTTTCATCGCCAGGTGATTCAATAATGTTCTTCTCTTAATACCAAGCCTTTTCACTGATTACCAATATGTTCCTTGGACTAGTGAGGCTTTACAGGCTGTTGTTTTAAAGCAGTTATTTGGAGAATGTACACAGATGATGGTGGAGGAGGGATGCAGGAAGATCCTCCTTCTTCACACCTTACCAGGAGAAAAATTCTTTTTACTGTGCTAGGTGGTCTTTAGGTGGTCTTGCTCCTCTATCTCTTCTGTGTCATGAACCTAACATTCCTCGCTGGATGCCCAGTGGTCTGATGTCAAGACAAGCCAAGAAATCTTTCCTTCCCTCCAGCCAATGTGGGTGCTTTGACAGGAGGTGCTGGTTTGTTCTCTGTTAGACTGAAGGTGGCATTTCCATGTCTGTTTTGCCTTTGGTGAATGTCACAGTTCCCTTGGTTGATGCACTGCCTCTTGGCTAAAGCAAGGAACAATCTTCTTTTGTTCCCATATACCCATGGGATTCAAAATCCGCCTTGAGGAGGCTCAATGGAGGGGATCCATTTTCTTAGTTCTTCTTACTGAACATTTTAGGTGTTAATTGCAATTACCTAGCAATTATGGTACCTCCTATTGGAGGTGTAGCTGAGGAGCTGGGGTTTGGATATTTCCTTGCTGGATCCAGGCACGGGGACGAGAGGTGTAGGAGTTTCTGTCGCCACACCTAAACCCTTTGCCAATCTGGGGCCAGAGTGCCCAGGGTGATTAGTTGTTAATGATGGAGGAGCTACCTTGTTTGTCCACTGAATAAATAAATCATATTTTTAGGTGTTTCCTCCTCCAAGTCTCTCCCAGCTCCTTCCAACTTCCCCACATCACTCCCTTTTCCTAATCTCCCCATCTTTTCTCTGTCTTCCCCCTGCTGTTTCAGCTCTGATGGGCAACTCCTAGGGTGACAGAGGGCTTTCCAAGGGCAACCTGAATGTTCCGAATGTCCCTGCACAACCCTCTTCGTAAAATCATCCATGTCAAAAAGTGATGGTTTTGCCTTGCATTGCAATGATCACATTTAATTATTAGTTAAATATCGAGGTCACCAGCCACTCCTATCCCTAAAGAAGCACTGTGCCTTTTAAGCAAGTGAAGCTGGAGGGCAAGGGCATTTAATGATTAAACCATTAGCAGAAGAATTGACCTTTCCATTTGTCCTTCAAAGCCAAGGTTGCCATATTTTCCCAGAGCCTGTGACCTGTATAGCAAGTTAGTGTCCTGCTAGGATGGCTAGGCCTGAGGTGCCCGTGTTTCCTGCTACCTGTTTCAGGAACCGCTGTGTCTTCAGTGTCCTTATGAAAAACAATGCAGACAATCCATTATGTCTTTCCAAAAGCAGAAACGCAGCACAGTGGGACACACCAAAAGCCATTTTGAAAGTAGTACACTAGTTAAATGGACAGACCCTGCGGACACTCTGAATCAATATGCAATAACACTGGTGCTGTATGAAGCTCTTATTCCATCAGAGCAGCTCTGTGACATTGATTTGTGCCAGAGAATAGCTGGGGAGCTTTTCTGTGTGAAAATCCACTGCCTAACCAGGCAGAATTTTACAGCACAAAAGTGGTAGTGAGATGTTGGTGCTGATTTCTTCCATGTGTTCTAAGAGGGATATGTTTCTGATCCTCTTTGCCCACAGTACATCTCCTTTTGAAATGTTTTGGGCTTTTTTCTGGAGGAGCATTACTCGGGGAAAAAGTTGATTTTAATGACAATTTTATGATGTTCAAATATTAAAGTCTTTGCATAGCAAAGGTACATATTTTCATAGCATAAAAATGCACGTGTTTACATGGTTCTGGGAATCAGTAGAAATTATGCTAGCAAGAACATGGGTTTTTGTTTATATATTGGAAAAACCAGTACTGTAATTGAATATAACGCTAAACAAAAATAAGCCAGGTGCAATTTTTCACTCACAGGCCACCCAATTCAAATATTTTCTCACCATCACTGTATCAACGAGGGCAACTGTGTGGAGCCAAGTGAGTTGGAGTCAGACTCACCTCACCACCTTCAGCTGTCACACTTCAGCAACATCAACTTGATACTGGAGATTCTTTGTATGAAGGAATTTAAGATGAAATGAACCATGGTCTACAATTATCTATTTCTATCTGTTGGGTTTTAAAGGAGCACAGAACTGCCACTTACAGTGTAAATATCCAATACTGGGTGGATAAATCCTGTGTTTGACCCCTGAGATACTCAGTAGGTCTCCAGACTGCCAGTCTCACCTCCCACTCACCTGGGCACAGTGCCTGCGGTGTATATAAAGCACCAGTCCCTGCTCAGCCTGTCTTAATTAAAAGCAGCTTTATTATCTGATAGGTACCAACAGAATATAACCTGCGATGCAGAAGGCTCCTGCCCTGGGGACATTTCCCTTTAAACAGATGGCAAGCAGAAAAACTGCCAGAAAAGCTCTGCCTTGGAAGGCTCCCCTTCGGACGTAGCATCACTGCTGGCTGGTGTGGGCACCAGTTACAGAAGAGGTCTCCAAGGCTAAGGCAGCATGGAAAACCTGCAAGGGAAAAACATGAAACCAAACGAGGGAAAAAGACGCGACCAATTAGTATTCGCCAGTGAGGATTTTGTTTCAGCCCGTCGCTCTCCCTCTGTGCCTAGCACTGTACATACACACCATGTAGGAGAGCAGCTCTGCCCAGGAAGGTGTAGCATCCACACAGGCAGGAGAAGGGGTAGGGGACGGCATGTACTTGGCTTAATTTTGCAGACTTGAACCAGATTTCCCCAACTGACGTCACGACTGGTATGAGGTTGGTGGGGGTGTCGGCGGCAGAGGCAGTAATTAAACCCCTGTCATTCCAGCCAGAGGCACGGTCACGTCCTGCTCCATCTGAAGCAGAGTTGGTCTGACACAGCAGAAGCCTTTACATAAGCAGGCCAGATTTTCATTTTTGGAGCAACAGTTTCAGAAGAGCTCCAGACAGAGTTTGTCGCTATTTATAAGCTGGGGAGCGAGCGCGCTTGTGTCGCCTTCTGTCTCGCACTTCATCAGGTGACGTGTACGTCAGGGAGCCAGGGCTGCTCTTCCAGCTCACCACGCAAGACTTCTGTTTGCATTCCCATTTCCTCTGTGTTTTGTGCTGGGATAGCAGAGGTTTGCACTGGCATGTGAGACATTTTCTCATTGCTCCTCTACAACCACAGTCGCGTTTCAGAAGTGTTTTGGCACGTTGCCCTGCTGGCAGCCCATGACCACAGTAGCAGCTTCTCAGGCTGAAATGTTTTTGTTGCAATGCATTAGCCTATCTCTATTCTTGCACAAGCTTTTCCTTTCCCCCTCCCCTCCATCTGCTTTGGTCCTATCAGAAGGTGCAAACCCTTTCCAGGGAGTCTTTAATCTTTTTCAACATTTGGAGTGGACCTGAATTGAAACTTGTCAGGAAAAGAAACTTAGTTGGAAAGACTTCGTGTGTTTCTTGGCTTGTTATTCTGGCTGACACCATCTCTTGCAGATGCAGTATTGCAACAGCAGTAGTGCAGCAATACACTTACAATGGCCTGGTACATGATTGTTTGTAATGAGAAGAATCATACTGACATGCCTACCAAACTCCTGATGTGGTCATTGTCTATCCCATGAGCGTGCTTTTCTTGTAGACACACTCACCCAGTGGTTTCCTGGAAAAAAAAAAAGAGGCTTAATGATGATAGTCATTTTCTAACAACACTTAAAACTGTAGGATAATTAAGGTTAAATGCTTTAATTCGTTGGTTCCTTTTTCAAGTAAAACTATTCATTCAGCAAGAATAGGGTCAATAGATGACTCCCCATGAGTTCATCAGCTGTAAATCTAGGGTGTAAAGTAAAGCAAACACATCATAAAACTCCTGCTCTGTTTTTTCCCACCTGTTTTCAGACTACCTGTCTTTTTTTGGAAAGTTTATTATTTCAGGACTTTAAAATCATGGGCTACACATGAGGAGCAAGTATGATGTGCACATGGAGGACACTGAGGTCTTGATTTGAAGCAGGAGTGGGAAAGGCAGAATGTTGCTATCCTTGGTGAGAAATAAAGCAAGCTAGAGAGTAGTAGGCTGAAGAGGGGGGCATGCATGGTTTGGGGATCGCTGCCCTAGTTCAAAGCACTTATGCAGATACTTGCAGATACTTGTAATTTAAACCCAGACCCAAAGCAGTTAAATACCTGGACAAACACAAAACTCTCAGCCTGCCACCTAAACATGTGCCTCTGTGCTTTGCTGAGTCAAAGCCTGCACAGTGAGGTGGGTTGTGGCAAGAGCATTGCTGGGCTACGGACTCGCAGACTGGGACCAGCAGAGCTGGAGTATTTTGTAGGAACTCAGCTACCAATGTCAAAATCTGTAGAAGCCGCAGTCTCCAATTAACATCTTTAATCTTACTATCTCAAGCCTTTTATCTTCACATTTTCTTGTCTGTTTGTTTGTTTTCTTTACATTTGTTTACATATACTGAACTGAAAGTTTTTCTGGAAATGCTGGTGTAGCTTTTAACTGCAAGAGTGATTCACTGAGAATAATTAAGTCAAAGATCTCGGCATCTCTTTTCGTTGTAAAAAAGGTGGTGGATATTCTGTGATTTTCTTGAAAGATTTTTCCCCCTGAATGTGCATGTTTACACTCACACCCACACAGACTCACACACATTTGCAAATGCAGACACTTCCCTCTTCTTTTGGAGCTTTCAAGTTCTGGAGCAGCACATCTGACCTGTACAATTAACCCTTTCTGCTTTTTTTGTGTCTGAAAGCAAGACAGAGGTTTTGAGGTTTGTAGGACTCATCCTATAGGTTTTTGTCCATACCATAAACCTCTTGAGCTTCCAGCATGGAGCGGGCAGCTCATGAAAGCAGCAAGAAAAGTCTGTGCTGCAGATTAACTCCTGAAGTGGTTCAGGCTCCATCTGGGATGCTGCCAGTTGGCCTGGGTCAAACCAGGCATTTTTCTAAGGAATTAAACAGCATAGATCTGCTCCCAGGGCTCAGGATTGTTCCCCAGCATTGTTTAGTTTATTAAGTATTGCTCTTGATATAGAAGTTATAGCTTGCTCTCATTTTACTATCTATTAGCAGCAAAAGGAGTGAGTTCTGCCTCAGACTTTGTAAGCCCTCAGGAGTATTCTTAGGTAGTAAATTAAGCCTGGACCTTGCAAGTCTGGAAAACAAGCTCATACAGGACATAAGGGGTAGGATTTCCCCACTGGCCCTATACATGAAGTCTCTCACGAAACTTGGAGTGGCTCCTCGCTGTAAACATCAGCAATACTTGAACTATTTGCTTTGTAGAGCTTGCAGTTTCATTTCAAATTTAGGCACCTAAAGAAAAACCAAGGTGCTAAACACCTTTGAAGAGTAAGATCTTATTTTTTTCCCTTGTTCTGAAGAAGGTCACTTATGCAATGCCAGAATCCCTGTAGCTCGCTACTTCGCACTGTTATTTCAGAAGTTAAAAACTATGATGGTGCTTTTTAATCACTAGCACAGCGTGACAAAAATCCTAGTTGCTTTGCAGTGATGGTCATATCATTGCAATATTAACAGCTCCCTTAGGACGTGTGCAAGGTAACAAGTAGGCTGGAGGTGAGCTGGGTTCAGCCAAATAAACACAAGGAGACCACAGCAGAATATGGAGTCACTCACTCTGTAATTATACTCCTGTTTTTTCTGCCTTGTCTGTGAAGGAGAGTCGCTGAAACAGAAGAACTTTCATGAAATCAGGAAGGGCCAAGATTATTATAACTAACTATAACAGCACTTGGCTCTTTGAGGGCTTTCATTCAAATGTCTCCAAGCCCTTGCTCTTCACAAAGAGAGATAAATGTAATTATCACAGTTCTAAAGTGAGGAAAGATGAGGCTTAATTAACTACTTGTGGATATACGGCAAATTAGTAGCAGAGATGGGAACAGAAACCGGTTTTCCTGATTTCCATTTGTGCTCCAGTCACTGAATCCCAATGCCTTCTCTATCAGGCAGCAACTGCAGTGGGATACACAAGACAAAAATACTAAGGGGGCAAAGCTGAGTCCACAGACAGTCCCATGTCCAGCTGAAGTGGCTCTGGGATACACCTGTTGCCTGTGGTCTGGCATTTAGTGAACCCAGACTGGCATCGGGAACCTGCATGTTGTATGCGTGAGAGACGGTTTGATATCTCATACTGTCCTCCCAGTAATCCTAAAGTTTACTCGCAGGAAAAGTTCCTGCTGAGGCATCACCTGGCTGCTCTCTGCTGCTCCACCCCTCCAGCTGTACTAACCTGGGACTGGCTTTATCCAAGTCAAGGAAGTCAGTGGTCTAGGATGAAGCCACAGTGATATACACCCTACGCCATCCACTGAGGGCTCTTGCTTTCCAACCTCTGTCGCTTTTGTTCCAACAGCGGGAATGTTCATGCAGGCTCAGACAGGACCTGTGGCCACTGAGCCATGCACTGGGTGACTCCTTGTTCCAGAAAACTGAGCCACATGCCTGGAAGAAGAGGCTGTACTAAGAGGTGCAGAGATGAGATAAGCCAGGCACTGATTCCTCAAAGGCAGCATTTAGCCGTTGTTTTCCCAAAAGGCTGATGACGGAGTAGGATAACCTTGAAGTGTTCTGTTCCGAATAAACAGCACCAAAGCAGAGGAGACGATCTTTCTTTCACCCCTCTTGCTGACTTTGGGGCAGGTATATTCAAACTCTCTGTTTCCACAGCCTACACAGGTGCTGTGTCCTCCTTAGGCACCTCCAGCTATCGTAACAACTCTGGAAGTCAAGGTGCTCATGGCATCTCCGCAGGCTCTCTGGAATTTTCTCCACCCATTTGACTTAGGGGTTTTTTCCTATGGTTGTGGTAGAAGTTGTCTCAGCAACTGAGGAGAATTCATTGCTACACAAGTGAGATCACTTTCCTGTTTCGGGTCAAAATATAACCTTGAGTCTTTGCAACAGATCAGACTCCTCTCCCTGCAGCTCCCTGAGCACACTGCTGTGTGTCTGCAGCCATTTATCTAACTCCAAGGAAGCAAATCAAGTTAAAATGCCCAGAACAAGATATTTTTAGCCTTTACTCATGACTTATTACATTGCAGCAGTGAGGTTTTCAAAACAAGAAGGTATTTCTACTCCAGGCTGAAATAACAGGCTTTAGCACACCCAGCAGGTGTGCTGCTCACAGACTGGGAAATACCTGCTTTTGCTGAGAGCAGAAGTACAACTGTGGCAAGGGGTGACTTTGATGGCAGAAAGAAATCTGTAAATAGGAATAACAGCTTTTGCTTCCAGCCACAATTAGAAGGCCTATCTAGCATTCGGTCAGCTTCCTACAGGACAATGTAAGTGTCACTGTCATCCCACTAAAACTTAAAGGTGACAGAGGAAACCTTTGAAAACTAGCTGTCTCAACTAGAGTGAGTCAAAGTGGTCACTGACATTTTTGGATGCTACATACAAATGCATGCATGTACATGTATGTGTCTCCTATTGAAGATTTTCCAGTGTGACTTTATGTTCAGGGCTTTCAGCTCAGATGGCACCTAGAGATACCCATGTGCTGTTTTTTGTCTCAACTGCTTGAAGAGAGAAGTGGAGACTGGCTCAGTTTTCTGGTGGTTGCCTGATCCATCACCCAGCTATTTTATCCCGAGGACATATTTCAAAATAGATGTCAGTAAAGTGCTTATTTGTGAGAAAGAATGTGAAGAGTGGAGGAAAGCAAGGAGGGAGGCAGCAGCCATCACCTGAAGGCGTTGTGGGTGGAGATGCTGCTGCAGCTGCCCTGCATCCCCTTCCACTGTGCAGATGCCAACAGCTGTAAGAGGAGCCCTGGGTGTACCTTGGGCTTTGCTGGCATTGCTGATTCCAGAAGCTATTCTGGAATGCCACCTGCTGGCATTTTTTCCTATTAACTGCCCTAAAGATGAACTGTTGTGTGGTTGCACCCCAAGCCTGGAAGCAAAGACACAAACTTGACATTGTCAGTGAATGTCCTTCTTGTTTTTTGGGGTTTTTTTGGAGAGAGGCTGCCCCAGGGCCTTGTGAAAAGTCCAGTTACGTAAGGGAGGGATTTTTTAGGTGGGACTAGGAAAGGGGATGCCGATGCCAAAAGAAGCGACAAGAACGGAGGCGGGTGAAAGAAACAAGGGAAAAAATAAAACAAGGGAGAAAAAAAGTCTGTAGGCACTAGTGAGGGATAAACTAGAGGTCTTCCCTAGCACAGCTCTGGGGGGGGAGGAAGTTTATACCCATCAAACACCAGTTTAAATAGCCTTTAAAAAGGAGCACTTAAGTCCATGTTTGGTTTTTTTCTGTCAAGGTTTATATGGCACTGATTAAAAAATAACCCCACATCTTTTTAGTTTTTGGCTGCAGCATTTTAAATTGGAAAGGAAGAAGAGGCACAACTTCTGACTGCTCTGCCTTTTGGCACCAACACCGAAATCTGTAGCGCTGATGCTTACAATCCCTGACAGTCCCAACAGCCAGACCGAAGAAAAGAACAAAGGCCCATAGTGGTCAGTCGCCCTCATTTACACAGCAGGCAGAGCTCTGCAGGCTGCTGCTGCATGCAATGGGAATAAGCCTCCCAGCTGCCATTCTCCTCGTGGAGCCACAATCCTGCTCCTCCTCCAGCTTCCCAGCTGTGAGCCGTGGGATTCCAGTAAAGAAACCCCAACAAAGTCCCAATGCACCCGTGAGTCCTGACTGCTCTGAGCAGCCTCAGTGGGGACCTCCACCCATACCCTCTGTGCAGCAGCTCTGTTTGAGCCCAGCCTTGAGCTGCCTTGCAGGTGGGTTGGTCCCTGGGTTTGCTGTCCAGGGGTGTGGGGTAGCTTATCTCCAACCCTGTGGGCTTGGTTCACCCCTTTGCTCTTTCTGCACCTATTGATGAAAGCTGCTGCCAGGCACTGTGTGGGTGAGGGCACTGCCTGTGCTGGGATCTCCTCGTCCCCTTTGTGGGGCAGTGCTGCTCCCCAGTGTAGATAAATGTTATTGATACTCTGCTATTTCTTGTCCCTCAGACATTTCTTATCACATCCAGGTTTTTTTTTCAACAGAAGTTCCTCTTAGTATGTGTTTATTTTTTTTATTTTTATGTCTATATTCCTCTTTTGTTCTCAGGGTAGTCTCACAAATTTTCTTTTTTTAAGTGCTGTGGGTGAAATGGTTTCTCTGAAACATGTCTACAGACTGTACTGCCTGATGATGAAATCTTGCTGTCTGTGACTGCCATGAATATTTTTGAGCAATAACCCCTAGCCTTATCCAAGACATAAAGATCCTTAGACAGTCTACTTGGGAGGCCTTAGCTTAGCATTCATCCTTCTGGAATGGTCTGAGCTCTTTTCGAGGTTTTTATTTCCAGTTAACTTCTGGGCATAAGTCTGACTGTCACTGATGGCTGGGAGGGCAGAAATGTAACAGGGCTGTTCTGGTGCTGTGCATTGAATGGTCTGAGTAAACCATCATTACCTGAAGAGATCCTGCTGGCATCTCTGGATAGCCTCCTGCTCAGTGTCAGGATGGTACAGGCAGGAAAGGCTCCCGGGACTTTGACGGGATTTCGTTTGGTTTTAAATATCAATTTCCTTTTTTGTTGGATGTGGAAGTTGATGTATAAAAGATTTATCTGGCAGCCCTTAGAAGTGGAGTGTGGTACACACAGGGTTTAAACACAGCATAATGGCTTTTAATATTTGGAGTTTATGAAGTGATTATGATGCCTCTCCCCCTAGCAAAGCTGGAGTTCTCTTCCTTCAGACTCTTTCTGTTGTATGGCATATTGCAAAAGAAAGCTTTCACTTCTGTGCCATATCACCCAGGGCTCTCCTTTCAGGTGAACCCTGCCAAGTGACAGATGTGTTCCTGAAGAACACTAACATGCCTCAGAACACATCTCCGCCCAGGGAAGCGTCCTCTGATTGGGCAAGTGCTCTTTTTACGGGGAAGTAAAGTAAGAAGGAGATTTATAGCCTACACTGATATAATGTGATCCAGCTGTGACAGTCCTTTCATCACAGTGAATGATGGGTCTAGTTGTTATTACTTTGCTTTGTTACTGTAACAGGTAGGTTTGATCTACATTTGCCACAAAGGATGAATGTGTTTGGAAGGATAACACTGGAGTTGTTGTGGTTCAAACCCACTTAAGAAAAGCTGTCCTGCATGTCAGGTGTGGACTGTTTCGTGTTGGTGAAAAAAAGCCAAAAACCACACCCAAACCCTTGCTGTTGGAGTTTGCTCTTTTCAGTGTGTGTTTCCTAATTTTTGACAGTGGAATTCCTGTGTTCTGCTTTTCACATTGTTGGTGAGGTCTCTGAGGAAGTATCTGTGGTCAGAGCAAGTCTTTTAGCAATTAATACTAGCCCTGATTCTCCTTGATTCCCAGTTGCTTACAGGTAAATTGTTCAGAGTGGGTCTTGTATCTGCTGATGTTTTAACATAGGAGCTTTGCAGGGTCACGTGGCAGACTGGCAGATTATGTGGCCTATAAATAATCTCTTTTGCAGTAACAACCATCCAGTGTCTTTAAAAAGAAAAAATACACTTGGTGAGAATGATCCTGTGTTTACCTGTAGGACCTGGCTCTCTCACTTCTACAGACTTTCAAACAAAATAAGTCAAGATATGCCTCAACTTGTATGACAGTCTGAGCTTCTAATGATGATGAAAGAGGGGTGGGGACTGACTGACCAGTCATTTGTATTTTGCACGGCCCACATTACATGCCAGTCAGGTGCCTTAGTCTGTGAGACTACCAAAGCCTTGTGCTGATGGCACTTTCAGACATTTGGAAGCTGTAATGCAGAAGAAAAGGATGTTGTCCTACCATCCAGAGAGCTGATAGTTCAGCTGTATTCCCAGGCATGACAGCAAGCGTGCAGTGATGGCACTACTGAGGATTCTGACTGTAGACAAGCCTCAACAGAATAACCAGATCAAAACTGCTAACACCATAATTTCACTTAAAAATTAATTTATAGGAAGGAGGGAAAGGAGGAAGGGCAGTTGAGTTGCAAAAAGTAACACCATGATAACCCTGAAGGGTGTTTGGACTAAGACAACACAGGGTTTTGGTGTTTAGTGGAAAATATGGTAAGAAGATGATGTTGCAGAGTTGATGCACATCACCAAGGTGCACAGGGCTTGGGCTCTCACTATCTGCTTCTGGCACTTGTGGGAGCTCTGTCTTCATCAATCTGCTCTTAATTGTTTTCAAAAGAGGTGGATGATCTCACTTCTGACCTTTCTGGATGCTTCTGATGTTCTGAGGTTTAGACTGGATATTAAGAAAAATTTCTTCACTGAAAGTGTTGTCCAGCCCTGGCACAACCTGCGCAGGGAAGTGGTGGAATCACCATCCCTGGAGGTATTAAAAGATGTGTAGATGTGGTGCTTGGAGACATAGTTTAGTGGTGGCCTTGGCAGTGCTGGGTTAACGTTTGGACTTGATGATCTTAGGGGTCTTTTCCAACCTAAACAATTCTATGACTCTACATTGCCCAAGGAAAGAATTCCAGTCCCTCCAAAGAACAAGCCAAAGGACGAGCTAAGGCATCTCCTGCTAGAGCTCCCTTTTTTCACTTCTAACTTCACCAAAATTCCCTCTTCAGCTGCACTTTTCCCTTATTGCTGCCATTTTCCATTGTTTCTTGCTTGCCTCAGGCTTAGCTTGTTTCTGAGCAGTTACAAGAGGTCTTGATGGTTTTGATTAAGTTGAGGACGAAACTGTTGTTTTCTCTTAAATTTCTGACTGAAATAACTTTTTGATTATTTGAACACTTCCATGTTCTGAAAGGAAGCCTGGAAATCTGGCTGGAAGATCAACATGGAAGAGTGGGTGTGCTTTTTTTTGCCTTTGGAAAGTAACCAAGTGATTCTGTTGAGTTATAGGTCTGAAAATACTTTTTCACATCCTTATGAGAGAGGAGAGGGTAGATACTGGCAGAAAACAGCCTTTGGAAATGGTATTTTCCTGAAGGGGAAGGGAGCAATTTTTTGGAATAGTGAGAATGAGACAGGTGAGCAGATGGACAAGCAAGGATGAGGGATGTGGGAAAGAGTGAGTGAAGCTTGTATTGTAACATATACACAAGAGAGCAGAGGGACTGCTGCCTAAAATTTGCCACAATATACAGGAATTTTCAAACTCTGCATTTCTGTAAGGCCAGCAAAAGGCTGTGTAGTTTGTTGCCAAGTTTGTTCCCTGCTCTGGTTCACAGCAAGTGAACAGCATTCAACTTGTGCCACGATCTCATGTGGTTAAGACCTGCCTGATGTGGAGGTTTTTAAAAGAAATACCGGTACTGGTATGAATGGAAATGCCTGGCTGAAGACAACAGAAAAATACCCCAGCAGATGAAGGGTTAAAGGAGTGGCCTGTATTAATTGCTGCAGAACCACCCCATGTGTTTCATACAAATAAATAACCAGAGGACGATACACAAACTGAAGCCTTAGTGATAAGCTGACAAGGTGATGACCCACAGTACAGAAACTGTGAAATACCCAGACGAGGGTAACAACAGACTCAGTTTTGCCTGAAACTCTTGAGGTATGAGACACAAAATCACAGTATCCACTGCTGATGGGTATAAAAGATGCATCCAAAAATAAAGAAGAGCCCGTCTGGGAGATGCAGGGAGGTCGGGATGGTGTTATCCCATGTGCTTCCTGCTGCACGTGGTTGATCCTGGCCAGCTCTGTGCATGTATTTTGATGGGAGAGTGGAAGTGGGTAGAACCAACTTATTGGAATCTTATCTTAATTATAAAAAATCACCTTCCCTATCTGTAAGGTCTTGCAATGAGTTTTGTTCCACTAATTTCACACAGTAATGAGACTAAATATTCTAGTCCTGCTCATAATTCACGTAGGAGGTGGTATATACCCATATGATGGCATTTTATATAAACTCCAGTTGCCTTTAAAAAGACCTAGATAATTAGATTGCAAAATTGCTATGTTAGAGGAATATTCATGCAAAAGTGAGGCACTCAGCTGCTGGGAATGGTAGTCATCTGTTTAAGCTTCATGCTGCCCTCTTGTAGAAAAGTCACTGCCATCAAAATGTTTCTCATTTGCTAAATACTCAGCTTGAGACATGCATTGAATGCTGCCAATTATAGGTGACACTGCTGCATTTAAGCATATAAAATGCCACCAAAAAAGTGCCATAAAGAAAATCAGGCCACCCAAGTTACCTCTCAAGCTGGTTTTCTGCATGAGAGGTTCTCACTGACCTGGATGCTGCAGCTATATATGAAGGCAGCTCTCTGCTCTCACAGAAGTCAGAAAAACTTCTGCTCTGGACACAATCAAGGTGCCTTCCATCCCTTCCTATCTGTCTCTGTTCCTGACCATGCTGGGTGGCCATGTGGGCTCTGCAAAATAGCCATCTCTGCCCAGTGAGAGCTTGGAGACAGCTGTGCTGCTGTCAGTGCAAGGGGCTTGTTTCCTGGCTGCCTTTTGCTCTTTTTGGTGGAGTTGTGGGGAGGAAAAAAGAAAAAAGCTTGTGAAGCATTCCAGGGTGATAGTGGTGAGGGCAGAGAAAAGCTATCCAGGAGGGTAATATGTCTGTATTCTTAAAATCAAGATATAGAAGTGACACTGAGAAACAGAGTGCTGAATGAACGCTGTTGGTTGTATCACTCCTTCAGTGATGGAGGAGGACATGGGAGAGCCCTGTGAGCAGCAGTAGTGCCATGGCATTGAGTAAAATATACTTTACACAATTAAGAAGTTTATAAATTGAAGATATCCAGCCATATAAATGTGTCTTTGCTTATTCCTGCTCAACTCTGCTGTTTTCCTCATCTCTTCACAGCCGCACTGTTTGAAGGGGTGGGTTGTGCAGGTGAGTTTCTGGTTCCTTGTACCTGCCTGCTGCTGTGCTCCTGGTCTGATGCTGTGGATGCTGCCTGCCAGACACCAGACACTGCTGCAGACTCTTGGGCTGCCCTCGAAGAAGGAAAACTCACCAATAAGTAAGTGAGAACATCTGGGGAGAATATTTTCTGTTACTTCTTAGAAGTTTAGCTTGAAGACAGAAGTGCATTGTCTTTTTTCCTCTTTCTCTCACAAGAATGGGCAGGGGTTAGTTTGAATTAGTTAAATGCTTACAATAATGTCCTTAATCAGAGTTCAGTGGAAAGATTTGGAGAACAGTCAATGAATTTTAGCATGGCAGCTTCAAGACTGCTTGAAAATAAGAGGGTAGTGAGTTCCTCTTACTCTTATTGCTCCCTCAAACCTAGGGATATTTCCCTGCTGCCAAAGGGTGGATCTGTTCTGTTCTCCAACAATAAAAAACAGATGATTTTCCTTCTTAAAATATCCGAAGGGGATTGCTAACACAGATCCGCTTCACCATGTGCCCATCCTAGTGTGCACAGCCAAATCCCATCCCTCCCAGCAGCAACGAAAAGCTAATCCGTGGCATTGAAGGCACCCAGATTAACCCACTGCAGGATTAGGATGCTTGAGCTGTTGTTAGAAGATTAGTACATTTGGTTGTCAACACTTGCTGAACTTGGCCTGAAAATGATTTCCAACGAGGTCGCTGACTCTTGGGTGCCAGTTTGCCTGGCACATTAGGAAAGGCTGGAGTTAAAGCAAGTGGCTGCAAAGATTAAACTGGAGCTCTGAGTGTGCAGAATACCTTTAGGATTTAAACCTTCCATCACTGCTGATAGGCACAAAGGGCTTTGGCAGTTTCGTCAGAATTGCTGAGCTCCTGCTTTGCTGGGGAAGTGTTTCTGGAGCTTTGCCTTCTGGAGTTTCCTGCTGTTGACAGTGTTTGGCATTATGTGGGTGAGCTGCCCACAGATGAACTTGTCCCAGTTCCTGCACAGTGCAAAATGAGTTTATTTTGAGGACAGGATCTCCACAGGGGCACCTCTAGGTAGAAAGCAATTGGCTTCCACTCCGTCCTGGGACTCAAATTGTCTGTTCTCATAATGTTTTATTTCAGCTACTAGCAGGAGGATTCATGTTTTTTTTTAAAAAAGGGTCTTACTCTTGTCAGCAGGGCAGTAATACCAGCACAAAGTCTGCTCATGCTATTTCAGCACCTTGTAAGTGCTTGCATGGCTTTCCAGTGCATGGAGGAGTGGCAGTGGAGCTGTGGTCCCCTTGCAAGCAGTCCTGCTGTTGTGTGTGAACTGGTGTGTGAGGTGCCCTGATGCTGGAGAGCACATCATGGTGCTGCAGGGAGTGTGCATGGGGAGGGATGGGCATGGTACAGCTCCTCTCTTTCTTGCAAAGCAGTTATTTTCCTATTTATTTTTTTCCCTCTGTGAATTTTTTTCCTCTCTGCAAATGAGAGCTCTCAAGAGTCTAAAGATAGACCCTTCAAAGATTTTTGGTAATACAGGGAGAGTATGTGTTTTCCTCTGTTTATCAGTGGAAAACTGCCATGCTTGTAAAATAACTGTTAGTTGGAAACTGTTTTTCCCTATCATGAGCCTGGTGAATATTATTTTGATTCAAAGCAGCTTGTCTTGAAAAGTACCAACCACTGTCTCTGTCATGGAATTGGTTCCAGTGATTTCATTCAGTGTTGCTGCAACGTATCTGGATTTCAAGGCACGTCCTTTTGTGAATGTGGATTGTATCATGCTTCCCTTTGTGCATACAAACTTTTGCAGCCATTCTTGTCTGAAATGTATATAACTGCATTTGTCACTCCTCTGACAAATTTTTCTTCCTCAACAGGCCAGCAAAGATATTCAAATGAAACCCATGTTGAAGATATAAGCCTAAAAGTTCTTTCAGTGAAGATACACTAGAGAAAGGTAGGGTCTTTCCATAAATACTTCCTTTGAGTTTGACCCTGGTATCTTAAATCTGTAGCCGGCCTGAGCATTCCCACTTTTGGGAATGCTGTACAGCCTAGTGAAGCAAGAGCCGTTCAATTTTAATACCTTTATAAGCACTAAGTACATTCCTCTGTACTTTACAAACATACTTAAGGGGATTTCTGTAGTGCTGCATGATAAAATAATTTTGAATATTTTATCTAAGGCCTGTGTTGCAATTTATTCTGCAAAAAACCCTTCTGAATCTCAGAACGTGGGCCTAAAGTTTCTGCCTGGATGACTGTGTGTGGCAAGAGGACAAGGCCACCTACGGTGGCATTGCTTCCAGCTGTCTCACTGCAACAAGAGATCCATTATGGAATAACCAGCAAGAACATGGGACAGCAAGGGGTTGGTGTATGTTGGTTCTCCCACTTGGCCAATGTTTCCCACATGCAGAACTTACCTGGATTTAGATCAGCATGGACCTGGCTGACCAGCTGGTCTGTATTCAGTGAAGGATTTCAGGCCACTCATTTGTTGGATGAGAACGTAATGTCTGACATCATGCTAAGGTAGTTTGGATTATCTGATGAGCAAACACACACACACATATATATCCACTACATATATACACAAGTAGGCCATAAATAAGACACGGTCCAGTGTGGAAAATGGTGCACTGTAGATTTGAATATACTAGGAACAGAGACCATATAGTGGCTCTTCTTGTATTTCAGCCCATGCTTAATGTAACAAGAGCTTATAAACATGTAACCTGAAGGCAGTTCCTAGGACAGGGGCAGAGTCACTGGCTTCATATCTGGGGGATACACAAAGTGAAAAAAGGAGAGAAAAACGCAAATGCCACCCTGCTGTGAGCTCACGCCTTTGTCTTCTTCAAGGAACAGGTTATGTATGAGCAGCTCTGGCTAGTAAGAAATGATCATACTTAAGCCACTGGTTTCCACATCGGAATACCTTCGAAGGGTGGACCTCAGAATACCTTCAAAGGGTGGACCTCACACCTACACTGATAAACAGGCGAGGACAGTGCTGGCTGGATGCCCTGCAGTTCCCACTGCTGGATAATCCATGTTCACACAGGCTTTGCACACCTATCTGAATGGCCAAGGAAGCTCCAGCTGGGTTAATTCCCAGTCCTATGATGTTGTTTCCAATGGGTGAGGATAAGTGCCAGTTAAACACTGCCTTTATATTTGAGATGGGGCAGATCCCAGCAAGACTGTCTGCTTGGTAGGCACTGTAGCTGCACAAGGTAAATAACATTTCGATGCTGAAGAATATTTTAAATTGGGTATAAAAGTTTTAATTTGAGAGGAAACAATCAGAAATATAAAATGAAAGGGATGGATGTGGTGAGCCTGTGGTTCTGTAGCAGACAGAGGTGCGGGTGGAGACTGATCAGGTAGCATGGCTTCCACTGCTTCCATGGGATGGGCTTGCACTGGTGGAGGGGGGGGCGGGAGCCTTTTCCATATCTAAAAACAAAAATTTACCTGTGAACCAATCTCCATCTGTTGCTACAGGAAGATCTGTAGCTGCTCACAGGATCCAGACCTTGCTGTGTTGTTAATGGTTAGACTGGATCTTAGAGGTCTTTTTCAGCTAAACTTTTCTGTGGTTCTGTGTGTTACATCTGGGCGTTCATCCCTGGAAGTGTTAGGGCCAGGTTGGATGGGGCTTTGAGCAAACTGGTCTGAGTAGAAGGTGTCCCTGCCTACGGCAGGGAGGTTGGAGCTAAATGATTCCTAATGTCCCTTCAAATGCAAACCATGTTATGATCTCCATCTTTCCCAAACCCCAAATCCAGGCTGTTTCTCCAGCACCCTCTGCCAGCATCCCCTCTCCCACTCCGGAGTGCTGATTCTGAGATACAATATTTCGCATTAAGTGCTCAGTTTCCCCCCTCCTGGCAGAAATGGGGAAGGACAAAGCAGGCAAGAGCCCAGAGCACGCACTCATTAGCTTCTGTCTGCCAACAACTTTGGGATCATGCAGTGTTATATGCAATGTCTGGCTGTTATAAAAGGCTTTGGTTAAGTAATCACATCTCTCTTGCATAAGTGCTTGTTTTTGGGAGGCTTTAGCCAATTGGAGGCTGCAGCAGCTCACAGACAGAAAGTATGTCTAACTACTGTGATACTTTCTTTGCTAATAATACAAGATTATTAATCTGCTGAAAGTTGTATAAAATCTCTTTAGATAAGATTAGGCGGCGGAGACTCCCCAGCGCTGCTTGTAGCTGAACTACAGCTGTAAAACACTGCCAAAAATCCTGTGTGGATCCCCGTGAGTAATATTTCTGATTGTTCTAAAGGGTGTTTGTGACTGGAAACTGCAGGCAGAGACATATTGCAGATGTTTATTGCAAACAGTAAGTTAGAAGGAGGCAGGAGGTGAGAGACTGGTGAAACTATTGATGGGTATAATAAAGCTTTCCTCCTAGACTTCTGTAAGCAAGCATGGGTTTCTCTGAAGATGTGCAATCAAGGTTCTTCCAAATAAGCTAATGAAAAAGAAATGAGGTGCTGAAGACAATTACAGGACTGCAAGAGGACAGAGATTTGGACTGACAGTGAGATTAAAGGACCATCTTGTCCCATATATTGGTTTGGAGTGGCCAAATGTCCTGTTCTTATATTCTTTCCTTGATCATTGACAAGTGTACAGTGATATTTTTCTCCTATGTTTTCATGGCTTTCAGAAATCTGCATGTCAATTATTTCCTGAGCCAGAAAAGATATCTCTAATAGTACAAGTGGATTTTTCTTTTCAGAAGTTGCTAATCCACTGTATCTGTTGAAGACAGTGTGTTGTTTTGTGATTTGACTGACATAAATCTAACTGGGATTTGATATCTTGAGTTAAATGAGTTCTCCCACATAGGATTTTAATTTTTATTTTAAAAAAAGGGTGGGTTTTCCACTTAGAGAGAACTGAAAAGGGCAAAGCATGTATGGATTTACAGAAAACAGGAATTCCCTTCCCACTTCCTTGTGATGTGTCTGGATGCAGCTCAGTCAATGAACAAAGCCCGGAACTATAAAACCATCCACTTTTGTGGGAACTGAAATTTATTAGTTCAAGACTGAGCAACCTGGAACGACTCCAGTTGTTATTCCTGCCAGCCCTGGAAGGCATTAGAGTGGCATTGTACAGAGAAGGCAGCTCAAGTGCTGAGCTGTGAGGAGAAATAAAGGCTGTTGCCTATAGTTTGGATGTATGTATGCTTACTCTTAGAGGTGGCACAGAACTCTGCTGTGATAGAACAAATTCTGGACTAATGGAAAGCACTTGGGAAAGCTCAAGTCACTACTTACTAACCTTGAAAAAACGTAGTATGTAGATTTTACAGTCTATAAAGTTCTTGAGACCTCCTAAAGCATTTAAATCTTATTGGCAGCCAGTAGATGAGGAGGTAATACCACCATGAAAGGAAGTTAATTTGTAGGAGTTATGGGATTAGAGAGGTAAATGTGAAAAGTTATATTGAACTAAAAGGCACTTGGCTGCAAGGCCAAGACTTCAATATTTTCATATTTGCTTCCTAGAGTGGGTAAAACTGATAGGCCTGTTTGCTTCAGTAAAACTGCAATAGTGATGTAAATAAGCTGGGATCACTCTTTTGCTGGCTGAGTATCTAGGCCTTAAAACCTTTGATTTAGGCAAACCTAAGCTATGGCTCTTGCTCTGTGCCAGTAAGGGATGGAGGCATGGAGGGATGGAGCAGGCTGCTCACTGGACAGCCAATGGCTTCCCATTTCCATTCTACCACCTAGTGAGGTCTCCTCAAACACAGGTGCTCCCAGCCCATGCAAGGCCTTTTTAGTTCTAATGAAAACACCATGAAAAAAAGTCAGCAGTCACAATTTGGAAATTTACAACATTATTTCTAAAACAGTTTCTGTTTTACAGAACAGGAACAAATCCAGGCATCCTCTGGGGTAGTCAAACAATATCTCTAACATGTTGCAGGGTAAGATGGATGCTGTACACAAGTTGAAGGTTTTGGTGATGTTTCTGTCTCTGGCTACTTTCACGGTCATGGTGATAATGAACGCTGGAAATGCCACTGGGATATTCAAAGGTAACACAAGCAAATTGTCTTTGTTCAGAGGTGGATTTCATGCATTCTACAGTTTGATGATATAAGGATGGGATAGATCTGTTTGTTAGCTCATCAACTGTCCAAATACACCTTGTTCTGTGAAAGGTGGAAGTAGCTGGTGCATCCTCCAGGTGTTACAGCCAGATGCCTGAGCCCTATCTAGTCCCTTAAAGTCCAAGGAAATGGTCTCGTCCCTGGTGAACCTTGATCTAGTGGTACAATGTCTTTGCAGACATTTCCCTTGTGTCCCTGCTGGGAGATGTTCAGGCTGCTACTGTGGGTTTATAGAGGGCAGTGGTGTTTATAGAGGGCAGTGGTGTCGTGTTTGAGCACTACCCAGCTGAATCTGCCAGCAACTGACATTGTGCTTTTCTCTGGATTTCACACATAGCTGGCTCCTCTGGTTCTGTATAAGAGGGAAGGTGCTCGGGGTTCCCCATAGGGACAGTGATCCCATAATGGGTGTCTAAAGGGAAGCCAACTGCAGCATGTGGCTTGTTTACACCAAGGGTGTGCTTTCATCATCCCCAAACCCATTGGGGTGTGGATGAAATCTGGAGGAAGATTGAAGGGTGAGGGAAATCAGCAGTCTTTCCCCATCCTTAGGATGTAGTAACAGTTTTGCCTGCAATAACATTCACCACCACAGGTCTATTCAGGACAACCCCTGGAAACATCTCAGACAAGTACAGCACTGATTTCACACCAGCTGGCTGGACTTTCCTCATCTGGAATGTCATCTATGCCTGGCAGCTCGCCTGGCTTCTCTACGCCTTGTCAGGGATCTGTCGAAGGTATTTTCCCTATTTACTGTTTATGGTATAGATGAGAAGGGACAGTGACTCTTCCTTTCTGTAGTAGCTCAGAGTCTTAGCCCCTTTTCTGGGGTTTCTAGTAAGAGTAAACCCATTGCCATTTATCTTGACTTGGCATGCAGAAGGACTGCTGCTGGAGCACCTCTTAGGTTGAGCATCCAAAGCTGGGAAGCAGTTTGGAGGTGTACATGAACTGCTCTAACATGTGAACAGGTATCAGTGTGTAAACTGCTCTGTGAGGCCTCATTTCCACTAACTCGTGGGATTTGACAGTTTTACCTGCACTCACCCACTGCTAGATGCTGACAATCCACAGGGGCAAAATTAATGGATTATGGATCTAATGCTCTGAGTTTACTTGCTGTTAGACATCAGAGAATCACCACTGGGGAGTCTCTTGGCTTGTTGAACTGGACTTCAAGCTTTTTCTGGGGCTATGAGGTCAGTAACTGCCTCATGCAGTTCCTTGCAGTATCTGTAGTATTCCAGGATGTCTTCTGTGGGGCAGACTTACACTGTACCTCTCCTGTCAAGGGGACCACGGACTGCTTAGTTGGAGTTGTGTATCTGCTATTTTTCCATGGTTTGTAAGAAATCTCTCAGTTGGTGATGAGCAACACTAAATGTTGAGGGAAGAATGAAGTGTGTGTTTGTACAGAATTACCAATCAGTCCATACACCTGTATGAGCACACACAAAATACATACTCACATACTCACACAGTGATCCCAAAAGCCCCAGGAACTGGGCTAAAATTCCATGACCGTGCCATTGCTGCCACCAGCAGTGGCACAAGCTTTACAGCATCTGTGGAGCAGTCCTTAGTATCCACTGTACCTGTGATGGTGCAGAGACCAGCAAGAAGTTCTGTACTGTGGGACAGTATCCAGATGGGGAAAGCCACAGGGACTGTGTTGTGTCAGAGAAGGATGCACAGGAGAAATAGTCTGATTTAACTGGAATATTTAACTCCAGTGTAGAGTCCCTGGTAGTATAAGGAAAATGAGGCCAGGAAAGTTTGGTTGGTCAATGCAGGCATTGTTTTCCTTTCTCCATGCCCAATTTTTTCTGGCAGGAATGAACTTGGACGTGTCTTCATAAAGCCAGACTTGCTGCCAATACCTTTTTATGTGGCATGGTGTCTGAATAATGGCCTCAATGTTGGATGGCTCTTTCTGTGGGACCGAGAGTAAGTTGCCTTTTGCTTTCTAGCACTCGTTCAGAATGCCCCAGTACTTCATTTTGCCTTTTCCTCTATGTATGAACACTTAATCACACCTGTAAAACCCTATGGCAGGCCTTGGCAAAACACAGCCTTCATAGAAGTCTGGAGTTTTTGCATGATGTTGTCATCTTGCCCATGAGCTAGCTTGGTCATTGAAGTCTAAGATCTCCTCAAAGCTGCTGCTCTTCTATGTTTTTACCTCCACAGGTAAGACAGGAGCCATGCCTCTCTTCATAAACGCTCCCTGCCTTGGATTGTTTTCATAATCATGGCCACATTAAGGGCTTATAAAAGCACCACTGTCAAGAGGTGAAGAAATTAGTTGCAGTTAGGAAAATAACTTCATGATTAACAGAGTAAAACAGCAACAGCAGAATGTCAAAATGTGGGCTACATGTAGTGATTACCTTTATTAAAGGCTGATCAACTTAAATTCAGGAAAGGCCAAACACTAAAGCTATGAATTAAAGCATTGTGACACCACTGAAAAAAACGTACTGTCTATTGTGTGTGCATGTCCTTTGTCCTAGATACCTCCTTCCAGCCCTGGTGTTCCTGGTAGTCCTCACTCTTACCACGTGTGCCTCCCTCTTCATTTCACACCGAGCCTTGAGCATCTATTCCTCGTGGTTTGTGAAGGGTCACAAAGCTGAGCTCTGGCTCATCCGCATTCTGGTAGGTAGCATTTGGGAAGCTGTGCTGTGGGTAAATGCTAAAAAATGTCCCCCTCTGTGCAGTGTTGGAGGTATCAAGAGTGAAAGATTCAATGGCAGGACACAGGTAAGGAAAGAGTTCTGCCCTGACTTTGACTTGTGCTTGCTGCAGGTGCACACAGGCTTAATTGCATCTGCTTCCTATCGGACACCATGGGAATGATTCAGAGCAAGGTACTTCTCCAGCTGCTGCAGAGTGAAGTTTTCAGTGGAGTGGGAAAACTTCAGCCCAAACTTGCATCTGGGGTGGGGAGAATATTTCTTGCAGGGGGAGAAGCCATTGCTAAGGGTGGCTTCTGATGCTGTAGCTGATCATGA
The DNA here is from genome assembly GCF_003945595.2 of Pipra filicauda. Lineage (NCBI taxonomy): Eukaryota > Metazoa > Chordata > Aves > Passeriformes > Pipridae > Pipra > Pipra filicauda. Next base: position 1,237,416 of record NW_024103540.1, read on the forward strand.
TGTTCCTGACATTTGACCTCAAAAAATTATATATTTCTTATATGGGGAAGTGTACAGTGCTCAAGGATTCAAATGCAGCTGTCTTTCTGAGTTTTGTGAAATTCTGGAAGGAGTTGCTTTTCTGCTGTCCCTGAGAAGAGGGGTTGTTTGGCAAACCTCACAGAGAAAAAAAGATAAACACGCTCATACTCCATCAGTCCTTTTCCTCTCTCCTAGCTCAAACCTCCTACCTTGATACCTTCTTCTTCTATCCAGGACATCTCACATTGCACTCCCATGGCTGCCTGTGTGTGCTTTAACCACCTTTGATTCCTTACTTAAAGTTGGGGTTGCTCAGTGAGAAAGTGGGTCAGCAGTAAGAAACCACCCAAGAAGAAAGGGGGAGTTCTGCACGGAAAAGTTCCTACCAACCCTTCTGGAAATGTGCCTGCATCTTTTAACACAAACTGGGAGTGGGCTCTGTTCTTTACACCCCTGTACTGATCTTCCCTGCAGCACCTGTACAACACACTGCTGGGGTGGATCCCTGGACTTCTTTGGGGACTCCAAGGCTTCTATGCCTCTCCATCCTGAGGGACTTTTCCTGCAGCTGGGTCCAGAAGTCTGGCTTAACTGCCCCAGGGCCTCTGGGTCACAGAAGGCAGAGATTACCCCATTTATCACTGCTTGTCCCCTTGCTGTGCTGTGTGGCAGGTCCAGAACGGGCTGGCACTGTACGGAACGTGGACCACCATCGCCACGCTGCTGAACTTCGCCGTTGTGCTGATCTACCAGGGGAACGTGTCCCACGAGAAAGCAACCACTGCTTCTCTCAGCATCCTTACTCTCTGCCTGGTGATATGGTAAGTGCCCTCATGGGTTCCCACCAAGCCTCAAAGACCCCTTCCACCTCTCACAAATGGTGTCTGTCTGTCCCTGTTTGTTTGTAGTTTGTCCCTGTCCTGATACTGAGCACAAAGACCTCTGTTATAATCCGTGGCAGATGAACTGGGACACTGGGCAGAGCGTTTCTTCCCTGACCCTCAGGAATGCCAATAAGCACATGTTGTGGGCCAGGAACAGGGTTTTGTGACTTGCATGAGCCCAGCCTGCCTCAGGTGTACAGACGAGGGTGTGATATGGAAAACATATGAAACATGGCTCTATTTTCCCCTAAACCTACCTTAAATAATTGACTTATGAATCTTCTGAATTTTAGTAAATAAAAAAATTTTGGACTACGGTCCAAAGTAGCCCACAAAACCCCCATTCTTTGTCTAATTCCTTTCTTAGAGAATGTAAAAAAAAAAAAAAAAAAAAAAGTGGAGAAAATGCTTACTTTGGTCACTCTTTTTCTTCACAGGTTTTACCTAGAAAACTTCTCTCTTGATAAGTATGTCCGCTATAACCTCACAATCTACCCAGTGGTCATAACAGCTCTGATTGGCAGCGCATGCAAGAACAGCTCGTTTTCATCCCCAATGACCAACAACATTTTCATAGGTGAATCTTTTGGACTGTTTCCACCTCCTGCAAAAGAAGGGCAGTAAACAATTCCACATTCTAACTGCGTATTAGGGGCAGAAAGCTTGCCACTTGAAAAGTGCTACTTATTAAAAGCAGAAACAGGGATGTATTTGGAGGTATTTATTCTGCTAAGTAAAGAGTAGAGCAGAAATCAGTGCCCATGAACCTTGGGGCTGAATGCAAACCTTGTGTTGTCTCAAGTTCACTTCTGAGCTCTATGTGTTTGCCCCACAATCCTCCATCACCCACTTGGGTCCTCTGCTAGTCCATCTGACACAGGGTGGGCCAAGGGAAAAGCAGGGCTGGGATGAAGGCTGTGGACTTCCCATTTTCCCTATATTGTTTGGGATATGGGAGCAGTGCATAAGCTTCTGATCCACGGAGGGCTTCATAATGCAAAACCCTGCACATGCTCCTCTCCTATGCAGAGCTCAGGCCGGCCTTAACAAGTTTTCCTGGGATTATTTGGCAGCTGCCAGACACTGTACCAGAGCTGAGTGTAGTCATCCATTGTAAAAGGGCTTAAGCTGTCCAAATTCTGTACAATCACAGTCTGGCAGGAGCTATACCATTATGAGCAGTTTTATGCTGGCATGAGATGGACTGAGCTGTGTGAACTCTGAATCCTGCTGTAGCAGTCTGAGATGCCTATTCCCACTGTGGGGTCAGCAGAAGGGAGCATGTTCCCACCCTTCAGCCTTCCCACTGCCACATACCAGTGGCTAAAGCTAATTTCTGGACTGGTACCACCATTGTAACCATTCCAGTACATGTTCCCTTTGCAGTGCAGGTGGAGTTCTGGTCATGTCTAAAAGCACCAAGCAGGACTTGGAAAAGCTTGTCTGCCACAGGTATGGGGGCACGGGAGGCTTGTCTCCTGTGTTCCTGTAGTAGGTGCATTTCTACCAGCAAAACTTAAATCTTAGTGGTTGAGCTCGTTTGGCTGGTAGGACAAGAATGTGCTTTTCCCAAAGTTGTACATGTTTCTTTATATAGTTCAACTATTCTTGGAGTGTTTTGTTGATGTAATGCCCTTTAATTCCTGTGTCCATGAAGCCTCCCCCTTTTTAGCCGTGCCTTGACCTGGAAACATTGGGTAAATTTGGCTGTATAGTAGTGAAACTCTGAGAAATACAACTCTGGGGGCAATGGATCCTACACAGGGGATTGGGGTTTTTTTCTCTTTCCCTGAATTCCCCCAGTACTGAGAGCTGGGGTATGACAAGAGGGGTCGTGTCTTTCTCTTATGCTCTAACATGCTTTTGTTTCATTCTGGTTTGTTTCTAGTTGTTCTGCTGGCAGGGACTTCCCTGATCTTTGCTGTTCGGCTGGGACTAGTCACGTGGAGACACTATAAGAGACCACTGGAAGCATCAGGAACCACAGACCCGTCAGGCACAGTGGCCTGAGACCTCTGGCATGTTGTGGCAGATACTTGAAAGGGAGAAAAAAGAATTGGGCATCTGCTGGCCGTTCCTTCCAGTATCAATTGCCTTGTGCTTTTCCCTCTTATTCTCCATCCCAAAGGCAGGTAGATTGTGTCTGCAGACCTGTTTTGCTCCCACGTTCTCTCGGATGAGCTACTCGCAGCTTTTACTCTGGAAAAGTGCAGGGAAAGGTCCTTTAGCTGAGCAGCCCTGTGCACCTCTGTGATGCCTGAGCTGCAGCTCTCTGCTCCTGCCAGAGCAAGGAGAGCTGCCAGTGGGAGGGCCTCAGTATCCACAAGTCCTGGTGCTGTGAGCAGATCTCCTGCAGGCAGCGACTGCTTCCTTTCCTGCTTCTCTTCAGCATGACAGAAACAGATACTACAGCTTGATATCTACCTTTACAGTGTCAGCTCTGATGTTTGATAGACAAGGGAGCAGGAGGAGTGACTGAAGACTTCTGACACAAATGAGTTGCCTTTCCCTGAGCTTGTGCTGGCTGGCTGTCTCCTGCTGGAGGATGGTTTGTGGCCACTCTGGAAGGAGGTTAGATGTACAGATGAGATGGTACCTGATCTGGGGTGAAGCCTGCTGCTTCAAAGGAAGCCTGTTTAAGAAAAAAAAATAATATTTGAACCGGTAGAGCGAGTTCATCCTGGATCAGTGCCTTTCTCATGTGGTTTCACTACTTCTTAGTTGGTATTAAGAAGCCTGCAAGTGGGTTGACTGAATTGTTGGACCACTGCCTCTATTTCCTGTGCCTAATCGAGAGTTGGTGGTGCCTCACAGGTGTCTGGAAAGTGTTTCTACATGGCAGGTGCTTTCAGATACTGAATATCTTGCAATACTATTGCAAAGCTAAATTCTAAAATAATGTGTGTTATTGTTTACATTTAGCAAAAACCAAAAGCAGTGTAATGCAATTCCTCTCATCGTTCTGGCATGTTGTTTTATTTTCTAATAAATCAGCTAATTCTGCCACTGTGCCACTAACTCTGCAGATCATCTAAAGCAGCTGTCCTGGCTCCCACCTCACTCATGCCCGGGATTCCACGGTGACTCTGATCCCTTGCTGGGATGCTCTTGGATGGAGCTGCTTCCACTGAAAACGCCTTTGTCAGCCTTACAGGAGGATGCAGATTCCTATGTATGATTTAAACTCCTCTGCCCAGCACCCTGTTCATTAAGTTTCTATTTTATAAGCTCTGCTTCCCAAGAGCCCAGCTAGTAAATTCCCAGCAGCCTCTCCTTAAGCTGCCTTCTTTAATACAGTGGTATTAAATCCACTGGCATGTGGATTAAGGGGTCCAGGCAAGGTGAGTAGCTGGTGTGAGGTTGTGCAGCAGTTAATGCACGGGGAGCCCTGGAGGGTTTTGCATCCTCCCAAGCAAGAGCATTGCAAACAGCTCCTGGACCAGGGCAGACTTTCCACAGGACATTAAAGAAAGCCTTCAGGAGGTTTCTTGGTGTCTGTACCTTATGTCTGTGCTGGCCAAATGACTAGAAACTATACCACAGAATGCAATTAATTATCTGAGGAGAGTCAACAGGGCTTCTGTAGAGGGAAGTCGTGTCTCATAAACCTCTTTGAGTTCTCTGAAGGAGTCAAAAAGCACATTGGTAAGGGTGAACTCTTTTATATTGCCACTGACTTCTACAGAGGCACAAAAGCTGTCATAAAAGTCAAAGTCCTCTGACAGACAATTAAAGCTGGGAGGCAGAGGGGGTGTTTCTCCAGGAAGGAAGGCTGTTGGTGCCATGTGTCATTAGTCAGGGGCTGGATAAGGTGGTCATTAAAAACTAAAGGATTGTTTGATGATGGACAGTTATTTAGGATGCCAAAGGAGAAGGTAGACTGGGATATTGCAAAAAGCTCTTATGAAAGTGGGGAAGTCATTGTAGGTATGTACCAAAGGATGCTGTGCTTCACCTTTCAAGTGATGTGCTCTTTTCTGGCCCCTGCCACTTGGGCACAAGGGCTGGGGGCTCTGGTAACCACTCTCACCCAAATATTTCCACATCTGGCAGCAGTAGAGGCAAACCATATATCAGGAATGAATGGTTGGAGAGAAGTAAAATTTAGAACACCCTCCTGCCTCTCTAAAGGTGCTGTGGCACCCACATCTTCAGGGCTTTGTGCAGTTCTGGTCCTCGCATTCTCAGGAGACTATAAAGGCTTTGGAGAAGAGCAATGGCATCAAGGAGTGAGATGCCTCCCTGGCCATCCATGCCCCCCGGGAGCTGAGGAGCAGCTCAGCCGAGGAGTGTGAGCTCCTTTCCCCTGGTCACCTTGATGTGTGTGGCACAGGGGTGGGTGCTGCTCTCAGCACTCCAACGTGAGCTGTGAGGAGAGACTCAAAGGCCTTTTTTTGAGTGGTGATGAGGTGCTGCAGCAGCACCAGTCAATCTTTGCAGACCTCCCTGTGAGAAAGCTCTTGGTAACTGCCCTGAAATGACAAGGCTGAGCTACCTCAACCCTCATCTGACCACCCACAAATAATCTCCTGGTCCCCAAGACCCTCGCCAAGCCCTATTTCCTCATAGCTGAGGCCAGACAGAGGTTTCCACAGCTGCCCCAACACACAGAGCTTCAGCCAGCTTTGGAAAAATGGCTTTTCTTGCGTCTGCAGCAGGAACAGGAACCTAAAAATAATCCACCTGCCCCTTTTTCTTTCAGCAAGCATGGAGGAAAGCAGATGAAAAGTAAGTGTGAACCTTCCTCTTCCAGATTTGAGGATAAAGATATCCTCAAGACTATTTTTAAAGGCTTTTTTTTTTCTTCCCTTAAATGCCTTATTTTCACTTGTTTTTCCCAAACCGTTGGTACATGATTTCGCCCACAAAAGATTTTTCTTTCTGCAGAGCTGCATTTCATAAAGCTGGAAGCCTGCCAACCTTTTAGCACAACGTAATCAGTCCAGCCTTTGTTTCCATGAGCAATTATGGGATTTGGGTGAATTTTATAGGATTTGAAATTTCTTGGAAAGCTGGTGGCCTTAGGAACCCAAAGCCTGAAAAATTATTTTGGTTTCTGAAAAAGTGATGCATTCAGGTGTCTCTTAGCCCAGCCTGGGATGTGACCCAAGTCCTTTGGACACACTTATCTCCCCATGAGGTTGGAAGACAGATGGGGCTGGCAAAGCCAGGCATGATGAGATTCCTAGGATACAAAGGTGTACCTTGCTTTCTGATACCAAAAGCTGGGTTTACACTTGTCATCCTCTGAAGAGATTATTTTTCTGACTAAATGGGGAAATAGGGAATAGCAGAGTGATCTGTAAACCACCACTGGGTAGACCACCCCAGTGCTGTGTCCAGGGATGCTCAGGGATGCCTCCTTCACTCATCTGTGGCCAGCTCCTGCCCAGAGAGCCTCCATTTGAGGATGGCCCATCAGTGTATCCACATTTTCTCTGTCGGGCTGTATCAGCTGGGCTGAATGTTTCTGAAGCTGCAGACCTTTTTCAGTTGAAATTCCTGGAAAAATCTGATTCAAAAGAATGTTGTATGGGAGAAGTGTGGCAGGGGAAATATGCGTTTGAATTGAGAAAAAAAATAATGTTAATTCAAAAGGAATTTTTTTTAAAAAATGAAGTTTAAAGGCCCTGGATCAGACTCTCTTTAAAGCCCACACAGCTTCCAGAGAAAACCATGCCTCATTTCTTGGATTAGGACTCAGCCGGTTCCTCTTCAGCCATGGGGAGAGCTGAGGAGATACCGGGATTAGAGCAGGCTTCCCTTTGACATCTTTCTCCAGCAGCAGCATGCTCTGGGCAGCGCTCCCTAGACCTCATCCTGCCCACAGCCCCAGACCACTGCAAACTCTCATGACCCTCTTGGCTGCTGAGCTCAGGCAGAAGCCCCTCCTGTTGGGCTCCCAAAAACCAGAACACCCAGGCAGAGGAGACGTTGTGTTACAACCTAATTTGTTCTTGGCTTGATGCTACCCTCAGGACTAATTGCTTTATATTAAAGCATCTGTGAAAAGGAATACTAAATAAATAAAGTTGAGCCTGCTGGAGAGAAGAGATGCTACTCCATAAATGCAAAGCACCAAAACAGAAAATCAGCGTTGCTCTTCATCTGCAATTCCAAGCAGTTTTGCAAACCCATCTCCTGGCTGCAGCCAGGGGCAAGTGGCACAGTGGGATATGGGGATTGTTGCTGAGACATGGGCGCAAGTGGCACCAGCCACAGTGGCCACCACCACCAGCAGCAGCAGAAAAACATGAATGAGAGACCCGCTGGTGCCTTGTCACTTCTCACAGCATCTCGTCGGAGAAGCATTGGCCTTGGAGAGGTAACACAAAGTGCTCGAAATGTGGCACCCCAAACACCCCAAATCCAGCCCTGGCCGGGTGTGCCTCCATTTCCTTATCTGTTATGCGGAGCTGAACAAGACAAACCTCTCTGCGGAGGACTGTGAAGATCTCCAGATAAAAGCGCTGAGTACAGAGGAGGATGATTAAAGCCATCAGCACCCTTTGCTATGCACACAGTCTAAACACGCTTGGGCCATCCTGGGCTCTTTGAAAACTGTTAGATGTTTTCAAGCTAAATATTTATTTTATCTGCCGGGACAGCCCTGTGTCGGTAGATCAGCTCACTCCCTCTGTCAAAGGCGTTCTCAGCAAAGTGTTACGGGCTCGGGCAGGACTCATGCACGGGCTGAACATGTGGGAAAAAATGCTGGAGCAGCCCAAGAGCCTGACCCTGCTCCCAGCGGAGCTGGGGCACCGCTTGGAACATGCACCAGCCACGTGATAGCACAGTGGGCGCTTCCCACTGGAAACTTTGACTCAAAACCCTTGAATAGCCACACAAGGATGCTGTATTTTTTCCTTCCTCGTTGGGAAAAAAGGGTCTTGAAGGCCTTTGCCCGGGAAGCTGGTAAAATGTGATGTTTAATCAATCGAGAAAAGATGCCATCTGCTCAGGATGGGACAGGTTAGGGTTAAGGAGCGCAGAAAATGACAGTGACATTAGCTGGTAACTTGGTTTGTCTCAAGGTTTTTCTAGTAAAAGCTTAAAAAAAATAGGCATTACTGGAGAGTATTTAGCTTAAGTAAGTGACCCATGACATGAATTCTTTCTCTCTCCAAGAGAGAGAAAAAGAATTTTTGTGCTTTTGCTATTGCTTCCCATGGTGACAATCCATATTTTGCCACCTATTTTTCAGGAACAGAATAAAGGAAGATTTTACTACAAGGTGGTCTCGGGGCTAAGAGAGGAGCAGAGGGATTGAGCAGAGACATCTGAGAGCTGTGTCAGACCAGCGTCACAGACAGAGCCTGTGTTTCCTTGTCCCAGTGCTTTTACCTTAAGCCCATTAAAAATAGCATGGAGAAAACACCTGCATGCTGTTGTTGTTTTGGGCTGTGGTCTCCTCCTGGGAGACCCACTGTGTTTCCCCTGCAGATATGTTTCTGCCCCACCCACTAACCGGATGCCCATGCATGACTTAAGGGGGTGCTCATGCATGAGCAAAGAGGGTGCTTGGGTGTGTGCAGGTTGAGCACTAATGCATGAACTCCTCATGTGTGAATGAAAGGCTCGCTCATGCTTGAGCTGTTTGGGTGCTCATGGAGGGATTAATTGTGTGCTCATGCATAATTTAATTGGGTGCTCATGCATGGATTAATTGGGTGTTCAGGTACGGACTAAGTCTGTGCTCATGTATGAGCTACTTGAGGCCCTGTGCAAGAGCCAGCTGCCAGCTCACAGGTGAGCACAGCAAACCCTGCACTTCATGCTTGATACACCACTCACATGCAATGGCCAGCTGGCTTAGGGCTACATGTGTTCTCCATCACCACTGGAGCAGGTGGGGGTGCTGTATGAAGTGTTGTTGTCTGATTGATACCCAGGACAGGTCCTACACACCAGTCCTGCTGTGGACATTTCTACCCTGACACACGAAACCACAATTTGGATGTTTTTGAGTCTCCTTGGGAGGGCACCACCCAGTCTGCTTTGGGACACTGTATTTATGTATGTCCTTACATTATCACTCCATCAGGCACACCATCTCTCTGACCTGGAGCGCTGGGCTCACATAACCAAAAGCTGATGGAAAATTATGGCCATACTCTCTATATAACACTAGCAGAAGAATGCACCCTACTCAAAACACTGGGAAGAAAAGCTGCTGGTGTGGTTTAATAGGATGGATGGAAAACCAGGAAAAACACTGTTGTGGTTCCTCAAGACAAGAACATCTCGTTCAGGCAAATGCAAAGGTGTTCCTTGAGGACAATCTGCAGAGACAAGAAGACGGGATGATGGCAATAATGTTGGTGCCTGGCTGGGAAAATGTGAAGGAAGTATTTGATAATTATCACAACATTACCACAAAACATATGCAGGCAGGATAGGAATGAGGTCAGGACTTCTGCAGCATCTGATTCTTTTCCCTTTTCTTCCAGTGCTGGTACTGTGCAGAGGAGGGGAAGGAAGGCAGTGGCTGAGAGCAGTCAGCAGTGAGATATTCCTGCCCATATTCCAGGCTGGAGGCAGGGAGGATCTCTGCTGTGCTTTGTGAAATTTTGTCTCAGCTGCCACCAGACTGAGGTGTCCCTGATGCTGGAGCTGCTCCAGTCCACAGTGGCAGTGGGGACACTGATGTCAGGCAGCACCTGCTGCCTGACCCTGCAGCAAACCCAAACCCTGCAGAGCCAGCCATGGCTGCTTACGGGTTTCTCTGCTCTCTGCAGCAAGTTTTTGAGTGCAGTATCAGTTGCATGTTATCAGCTTGTATAGGGAGGAGCTGAAACAAAGCAAACAGCCATCCCAAAAATGCCCGTGATACTGCAGTTCATGCTGCTGAGCTGCCCTGGTGACCCAGCTCAGATGCTCATGTCCTTGTCCCTGTGGGGGATGCCAGCCCTGTTTACCACCCCATTTGCTGCCTGAAAACCTCTCCCTGGGGCTTCCCCTGAGAGTGTAAACCAGGTAGAGATGTTGATGCATTACAAATGTGCACTTCTTAAGCAGCCAGGAATTGCAACCCAGGCCTTGGGGTGTGTGCCCCAAGCATCACTCCACAGAGCCTGCATTACAATGGGGCCCAGTTTTAATCTGCTGTTTGAATATTGAGGGCAACCTGCATGTAGACATCCACTCATGGGTGCAGAGAGCTTGCTGCAGTCATTTGATATGATTTGAACAGGCATGAGGATGCAGTGAGATGGTTTTTTTTCAATATTAATGAAGCCTTATATGTTGCATATCTGTTAAATGGGAGGAAGTGAGCAGCATGAGGTGTCCTGGGGCTGGCTCACACCAGCCCTTGTGCCACATGAAACCCAAGCACTTGAGAAGTGAATGTTAGTCCCACTTACCTCCAGTGTTGAGTTAAAAAGTGTTTGCCTCCCATCCACCTTGGGGAATGTAGATATGTTCCTGGGGTGGGCAGGCAACTACACCTCCACCAGCTCAGCCCAGCCAACAGGGCTATATGATGCCTGATGGCAGGGAAACAATTCACAGCAAGACTTGGACCTGGGGCTGGCATGAAGAGAATCCACACCAGGAAAGGCCTAGAACATCTCTAGGACAAGACCCACTTGTGGGGTTTCCTGCGATATTGTCTTTGACACGTAGAGGAGAGAAGCTCGTGAGGGAAAAGGAGCTTCCATTTCTCGCCCTTTCCCACTGATGCTGTCCAGATGCAGAAGTGGTTAAGTCTCTCAAAAGATGCAAGGCTTGGCATAAAAGGTTTGGACAGCTTCCTCACTGCCCCCAGCAGCCTCCTAAAGGCTGTTTCCTCATTACTCGTCTCCTCACACCCCTCTGTAAATCTCTTGATCTTCAAATGTCTCTCAAAAGGCAAATATACTTGGTGTCAGGCAGGACTAGAATAGCTGCCAGCATGCTGCCTTCTGCGGCGTTGGGATGGAGATGGTCAGGGAAATTACTCCAACTCAGATGGTGAAACAACGATCTTTTTTTTCCCTTTTCTCTCCTTCTCTTGTAAAGGCAGCTCTTTTCCTCAGCAGTGATGGGATCTCCTGTCTTCCAACACCAATCAATCACAAATCGAAGCAATGTTGGGTCCTCACCTTCTGGAACAGCTGGTTCCCACAGCATCTCCAGCAAACACTATCAATGCTCCTTAGGTCAGCTCTGCACTAGATCCCAGGATCTGCTCTGGGTTGAACCTGGTGGCTGGACAAGGCTAGGTGACATCACGTAACCCTTTGTTTGCTTCTCCTCTTTGTGTCCAGGAAATTTTTTAACAGGCCTGGACAGTGCCTAGGCTTGAAGGCAGTGCATGGAAAACCTGGTCAGCCCAGGAAAGATTGGGGACCTGTTGCCTCAGAAGAAAGACCTACCTAAAACCTTGTGAAAATAACCCTGTTCCTCCATGGGCAGCAATGTCTACTTAAGACCTGGCTTGGAATGCCTTTAAGGCTGGGCCTGGTTGTTTTGTTTCACTGGAATTATACTAAAGAAGTTTGGGAGGGTGGCAGTGCCCGAAATGCCACGTCTGAGAAGAGGACTGGCTTCTGACTTCTGCAAAGCCAATCCCTTTGCTCAAGCTTTCCCAGCCAGGGTGTGCAGAGCAATAAAGAGCCTCTTGAAAGCTCTTGACAGCTTGTCAAGGGAGACGTCTTAGGCTGTGTGTGCTGAAAGTATCCATGACACAGAGTACAAGCCTCTCTGGGGGTTTTTATTCCTGCAAAACCAGCTTTCAGGAAAGACTTGTTGTTGGGCAATGTTTTCTGTCTTCACTGTGGGGGTTCGAGCAGGCTTCAAAAAGAGCAACAGATGAAAAACATTGACTCATGGGTCGGAGGCTTCAAGATGAGATGCTCCCCCCGCCCCCCCACTTCACAAAGAAAACACAGGAGGCAGCAATCAGGCAAGAAAACTTGTCATTTAAGCCTTGAAAATCCTTTTTCCACCCAAAGCAGCCCCATCTCTGTTTCTGGGTAGCTCTCTTGCATGGTCAGAAAGCCTCTCCACTTCCATGCTGTACATAAACACTTGTCATATTCCCTATCAAAGGGTGATAAACACACTCTAAGTGTGTTTATCTGTTGGCTGACAAGCTCCACTTAAGAGCTTAGCTTTCTGAGCTCTAAAGAGGCATCCTCCCTCCCTTTTGGCTCGCCAGGCTGATGCCAGGAGGGTGCTGGAGTGTGTCTGGTGCTCCACAGAGGCAGAGCCTGTCATTCAGCCCACCTAATGCTTCAGCTTTCTGCAGCTCATCAGTCTCTGGCTCAGGTTGCATTTTATTTGATAGGACAACCTGACTGAGCCCATGGCTTCGGCTGCAGGAGGGCTGGCTGGGGTTGGCACTTGGGTTTTAAAGGGGGAGACACAAGCACTGTGGTCTCTTGCTGTGCCTGCAGGTGCTGAAGCTCCCAGGACACTTTTGGAAGTGGTTGCCCACAAACTGTGTGTCCACATGTATGGTTGGAGAGAGGAAAAATGTCCTCCTCCAGCTCAGTCCTGGTCAGGGCAAGTTTGGACATCCTCTGCCAGGACGTGATTCCGCTGTGGAGGGCAAATCAGTGCAAACAAGGGCCTTCCAGGCAGGGGCCAAATGATCTTGCCCTTTGCTCCATCTGCTCAAACTCCTCTTCCTCAGTGCATTTCCCACTGCATTTCAGCACAACCCGAGGGACGGCTGCTTCTTCAAACCCCACTGCCACTGCGCAGCGTGCTTTGCCTCTGCGGAAAACATCCCCCGAAGAGCCCGTCCTCCTCCCACCTTAGGCTGCAGCTGGAAATGCAGCACGGGAGAAACGGGTTCTGGCTGCAAAAGGCGTTTCATGGGAGGGTGTAGAGCACCATCTAGTGAAGGCCAGCGAGGAGACCATCAGCCAGCCTGGGCCGGGATCATCTGTGTCCTGGAATCGTAGAATAATAGAATCACAGAATCACAGAATTTTTTAGGTTGGAAAAGACCTCTAAGATCATCGGGTCCAGCCACCAACCCAGCACCACCAAGTCCACCACTGAACTATGTCCCTAAACACCACATCGGCATATTTATTTTAACAATTCCAGGGATGGTGATTCCACCAGTTCCCTGGGCAGCCTGTTCCAACGCCTGACCACCCTTTCAGTGAAGCAAGTTAGCAAGTTAAGCTAGTAAGACATGAAATTCCCCTCAGGAACCCATGCTGGCTTTGACTGTAGGTGCTTACACCTTCAGGTAGGCACCGAGCAGGGATCTGCTCATCTTCTCCCAGTGTTTGCACAGGGAATATTAGTCTCAGCAGCAGAACAGGTGGAAATCAGAAGGGAGTGCAACTTCTTCCAGCACTTCTTTTTCCAGCTTTCTCCTGTCCCTCCTGGGGTGAACAGGGCAGACAGGACTTGTTTACAGATGAAGAACAGAAGTCTTGCCCATAGCTGAGCTGAGCATTGCTGCCACAGCTGAGCAGAGCCCTTTGTCGAAGGGCCTGGGGAGAATTTCAGGTTTCCTACAGCTTCATGTGTTTGGACTTCAAAATTTTTTTGTTCTGTTAAACCTTAAAAGGACCCAAATCCCCTTTCCCACTGTTCTTTATTGTCTGACCTCTTTCTGCGACTCTGGCCTGAGCAGCTGGAGAGTCAAGGTCCCCTTACAAAGGCTATGAGATGCTGCACACCTGCCTACCTGCCCCTGCAGCTGCTCTAATTAAAACCTTAAGGATGACTTAACATGTCTTTCTTTTTTTATGGACCTGTTTGAAGTGCCTCGTTGCTTTGGGCAGTCTGTGCTGTAATTAAGTTATTAGCAAGGAAACCTAAGCTTTACAATCGCCCTTTATGACAAAACATCTCGGAGGGCTGTCAAGCAGGTTTATTAGAAAGTGAAAACATCTTTTGATGCAAGAGCGCTCAGAGATGTCTGAGGACAAATCAGTAACGGTAAATCACTGCCAGAGCCACCAGCCAGGAGCCGTCTGTCCGGTGACGGGCTGCCCTGGAAGTCGCTGACAGGGTCATCTTCCAAGGCTGCTCCTTCAGGGCAGCACAGCACTGCTCTGATGAGGAGTTTATCCTGGTGTCTGAAGCTGGAAGCTTCATGGTGGGGTGTGTCTCCTGGTGGTAGCCAGTTCTGAGTTCTGTTGCCCATCTAAGCCCTCCTCGCCCAGAGGTGCAGGCAGGTCACCTTTATGTGACTCCTGGCTACGTCCTGCTGCTTTGACCTCAGGACATGGTGCTTGGCCCTAAATCATTCCAACCCCTCAAGAGGATCTCAAAGCATGGATCCAGCTCTGCCTGCACCAACAAAGCAAAGTCACTTCCAATTTCCCTCTCCCCATATCCTGCTTGGCTTAAACAACCAATGTAAACAACCTTCTTGCAAAGCATATGGAGTGTCTGCCACTGCCATCCCCCCTTGGCAGAGCTGAAGATGTTCATACTGGCTCAGGACAATTTGGGCTCACATCCATCCCCTTCCCAAGGCCACCGTATGGCCATTTGCTGCCTATGCAAAACCCTCTAGAGGGAGCCCTGATCCCGGACATCTCCATCCAAGGTCCTACCAGGTCATAAAGACGTGCGTGTTCAGATGAAGGTTTTGTGGGGGGTTTGTTGTTTGGGCTTTTTTTATAAGGCTCTACACTACCTTAGTGACAACTATGGGGCTTACTTGCCCTCTCTGAACATTTTCTGCATGTTCCTGTTCTCCCCAAGTGCTTTCTCACCCACCTCCAACATCTCTCCCACTTGGACCTCACTGAAGGTGGGATGAAATCTTCTGTGGGGTAGACACTACCTTTGCACAGGGAAACCTCCTCCCATGCTGGCCTCCAAGGGCACTGCACTAACAGAGGCTGCCACCTTACTGCCCTGGCTCCATGGAGTGGAGTGTTTTGGGGCAGCAGCCGTCCTGATTGGTATTTATAGCTTTTCACACTGCAGTGCCCTGGTCCATGGTGAGTTGTTAGGGAGCCCCCAAGTTCCTCACAGAAAGGGGCCTGGCAGGCCGAGCACAGTGCCTGGAGCAGGATGCTCTGAACACTGTGTTTCCAACCAGTGCCCACCCTGGACCTGCTCACTGAGTCCAGTGATGAGTCATCATGGAGCACTTTGGTCTCTACACAGGAGCGAGTGTGAGGCGAGTCATGTCCAGGTGTTCACTTGTGAGTAGTTTCGGGCAGAAGTCTCTAAGCATTCCCCCTTTTTACATGGTTGAGACAGAGCTCACAAAGGCTTCTTTAATTGACCTTTAATTGCTGCTTCTTGCATGGGTTTCGCCTTTCATCAGGTGGATACAAATAGGAGGTCCTCCTGGATCAAGTTGTATTCCAGTGAAATAGCCAGGGCCGGACTTGAGTGTACATGTGTATAATAAAAGCAGGGGCATGGGCAACTTCTTCCATTAATCTCAATGTGTGTACCATGCTCTGATTGCACATTGAACAGGAAAAGTCACTTGAGCTCCAAAGGCAGCTGTGCCCATCCTGCTGCAGGGCATCCCTAGGGAGTATCACATCTCTTCTGCTATCCCCTCTGTCCTCCTACCACTCTGAACCTCAGGGTCATCCATCCCCAGCAGACACCCTGTCATCCCTAGGCCTTGTATCTGAGCAGCCGCTGGGTGAATTGGGAAGAGCGCTGGATGCTGCCTAGTGCCACCAGAGCAGCTGTCCTTACCTGGTGGGCTCTACTGGTAGCATCCAGCAAGGCTTGCAATGGCTCTCTTCCCCATCCTCATGCTTCCCTTCTCCTCCTCAGCTACTTACAACAACAAAGCCCTGAAGTCTCCACTCCTCCTTTCTCAGGAGACCTGGTTAAGCTGTTGGTGAAGGATTTATGCTGTGATAGGAGGCTCACTGCAGCCTGTAGGAATAAATCCCACGGATATTAACCACATCGGGATCAAGGCCCTGCTGGTTTGCCTCCTCCAACCCGGTTGGATCTTCCTTCCCTTCCTGCCCGTTCCTTTATTCATTTACAAGTCCTGTGAAGTCCCAATGCGACATCTGATTTCCATCCAGTTGGACAGTAAACTTACATTTTTCTCACGGTCTCTGTGCTCTTGTGCTTTGGGTCTCTGCCAGGCAATCCACATCTTCCACTTGCCTTTTTTTTTTTTTTTTCTTTCAGACCAAGTTGCTCTGGTACTCTCTCCCTCTTTCCTCCCAGCCTTTAAAGGAAGCAAAATAAAAAAGGTCGACAAGAAGAGCCAGGACTCCCCAGGGATGAACCCGCTCCCCTCCTTCATGCCAAGTGGCTCAGAGATGCTTTCCTGCAGTCCCAGCAATAGCAGCTGCTCAACTCTCTGCTCCAAAAGTGAGAAATGTAGCAGCCAGTGTCAGTAAAAGGGGCTGCTTTCCCTATCCCTCCCATTTTGCCAAGGGCTGTGCTGTGACTCGGTCACAAGTTGCTGCCTCCAGTCAATTGTCAGTGACAGATACCCTGCTTGTTATTTCTGTTTCCCAAAATTCTGGGAAACTGCTCTCATTTTGGGGGACCAAGTGGATATTCCTCTCCCCACACAGCTGCTCATCCACTTCCAACCTTCATGAAAAAGCAGAGGGAATGCAACATATACCCTCAAATTCCCTTCCTTTCCCACAGCCCTGTTCCTTTTTGCTTTCTGCTCTGTTGGTGGCAGGGTGGGAAGGAGAGAGGAGCACATCCTGGTTTCCCCCCTCCCTAAACCTCTTTCTTCCCGGGACATCCTCCCTTTGACATCCTTCTGGCCAGCTGTGGACACAGGGATGATGAAGAGATGCAGACCCAAGCACCAAAGTGGTGGCCCCAGTAAACCAGACTCTGGGACTGTAGAAACTAATGCTGGTAGCAAAGTATTGCAGCTGGCTGAAGGCAGCAGGAATCAAGGCAGTTTCTCTAAAATAATCAAAAACCAAGCAGCAACAAGACCACCAGCTGCTGGTGCTCAAAAGCACCGTGGCTACATTGGGATTGGGGCTTTGCTAATGGCCCACACCGAATTGCAGTGCCTTAAAGGCTTTCTTCTGCTTGGAGACAGCCTTGAAACAGAGTGAATCTGAAGTCGTGGTGAAAATATCCTTCTGGATCAGATGTTTTATGGGCTACTGGGGCTGTGCGTTCCCTTCTCGCATACAGGCATGTGCGTGGAAATTTGCTCTTGTGCAAAGGCTTACTTTGATCCCAGTGAACTCTGCTCCTTCTTGATTTCCTCCACAGGAAGCTAAGTCCCTCAGGTCAAAAGGTCTCCCTGTTTTACGCAGAGGAAGTCTTATGGCAGCATAGATACACAGCCTTGCCATCCAACTGACCCAACTGATTTTTCTAGGAAAAATTATTGATATTTAAATTACATCATGATTTGAATCAGAAATAGGAGTTTTACATAAGCAGCTAAGCCTGCCCTCAAATTTTTATTAAGGGCGTGACGAATCTCAGCAGTCAGTAATGACTGAGGGTAAAGGCTGCTCCCCCCTTTATGTTGGACATTATCTGCACCAGCTCGTGAAGATGCCTATTTGAAGCCAGGTAATTGCAGAAATGTCTGTCCTCTTACAAAATAGTAAAAGATGCCCTTGGCTTTTCTTTTTGACTGGACTAGTTGGTTTCTGTATCTCGGAGGGTGACAGCAAGAAGTGCATTTTGATGACATTAAAAAGCATCATTTTCTCATTTTCCTAACTGATAGAATGGACTGGATATATGACCTTCTTTCTTCTCCTTACCCCAAGCTGTCTCTCCCATGCTTGGGACAGGTTTGTGGGAGGCCACCATGACACCGTTGCCCCAGCCTTTGTTTTGGCCAGTCTCTACCACATTGAACAGGCTGCTCTCAGCATTTTCCTTGATTTTAGGCAAAATTGCAGAGGCAGCAGTGGAAGTTGTAGGGCTTGCACATGATGGTTAAAGAAGAGTTTAGGACTCTTCAGCCTGACTCATTTCTTTTCCCTCCCCGTCATGAATCAGTTTTACCTCTTTTTCCTGCAGTGTATGAAACTGTTTTGGGCTGAGCTTTGTGCAGACAGCTGGGCACTCGAGCACTTGCACTGGAATTGGTGAGACCTGGGCGTTTGCCTTGGGCCATACTCAGGTGTTATTTGGTGTCATCTAATTTTAACACATCATCAAGAGAGTTTTTTGGCTGTGTCCTGTGGAGGCTGAAGGCAAAGGCAGCATGGGTTATGCCAGAGGAGTGTTGCTTCCCACACGGGCAGGTCAGCGCAAGGCACTGGTGTAGCTTTGAGGTGCCAGAGCACCATGACTTAACAAGGTCTCTGCTTAATTACTGGGATGCTTTAGGGAGAGGAGCCTGTCCCTTCACCTCTTTTGCCTGTTATCCTCCTTCTGTCAACATCTATGGAGTCTAGACAGGGCTGGGACCCACACATACAGTTCCCCCTAATTTTTAGCTGCCTGGATGAAAGTTGTAAGTGCTCCATGACTCATCCTGCTCCCTTACATAAGGAGGAAACTTTTGTTTATTGTTTCTCTCTGTGATAACTTCTTCATGTAAAATGGGTCCTACTGGAATGTGCCAAATCCCTGTTTCATCCCCCAAGCTCTGGTTTTCCATTTTTTTAACCCCTGTTGCATCTGCACCACATGTCTGCTCCATAGGGGCACCTGAAGGCCAGGCCCTGGTTCCAGCGTGGCTGGAGTTCAGTTTGCATCTGAAACAGAAATCAGTAGCAGTAGTAGTAGTAGTAGTAGTAGTAGCAGTGAAGAAGAAGATGAAGAAGAAGGAGAAGAAGAAGAATAACGACAACGAGAAGGAGAAGAACACAAGAGCAGGACCTGGAGCGAAACAGTGGAGAAACATGGCACACTAGGGTGAATTTGCATTTCAGCCCTTCTTTATTTATCCTTCATCATTTCTTCATTATTGATCTTGGAAAGAAAACAGAGCAGAAGTGTGAATCTAAATTTGAGATGCTTTTCAGTAATGAGCTGCTCAGTGTACCTAAAAGCCTGGTTTTCAACAGCTCTGTCATGTGGATTCCCTGATGTCTGATGTGGGACAGGCTAACCTACAGCCTTTCCCCCAGCAAAGCT
This sequence comes from Pipra filicauda, assembly GCF_003945595.2. Lineage (NCBI taxonomy): Eukaryota > Metazoa > Chordata > Aves > Passeriformes > Pipridae > Pipra > Pipra filicauda. Next base: position 1,256,303 of record NW_024103540.1, read on the forward strand.
ATCAGTAGGGTTATTTTTTAACTGTATAACCACCCACCAATCTCTGTGAAAACCTGTGGAGCCTTACTAACAGTCTTGGAGGGTGCTACCCTCTGCAGTGACTTGCTGAAATTAGGCAAGAGGTGCTCCTACTTAATGGAGACAGCAGGACCATGCCAGGGTGTACACGCCAGGGAAGCCATAACTCTTAAAAGAAGAGTTTGCAACCAAAAAAGAAGACAAAAACTGAGTTTCATGGACTTGAAGCCCTGAAAAACAGTGAATGGAACAGTGACTCCCCAGACAAGCAGAATAAAAGTGTCCAAAACTTTGGGTTTTTTGGGGTAGAGGTGGTTTCAGCCACATGCTAATTCATGGTAGTCATTAAAACTTTATATCAGTACTTTAAAAATAGGTCCTGTGATGATGGAACACACTGCCAGGAAATGTCACTCACTATGTGACATGGCAGATGGAGATTTATATGGTAGCACATAATGATTTTAATGGGTTCTGCCTAAAATGGGACTTGGTGCTAAAAATCAAACTGTGCAAGGTTACAGCGAGTGCTGGGTGACCGCTGGCAGAGCCTTGAAAACAGGAAATTTGGCTTGGCAACAGCAGTAAGACAATGCAGCAGTAAAACCTCAAAGTACATCCCCAAAATGCAGCGTGGGACTAGGCATGAAAGATTTCAGGGCTGTCCCAGGCAGGATGAGCCCGTGGCACCCTGAGAGTCTGGCCCTGGGACACGTATGGCTCCCATCCCTCGAGTGATGTTGCAAAGAAAGGCTTAAGAAAAGACTTATTTTGGTTGCAGACAAACCACTAGCAACTGAAAATAAACAGGCAAGACATCAGCTCCCACTGAGCTTTGAATAAAATGCAGGATTTTGAAAAGAATAGTTGTTTCAAGCACAGCTTCAAGGAAGGTAGAAAAGCCTTTGATCTTCTGGGCCCCTCTGCAGTGCAGCTTTCAGTTTCAGATGTGTGTCTTGTGGGGTGTAGATCTTAATATACTTATTTTCTTATACACTTGATGCAAAAAAAACCTTCCTGGTCATGGCTTTGGTGCAAGACATCTGGGTGCTGGAGAGCTTGGGAGGTCATGGAGGCAGTGGTCCCAGGAAGTTTTCCTTTGAGGGATGTTGCTTCATCCCTACCTAACTTCTGCAATTCCTAATGCCTTGGCAAGCTGGAGCCTCCAATCTACGTGAGCCCTGACACCTACAAAGATTGATTTTCAGAGGAGGGACAATAGGGATGGAATTTTTTTCCAAAAAACTTTTGATTCAACACAATGCCACTAAGCAATAGAATGGTTTTGAGCTCAGTTTTCTCTCACTCCTTCTGAGTCTCTGATTTCAAAGCTTTTGTTTTTCCCTTTAAATATGCATAGATTGCTTTAAAGATAGAGCAGCTTTTCCCTGCTTGGCTAATTAAAGCCCCAAAATTTGCGTTCATGCAATGGGCTTGCCTGGTCCTTAGTGTGCATAGAGAGAACTCTGTTGTAGGGCTTTGATCATGCCTGGACACGACTGCAGCATTGGAACCTGCTCCTGCTGCCCTGGCACAAGTCCAGGCAAGGAGAGAGGGCACCCAGGGAGGGCGAGAACCTCTGGCACCTAAAAGGGATCCCCCCTTGGTTAAAGGGTGTGGTGGGTGCAAGTCCTCCTGCACAGTTGGGTGGTGATGTCCAGTCCTGGATGCACTAAAGGGACCTGGGGGGAGGATCTGTTTTGGTGGATGGAGGAAAGGATGATCCCATTTGGAATAACCCCAGCCCAAAGCTGCACCATCCTTATTCCCCTTCCCTTCCTACCAACCCACGATTCCTTTCTGCTATTATATCTTCTATTTTTACTCTCAAACACATGCCCTATCTCCACGTGAATTTTGGGGGTGACACCCTTGAGAAAAGGGTTTAGGGTGGGTAGCAATGTCATCTGTACATCATATATGATGAGAGCACCCAGATTTTTACCCAGTAGGGTTGGAGACTTAAGTATGTCAGCTGAAGGGATAATTTCTTTGACCATGAGCTGTGAGTGCCCAAGGGTACACGGGATCTGTGGGACCTCAGGCACGGCTCATAACTGTATGTGGATGGTGATGTGGATGTAAGGGGGACCAGAAAGAGGAAGGACAGCAGTGACAAGTTTTAGGGACCTGGGTGGTTGATGCTGCAGGTGGAGTAAACACAGTCCTGTGGTTGGGTTGATGTCATAAGCACCATCCTGCAGACACCCACCAGCATGATTAGACCATGGCACTTAGGCTTTTTGGGCAGGGGGCTTTACTGGGCAAAAGAGGAACTTGTAGAGGAAGGAGGAGAGTAAGAAAACTGTTGCATGAAAAGAAATGAATGAGGATAAATTAAATGTGACCTGAAGAAGTCACCAGAAACAAGGGAGGCTTGGGGGCAGAGGGAAGAGGCAGAGAACCCATCACTGCTTAAGGCAGCGGTCTGGAGGAGCCGGCAGCACAGAAGGAAGCAGGACTTTAGCTTGCCCCTCTAAAAAAATACATTGCACCAAGACTTGCCCTGACTGACTGTGCTGATGTTCCTGGTGTCCAGACAGCTGCCTGGGTCAAAAGAACAAGCGAGATCCATCTCTTTTTCCTGCTGCTCCTCATGACTGCAACATTGCCCCGGTTTCCAGTGCCCAGTGGTTAATTCATGAGCCCTCAGTTGCTAAATTCATTCATTATCCCTCAAGGCTTCTCCCCTGCTTGACCCCACCTCAGTGGCAGCAAGCAGAGCACAGCTCCACATCACCTCCTCCAGCTTTTCCTGCTCCAACCCAATCTGGTTTGCATTGGTGCAAGAAAAAAGTCGCACAAAGTTGTTCAGAAACAGGCCCCTCCGGTTATTTCCAGCTACTCCAAAGCTGTTTGAAACCCTACACCAAGACCTCCCTGCTCTGCTTTTTCCCTGTACTCCTATTTTTTTGTCCTTGCCTCCACCTCAGTGGCAGTGGTTTCTCCAGCCCCCTGCTTGGGTGAACCACAGCTATGCTGCACCCCAGCCATCACCCAGAGCTGCTGGGAGGAGGCAGCAGCCTTTGAAGCCCTCAGCTTCCCACCCAGCACCTCCTCAGCCAGGCTGCAGCATGAAAAGCCAAGCCCTGTAGCAACAGTGGCAGCAGGGTGGCAGCAGCAGCTGCTGTATGTTCAAGAAAAATCAGCAAATTCTCTGCTGACATGAACAATTTGCTCCTCCAGCTTGAATGCTTCAGTCAGCTACAATATTATATTTGTAATATATTATTATTATTATTATTATTATTATTATTATTATTATTATAAGTCCAAGAATTATTTCACTTCACCATTGCCTCACTACCTGTCACATCACAGCATCCTGGTCTTGCAGGCACCTCTCACCAGTCCCCCGTGGATCACCTCTGCTGCAGCTGATGGACCCTGGGAGCTGTTTTTGAGGTGTCTAAGCTAAGAGCTGACAGTGTCATGAGCAGGGCTCGCTGGACAAGACTTGCTGCAGCGCCTCAGGGACAGGCTGCTGCTTCCAAGGTCCCCATGGGGTGATGTGCTTGGATGTGTATGGGTTGGGGTTTAAGATGCTCCAGGGACCGCAGCACGAGCAAGGCATCCAGAAGAAAGCCTCACCGCTGCCTTTGTCTTTGCCTTCGGATGCCTTTCACCTCCCATCCTGCCACCGTGTCTCAAAACTCAACAAAGAAAGCCCTAATTTGTCAAGTTTGGGCACTGATCAAGCAGTGCCTGGGGACCTGCTTGTCTGCTGAGGAGTCCCAGCATCTCTGAGTGGGGAAATACTGTGGAACGTGATGTACCAAGGGGGCTCCCTCCTTCATGAAGAAGTAGGAAAACACTTATAAAAAACATAAGTTTGATGTCTTTCCTGGAGGCAGAAATTGTGCAGATGCTCTGTGCTCCCTCTTTCTCATGTCCTTTTATTCTGGAGGTTAAGAAATATTGTATTTTTATCTTCTTTGCTGTCTACTCCCCCTCCTTCTTGGCCCCATGCCTCACATCAGTAGCCTTCTCTAATAAATAATGTAGCATCTGTCCAGGCAGTCATTTGTGGTCTGATCTTATCTGATGGATCATGTTAGTGGAGGAGTTGAGCCAAACCTGCTCTATTCTCTTCCATGTAGGACAGCTATGCCAATGTCCTCTGGGAGAGATGCTCTGTTCAGGTATTGATCCCATATCAGAGGTATAAGCAGGTTGAAGCAACATTTTCTCACTCTGTGCATGAGCATCCTGACTCAACACATGGAGAAGGCACACATGGCTTAAGGGAATAAAACCTCAGGGATTTAAGTATAGGCCTAAGGTTTTACAAGTGCTTGAGTGTGTTTCTGAGCCTGAGGGAATAGTGTTATTGTTTTACCCAGCCTTTTTGGGATTGCCATGGTCCGGTAGGAGCACCCAGGCAACTGTGGAGGTTTCCTGGGGCACTGGGCATGTGGCCCTCATGAATTCCCTTCAGCATTCGTTGAGTTGGGTTTGTCTCTCAGGATAAGGAAAGCACAAGGAAACCTGCACTGGAGATGCTTTCACAGCTGTAACTGTACTGCACATGTTGAAATCTTGCTTTATTTCCCAATGTTCCCTCAATGGTCTGTGGGAAAGAGACTCTCAGCTGCATCAGAGCAAAAAAAAGCATTGTTTTTGGGCTGTATATGAGGAGATGTGAAGCTTACCCTGCGGCAAAGGTGCATTTTCATATAGGTGAGACTCCTTAAACAGGCATCTTTATGTAGGGGCTGGACCCCACTGAGTGCTGAGACCACTCCCACCCAGAAGGATGCTGGGGTCAGGTTATAGGATTTAGTTCTAAATTTCAGAAACCCTTTCTGCAAATAAATCTTTCTCACTATGAGAAAGCGGCAAAGTGATGTGCCACATACACATGAGCACACACCCCTCTGGGGAGGAAAAAGCCATCTGAGTTCAGTGGACTGGAGGAGCAGGGAAAATCCCACACTGAGCAGGCACTTCTTGCACAGGGCACTCCAAAAAACTCCTTATTCCTCCTCCTGTCAGTTGTGCCACACAGGCACAGCAGCCTTCTTTTCAATGCTACATGGCTTATACCGATATTTTCCATAAAAAAGCAATTTTCTTTAAAAGACCATAGAAAACATTTTAAAACAATTAAAGCATTTAAAAATATTTCTAAACAACTTTGCTTTTGAAATTATCTTTGCTTTTAAAAATTACTTCAGTCCTAATTGAAAATGAGAGAGAAGTTGATTTTCAGGGGTTAAATGACTTGGAAAATAACTTTGCTTAAGTTATACACAAGTGCTTGAGCAGAGACAAAAAAATAGAGGTTGGGAGGGTTGCATCAGAAAAATTAAACCAAGCCTGAGATGAGAGTTGTGTGTTCTTTTCCTGCAGCACCAGAGGAAGAGGAGGAAGAAGAGGCTCTGAGCATCCCAAAAGTTTTTCTACAGTCAGGGAGTTTTCACCCAGTCACGCATGGCTTCTTTCCAGCACAATAAACTCCAACGGCTGCAATCTCAACTCCAATCACCTTTTAAGTGTTTTATCTGCTGTCCTGACATGCATCTTTTATTGCCAGAGCTCCTGTAAAACTGTTTTGAAGCCTGTCCTGTTGAGCAGATCCTCAGTTGAGTGGTTCATCAGTTGTGGCAAGGGGGAACACGTGCTCATGTGCCCTCTGGAAATGCTCTTTTGGAATGGTTTCAGTCTTCAGCAAAGGCAGGAGGAATGAGAGAGTTGAACATGTGGACATCCCATGGCAGGACAGATCTATTTAAGGTGTATTAAGATCTAAGAGCAAGAACAAAGTCCATCTTGATCCCCTCCCCTCCTAAAGGAAAGAATGAAAATCAATCATGCCCCCTCGGTGGTGAAATGATGGATATTGTCTGTGATAACTTTCCTGGTGAAAGTTATTTGGAGCATCTTTCCTGCTGTTGCAGCTGAGATCAGTCCAATGGCTTGAGCTTTAAATTTGGTTCTGGACCAGCAGTGGGGCCTCCTCAGGACCCACCAGCATGTGCAGGCACCATCTGCCTGGGGCTGCTGACAATTTTTTAAGTCTTATCTTTTATTACATGGCTCTTCAATCCTCCCTTAGCAGACAAGTTTGCTTCAGAGTATTCAAGTTTTCTCCCTCCCACCTGGTAAATTATTTTGGCATTCACAGCTCTATTACTTTCTAGCTTGTGGTGGCCTCTGAGTAAGAAGCTTTGCGAGCCCTTTCATGCTCTTTACACATATCATGCTTTCTTCTGCATGCAATGTTACTGGGCCTGCCTGGTCTCCAGATACTCATGTGCAATAATGTGTATGAAGATGTCTCCTTGCTTCAAGAAGAAAGTGCAGCCTGTTCTGGCAACATCCAAGCCCTTCCTTGGAGCCTTGGAGTGCTCCCGAGCTATTTGAAGGGACCTCACATGATGAGGCATCGGCCTCTTCTGGTTATTGTTGGGATTTGCTGTGGCTTTGTCAAGCAGGAAATATTCCAAGGACATATGAAAATTGTCCCTGAACTTCAGTGCACACTTGAAGCATGTGAATTTTCCTACTGAACACTCTCCTCAGCCACCTCCTTTTGAAATGCCAGCTAATCCTGTCTTCAGGCAAAGCAACCCCCTCCCGCTGCCTTTTGCAATGGGAAGCAAATCCCTGCCTGCCCTCAAACTTCCCTCTATTACCATAACTCCTTCTCTCCCCATTAAAGCTGTTTTTTTTTAATACAGTGAAAAAAAGCCCTTTAATTTTGGCTCCCCCATCCGTCACAGCCAGCTTTCTCCAAGCGCTCATTCCTGGTTAGCAAGAGCCTGCTCGGTGAGGGGCGTGTGATGTGCCATATCCTGCCGTGGTGCACCAGGTGGTCCTCAGGGCTTGTCTGAGGCTGGTCAGTGGCTTCCATCAGTGGCGCCATGGGGCTTTCAGAAACTGCCCAAAGAGCTATGTGGCTTTGGAGACAAGGTGCTGGTGGCATCAGGCAGGAGCCCACCTGAATGATCCGCCTGCAGATTTTGTAGATGTTATCGTGATGAAGACGTGCAGCCTGTTGAGCAATTCACATGTGGAGGAATTAATCTCTGGGCATTCACGTGGGGTAACCCTGCCATGAGATGTGGTTATGTATGTGATTTATTTACAGCTTCTGTAAACCGTTCTCAGAGCCATAGAAGAAATAATTTTGGGATACCTTGAGTTGAAGTCTACTTCTCCATGGTGATAATTTCACATTCCTGCTGTGCTCAGTGATCCTGGCTTCGAAATAATTCCAGTTTTCAGACACTGGCTCCGTGTTTGTATCTGTGATAGGGTGGGTTGAGTGTCTCCTGATGGTGCCATCACCCGACGTACAAATTTGGAAGCTGTGTTGTGTGTGCCCAACTGCGATGCTGAATGAATGCTGCCCTTTGAAGAAGGGCTTAGGTCACGCTCAGCCCAAAGGGATTAAGGGAATTAGCTGACGTGTTGCATTGTTCACTGAGAACAGTGTGTTGAGCACCATGCACAGTTCACGAGAAGGTGCAGACCACACCTTGAGGAGATTCCATCCTGCAGCCCCAGCTTTGCCTGGTATCAATGACTACCTGTCATAATTTGGCTGTCTTGCCCTTTTGTGAGAACACCAGCCTTTTGTTAACAGACCAGGTTTCCAGGTCCTTCAGCCTCCCCAGCCAAGAAGAGCTGGACCAGAGACGTCTCTGGGTCAGAAAGACAATTCCTCAGCTTTGAAGCCCAGTGGTGACTTGAGTACCAGGTGTCCCAAACCCAACACTTCTGCTCTTGAAGAGCTGACAGCTGGGGAGCCATCAAAGATCAGTGTTCTCATATCACACTGACAGAGGTTCAGATGTCAAACCCCTCGAGGATGTGCTGGCTGTGTTCCATGCTGGAGGACAGGCTCCAGAAGGAAGCGGTGCATGAGTGGTGCAGCTTGGATGGATCCAGCTCCTGTCCCCTTCCATATTCTTGGCACTGCTTTAGCACATCTGTATTTCCAATGAGAGGCCATGTTGTGACTCTGTAAGCATCTGCAATGACATCTGCCAATGAAGGTGCTAACTAACACAACTAAAGGAATCCACAGCTCACCCTGGGATTGCCAAATCTCCACATTTGAGTAGAAACGTTTAGTGTTTTTCACCAGTGTCATGTGTCCATGGAAAATATCACCCACAATCTAATACCTCAATCCCCCTTGTCCCTCCCACACCAGCCTATGAGAATTACAGCAGGCATGGGACACAAAAGCATCTGATGAAACACCACAGCATGACCTAAAGCACAAAAGGTCCTAAACCTAAAGGTTGTGGGATGGCAGGGCTGTTCTTGCAGTTGCAGCACTGTGAGGAGGGGGAATGAGAAGCCAAACAGCCCGAAGTGCAAAGCACATCCACTGCTGGTATGGTCACTTGTGCCAGGCTGGCTGCTGTGCAACCTCTGCTCATGCTGTGTGTAAGTGGAAGAGCATCCTATTCACTTATGCATGAGCATCCAGTGTGTTTGTGCTTTTGCATCCAAAATAATTTGCACCTGAGTGCTCAATTCATTTACACTTGAGCACCTGAACAACTTACACAGGAGAGTAAAGGATCATTAACAAGTGTTCTGTGCATGAGGGAAGACCTTAGTGGGCAAAAATCAACTCATAACATTCAGCTGGAGAGCTGGAGCAGGAAAAATGAAGTTGGTGACTTGGGAGGACAGAGCTCTAGGGACACAGAAGAAGTGTTGCATTTGTAATGGGCATATATTTGAACTGCTGTAATGTTTTTTCTTGCAGGGACAAGGCCTGACGTTCATAATAGGTGCAAGGGCTGGGGTTTGCAATGGGTATTTGTTCAGACAGCTGTGGCCTTCCTGGCTAAGTGTTTTGCAGGTATGAAATTTGCAACAAGTATTGCATCCAGGTTTTCACAACATTAATTCCTCCATCCTAGTCCTCAGGGACAAGAGGTGAAGCAATGAAAAATACATATATTTAGACTTTGGTAATGTTGACCCTGATATTCTAGTCCATAGTATAAGGGGTGGAGCTCATAACAGATAAAAGTTGGAGCTGTAATGCTGGTAACTCCCAGACTCTGATTTCCGGGGGCAAGGAGTGAAATCTTAGAGCATATGCAGACACCACTTCAGTATTAATCCCTCCGTCTGGTCTGCAGGAAGCAAGAGTGGAGCTTGTAATAGTTGTGTATTAAGATTATGATGATGTTGAAAGTAAGGTTGATAGAGGATTTGTGTTCAAACAGCTTTTAAGCATGATCTTCGAGGAGAGGATTGAGTTGGGCATGAACTGCAGGGATTACTGCATTTGCCCACAGGCACTAATTAGCTCACACAGGAGCACCCAATAGGTTTGTGCATGAGCAGCTGATCAATGCATGCACGAGCACCCTATTAATTCACACATGAGCCCCCAGATAGTGCCTGCATGAGAACCCAGATCATCCATGCCTGGGCAACCAATTGATGCACCCATGAGAGCCTGACTAATTTACACATGAGTACTCTTTCTGTTCATGCATGAATACCCAAATGACTCACGCATGAGTGCCTGATTAGCTCACGCATGGGCACCCAATTAATTCATGAAGCCGCGCCAAGCTAATTTATGCATCGTCACCTGACCGGTTCATGCCTGAACACCCAAACAGCTCAAAAAAGGGTGATGGGAAGGTTGTGTGAACTGGTACTAAAAGAAACAAAGCCAAAACTCCCCAGGTTGAGACTGTTTTACCAGCAATGCTACTGAGCCCTGATCACGCAGTAGCAGTGCAGCATCATGTAGGACCCGTCCCTGGGCCTTGGGAGCGAGCTAGAAAGAAGGAGTCAGGGCAGGTTTTGTCCTCATGGTGATGCTGAGATGGTTGCCTGACTTGTTGTGTAAAGGGGCTCCTGCAGTGTGACAGCTGGAGACAGGACCTTTGGGAGCATCCCCTTCTACCCCCTCTAAGCAGCTCCCAAGATGAGTTTGGTGGAACATCCTATGGTCTGAAAGGCTTGACCAACCTCTTTAGCCTGGATTTCCCAGAGAGTAGAAACTTCAGCTGCAGGAAAGTATGTTCTTTAGACAACAATCTCTGGGGTTTTTTGACTGCCAACTTTTGATTGCTTTGCAGTGAACACATCAGTAAGAGATAACCTGTCATTACCCAGCCACTCAGAAACTGGCCATTGGGCTAAGATCTGAGTTTTAGATACTGTAGCTTCTAACTCACAGGGACCAGAGCATCATGGTTGTGACTGCCTCTGCCCCACAAGCATCTTATGGGGGTCAACTACTTCACCTGGGGCTTTCTGCATGGCACAACACAGCACAGGTTCCTCCAGCAAAGTAAGTGTTGGGTCAGATGGCCACTTTCTTGTTTTCTGAAGTCACATGGAGAGTGAAACTGCTGGCTCAGGCAAATGGCAACCCACAGCTAACCACTGACATTGGCCTCTATTTAGCTGTTTGGGTGTTACTGCAGATGCTACATATTTGGTTGTCGTTTTGTTCTGTATTGCATGACCTAGCAAACATAACTAATTGACTGTTGCAGGGTTGAATGGCAAATAATAATCAGGTAAGCACAGGTATATTTGCACAGGGAAGAGGCGAAGTAGGTGGTGCTGACTTTGGAGGCATTAAATCGGGTTAGGAACAAACTCAGCAGAAATCCCCATTTATTTCCTTTACTTCAGTGTAGACCTGACTCCCACTGATCTCACATAACTCGGGGGAACCCAGCTTAAACTTAGCAGAGCATGCACTGAGCTTTACTGGACAAATTTCAAAGCTCACACCTCCAGAACCAGGCAGTGTTCAATGCAGACATGGACCCCGGAGGCCAAATCCTTCTTTGGACTTTGCTCCTGGATGCTCCTGGACAGGGAAAACCAGTTTGGTGTGGTTGACTCTGTGAGTGTCTCTGACAGAGTATCCAGCTCAACACAGCAAAGCGATGGGGTTCAGACAGCAAGCAGGAGGGAGGGGATATGTGCTCGTGTGCTCTGATGGGTGATGAGCCAACCCTGAGGTGTCCCCTGTCATCCATCCCTGCCTGGCCATGGCTGGAGCTCCCTTGCCCTAGCATGGCTGTTTTGGGACTGGTGCTCCAAGGGAACGATCGCTTGAACCCTCAACCCACCTTGCAGATGATAACACTTTGAGGATGGCGTGAAATCTGTGCTCCTCATCCAGCTCAAATGATACATCTTCGTCTCACATTCAGGAAAGAATTCTTCTGTCTCACATCTGCTGCCCACCTGGGATGCTGGAAATAAAACCATCCTTTTTCTCTGCCTTTTTCTAACCTTTGTTGTAGGAGAAGGATGGTGACTTCAAAGCAGAAAGGGCTGGGGAAGCCTAAACTTAGGAAATATTAAAAAGTAAATTTAAAAAAGCTTTTTCTCTTCCTGAAGCTTAAACTGAAATGCTTTGGGTTTGGGGGGTTTTTTTCGGGTTTTTGGGGGGTTTTTTTGTTGGTTTTTTTTTTTTTTTAAAGTTAGGCTGCTGCTCTGTCCCAGATAGCTGTGACCTGGCCACAAGGGCTGAACAACCTTTCCCAACGACTGCCTGGCACCAGGATGGAGCACAAGGAGGCAGTGGGCAGGCAGCTCTGCTGTGCATGAGCGCCCTGGTATCTACTAAACACCCCTCTTATGGCTGAGGTCAAGGAGAGCTAGCAAAAACATTCTCCCTTCCTCAAGCCAGATTTGCAACTGCTCTGCTCCAGGTTTGCCAAGCACCATGGCAGCAAGAGCTGGCAAACCTTCCTCGAAACGAAAGCTCCGTGGGGCTGGATGAAGCTGAGAAGGGTCCTAAATCAATAAAGGTAAAAGAAAGCCACACCAGGGAAGTTACTTTAATGGAAATAAGCTGCTCGATTTTGCCCTTGGAAATTTATGGCGTTTGAAACAATTGTAAACATGTGAGTGTACATGGATACGGTTTCTATAGCAGCACAGCAACAGTTAAGGGCTTGCTCCCAAACATACCCCAAAGGAAACTAAAAATAGTGTGTCTGTTGGATCAAAATCTGTATACATATTCGGCAAGACGTACAGAAACTAGGAGTTTGTGAGCCTCTATCGCCTTTTTTATTTTTTTTTTCCTTTTTTTCCTCCTTTCTGAAGGAACTGGAAGGAGGGTGCTGGATTAAGCAACAGAGCACCCTCCCTGGGAGGGACATGCCCAGTGCTGGCAGTCCCGTCCCCAGTCCCTCCCAGCCCGGACCAAGCCAGGAGCGTGCCGTGTCCTCTCCCCACCCTGACACAAACAAACCTACCAGTTAGCGGCTGCAGAGATACCTCGTTTTCTCCCCTCTGCTCTGTCCTCATCGTTGCCTGGTAGCAAGCAATGCCTGCATGAGCCTGCTCCTCTGCCACTGCCTCTGCTGCAGCCTGGAAAGCAGTACAGCTGCTGGTTTCCACTGGCAGCACGGAGAGATTTGGGTACACAGCACACATCGTGCACCCCTTCCCTTCCTCCGGTGCGGCAGGGTTGCAAAGCAGGGTGAATCCTGCCCATTGCTGCAGCAGGGTGTGAAGGGCAGTGGCCACGGGGTGTGGGGCTCATGTGAATTTACGACTTGGGGAAGTTTACTCTTGTCATTGAAACTGCATCTAAACAAGCTGAGGAAGACGGATGCTCTGCGAAGGGGGGCCCTACCGGGGTAGAAATGTCCCCCCCTTGCTTGGCCAGCCTGGCCCAGGCACCCACGTCCATTTCTAGGGGCTTTAGCCCACCAGTGCTGTCACTGGCAGCATGTGCTCTGGCAAACCCAAGGTCGCCTTTGAAGCAGAGGGAACTGTGCTCATGTGGTTTGGCAGCAGGAAAAAGGCAGTGAATGGCCTTTCTGGGAAGGAGGGTGTGTGCTCCTCAAGAGGAGCATTCAGAAACACTCCTGTGGCTACATGGGAAAGGTTTGCAGTGACAACATCCTTCTCACTGAGAGTGCAAAAGTCCATTGCATTCCTAAGAGACTGTGTGACGTGTGTCACAGCAGAACCCAAGACGTACAGCAGAGAAATCAGCCAAAATATACAGCAGATAGAGCATGCCAGAGCCAGCACTGAGAAATTCGACTAGACACAAAGCAAAGATCTTCAAAGTAGAGATAAGCACTCAGGGCATGCCATGGGTAATCTTCTCAAAGAACAGATCTTCACCCCTTTTTTTCCATGCACTTTCACACTCAGGAAAGCGCATAATGTCAGTTATAAGGGTTGAATGAAGGAATATTTAAAATCCTCCAAAGTGAAACCATCTCACATCTTCCATCTTTTTTTTTTTTTTTTTTTTTTAAAGCATCAGTCATCTCATGACAAAGTACCAGATATACAATGGCAGTTAAGTGTCCAACTACCCCACGGCAGTGGTGTTGTATCCCGTGCATCGTTCATAAATAGAGCATCCCACCGATCCTCTCAGGAGAGCTGCAGGCACAGAGAGCATTACTCATGTCTCCTGTTTTGAACAGCTCTACTCATGCTAAAATGTTGCTGCTTTTACAACATGAAAGTTTTGTGCTTTTTATTTTTTCATTAATTACAAACAGGTGCCTTCCTGTGTTTTGAACAAGCATTTCATGCCGCAGCAGTTAATGAGTGACTGGTCCCTGCTAATAAAACCTGCATGAGAGAATTTATTGTGGGCATTAGTTTGCAAAGAAACTTAATGAAGAAACATTTCAGGGAAAGACTTTGGGACTGTGGTCAGTGTTGGGGGAATTGCTTGCTAGCAGTTTGAAATCATCATCCTCTTCAGCTTTTTGGGGATGGTAATTGGAATTTCTCAGATAAGAGCGATATATGGCATTTAGCATTGCTGTAGCATCTTTAACTACAAAGCAATAGCATCTCACCTCTCTGTCTGTTTTTATTCTGCAGAGTTCAAATTCTTCTTCTTTGACAAAACTGAAAGTTTTGTCTGTGTTCCTAGTAAAATGGGAATCACAAGCTGGAAACAGCACATTAAACCATAAGGAAGGAAAACCAAAGCAGCTGCATCACAGCACCTAATAAACTTTGAGATCTGTCTGAGATTTTGTGGTTTTCCTCCATTTCATCCTGATTTAAGGCAAGTAAAGCAGACTGACAACAAGGGCAGTGTGTCCATGACAGTGGCCTTGAAGGTGCGGGACAGGATCCAGCTTTGCTCCCCGTCCATGCAGCCCCGTGCTTTGAGAAGTGGCTGTGGCATCACATGTCCTCCTGCCTTTTGCTGTGCCCTTCCAGCTGTCCTATCCACTGCCTTTAGGATATGACTGTCCCCAGCGTGACCTGAATTTTTGTTTGTTTGGGGAAAATGGGCTCTGGGGCAAAAATACCCTTGGGCTAAAGCCTGGTTATGGCATCAGTTATTTGTTTATGCAACAGAAGGTGTAGCAATGACGCCATTCCCAAGGCAACTGGCAAGATGGTGCCATGGACTGAACTTGTTGACTTCACCTGGTCCTCCCTTGCACATCATCCCCTCACTCCACTTCTGCTCTGCCAAAGAAGAAAACTCTCTCCACCCCAAGACATCCAGAAGGTCATGCCTATGCTCAGCCAGGGTTAAACTGCAGTTTGGCTTTGGTCTTGCATTCCCAGCCACCTCCGTGCAGGCTACACCAGAGGAGAGCCCAGACACACTGTCTCCCAGCTGATTTTACTCATGGGTTATTTAAAGCAGACATTGATAGCTCTGAAGTCGCAGCAGCTGAGCGTGGCCGCCAGTGGCTAATGAAGGTGAATGTCAGGAGTCATCATCTAAGTGATTAGTATAATTAAACTGAGCTGTGAAATGCCAGTGCCAGCAGCAGAGAAGTCCCTCTGATGGGAGGTTTGCTTCACTGGACTGAAAATTAGGTGCTTTCTTCGAATCTCCTGATGCACTATCTAGTTTTCCTTTGCATCATCTCTCTTGCTCTGAGGCAGTCGCTGAGCACTACCCGCATCTTGGCAGCTGCTCGTGCTGTGACCATGGACAAGCTGCTGCTTTTTTTTTTATTTGGTCTCACTTCCCAAGCTGTAAAGCACAGATGAAAATATTTAGCTGCCTACCTGACAAGGCTGATGTGCAGATTAATTAATATTTCTCAAGTGCCTTGAAATTTGCCAAGTATTATTGCTACATAACAACTGTTGCTACGTAGGGAAAATTCCTGCCACCAGATTCAGGCGTGGACACCGCACCTACATTTCCTGGCCTTACAGAGGTCAAAGCCCGGCTTTGCTATGAGCATGCATCCAAAAAATCCTCCTTTTGGCCCCTCTGATGCTTTTCTCATGCTGCTTCTGCAGTTTTTGTTATTCCTTTTGGTACGTCAGGCAGTACAAGACACCACCATTGGTTGCATCTTTGTGTCCCACCCCAAAGGAACATGAGTGATGGCATCTGCCAGGGCCAGAGGTGGGCAGCAGCTGGTCTTGGCATGGCTGGGCTGCATCAGAGCACGGCTCTCTCCCATCGGGATTTGCTGGGCTATTGATGCTGGGTGGCCCAGAAGAAAGCCCATCTTCCTGGGTGATCATCTGTACCCAGAAACAGTGTCAACACCCAGCCCTGAAAAACTGCTTGGCTCCTGCCATAGAGGCAGCGAACAAAGGGTGGGTCTGCCAAGCTCTGCAGGCTGTGATACCACACCTTAGTGTCTGCGTGACTCACAAGGCACTCCACGACCGTTTCATTCCTCTTCCCCTTTTGCACAACTGGACTATGAGGTTTCAAAAACCAACATGTTTCCCCCTTCATTTTCTAGTTTTCCTGCTGGGAAAGCCTTGTTTCCCATGGCTGTAAATCTTGGCTTGGTGGGCATCACACTGGTCACTCCCACTGAGGGGCATCAGTGTTTCCAGCACTGAGGAAGCGGGTGAGCTTGGGTTACACCAGTGTCACTTGGAGCATCATCAAGACTCAAAGACAACATATATATTAATAAATTAAGTGTGTCATGGGTGGCTTCCTGATCCTGAGTCCAGCTGGCAATGTACTACTGCTGTCAGTGCCTGCTGCAGCCCCAGATGAGGTGGTCCCATCCAAACTGCCTCCTCTGAGTGGTCCCCAGCTCACACAAATTCCTAACCGTGCCTGGGCAATGCTTGAGCTCATTGGCCTGCTCCAAAATGGTGCTGAGGCTCTGGAATGGGTTATTTTCTTGTCACAGACACAGACAAGATGTATTAGGGGTCGTTTATCACCAAGCCATTAGAGGCCTTTTGGTGATGGGGTCCTGAAAAAAGACCACCAGTGTTGGGTTGAATGATGTCGCATCTTGCTCAGGATGATGCCGGATGCATAGAGCCACCAGAGCCCTGGCTGGTGGGCAGGCAGGGCTGAGCATTTGCTAGGAAGGTGGGATGCTCGCTCCTCCTAGTGAGCCTGTGCTTTCACAGCTCTGATTCATGCTGGGTTGCAGCAGGCTGCCATATCCCAAGCCTGCAGACACCAGCCTGGGATGTAATATTCTGGATACTATTCAGAACAAGGCTTTTTCCTCAACAATACCCTAATGATTTCCTTCAGGCAAGCCCGAGTAAAACTCAGGGGCTGAAGGAGGGAAATTTTCCTAGATGACAGGACAAGATCATGCCAAATGAAATTCAGTGACAGTAAATGAAAATTAAAGTGCATCGCCAGGAAATGTTTTGATCTTTTAGGTGAAAGGAACGAAAAATGGTTATAAATGGCCAAGTCTTGACTCCAAAATCCAGCAGTGACCTTAAAAGCAAAGAGAAATCCCAAACCAGTGGTAGGATACAGATGCAGACCCCAAGAAAGGGGCAAACACAACAGGTATTGGCTGGTCTAGAAAAGAAAGACCAAGAGCTGCTGCTAGACCTGTCCCATAGGACCCCTAAATTGAATGGGGAAAATGAGAGGTTTGAAATGCTTGGCGTACAACCCTTGAAGCCCAATGCCCAATGCCTCTACAGCTGGTAGGAGCCTTTAAGTTCCTCTCCCAAAGATGTTACCCATGTCACTGGTGGTGTCTGGGCTTCCGTTCCGATGCTGCTGGAGATGCCCAGAGGAAGCCTGGTAGGTCCAGTCAGAGCCAGGCCATCGTGGGACTCACTGAAATCACCTCTCAACACTCAAAATGGGTCGAAGGGTTGAAGGTGGCTATGCTGGCCTGGCCCTTGAAAGCCTTTTAATCAGGTCCTGCAAATCTCCATTGAGCAAACCTTATTTTGACAGGGCCCATGGTGGCCTCCTTCCCTTTAGCTTCTTCCTTGGACTGCCAGACTTCAACTATCCAGAAAACACTGTGTTAATCATACTGTTCGAGTGGGAAAGCCGAGGAAAGAGTATTACTCTGTTACCACGCAGCCAGCTCATGTGGCTTAAATCATAGCTACAACGAACAGGCCTTCTGGCATATGAGTTCCCAGGCAGAAAGCAGAGGATTTTTTTTCCATGACATGCAGAGAGGCAGAAAAAAAAAAAGCTTTGGCTGCCTATGCTGAATACAAGCAAAAATATATATACATCTCTGGTTTTGTGTGTTTTCATGGGATTCAAGGACTCAGAAACCACTTTGTTTCTTCGACCAACCCATAGTTAGACAGCATGGACTGAAACGTAGCATAGACTGGTCTCTAAGTGGTAAATTGGCAAGGTGACAGTGGCTGCTCCTCTCAAAGGAGGGTATGACATGAAAGGCTGAAACATCTGGATGGATGTGCGTGCTATGGGTGCCCCCACTGCTTGCCAGTCCTTTTAAAATATGGGTAAGGTACAATCTCAGCATGTCCATTGCTCACTCTCCTGTGCTGGCCCTAATGCTCATGATGTTCTGGGCCAAGCCCCTTCATTTTTCTCTGCCTCAGTTTCCTTATAAGTAAAAGGGGCTGTGGAGGTCACCTATGAACTGGACCCATCCTACGGGTGCCGGGAGTACTCACACGCTGATGTCTATGTAGAGATTTTCTTATTACTTCACCCTCCAGACTGATACAACAGCTCTAACGAGCGACACATGGTGTTTTCATTCCACCTAATTAAAGGCATTTAAATATACCTTGCTAAAGTAACACCTGCCTCCTCCATTTTTCTGGTTGTGTTGTGAGTTGGGTGAGGGGGAGATGCTACCCTGTCCTCTTCTGTGGGAAAATGCATGAGGCTGATGTCCTTCCACATGGCAGCTTCAGAGATCATGTCTTTAGAACAAAAGAAATAGAAGACAAAAAAAAACCTTTTGATTTTGGGAGTGGGTGTCTGGGAAAGCTGAGATGTATGTTTGCATGATCCATAGGAGGACCACTGTGATGTTCAGCAGCAGCCAAGCACTCTCTCCCATCTGAAAAACCCCAGAGATGCACCTGGGAGGTGCTGTTGGAAGGCTTACTGCACCTAGTAGGGTACAGTTGGTGGAGAAATCCCTGCAAATGGCGAACAAACTTTCCCTCTAGACCCACATTCCAGGAAAAACAATGAAATACATACCAGAGCCCACGGGGTGCAATCCCATCCTCACTGAAGTGACAGCGGGAGGCTTCATGGTCCACTTAAGTTCCTCTTTTGCAGTTGTCTTTAAAGAGAGGTCCTCTGAAAGGACTGCAGCTTTTGTCCCATATCATTAATTAATGTATGTCAGGGGGATTGATACGTGTCCATCCAGGGTGGCCAACTGCTCTGCAGCTGTCAGCAGCATCCTTGCTGAACACCGTGCTGGTACGACAGCTCCATCCCTCCCTCCTCTCTGCCCTTATGAAGTGCCCCTTGATTTTACAGCTCTGCAAATACACTTTGAGAGGGTAGATGTTTGCTTATTAACTTAAAGCAAATTACATTTCTAAGAACTGGTGGAAGAACGTAATTTAATTGGCGTACACGATCATCCTGATTGATTGCGGATGATTACACAGCCACCCCTTTGCTCTGCCTAAGTGGAGTGCAGATGCGAGTGCACACCACTGGGCCTGGGAAAGAAGGGATCAGCTGCCAGGCTCAAGGTGCTTCAGTTTTTCTACCGTGAATTGATGTTGAGCCCTTGATGAACCAAAGTCTGAGTTTGTAACGAGTCAAAAGAATTAGCACTCTCCTTTCAAAGAACCCAAAACCTGACGATCAGGCCGATGTCTGTGCTCTGGGTTACAGCGTCATGCCTTGTGTTTGACAAGCTCTGACCTGCTGTCCATCGGAGCTACATATTAATTTCCTTAACCCTTCCAAGAAGGAATTCAGCATTGACTTGTAATCTCAAATATTTTCACGCGACTGACTAATGACTTAATCACAGCTCGTGGCACTGAGCCACAGTGATTACCCACGCAGGCATGAATTGCAGCATGTCATGGCACCAGCACCCGCCCAGCACCCTGTCATCATGCTCGGTCCCAGCAGCATCAGTCCCTGATGAAGTTTGCTTGGGTATAGATTTGAACCCCTTTGAATCTTACGGGCTGGATGAGAAAGATGATGCGAGCTTCTGTTTTGCAACCTGGGGAGGCAGCTCATTCAGACAGGCGTGAGGACACTCCTTGGGGACATGGTTTCTTTTCCAGGAAGGAGGGGCTTCTCTGAGGTTTTGGGGAGGACTTGGTCAAGTATTGGCAGGTTGAACTTGGCAGCCCAGGTCTAGAAGATGATCTAGGCATGGCCAGGAGATGCCCTGAAGAGGAGTTTTGGATGAGCCATGTGCTTTTGGGGTCACAGACAGCTTAGCAGCAGGGCCCTGAGCCCAGCCAAGCCACTCTAGATCAGGATTGTTTTATTTAATAATATAGACAGGAGCAGAGAGATGTGAATGAACTGTTGCTGTTGGGGCCATATCCACAGAAACCTGGCCAAGAGCCTTCACTATTTCTTCATTGCTGCAGTGAGATCACAGGACCATACGTGTTCTGATGGGAACATTAGAGAGGACCATGTGTCATTTTGTTTTGCATCTGACTCAGAGAGCCTGTTCGACATGAATACTGGAACAGTATGTGACTGTCAGAAAACAGAAAATAGTCATTTAAATATCAAAGATGATTTCAGAGTTCCACTTTGCTGAGTTGCATCTCCAAGTTTCAGTTTTGGGAGGGAAAAAATGGTGTGAAATGAGGTGCATCAGGGAAGGTGATGTTCTGCCTACCTAGTCTCCCTTCTCCAACCAATCATCCGTGGTGCTGGGTCACCTCAGGCCAGCTTGACTCCCCCAAAAGATTGGGTCTTTCATGTTTCAGCTCCCTGCTGTCTCTCCATGGAGTGGTACAAGCTTATGATACAAGGGGACATGGCAGGATCAGAGGGAAAACCAGCCCCCAGGCTTCCTGCCAGCAAGGAGCTCAGTTCTGAAGCCCAGTTTTTAGCACCAGCTTCTCCAGACCTCTGGGCATGTCGTAGAAGACTATAAGCCTTGAGTGGTGATTGCTCTTTTTCCATAGCAAGGGACATGTGTTACATATGAGGAAATACCAAAAGCAGTCACCAAACTCAGCTGTTTTCTTTTTCTTTTTTTTTCTTTTCTTTTTTTTTTTAAAGTAGGGAAATAAAAGCTTTCTGAAAACTGTTTCTACTACAAGAGGAATGCTTTGTAATGCTGATTTGTCTCTTAAGCTTCCTCTGAAAGTCGTTGAGAAAGAAATGAACCCTGAGGCAGGATAGAGAGGGAAAAGGGAACTGGGAGCAGGGCTGAGCCAAGGGGTTGTGCAAAGAATAAAGGCTTGCATGGATATA
Organism: Pipra filicauda; assembly: GCF_003945595.2. Classification (NCBI taxonomy): domain Eukaryota; kingdom Metazoa; phylum Chordata; class Aves; order Passeriformes; family Pipridae; genus Pipra; species Pipra filicauda. Next base: position 1,276,905 of record NW_024103540.1, read on the forward strand.
AGAAGGGATGGGGCCAATTCATGAAACAGAAGTCCATCATGAAGGTGTTAATTTAGAGTTAAATAAAAGATGGTCAGCAATGGGACACAGGCTCTGGTCCTGCTGTGGGTGCTGTGAATGATCTGCCAGGACAGGGCCAGGCTCAGCATTGGCATTGCTGGCAGCCAGGACTTGTCCCAGAGGCAGCAGGGACAAGGCTGCAGCAGGGATGCTGAAATACTGGAAATCTCTCATCGTCATTTCATCTTCTGCAGGAGAGTGGCATGGCCAGACAAAATCAGGAAGGAGCCACCCAGGAGTCAAAGTGATAAACCCATCAGATACTACAGAAGAGCTCAGTGTGTGACAACAGACTGGAGCAGCTCTTGGGAGTTGAATGGGACCCCATTCAACAAGAGGGACTGTTTGTTGTGGCAGGATGTGAATGTCAGGGGCAAGGCTCTGTAATGTGAATGCCAAGCTCATCCTCTTCCCAAGCTCAAGCTCTTCCCAGGCTTTCTTCAACATAGCCTATGTCTGCTTCTACCATCTGTACCTAATTCCCATATGGCTTAGTAAAGTAAGCATGGGATGGCAGCACGAGGTCTTCTGTAATCTAGCCCCAGTGTGCCCCAGGCATAATATTCACCTCTCCACGCCTCAGTTTCCCCTAGTAAATTGGATAATAATGAGATCTATTACCACTGTCATGTTACATCACATGTGTGGCAAGTGATTCATTACACGTAAAGCTCCAAGCACGTCAGGCAGCACACAGGGGTCAGGCAGCAGCGGGCTCATCCCAGCGTGATGCCTGTATGTGACTGTGGTGGTTTTCCACCAATTCCTCGCCTTCTTCCCTATCCCATTTCCCTCAGCTTTTGCCTGCCATCCCAGGAAAGGAAGTGTCTGGTCCCTGGGATGAGATATGACTTCCACCCAGCTGGGACTCAGCAGGCTTTCGGTGTCAGAGCCAATGCCAGGGGCTTCTCCACCCATGCCTCTGCACCGCCGTCACCTGCCACCCATCTGCCACGTGCCTGCACATGTGCTCCTTACTCCCTGGTGGCTGAGTCCCATGGGAAACAACACCTCCAGCAGCTTCGGGGAGATGTGGAGTATGCTCCTGCTCAAGGATGATGGTATGACTTGCCCCATAGTGAAGGGTTGGGGGATGCCAGTATCATCAGCTCAGCAAAGAGGAGATTAAAGGATGCCTCTATCGGGGGGCTGTAAATACGCGGGTTGGAAATACAGCAGAGATAATGGGCTGTCGAGTGCAGAGAACAAAGTTACAGCAAATCCGAAGGCCAACCAATAAGCACTCCCTGGAGAGCTCAGTTTTAACACTGGGCTTTGTTTGAAGCAGTCACCAAAAGCGGGGGTGGGTGGATTTACTATCGGGACCATTTTTACCTCAGGTGTCAACACTCCTTCAAAAGAAATACTGCCTTTGAGGCAAAAGCTATTTTTGAGATGTGTAGGGTTACGCCAGAGGTCAGGAGGGATGGTCACCCCGACCCTTTTGTTTTTATAATCTGGGAGCTGTGAGTTATATCTCTTAATCTCTCCTTAAAAATCCCAGGGCCAATGAAACTCAGGTTAATGACTAGCAGAGTTTACACAGCCCGGCATCGCTGATATTCCTAACCCTGGATAATTCAGCAGCTCATGGTATGATGGCTATGGGAGCATCTCCATTGGCTTTGTGAGTTGTGCTGGAGCAGGACCATGTTGTTTTCTGAGTGATGTGGTGGTAAAAGCTCCTGTTTTCCTTAAAAATCTGTTTCTCACTACGTACATGAAAAAAAAGTTTGAAGACCACGTCCAGGCTGTGTTTTCTCTTGAGCTATGGAAAATATAGAACAAAATCAATTAATATAGTCTTTCTATACATGGCTAGAAGGGTCTTTGAATTGAAATAGTATTTCAAGGTATATGTTTCATTCAACATGTATATGTGTTCATTCAACAGGTATATGTTTCATTCGTTCATTTCAACAATATGTTTTGTCCAGACAAATACTCTTGGAGAACCACTACAATAGTCATCATTGGCAGTACAGCTGGAGCAGCCCGGGATACAGAGCAATCTTCCTGCCTTGCTTGAAGTAGATTTTTATATATTTATTTAAGCCACATACACACATAGCAAGACATATCTGGGAGGACTGAGGCAACATCAGCTCTGTATATATATGTCTGTGTGTATACACACATATACATATACATGTGTATACATACATGTATACGTTTTTATACACATACATATGTGCATACACACACATATAGATAACACATATGCATATACATAAATGCGTATGTACATACATATATCCATGTGTATACATATATAGATATATATACACACACGTGTGCACACATAGAATCATAGAATGTTAAAGGGTTGGAATGGACCTTAAAGATCATCTAGTGCCAATCCCCCCTCTGCCATGGGCAGGGACACATCCCACTGGACCAGGTTGCTCAAGGTCTTATCCAACCTGGCTTTGAACACTTTCAGGGGTGGAGCAACTGTCCCTGGGCAACCTGTTCCAGTGTCTCACCACACTCAGAGTAAAAAATTTCTTCCTAATATCTAACCTAAATTTCCCCTCTTTCAATTTGTGCCCATTACTCCTTGTCCTATCACTACAGTTCCTAATGAAGAATCCTCTGGCTTCCCAGTAGGTCCCCTTCAGACACTGGAAGGTTTCTATGAGGTCTCCATGCAACCTTCCCGTCTCCAGGCTGAACAGCCCCAACTTTCTTCGTAAGGAAGGTGCTTCAGTGCTCTTATCGACTTTGTGGCCCTTCTCTGGACTTGCTCCAGCAGTTCCACATCCCTCCTATGTTTGGGACCCCAGAACTGGATGCAACGCTCCGGGGGGTCTCACAAGAGAAGAGTAGAGGGGAAGAGTCACCTCCTTCTATCTGCTGGCCACGCTCCTTTGGATGCAGCCCAGGATTCAGTTGCTTTCTGGGCAGCGAAGTACATAAAAGTACAGATACCTACACAAGGGTATGTGTGGCTCTTGGGGGACGAATGAGGGCGCATGGCTCTGTGGGGACACGCAGGAGTGTGTGGATCTGTGGGGACACGCAGGAGTGTGTGGATCTGTGGGGACACACACACAAATGTGTAGACCTGTGGGGACACACATGGGTGTGTGGATCTGTGGCGGGACACACAGAGGGGTGTGTGGATCTTTGGGGACACACACACAAGGGTGTGTGGATCTGTGAGGACACACAGGGATGTGGATCTGTGGGGACACACACAAATGTGTGAATCTGTGAGGGGACACACAGGAGAGTGGATCTGTGGGGACACACACAGAGGCGTGTAGGTGTGTGAGGACACACACTCAGAGGGATGTGGATCTGTGGGCACACACAGGAGAGTGGATCTGTGGGGACACACACACACACACACGGGTGGGTCTGTGAGAACACACACACAGAGGGATGTGGATCTGTGGGCACACACAGGAGAGTGGATCTGTGGGGGGACGGACACACACACGTGGGTCTGTGAGAACACACACACAGAGGGATGTGGATCTGTGGGCGCACACAGGGCTCTGCTGACGGCGGGGGCACTACAAGTCCCGTCATGGCGCGGGCCGGGGGCGGTTCCCGGGCGGGTGCCGCCCCGCCGGCGGGCGGGCGGTGAGGCGAGGCCGGCGGGGCGGGAGGCGGCGGTGGCAGCGGCAGTCGGCGTGAGGGCGGCGGAGCCGGCGTACATCGGGTGCTTCTCTCTCGCCGCTTCCCGGCAGATACCGCCACCGCCACCACCACCACCACCACCGCCGCCGCCGCCGCCGCCGCCGCTGCTGCTGCTGCTGCTGCTGCAGTTTCCCGGCCTGTGGCTCGCACTGCCGGATCCCTCCGTGGCGGGGACTGAGCGCTGCGAGGCTCCTCCGCCTGTCGCCCAGTCGGAACTATCGCCCTCCGTGCGGCCGCGAGGAGGCTGAGGCTGCGCCTTCCCCTTCCCCCCCGATCCCGGCCTGCCGGCGTGGGGTGCCTCTGCTGCCCGCTGCCTTCCTCCCTGGGGTGAGTATCGCGCCTGTCGCGACAGAGCCCACATCCGCGCGGCGCTATCGTGAGGAGGTGGGGGGCCTGCCCGGGGCCTGCCCCCCTCTTCCTTCCCCAGGCTCCTTCCTCCCCTCCCCGCCGCCCTGCGCGCTTTGTGCTGCGCCTCGCAGGGCTCCCCTCGTTGCTGCTGTTTCTAAAATAATTCTCTGTTTTTATTTTTTTTTTTCCCGGGCTTTCGGAAGTTTTTTGTCTTTTTTTTTTTTTTTTTTTTTTTTTTTTTTTTTTTTTTTTTTTTTTTTTTTTTTTTTTTTCCTCAATCTTATTTCCTTCCCACCCGGACTTGGCCCCGCTCTGGGGCTGGATGTGCTGGAGAAGCTCTTTGTCATGGAGCGGCTGCCGGAGCCGTCTGCCCTCGGAAAAAACATCACTAAAAAAAAAAAAAAAAAAAAAAAAGGGGGAAAAAAAAAAGTCGCTCGGTACTCGGACACTGGGGTTCTCTTGAATTGTGTTTTTTTTGGCGGCAGTGGTGTTATATATATTTTTTCGGCTAGGAACAAGTCCCCCCCCGAAGTCCATTGATCGCAGCCCCCCGTGCTGGAGCGCGGAATGGGAGCAGCACGCAGGCGGGTGACAACAAAACAAAGGGGGATTTTGTTTGGCCGTTGTTAACCTGCAAGATCTTGGTGGGAAAGCTTGCTCCCTTTTTGGTTTTTTTGTTTTTTTTTTTTAAATATCCCTAGCTCTTCCAGATATGATGATGTTTTCACTCTGGAAGAATCCAGATAGTCGGTAGGTAAGTTGTGTGCTTTTTTCATTTTAAGCTTCTTGGGGGAATCACAAGGTTTCTCTCCCGTCTCCCCAGCCTCGGCTCTTTTGTGAGCAGCCTGCCATCCAGCGCAACTTGTGTCCGGTTTTTCTTTTCACTCTTGTTTTCACCTAGTTAAATAATGCGTTTTCAGGAAGATCTAATAGGAGGGGGACATTTCCGCCTGTAACAGCCACGGGGAAGATTTTCTGAAGGCAGGGGAGAGGAGGAGCAGTTGTGTTTTCAGCTGAATAATTTTTGCCTCTTAAAGGGTATATTTTAAAGCACTTAAACGTTTTTATACCGGAAGCATTTTTCTCCCCCCCCCCTTTGTTTTTGTTTTAACTACCTCCTCAAAAATTGCAGCTACTTCACCTCTGCAAAAATGCAGCTTCTGGAATACATGGAAGCAAAATGCAGTGTGGCTGTAACACTCGTGTTTCTGGCCTTAAAGGCCACCCTTATTTTTTTTTCCCTAATTTTTTTTTTTTTTTTAATATGCTGGGACTCCTCTGCCTTGACAAAACACTACTTGGCGAGGAAAATCACAAAGCCTTTCAGCGAGCCAGTGCTGGCGCTTCTGCATCTGAAGGACGATGGGTTTATTTTTTCCATTTTGAACGCGTGTGGGGGGCGGGGGGAGACCCGGGGGAAAAAAAAAAAAAAAAAAAGGCCGTTTCCGGTTTCTGTTCAGCGGCTTTTCGTATTTTTTTATTTCCCACAAAGAAACAGCCGGATGACCTGTTGATGATACATCATCGGTTGCTTTTTGTTCCGAAAGGCGCCTGTAGGTTAGTGGATGTGAACAGGCTGCCCGGATTTTCGTTTCTGTCTGTCGCTGTGTGGTTCACGTGGCTTTGTAATGTTTTAGGCCGACAGTTTTGGAGTGAGTAATGTAGAGCCAAAGCTCAGACGTCTGTCTGGGGTATTCCCCCTTCTCCTATCCCCCACGGTCCTTTCTCCCAAGAAAAGGTCTGGTTTTTTGAAAATTGAGCACTGGTAGTTGGAAAATCAGACCCTTTTAGTGCTGCGTAAGATAAGTGTCCTCACTCTTTGAAGTCGTGTGAATGGCCTGGCAGGAAGCTTTAGGAATGCAATAGGCAGCTACTGGGTACCTTAAGCTTCAACATCTCCTGTTTCAAATGAATTAAACATGTAGGAGCACCTACATTGTCCTGAGTAAAGTCCTGCGAAGTGTGTGCGCCTCATGAATGTTTCCGTTCTTACCACACACTGAACCGTATTTCTCAACACAGCAGGTCACCGCGCTAGCGTTCATCTTGGAAATTAAAGTTTTGAGTAACTACTAGTATTTCAGTTAGAGCAGAACTTAATATACTATATCTGCCACGACAGTTTTGTATTTTGGTAGCAACGATGGTTTCTATTAAGAAACTAAGCATGGAAAACAGGATCCTTTCACTTCAGGATTTATAGCTAACGTCTGTGTTTGTAGATGCAAAAGAGAGGATCATCTGCCTGGAGCCAGTGGTATTTAAAACTCTTATTCATTTGGAAGGAACTAATTACAAGTGTATTTTGATATAAAATGTCTTTTCAGACAGGAGCTCTGGAACATGGGAAAGCAGAAAACCCAAAGCTGTTTGTAGATGCTAATCCATGCCCTGAGCTAAAAAAAGAAGAATGAGGGTGTTTCATGAGAAATCAGTCACCTTTAAGTGTATACTTGTGAGTGAAATTGCACAACTGATTAGCAATTCCTGCTGGATGCCAGTAATTGGAGGTACTTGTTGCTCCCTTGCTGGTTGCTGTGCGCCTTGCTGGTTCGATTGTAAAAGTTTTGACTGAACATCAAGAAGAAAAAGTCCAGCTCTTTTGCTTCCAAGGCATTCATTCCTTAATCTCCAGATTCACAAGCGTGCTGACAATCTGTCAAAGGAAGTGACAGCAAAGAGATGGTATAGGAAGTAGGTCGAGCGTCGCTGAACACTGCTGAGAGAGTTTCAGTGGAAAAAAGTAAGCATGTTTCCATCTGATCTAGTTTCTGTGTCCTTTCAATCTACCGGTTAGCAAGATGCACCACTAAACGTCATACTCTTCCTGTAGTTCCCCAGTTCTACTGAAAGCAACATTACATCCTTAATCAGGCCCAGTTAGTCTACCTGGATGAAAAGATTCGTGGGGAAGAAGGTAAACCAGCGGTTTAATTGTGAGAAATCGTGTCAGTGGGGTAAAGCTGAAATGGCTCTGTGTCTCCTAGGGGGCTGTGGTCAGCTCATGGGGTGGATTTTCCTCTCCAGTGGGTGGTTGGGGGTGGGCTGTGACAATAGGGTAGCATCATGGCACATTCTTAGTGGCCTTGATGTTTTGCAGTGGATGTAGCAATTAATAGTTACAAGTGATTGTGTTTCTTGCTTAAGATGTTTGAATTGATGTGTTGAAAAGCCTGCCTTTCAAGTTAAAAAGGATGGCAGGTCCTTGCCGTGCTAGAAGTCCTCCTTAAATTAAAAAAAAAAAAAAGCAAGCTCTACCTTTTGTAGAGCAGTAAAAACCCTTGACAATAACTTGATTTGCAGAAAAATTACAGCCTTGCACTGAGAGTATGTTCTTTTACAAGTATCCTGTATTTATATTGATTTGAAAAGAAGCTCTTGCTTCAAGTAGGAAGAGGTTCTTCAGTGCTTTGCACGAGTGAGTGCACGGCTTATGGGCTACCTGGGTAAGCCCTGTGCCATGGACTGTTTTGCTGACCCGTGTGACATGATTTGGAGCACCAAATGTTCCTAACTGCTCAAAATGACCTTTCTGGAATAACCCTGTAGTAACGAATGGATGTGAAATAGTTGGCTGGAAACGACAGGCTTTACAGGAAAAGTCTGTTGTCCCCTGCTGGCACCCTGTGCTGAAGGTAGCTAATCATCAATACCAGTCCTGCTACAGCAGCATCCTCCTGGCTGGCATGTGAGGTGGGAATGCTGTGAGGTGGCATTGTGGGACGTGGGCTCAAGTGTGAACTAGTCAGCAGCTTGTTTGATTCAGACTGAATGCAGTGCCTGGGTGGAAGTGTTTAGTTAAGGATTGATGGTATTCCCTGGAGCCTGCCATGCAGGAGCACGGTTCAGTTCATGAACAGGTAATAAAAGTTAATCTGCTGACCTTGTTTTTAATCCATGCTGCTGAATTTAATCATAGTGACTTGACTGCCACTCGTGGTACTTATGTAAATGCTGAATTTTGGGCTTGAATCTCGTACTCGAGAGCAGAATGGACTAAACCTTGCTGCGGTTTCAGGATTGGGAGTGTCCTATAATTTTACTCTTCTAATTAAAGGTCTGTTGCAGGTTTTAGATTAGGAGCAGTCAAAACCTCTTACTCTGGTCCAGTAATTATGTTTCTTTTGGGAAGAGGATCTGTTAAATTCACACTCACTTTCCTTGTTCACCAGTAATGCGTGTTGTAGAAGACTTGGGATTTGTGTCATGCTGGCTCAAAAATGCTCTTGATTTCCCTGGATGTTGGCTATACAGCTATGTCAACCAGATGTTTTCCTGTGCCAGCCCTGTTTGTAGCAGTTAATTGCATAAATATGTTTTTAGAAGGGAGAAAAGCCTTCCTTGTGAGTTTTTTTAATAGTACAGAGATATTTGTGCTGGAGAGGTGCTGGTCTGGCTATGTTAGGGTAGGTTTATATGTGTGAACGGCAGGGAGGTACTGAAAGGCTGAAGAAGACTCAAACCAGAAGTGATCTCTAGAATACGTATTATTATCAGGATAGTTGATAATATGAATAGCTACTAGGTAGTGGTGTTTTGTGGACTGACTGAGGTTTAGAGTGAATGGGATATATTAAAAAATACTTTGTAGGTTTGAAGAAAGTCAAGTAGGATTCTTTGGGGGATAGTTTCTTGGAGCTAGGACTTGAAAGGAAGATTGGAAAAAAAATCAAGAAAAACCCAAAACAACCAAAACCCAGAAAAATAATAAAACAGAAAACCCTGCTTAGGCAAAATTGTCTTTTAAGTAGACCACCATCAATGTTTTTTTCCCTTCCATTGCCAATTGATTCATCTGCCTGGATGTACTTAGCTGTTTGTGTTTCAAGTTTGCAATGCTTCTGCAACTACACAACCCTTTGGGCTTCTTTACAAATGCTTAAAAATATTCTTTTGTGAGCTGGGATACCGATTTTCCTTAATTTATGGACAAGGTGGGAAGCAGAGATTGAATTTGAGGTCACTGGTTTGTTTTCTGTTAAGAAGAGCGTTAAGATTTGACACTGGTCAAGTTCAAGGCCTGCAAGAGTTTCTGAAGGCATAGTAAGAACAAACTTAAGTGATGTGATTTGTGCATCTCACACTGTCCTTTTTGTCTCCTCAGTGTTTCTGCTTAATTGTCTGAATGGAGTAGTGAGCAACTGGAAAGTTGCAGCTGTTGGGTTAGTTTGTCCCTGCCAGCTTGTCCTCTAGGATGGTAACTCCTTGTTCTGTGTCAACAACGCTAATGGCTTAATTGTTCTTTGGGTCAGGGCAGTCAAACTGGCATTTTTGGGTTAGATGTGGCTTGAGATATTTCTGTCCAGCTGGTCATCTTTGCCCAGGGATTTATCAGTGATGTCTGGGACAGCACACAAGGCACCCAGGTGGAACTGCTTCCCATTGGGAATGGGAACTAGTGTGCCTATGGAAGCTGCACATATGGCCCCCTTAAACGTTGAGTCCGCTGGGACACTGTAAATTAACATTAAACTAGCAGCAAAATTAGGGTTAGAGTTCCATGTGTTTGTAGTTCCTTTTCTTGTGTTAAGATCATACCTCTCCTACAGTTACAGAGCTGCCCCAAAGTGCCCCCTGTCCCTGCTCTAAGTTCATTCTACCTTTCATAGTCTAACAGTATTAAAGAGTAAAGACTTGATTTTAAAATCATACAAGCTTGAGTAGTACTTCATCTGTGTTTTCTTTGTCCTAAGACAGATTATTTGTGTTAAATGATAAAAGTGGTCCCTGGAGAATTTCTGCTAAGAAATCTCAAGGCTCCTCTTCTCTTTAAGTGTTAATATGTAAGACTGAGATTTTTGTCTCATGCTACCTTGATATTCTTTCCACTTATCTGAAGCAGTTGTAGTTCACTACAATATTTTTACAAGAATAAATATTACCTTAATCGTGGCTTAACACAAGTTTCACCTTGGAAAATCAGTAATGATTCTTAGATCACATAGCTGAACAATTTATTTGGTATGAGGTTGGGGTAAAAATCCAAAATGTATCATACATGGAGGCTTACTACAAGTAATTTGCTTACTTTTAAAGAACTTGTTGCTCATTTTCCTCCTTTAATGCACCTCTTGGGATAAACTGCTAATTCTAAAAATATGTCAATTCTGCTGTTTCCCAGTAATATTTTTTTTTCTTTGTTTGGCTTGGTTTACTTTTTTTCCTGAGCCACTTTAAATACTCTGAGGAATGTTCAACATGGAAGAAAATAATTGCATGTAGATATTTGAGTTGCTGTATTTTAAGGTTGGCAGAAGAGGACTTTGAACTTCTGTTCTGCAGTGAAAAAGAGTAAAGTGGCTTCATCCTTACTAATGTTGGAGGTAGGGTGTCTGCTGCACTTTGGATTTGAATCTGAGTCCTTTCTGCTGGGCAAGTGCTCTTTTCTGAATTTAGGAAAGAAAACGTAACATGCTACAGAATCTGCTGATAAAAATTGGGAGAGTTCCTCCTGTGTAGGAAACCACAGTTGTTGACTACTAATGTTTGAGAAGCCAGAGTTATGGACTGTGCAGTCAATACTGCTATATCCATTTTCATGATCAAACCTTCATGGTAATTAGGTTTCAGATTTAGGGATGCTGCCTTTAGAACTCCACAGAAAAAACTGTGCTGCCCAGAAGTGGCATGAGCACATTGGCTGTCCAGTTGAATAGTTATAGGGGAGAAGATAATAGTCAAACTGTAAAACAAGTCATTGTGGTAAAACTTAACTTCAACACCTGCTAGCTGTGGGGATATTTATTTTATGTACTTTCAATAAAGAGCTGGGAGAGATCCAGCTCAAATTGCCTGAAACTTCTGGGGACAATCAGTAAAAACTGCTTTTTAACAGGGAAAAGATCTAACATTTTTTCAGTTTTTCAGATAGGTAGTGCAGAGACCCAGGAGGCCCAGAAGTAGACAGTGTTTCACTTGTTCTTTTTCTCATGTGATAATATTGAGGCAAATTTGTGATGGTAGTGCTGACACTTCAGGTAAGGTCTGCTTCCTGCTCCAATCTGCTGTCCTTGTGCCTCTTAATGTGTTTATATCTATCTATATATATACACGTACACACCATATATATTTATGTCTATGCACTTCATACCCTGAGATTAGCAGACAAAGCTTTAGACAAATTATATTTTAAAGCATATTAGTCTGAAGACAGTTGGTCACCCTTTTGTGCTTAGATGACTTTCACAGCCAAGCCATTGCCTCTGATTCCTGCAGAAGGTGGATCCATCATACTGGATCTTTGGGTTTTTGGGGGGTTGTGGGTTTTTTTTGGTTGGTTGGTTGGTTTGGGGTTTTTTGTTGCTGTTATTTTTATAATAAGGTAATTACTATGCTGCTGATAGCCCGAATCAGTTGTCTTAGTATTTATTTGGTCCTGTACATGGTGTCTGTGAAATATCATTCCAGTAGAGTTTTCCCTTTTGGTGCAGCACAAGCCTGTTGGGTGAGGTTTCTGTAAACTAGTCGAGATGGTTCCAGAAGGCTGGAGTGTACCATGGTGAGGTAACAGCTTGGTGGGGTTTTTTTCTTGTTCTTTCTAAAAGATGTGATGTATTACTGTGTCGAGGCCATCGGCCACCTGCCAAAATTGAGGAAGTCGACTTGATCATGCAGGCATATAAATGCACAAGTAGCTTTTATTTTTATGCATTTCTTTTCTTGCATGTGTGTAATTTTACAGCCAGCGCTGTGGCCCGTGTATTAGCTTTGTCTGAGGGTTTCTGAGCAGCAGATGTGAACATAGAGTAGGTTCTTGTACCTCTCACTGCTGGCTGAGAAGGGTCAGGATGCTGTAGTAGAAAGTGTGGGCTTATAAGCCACTTGTGACTCAGATATAGCAACTGCTTTTGAATTTCTGTGCCAGTATATATACACTATTAAGTCTTTTCCCTCACTGAAATAAACATGCATATTTCACTGTTCTGAGATATGCATAGATAGCAAGAGAAACTTCTACCCGAGAGGGAGGGTGTTACAAGCATTTTTCCTGCCATCTTTCCCTTATTCTGCAGCTTTGGGGAGGGGCTCGTTCAAGTTGCAAGTATCTAGAGAGGAGCAGAGGTAGAAGCCTCAGCCAAACAAGATGTTAACCCCTAAAGCAAAGAGACCTGTCACAGGAAGAAGTGAAGAGCTTATTTTTTATGCCAATAATCACTTGTCTGGTGCCTTTCAGTCTCTTAGAGTCCACAGCACCAAGTGTTGTAGGCATGCTGCTATTATTTTATAGCTGTTAATGAGGAGGAGTAACAGGCAGAATAATCTGGGTGTTTCTAATATTTCAAAACCTCAATCATCAACAAATAGCTGATTTAAAGATCCAGATAGTGCTTGGCTTACATGTAGAGAGAGATGACATGAGAAGTTTCTTGCCTGGCTTTGGGCTGGTGTCAAGTGTAGCATTGCATGTTTCCTCTTCTCTTGCTGTCCAGTTTCCCAAGGCAGGATTCAGGCTGAAACATAACAAAGCTGGAATTGTGCTCAACTCTCCTGTCAAACAAGGAGGGAACTCTGTGTATGGGAGGTGACAGGGAGAGGAACCTGTGTGCTGGGATGATGGATGATGTCTCCAAAGCCCCAGATGGCTGTTAGACTTGTCTCTTTTTTTTTTGTCCTTATTTTAATAAAGGTAGGCAACTCACAGGTGTGTTGATGCTTAATTTGTTAATGTTTGGGGGCTGCTACAGAAATGCAAATTAGTCTTCAGTTACTAATCAAATCTTGCTCTGCTCTGAGGCATGTAAACTAATGAAGTACCAACAAACCTGAAGTGGGTGAAAAAAACTAATTGTGCAGCGTGAGTTCCTGTTTGGAAGTGTCAGCGTGACCGAGGGCCAGGTACAGAGCTTGTGTCAGACACAAGCCTGATGCTAAGGAGGAAAGCACAGTGGTTTGGAGTATGGGGAGGTATAACATCTGTGTGTAACCTTTGTCACAAGTGGAACAGATTATAAAATGATAAATACTGATTATCTGCCAATCTGCATGTGTTCCATTCAGCATTGCACAAAGCACGCCCATGAGATTTAATACAAATGTTCCCTCAGAAAGATCACCTTGATTTAATTTTTTTACAGATGCATAAAGTAGAAATCAACTGAGGTTCTCTGTTTGTTCTTTAAAGACTTAAGTGCTATATTTCTAGCTCTTGGCAGACATTGTCCACAAGTACTTCATGTTCCATTGGGCTTTTGCCAAATTTAATGTACTGTGTGTACTGAAAGCATCAAAACCAGACTTACTTTAATTTTAGATTTTACAGCTACTGTTATTGATTTTTCTTAGAGCTGTTCCATCCAATCTGCTATCATGTTAATTTTTTTCCCTGCAGGAGTTTGGGCAAGGATCATGACAGTCTTTATTTGTGTGGCCAGGGACTGTTTATGGGAGTGAGAGCTGTAGATCAGACGTCTCGGCAGTGGCCAAACCCTCCATTTATAGAAGCTAAATCAGCAGACTGCATTATTTGTGAACTCTTGTCTTTAATACTGACTGGTATGCTGTGACTGAGAATAGTGTTATAAACAGTCAATCAGTTGTCTTTCAAGAAACTTGAATTTTATAAAAATTCCTCTGACAGGAAGCTCCACGTACCAAAAATTGTGAACTTCCATTTTTTCAGCTCTTGTCAGTTGTATGAATAGAAGCCTGACTGAAAGACCTTGGACTCTGAAGAGACAAAAAAGGGAAGAGGTAGGGGGAGAGAAGCAGAGCACAAATAGGAGTGATGGTAGGTAGACAAAGAGAGGAAGGAAATAACTGAGGGAAAGAACAGGGTATAGTTCAAAACAGCCAACCAGCATGGGCTGGAGCATTCCTAATGCTAGTCCTCAGGTCTGCTGATCCCTGCCTGACAGCTGTGTCTGCTGGCCTCATATTTTGGCTGTTCATCTTTTATTTTCAACCCTCAGGGCCAAGTAGCTGTGCATAGGCATGGCTTCTGGCCAGGTGGCTCATGGCCCTCAGAGTGGAACAGGATTCCCTTCCGTTGTGTTGGTGTGGAGCAGCATGGCATTCGATGGGGCCTGGGTTTTCCCCCTCTGCCTCTTTTACTCCTTCTGCTGAGCTTCCTTTTATTAAATGACAGTGTGTTTTGGTTTTTGCTTTGCAGCTTTACTCTAACAACTCTGGCAGAAGGTAAGGTTGCTCAGGGCTTCAAAGACCTGCATCTAAGTGAGGAAGTGAGGTGTCTCGTGATACAGAGCGACTTAAAATCCCAGTGAGTTCTACACTCCCTGTTAATAGTAGTCATTGTAATAAAGTATGTGGGAATTCCTAGTTAGTCTGCTTTGTAAGATTAACCATGACACTCGGTGGTTTTTGTTAGACCTCACTCTTATGCTGAAGTACTGAGCATGGGTTTTAAGTCTAACTTCAGCTGTCCAGTCCTCAGACATAGTTTATGTTTCAGACTCAATCTCAGAGATGATTAGTCTCTGGAAGTATTACTTAAGCACTGCCAGTCTTTAGGTATTATCTCACAGTCTTCAGAGTCTGTATTTTCTGTCCTACACCTGTCTCCTCATTCCACTCCTTGTCTTGGAGTCTCTGTTTGGGCCTGTCCAATTTCTGTGGGTTACCTTTGCCCAGGCAGTGTTAGAAGATGCCTTCCCAGCATGCAACCAAATGACCAATTCAGGAGAATTTTTGGTGGAAGAATTTTGGCAACCAGACCATTGTGTGTTAATGTTTGTGTACCCCAGGTTTTATTGTAGCAACTGGTTATGCAGGTGACTCACATTAGCAGACAGGCTGTGCCTCATCTTTTAGCCTCCTGAAAGTGTTTTGGTAATTTTTATCATGGTGTTGTTCCTCATAAGAAGAATTAGTGGTACATAATGCTGCAGAACTGAGTAGACTAATGGTGCTTGTCTTCCTCTTGTCTCTGGAGTTGTCCTAAGTCCTAGACCCCTAAACATAGCAAAATCTCTAACAAAAAATATTGCCCTATGAAGAAACGTACGGGAAATGACTAAGCCTGATGAAGACAGAACTATAGGTTGTTCCAAGTGTGGTTTTGTAACTAAGAATTTTAAATTTTTCATTTACTGCTGTTACTCTGCTTGTTTTCAAACTTAATTTTAAAACATCCTTCATATAAGCTTAGTATTAACTCAGAATGCATGCTAATTAGATTATTCCTGTACTAAGCAGTCTTTTGCTGATAAATGTAGCTTCTGTTACCTAGAGGAACAAAGTAAATTGAATAGAAGAGTGAGTATAAAGAAAACAAAATTAGCTCTGGAGTTAAGAATGGAAATAGTTAAGTTCCATTGTTTTTCAAGATTAAACACAGCTTTTAAGTACTCCTCAGGAACAAACTCTTATTTCCTGTTATCTTGCTATTGATTAGGCTATGCCTTTAAAAATACGTAATTTTACTATTTTTCTGGAAATGAACAGAAAGTCATATGACAGGTGGTCCCAGCTCTCTGTTCCTATCCTTTGTTCAGGTGCTCTCGGCGCCAGTAAATCCAGTTGAGAAGCAGACGGGGGCACACATCTGTGAATCGCGGTTGTGCACAAACCTTCTGTTGTCCAACTGCAAGGAGCAGGCAGTTCCTGCTGCCTTTGCAGGCAGTGGTGTTTTATGCCACCTTAAAATTGTTTGACTGCAGAACGTGCTCCCGCTCTTTGTTAACAACTAAGTTCAGGCAGTCGTGAGAATGGGCGATAAATAAATAGCTCTGTGATGCAGGACTTGTCTTTGCATGCAGAGCTCATGCCTCTGTGCAAATGGCCAGGTTTGTCAACGAAGAGGAGAATTTATTTTGGAAGGGAGCTCTGGAGTTCATCTGATCCAGCTCCCCCCACTCTAAGTAGTTTGAAGTTAAAGCCAGGCCTTTCATCCCTTTATTTTGCACGGTTTTGGATAACACACAGCCAGGGTGTCTGCTGACAGTGCTTGTCTAAAGCTTACCTGCAACTGGCATTTCTGTAAATGTAAAACTTTGACTTATCCAGTATAATTCCAGAACATGTTCTTAAATTTCAGTAAATCTTGAGCTCACTGAAACCAGCCAGTGGGTAACTGAATTCCCTGACTAATTTCGACCAACTGAACATTTTAGTTTGCACTGGGAATACTGACTGGAGAGAAGGGAATATGCTGTGTTCAAAGACACTTTATTGGTGCTTTTTTCAACATGCACTTATTCCAGCAGACACTGAGCCAACATTGATAAACCTCTAGGACACCATTCTTTACAGGGGCTGTGACAGGTAGACTTCCCACCTCTGCCTGTCCCAGCTGACAGTTCTCAATTGCTGATGATGCTGATGTAGATGGGGCTTAACCATATGGTCTCACTCTGACTTTCTCTCGCAGTGTTGAAAACCGTTGCCCTGTCTCCACTAGCAGCTAAACTGATCTGAGCTCATTGTTGACAGCCACCATCATCAACAGGTCATTTCCCCTCTGCGCGTGTGGCTTTTGATTATGTATCGTAAATCCAAGTGGAAGTGCGGTTACAATCTCGAGGTTCTTGGACACGGTGAGTTTGCATCTACGCAGTCGTTCTACGAGAACAAACTTCTCCTCCTGCACATCAACTTCTTTTCAATTTTTTTTCATCTAGAGAATTCAGTAACTACTTCTAGAGTTCCTTTAAAATGGAGCTTTTGTTTACCTCTCGAAGATTTTGATTGAGATTAGTTGCTAGAAGTACAAGTGTAGAACAATACAAACTATTAGTATTGTCCTGCTGCAACCACCCATAACAGTATTTGTTCTCTAATCACTATTTTTTTAAAAAAGAAAGTGGAGAGAGAATGCTTTAAGTGGTTCATTGGACAGGATCTCTCTACAGCAACCACTCCCAGCTTTTATAAAAATGCTGATTATTATATTAGTGAGATGCCTCCTAAGCTGTACCAAATTTACCTTCTCATGCCCTAATACTGGATTTCTACCCAAGGTTGTTTCCAGAGGCTCTAAGCTGATACACTATTTACTGCCTGCTGAGAGCGATGCCTTCTCCATCTCATCTCCCTGGCCTTTGCACACACGTAGCAACCCCTCCCCTGAGCTGTGCAGCCCTGGGCCTGTCTTTGCTCCAGACCTGCTGACCAGAGTCTTTCCACGAGCTGAGTTTTCTCACTAACTCAAGAGAAACAAATGAAGTGTGGGAGTTTTCTAGGAGGTTCAGGGAGCTGTGCTTTAAGTTTTTTTTATTATACTGACTGTATATCCTTCTGACGTGGTAGGCTTAAAAGTCTTGCGTTGCTTTCCATAGATTTGTCTGTGAATGTATCTGTGTCTTGTTCTTTTTCCTTGGCCCTCTGGTTTGAGGACAACAGCTGCTTTCTCCTCTCACTGTTGCTTGAACCAAAGGAGTAATGAATGTGGTGTTGAGAGAACACCAACTTTTCCTTGCTTAGACCAGTTTTCAAATGGAGTTAATGCTACTGAAATTGAGAGTACAACCTCAAGTACAAAGGGTGTGATTAATAGTGAGAGGACTTCTGGCGTATAACTTTGAAAATGTTTATAGTTTCATTTTACATCTCAGGGGATTGGAGCAAATAGGCAGGAGATGCTAATCGTAATAATGTTTTTCATGATCAAAGGTATCAGTACTTCAATGGCTGCTATTTGTGTTTCAGCTGCCAGAATCCTGAAACTGGTTATGAGCAGTCAGTATTGGTGGTTAACAGCCTGAAATGGTTTAGGTATGGGAAACACCACTTCATTATTTATTTCATGTGAGTTTGCTGACTTGAATTCATGCTGCATATTTATTTTAGTTTCTGATCAGCTGTGCTTCTCGACTTTTCTGTCAAGTTTCTATCACGAGTGAATTCTTACTGCAAAATTCTTGAACTCTGCCAGTGTATTTCAAGGGGAAACTCACCAGATAGTGCACGATGGTCTGGAGCTTTGATAGTAATGTAGCTGTTACAGCTTTATTTTATCAACTTGAGAGTCTCATTGGAAGATAAGGTAGGAAGACATTTCTTTCTAATGAAACGTGGTGGGTCAGAGAGGACTTGCCATGTTCAAGTACTTGTATATAGGCCAAAAATACTTGCAAAAAACTCATAGGAAGAGTTGTGAAACACAATTGAGTATAATGGCTTGAGAAGCTGGAAGGTGCCTGGCATATAAGTGCTTCTTCTCTTCAGACAAACAATACACAACTTAAATACTATAACTGACATTGAGCTTTGTCTCTGACGGCAGTGTAATTATTCTGAAGGTCTGGGGCTTATCCAAAATCAGAGTGGTGAATTAAATTACGTGTCCAGCCAAGATCTGCTCTAGTACAGTCTTGCTTAGTTAGGCTGATAGCGATCTCGCTTATGCTGCTGAATTCAGTTGCCTTCAGTGCAGTTGAATCCTTACTTGCCACCTGCATAATTGGGCTCAAGTATCAGGTTTGGTGAACTGACCTGGTGGATGAAGAAAAACGGAGTTTGGACTTCATTTTCTTTTCCTTGCTAAGCATGCCTTTACTTTTTTGCACAGAAACAAAGTCCTCCTGCTCAGTGCAATTGATCAGATGAGCTGCAAACCTCAGTTTTATTTTTGCAAAGCATTGGGAAGGCTTAATATAATAATAAAAAGAGAGAGGGAGAACTTAGTCTGTTTCTTTATTACTGTGCCAGGAAATAATCCTTCCTCCCTGACCTGTTCCTTAGCTGTTCCAGCCATGATATGATGTAGTTTTATTTTTTTAACAATGGCTTTATTTAGATTATCCTTTTAACTAATGGTTTTGGCACGCTTTAAAAAAGACACTTAAGGGAGAGGATCTTGTTGCAGAATTCCAATCTGGGCTAAACTTATAGGCTGCAAGTATATTTTTACTTTGTTTAAATTTAATTAGAGAGTCTTCATTTGTGCCACAGTAAAAACCATCTTTGTAACATGTTGAGTTTGCAAGCAGTTGTCTGGAAGGCTGAAGTTTTGTCAAAGGATTCAGTTTTCTTTGCGCTGGAGCTAGTGTGGATTACTCTGTGCATTTGTGGTCCAAAAGAGATTTCATGTTGCTTTCGATTAACAAGAAAGCTTTTCTTATGATCTTTGATTTCAGTTGGCTGCCACTTCACTGGGAGTTTTGATTGTAATATTTCAATGCCCCTTTGTGTTAGATCTTCTGTTATCTTTGCTTAACTTTTATATTCTGGACCTTTTTTTTTGCTGGTAAAGATAAGTCTTGCTGCTTCAGTGTGTACAGCCTTAGTGGTGTTGCTTTGGGGGTTAGGATTGCAGCCTTTCTTTTACTTATACAATTTTTAGGTCGACTTCCATATCAGAAGTTAAGGTACAAGCACCAAGCTACATTTCGGGGAAACAGAGGCGTTTATTTAAATGTGTTAACAAAAAAATTAATAAGTAACCTGTGAGGATGTATTAACCTTTTCATATTGCTGAATGAGGGAGGATGACCTGAAAAGATAGGACTAGATATACAAAGAAACCCAGTAATTCCTAAACTTGCACCCCTTCATTTTAGGCTAAGGTCTGTTCTTAAAAAGAAGGGCCTAGAACAAGCAAAACATACAGTTACTCCTGCAGCTGGACTTTCCCAAATCCCAGTACGGCAAATATGAGGATGCTCAGTTGTAGGTTTTAATCCCAGAAGCAGTAAAATAGCTTCTCTGTCACAAAACTGGGAATATGAGCTCGTTCCCAGAAGTGGTGCTTTGCTCCACAGACACTGAGATCCAACTCACACTTCTCGTTGGGCGAGTTTTGGGACTGGAGCTTTGTGTCAACAGTTACATGTCCACATTTTGGGCTGTGATATTTGCATCACTCTTTTAAGTAATTAAAAAAAAGTGTATTTATTTCTAATAATATGAGATAGCTACTATAAGTCTGTTAGATTTTAAATATAATGAAAATTAAATAACTGTGTATCTAAAGTTACTGACACCAAGTTCTTTCCCACCATGTTATTTAAACCATACTTTCAAAATAAAGAGCTTAGGCCACAGATTGGTTTTAAAGTGAAGACTTTTTTTTTTTTTTTTTTAAGAAAATAGGGTTTTTTGTGCTTGCCTGTTTTTTGTGGTGGTGGTGGTTTTTTTAGTTTTTCTGCGATTAAAATGAAGTACATCCTTTCTAACAAGGAAAAAAAGCCTCAGCTTGGAAGTGATTAGTAAAAGAAAAATACTTCACCTCAGAAACTAGTAAAATTATTGGAGCTGATACCTTCCTCATGCTGGTTTTGTAACATTGTATAGTGTTGATAATATTTCAGAGTTGTTTGGTATAGCTGACCTTGCATCTTTTTGTCCTAGCAGTCATGTTTGCAGACAAGGAATGCCTATTATAAAATAGAGAGTAGAGGGAGGGTGAGCTTGTAACAATGCTGTATTTATTTGTGTAGTTCAAAGCTTATTTTGGGGACAGGTAATCCACACGCTTCCATCAGTGAAGTACAGAATGACTTCAGTGTTTTAAAAAGCTTAAGTGCAACGGTGGCTGCTAACCCAGAGAAAAGGGTTTTCTTTCCCTTATGTTTAGAGAATATATGTTCTGCAGCTGGGGTTGGTGTTGCTGAAGTGAAACTGAGCGTGCTTGGAAGTCCGTTTTTGAAATTCTAAATAAAACTTCTGCCGCTAAGTTGCATTGAGGTACTACAGTGTATCTACTGCTAAAGGCAGCTCTGCTGATCAGCCTGGCAGACTTGTAGCCTTTGTCCCATTCACCTGGCACTTGTTTGGCTTGATTTATTTTTTTTTTTTTTACTTTGAATTTGCACTGGTCCAGAAGTGTGTCAGACATCTCTGCCAGGTCTGGGCAGTGACTTCTTCATTGCCCATGACAGTTCATACCCTCTGAGCATCGTGCTCTGCAAAGGGATGGCAGGAGACATCCCTAAGCAGGAGAGTAAGCAATGACAAATAGAACATGAGCAGGACTTCTCTGTGCGTGTGAATGAGGCACTGCTGTGCTCGGTGTGAGCAGCTGTTTGTAATTTGAAGCAATGTTCATAAACAATGTCAGTCCAGAGAGGGCCGACCTACCCCTGAAAACTTGCAAGGATTACTTCTGAAGAGCCAGATTTCTTGGAATGAATTTCTTGGAGTCTGCTCTGAGTGCCTGACTGAAAAGGAGCAAGTGAAACAGCTCCTCTAGAACAGATTATTGCTGTTAACTTTGCTCTACTAGAAAAACAGGACTTAAGATTTCCATGGTACACGAAAGGTGCACTTGAAGATACCCAAATGTAGCCTAGGTAGGTGTATGCAGTGCACACCGTAGGTTAAGGTGGAGGCTTCTCTCAATCTCTTTCTCAGGGTTGAGAAAGGAAGAAATCTGTACTATATTAACCAGTCAATTTGGTTAATAAATAAGTGATGCTGTAAATCATGTGAAATTTATTTTCAGTCTCCATAAAGTACTGCTGTTCTGGATTGTCTGGTACTGTTCAAAAATGGCTTGGTCATGGTGCTGTCAAAAGTGCCATTTTTTGTGGCTGTATGCTCTTTTTGGGATATTTGCCCATTGGTGTTTCCTATTTCCTGAATGGAAAAATTTTTCTTTGAGAGAAAGCAAGTGATTCTTTGCTGCTTAAAGCCTGCCTCTCAGTGCATACAGGTACAAAGTGCAAAGCCAAGGTCATTTCTAGAAGTGAGTTTGCAAGTGTTAAGAGGCTTTTGCATGTCAGAGAAATGCCTGAAATGAGAAAGAAATGTAGGTTTTCTTTCACACTTGTGGTAATTCAAATCTAGCTCAATCTTTAACTCTTCAACTACATTTGTTTTGCATGCTTCTTCAGGTAGCTTTTACTGGTATGTACAGAGAACCTGAACCCTGGCTTTAAGCACGGGGGTTTGTGGGTTATTTTTGGTTTTTTGTTTGTTATTTTTCCCAGAACAAAACATGAAGTTGCCATATAGAACTACATACTTTCTCGTATTTGAGGGTGACTTTTTTCTGTGTACATAGCAAATCGAAAACTTTAGCGACACCTTGAAAACTTCCAGCTGTAAGTCAAATGTTGAACATAATGATTTCCTTAGCTCTTAATTAAAACTGGACCATATGGTCAGACTAAGGTCCCTTGGGTCCCTATAGAAATAGTACAGCTCCATCTCCATGTTGAGGTGTTCTGTCCTGGCCTTTTTTGCTGAGAATATATTTGGTACAATAACGTCAAAAATTGCATATGACAAGAACCAAGAGTACCTGCCAGTTCTCTCTTGTACCTGTTAAAGAAGCAACTGAATTACTTTCTCAACCAAGGAGTAGAATTTAGGGGTGGCATCTCCAGCACTGAATTCTTACTACTCTTTGGGAATGACCTTCTTTGTTGTTAGGTGTTAGTGCCGGCATAGAGGCAAAATGCAACTGCCTGTTTATTTTTATAAGCAGCAAACCTCTTATCCAAATTGGATTAGAAGTGTAGGAAGCAAAGTATTATGCCTGTCTAGATATGCTAAATCATGCATTGCCCGTGGGATTAGAAAGGGAAAAAAAAAAAGATATAATTGACTAGCATGGGATTTTTTTTTCTCTGAGCAGTAACTGGGAACTGGTAGGTGGTCTAACATGAGGAGGTATTTGGACTGTCCTGTTTGCATTGCTGACTGTAGGAGGTGATGAACTTGGAAACTAAAGTGTGCAAAAAGTTAGTTTTGTGTTCATGTATAAATACAAATTGTATTAGCATAGAAGTCAGTTCACCTGACTCCTTAAGAGACAGCTTTTAATGTATCTGAACATATTTCAGTATACCTCTACCAGAAACCTATTGCATGTGAAAAGCAATCAATTCTTGCTCTCTTGGGTTATTGCCTAAAGTAATATTTGTTCTGTACCTGAGCTCATACAACAGTATTTAAAACATTCCTAAAAAGATGTACTTGAACGTCAGAAGTACAGGAAAAGGAGGTACTGGTTCTGTGTAGAACTCTAATATATCCTTGCAGGCCACTATAAAAACCTGACCCTTGGCTTTCAGAGAGGAGGCCTCTGACAACTCTCCAGAGGTATGTAGGTCATATGCTTTTATGTGTAAATGCTGGAGGTGATACCTTTAAAAAGGGCCAAGTTTTGTACCTTATATGAAGACTTTCCAGAGTTTGAAGTGAGGAGGAGGAATATGGTAAGATGGTATGTTTATTAGCAGTGACTTACAGAATATTCAGGTGTGAACTACAGTCTTGGGACATACACATGCAGAGGTGAGGAGGCCATTTGGAGGTTATCCAGCACATTTTTTTACCAGAATTGCAGATGGACTACAATTGAAATGGTGAGTGTCAAGAGTATACACACAGTGTGGTTAGGAATTTAGGATAAAGCAGAGGGAAACTGATAAATTTGATTTTGTGCATCACAATGTCTTTGAGTGAAAATGTATTTGCCTTCTTTTAAGAGATCCTTTTGTGTGATGTGGGAGTTGATTAGAAACTGTATAGTTTTTAAACTTTGTCCGTCCTAAGATATCTTTCCCTACAATGTGAGCGTGGGGAGACAGCCAGTAAGAGCTGAATTTCTACAGCTGAATACTTTTGTTGTCTATTTTTTGCTGGTCTATATGAAATGTTTGTCATCACTGAAAGTGAGGCAAAGATGTTTTCATCACTGAAAGTGTTTCTACTTCTAGCAACTGTCTGTCTTAACATTCCCTGAAGAAGTCCATGGTCAAATGATCTGGCTTTGTGGTAATGAAAAATTTCAGGTAGTGCAGGTTCAGCTAGTTCTGCTGGTACCTTAAAAGGCTTTGCAAGTATGAAAACTGTGTCTTGGAAATGAATTCAAATTGGGCCTCTCTTTCTTTATTTAGGGGAAACCATAATACCTGAAGCTCAGAGAGTCTGAGTTCTGATGTTGAAAGATGGCAGAACAACAGCTAAAAGATTCTTTGAGGAAGTGCTTGTTCATAGCCGAGGTTAATTGAACCAGAAAAGATCGTAGAGAACTTAAAAGAAGTCTTTAACAATAGCCTTTTCCAGGTACCTGGGAAACTCAAGTTTATTGTCTTGGAAGGAAGCCTGGTGCAACTACATCTGCGTGTTTCTGACTTGGCAGATGGCTTGTGTCAGTTTGACCTTTTGGGAAACAAATGTGTTTGCCTCAGAATGAGGCCTTGCCTATCCTTCTTTCAGTCTTTGATTTTTAGGAATTGAGTGTGTCTGATTCTTCAGGAGGTACTTGAGAAAGCCAGGTGAAGGACCATCCATGCTGATTTCAGCTGGGATAGAGTTAATTTTTTTAGTAGCCGGTTCAGTGCTGTGTTTTGAGTTTAGGATGAGAATAATGTTAACACACTGATGTTTTGGTTGTTGCTGAGCAGTGCTTACTCTAAATCAAGGACTTCTCAGTGTCTCATGCTCTGCCAGTGAACAGGTGCACAAGAAGCTGTGAGGGACCCTGGCCAGGACAGCTGACCTGAGCTGGCCAAAGGGATATTCCATACAATAGGACATCATACCCAGTATATGAACTGGGGGGAGCTGTCTGGGAGTGGCTGATCAGCTGCTCAGGGATGGGATGGGCATCAGTCAGTGGGTGGTGAGCATCAGGTGTGTTGTGCATCACTTCCTTGGGTTTCATTTCTCTCTCCTTTTATGTTCTCTCCCTTTCCCTTATTATGTTTTATTTTACTTTAGTTAAATAACTAAATTGTTCTTATTTCAACCTGAGGGTTTTACCTTTTTTCCCTGATTCTCTTTTCCATCCCACAGGACAGGGGGAGGTGTGAGCAAGCAGCCACATGGTACTTGGTGGCTGGCTGGGGTTAGACCACAACACCATCTTGAGAGCAGCTGAATTCCTAAATGCCTTACTGAGGCAACTATTGCTGCTTATTAATGAACTGCTTATTGGGCCACATTTCTCTGTTTTAAAACACGGTGTGGATCTCACCCTTTCAAGTGTTTAATCAGCCCAAACAATCTTTGGTGTGGCTACAGCAAGCTCTCTGCAGTAGTTTTTGGGAATTGTTTTTATTTTAAGCAAACATTGGATCCAGCAGTCATAGGAAGGCTGTAAACAAACACGAAACCCCAGACTGGTCTGCAAGTCTGCTTGTCATCTGCTGTTCTCCAGCATTCAGTACACCTTTACTATTTTCTGAGGGAATGTGTGTCTTGAGAGGCCATTTCATACTTAAAGCTCCCAGTCTCTTGCAATGATAGCTCCATATCTGGTAAGCCAATTCCTGCTTTAAGCAGGAGGTTGGACTAAATGATCTCTTGAATTGCTCTGTGATTCCATGAAGTCCCTTATGAGGAAAAGAGTTGACTCAGCCTCTTGAAAACACATAAGCACATAAAAGTCAGCTGTCCTGCTGTCCTGAAGGTATTCCTTCATTCATGCCTGAGATTCCTTCAGCTTCTAGTAAGGTTAACTATGAAATATGTTCTCAGTCCAAGGATCAGAAATCTTGCCTGCACTTTTCCTGATGGGGGTCTGTCCCCTAGGAAGTTGAAAGTACTGAGTTGGTACAGTGCTGAAAGCCATATGTGAGCAGAGATCAAACTGAAGACAGGGCCAATTGTGTTTTGCAGTCTGCAGGATGGGATGTGGATTGATGGTAACAGGCTGTCCTTGAGTAGAAGGGCTTCTCTGGTGTACCTGAGGAACAGGCACTTGAAGATGGAAGGGTGGAACAGAACTTCATGAGAAATGCTCATTAGGTTTGTCTGATGGCAAAGTGTGATGAGTGTCATGGGAAATGCCTCTCTGCAGCATGAGGACTTGTTGCCTCTGTGTCAGTAGCCTGCCTCAGCGACAAATTGCTCTGCTGTTGCTCAAGGATCACCATGGCTGGATGAAAGACATTTTAGAGTTGGCAGATCCGTTTGAAGGAGCATTTATTGTGCCTTAAGAACTTTAGATTCTACTTGGGTCTTTCACTCAGCTGTCCTGGAAATCTAATTAGCCTCTTCTACCCCCTCCTGAAGTGGTCAGTGTAGAAGAGTTCGTGAAGTACCATCTACCCTTCATGGCACAGAAACTTGAGATACAGAAAAGGGTTCTTATCTGGAAGCTGTAGCTCTAACAATGGACCTTTGTTTGCTCAAGAATGTTTTTACTTCTCACCATAAGCCACCACAGAGTAGTGCAGAGGATTAGGTCATTTCCTTCCCTTCTCCTCTTCCTGCAGATTATTTGATTAACATTTCTATTGTATACTCTAAATAGCATGTTCTTGGCTTCAAGCTGCTTCTCCCCCTTTCCCCCCCATAATCTCCTTAAAACACTGTAGTATGACTTTTTATTAACTGTATAACATGGGAACTCCTTGAACAGAGATTACATGTGACGTAACACAATAAGAGATTAATGGGGCTGGTAAGTCAGTAATCTTCCCTTTTTTCTTCTTCCCTCATGCACCTAGGGTTAGGCTTCTGGGAACCCCTTAACAGTGTTAATGCTTTGCAACACATGAAATATTTGGGGTTTTTTGGATATTGTTTGCTTTGCTCAGAGTTCAGCCACTGACTTTGTGGGAAGAAGAGTTAAGGTGGTGTATAGTGCACGTTCAGCATTCAGTATTGAATTTACAAGCCTGCTTCCCCCTTGGGATCATTACAGGTCCTGGTCTTGCACATTTTTGCTCTCTTTTCTCAGTGTTTCCTTTCCTTCAGACTCAGTTCTTATGTACCTGTGTACAGCAATTTCAAGCACTTATCCTGTGCGGGGCTTTTATTCCACTCCCTGCCTGTTCTGCTAAATAAAATTATCAACAGCTGTTGAAAATGTCCACCTTGAAATTTGGCAGTAATACACTGATGAGGTTAACTCCAGGGTGCAGAGCTTGCCATTCAGGCTTCTTGGCAGTGTGGACACCAGAGGCCATAGCAGTAAGACTTGTCTTTTTAGCTGGAACAGCTAGAAGTGTGTTCCTCTTCAAAGCTCATGTTGAATGTCATGTGAAATCACGTAATTGTATCAAACTGTACAGCATCTGCTCGTGAGTCAGATAGAGGAACATGACGATACAGCCCTTTATTTCTTTTAACAAGTTCAAGGAAAGAACCTCCCCTGCAGTTCAGCATCACTTCATGAAGTCAGCAATGATATCTTGGGCTACAGATTCCATTGTTTTAGTCTGGCATGGTATCTCTGCTCCAGGAGAAATCAGATGGCTTGCCTAGCGACAGCACGCTGGAGGCATTTGCTTTCAGTACACAAGACAGAGCATTGGGTCTTGTGTGGAGTGAAAATCATTAAACCCTCCTCCTCATAGAAGTGAGGGACATTGTTGACACAGGAACAGCTGAGTAGAGCATGGCTGTGAGTAAACACAGGCAGGGAAACGAAGTGGTTCAAACTCTGTAGAGTGAGTTTCAGAGGCAGCCACACAGCAGTGTGCCTAGGGGCAAAATAAACCTCAAAAACAACTGCATTAAGGTGGGGCATGGTTAACTATGAAAAGGACATTTTCTGGTGTTGCCTGATAGCAGAAGCCTGTGCTCCAGAATACAGTGGGTCACTAATAGGAAGGCAGGTAGGGCACAGAGAGAAGGATTGTTATCTTCAAGGAGGCTGGGTGGGGCATATCCACCTGCAACTGCTCACTCTGGAGCTTCTTAGGTGGCATAAAGTAATCCACAAGCTTATTAACCTGAACTCTGAACAGCTGGGTCTGTAAAATGAGAAAATAAAGGAGCTCTGGAAACAAATTAGTCTTTGAGTTGTGCTTTTCAGGATGAATGCTTTTGAAACAGTGCAAGTGTTGCAACTTGTGTGAGAAAAGTAATGGAACGTAGAAGTGGTCCTACCAATAACTTATCTCTGCTGTTAAATACCTGAATACAGAGCACCCTTTGTACTCTTGGTGCCATATCTGTGTGTTAAGTGATACTAATGCAGTCCTGATGTGGTTTTCTTTTTTTTTCTTAAAAACAAAATTGCAAAAGCAAACCCTATGCCCTGCTTAAAACAGTATTAAAGCTGTCAGCTTTGTATAGGCCATGACAAAATAGAAAATACTTGAAAGTGATGGGGGAGGTGGGGTTGTGACTCTTCCAACCCAGTAAAAAGTGCTGTTTTAAGGATCTTCATGTTACCAGTGGAAGAACTGGGTTCGTGTGCCAGTAGGGTGAAGCCACTGACTTTTGGCAGGGAGGAGGACTCAACATTAGTCTCAAGATGGGACTTGATGAGTCTCTGGCTTTACTGTTGAGATTGATCCAGAAGGTCCCTATCCCCTCACTTGCATTGGTATAGCAGGTTTACAGCATAAACCCACAGACAGATAAGCAAAATTATTTGGGTTAAAATAGTCGGAGGTTTGTTTATTTTGGTTTTTTCCCTTGGCCCTTTGCCAGTTTAGTAATCTGATAGCTGTGATAATGACCGTACCATCTCAGATCAGCGTTCAGGAGCACGATTTTTTTGATGACTAGAAGAGTGGAAGTGAGGGAGCACCTGTACATTGGTATTTCTCCAGGCACTTTTCAGTGTTCAGCAGCTGTGGCTCAGTCACTTCTGTGGAGCAAAGTGGTATCTTTGTGCTTAGTAATCTATGATAGGAGAAAAAAAAAGTGTCTTTGAGCCTATGTATAGTTTTATTATCCAGAATATCCTGTGGCAAGGTGTTCTGCAGCTGAATTTTTCAGGTAGGTGCCAAGATCCTGTAACAGGACAGCCATACAGTATTAGTTAGGGGAAGATTGGCTGTGGAGGATAGGCTGAGTAGAGAGAAAACAGGTATGCATTCACCTGGTTTTCAGCAGTGAAGCTGCTGTATGTGGAGTTGCAACTTATGCAGTGTTGTGGCATTATGAACAGAAAGCTTGTTTGACAGTTCTTAGATTTAAGGGTTACCCAATGACTATACCGTGAGCTGAACTAGGAAAGAGATCCAGCTGAAAAACAACACAGTGGATATACCAACTTTTAAAAATGTTGACAGATCAGGCCATAAAACTGTGCTTAGAAAGCTGAGGTGGCAAGCCAAGGAGGGAGCAGCAGAAACAGGAGCAACAGTCCCTTGTAGAACTCGGGGGATGCGAAATGTCAGCCTGTGTATTATACATTGCTTGGGCCAGGTTAACCAGGTACACCTTCTTGGCCCACTACAACTGTGATGTAAAACTTAATGTAAAGGTTAAGCTGCTGTGTCATATCATGCTTGCAGCAGCCTTTGAGCATTTGCATGATTGATTGCGAGAGGCAGCGATTTGGAAGCTGTGGTAACTTGATCACCACTTTATGGCTCAGACATTTAAATTATCCCACCCACTGGCTCGATGCAGCGATTTCGATGTTGGTGGAATGAGAAATGAGCTCATAACCTGGTCTGGCACGTGCAGATTTGCCTTTCTAAACGTGCATCCTACAGGAATGAGCTGTTCTAGAATCATTGGCCACAGGTGGTGTCTGCGGGTGTGTGGTGTGTCCAATTCCACGGCGTTAGTGAAAACCGAGGTAGCAACGCCTGAAGAGTTTCTGCTGGTATAACACTGACTGTATTAAGAAATTACTCTTTGTGTGGGAGGTGAGGAAAGCTAGCTGGGCTAATAAATGATGGTTTAAAAAAAAAAAAGAAAAGGTATAGCATGCATGGGTACAGTTATGTAAGAGAAGGAAATAAATCAGTGTTTCTCTGAGAACCTCAACCACAGGGCTGCCAGGCAATTGGGCCGCAGCAGTGTTCTCAGCACACCCTCCGCTTCCTTTTTTCCTTTTCGGGGCGAGGGATGGGTGAATTGATGGAGCGGGAGCAGGATGCCGGCTCTGCCTCCAGCCAATGCTGTGTGGTGCAGCCGTGTTTACCCGGCTTACGCAAGGCAGAGCCAGCCCCTCTTTAGGCAGAAGGCGCTACCCACGGCTGAAGTGAAAGCACTCAGAGCAGAGTCACTCAGTCTGGCAGTTGCCGGAGGTTTAAAGGAGTTGGTGGTTTTCGGCTGGTTTTTAACGAGATCGAAGTGTTGGGGTTTTTTCTTCTCTACTGTGTGGAAATACTGAAAGGACACAAAGATTCCGGTAAGTGCTCTGCATGCCATCGCTTTTCCCTTTTCAGTGTGGTATTGTTTCAGTCTGTCTTCAAAAGCCTCCTCAGTTGCAGTGGTTTTCAGTGATGTGGTGGAAAGGAAATGTGAGAGCGGGCAGTGTGTCTGCAGGCTACCCTTCCACCTCAGAGAGGAAGAGGCATTCAAAGTGCCCGGTGTAATAAATGCTGTTTGCTCGTAGGAAGCACCAGTCACTTCTCATTTTTAGGGTGCAGAGCAAAATGCCTCGAAACTGTCATCATTACCTAAGGGAATTTCTCATGGAGCTGTTAAATATTTGTGTTGTCTTAACTGAAATAGAGGCTTTAAATGTAACTGTAACTCCTGTTTTTGCAAGATGGTGCAGTATGCTATGTGAAAAGGCTTTAATGTAATACAAATACCTATTTAGCAGATACTTTGGTACATGAACTGCCTCATCAGGAAGTCAGAGGCTCATAAAAGCCAAAACTGTAATGTTCAGAAATGTAGAACAAGAAGTCATTGTGGTTTTTTGCAATTACAGGCTTCTCAGCCATATAGTCCAGTACAGGTACATCAGACAGTGAATCTTCCCGGATTCATTCATCAAAGCTGACTTGTGTAACAACCCTCTTAAAAATAAGACGCATCTCTTTTGGTCTAAACTCTTAAGAAGTTTTGCTTTTGTCACTGTCTTGAAATGAAAGTTGGGACTGCTTATTTTTAAGGTAATACTTTGTAATTTGTCTGAAGGCAGTAGAGACGATAATTTTAAAGGTTTCTACCTGCAGAGTTCTCTTTATGAGAACTGTACTTTTGCCACATTGTACCCATATTGAACAAAGTTGGTTTTTTTTTCTTTCTTCCCTGTACTTTGGCAAGGCACTCCCTGAAGGTACAAATAGGTAGTGCTATGGCTAATGAACACCTGATGTTCTCCCAGCAGGGCTCTGTGTAGCATTGTTTTATGGCTTCTTGAGATTATAAATAATCTTCATTTGATAATCTGAGTGAAACAAAATCAAAACTATACCTTTTTTAACGTAGCCCACAGAGTTTGTAGTAACAGCCGAAGTGCAGGTGCAGCCAAAACCTCATGGAGAAAGCTGCAAATTGATCTCCTGAAGTAGCTTTTGTGAGTAACTTTGACAGGTAGTTCAGCTGATGGAGCAAGTCCAGGCTGTAGCATTTGTCCCTCTGCTAAAAGGGAGTGCTGGCGGAAGGGCCATGCCCCGTGTGAGAGCCTGTGCATCGTCACCAGTGTATCCAAAAGCTGATGTGGAGGATAGAGGTGGCAAGGGGGCTTAGACTGCGTGGAAATGTAGCACCGGTGAAGAACTTTCTCAGCTAATTAAGGATAGAGATAATATTGCGGTGACAGCTTTAAAATAGACACCTTGTGCTAAAAGACAAATGTTTTTGGCTTCCCACACGCAGTCTGAATTACATCATTTATAACCCGTAGGAGGCTATCGTGGTTTCCTCAGGGGAGGATCAGCTGTTACTTTTTCATAACTGAAAAAAATGCTGGATTCTTTTGATTTATTTTTTTTTCCCAGGGGAATATTTTCAGGATTGATTTTTGTCAGTCTGTTGGAGTGGATCGTTATTGGTTACATAAATCTTCCAGGTTTAGTACACCCAACCACATTCTCATCTCATCAATGGCAGCTCAGAATAAGAGAACTGAAGTTAGCAGAGGTCTGATTGAAACCAGCCTCCTGTGCTTAGATGGCTTTTTTCCATCTTCTGAACAGGAATGCTATTTTTGAGTACTATCATAAAGTACAGATTTTTGTATAGGGGCCCATAATAGAAGTCCTGTTCTGAAACACTTCCCTTGTTCATTGAGCAAGGTTGCCTGTCCTCATAGCGCTGTTCCTGTCTTTCCTAAAATTGCTGAGAACTGCTCAGACTTGCTTCTGAGGCTGGAACAGAATTTGAAGTAGGATGCTGGATGCCAATTCAACCAAAACTGCTGTTTCTTAGCCTGGAAAAAGTTAGCTGTAGCCTTGGAGCAAAACAGTAGATTTGCTCTTGTGTATCATGTTAATGCCCCTTTGAACATGTCTACACAAAACAGCCCTTTTTGTGTGTGTGTGTGTGTGTGTGTGCTCTGACTCTTGCATGACTTGTTTCCAGGATGACCAACCCACTAATGGCAGATGTCCATGGTAAAAAGATGCTTTCATTCTGTTTATGAGAATGAAAAACTCTTCTACTGAGACTTTACAGATGTTCTCAGGGCACAATAGCAGATAGTTGTTTGCATTGGTTTATGCTTGGTATCCTGTGTCAGGAGAGGATCCTTGCTCATTTCAGACCTTGGCCTTGTTGTCTTATTTTTGATGCTTTCATATCATAAGACACTACTGTGTGTATAGTGGATGGCTAAGCTTATTCTGAGTTATAAAAGAAAAGGTGTACAGTGTAGACTAAGGAAATAATGAGCCATACAGAAGCAGAAGGCTAGACTGATTTTTCCAAACTCTCAAGGCTTATTCTTGGGGGGGGGGGGGGGAAAGGGGGTTTATGCTGAAAAGTTCCCTTTTCTGGAAAGAAAATGAATTATCCTTCCTTAGAAAGGTAGTGTATGGCTACTGATCTAAAGTGATAGTGCAGTTTGAATGCCTGTCAGCTGCATCACCATACCTTCCCTGTGCATCTCTAGTGCAGGATGTGAGCTGTAAACAGAAACTGGCTAATCTCAAAAGTGGAGTATAAAACCTGCTGATCTTAAAATGGCAAGAATGTGTCTGAAGGAAACATGAGCTTGTTTTTAACTAGAAACTGGAAGAAGTATGAAAACTATGGTTGATAAACACATGCTCTTTCACCTAGTGATCACTTCAGTAAAAACTATTTCAATACAAGTTTACAAAAAGATTGATAGGAAAAACAGTGAAAGGGGAATAACTTTCCAGTGGTGATTTAATCATCACGTAGAAGAAAGTGATTTCTCAACCTCAGCTTTCAGAAACATAGTGATGCAAAGGAGCTGATTCCTTGTTGCTCACACCAGTGGAAATCAGTAACAACATTGATATTGTTTGTGAAACCTGACAACCTGGACTTGATGAGAACTCAAACAAGAAGTCAGTCTGCTGGGAATTACTTTTGGACTTGGTAAATCTCAGGAGGATAAGGACAAAATTGTATTTCACTGGTAATGGAGTTACTCAAAATTTATGTCTAACTGGTCAAAAGTGCACCTAAAGGGCATGTTTCAGTTACTTGATAAAATTGTGTTGGACGTCCTAAAATTAACTGTGTTCCTACAATAATTTAGGTTGGGAGGTTGTCTGGTTCAGTCCCTGAACTCAGAGTGGGACTGGACTGTTTTAGATCAGGCTGTTCAGGGCCAGATGCAGCTGAGGTTGATCTCCAAGGATGGAGATCTCACAGCCTCTCTGGATTGTTTCCCCCTCCCCCCCCAATAGCTAATCAGGATTTTCTGGGTTGTAGCTTGTTTGTTGCCTCTTGTTCTGTCACTGCATACCTAGATTCTATTTCATCTGTATCCCCCCTGATTTAACACAGAATTGCTGAGGGAAGAGCTGGATGTGAGAATTGCAAGGATAGTAAATGGAGAACAGCAAATAGCAAATTGTATCAAGATAAAAACAGTAATAAATAAGATGCCTTGTGCTTTATTTCTAAAAGCCAAAAAAATCCAGACTTTAAAATATGTAGATATAGAACGTAAAGAAGATAACGTTATAAAAATGGAGGGGAAAATTCCTGGTTTTGCATCTGAATCAGCATATTTTTATTTTAATGTACTCACTGACAGAGGACTTCTTTCTATACTGTGAAAGTGGTTTTTTATGCAGTATTTTAGAAAAGGGCTAGTCTGGCACTAGCTACAGTTGCTAGCAGCCTATAATGCTTGCTCTGTGTTTAGAAAATGACGGTAATTTATTACAAAGAGACTTTTATTCTAGTATTTTTAGCTCACAGCCGAGTGTTTAATGAATCTCTGCTTGGGCTCATTGAATTTATGTTCTCCCCTCCCCCTGCCCCATTTTAACCATTAAGATGCTGCTGTTCCTGCTGCAATTGCAAAAGCTGTACTTGGTCTACTGAATAGCAAAGTTATTCACAAGGTGCTCTGCCTTCCTGCAAACAAGACCTGAAGACTTGCTGTCAAAGCCACCAAAGCCTGGTTGTATGTGAGTCTCCTGATCAGAAAAGGCAGCTGAGTGGTTGAGGATGGCTGGTAAACTAAAGCTGATAGTTCAAAACCAACCCAAATTCAGCCTGTCCCCCACTGAAAATGATGTGTTCAGTGAAAGTGGGCTCTTAAACTCATGTACTCCGAAGGTCTTTCCAGGGCATAGTCTGGGTTCAGACTGGGGCTTGCATGAGACAGGAGAGACTAGAATTATATGGCTTTTCCTTCTGCTTGAATGTAGTCAGAAATCTGTGGCTTGCTTCCTTCTGTCTTTGCCTTCTGTGACTTTAGTGAGTACTGGAGAACAGGAAGGCTTGTAAGAAACTAGATTTACATTCCTCAAACAAATGCTTTTCTCTGCTTAGTTGTTATCTCTTTCCAGTCTTTCAAAACAGTTTCGCATGATAGTATTGAGCAAGTTGCCCTCAGTGAGCTTTTTCCTGCCTCCAGAGGAGCCAGTGTTAAGAATAAAAAGATGCTACTTGTTCATGACTTCTTTTTGGTCCAGTTTCCTATTTTTGAGACTGAAGGATTTTAACTGGTACCCCTTGTGGTTTTGTGCTAACTGCAAACAGTTGTGCTCGACTCTTAACCGTGCAAGTTGCATTACTCAGAAAATCTTTTCAAATCTGTAGTACAGGACTGTGCACAGGTAGGGGTTTTCAGGCTTTGGCCTCTTCTCTTTGGCAGAAGCAGAGGTCTTGACATGAAAAGTTTGCTGCTGCCAGTTCTGTGATTTGGGAAGAATGTTGGATGAGATGGGATCTTGTAATCGACGCCTTGTTCCTCATCAGCATTGAAGGTGTTTGGAGGAGTTCAGAGCGGTTTGTTGTTCAGAGCCTGCTCCATTGAAGCATCTTCCAGTGATGTTTGGAAATGCTGCTGCAAAAATTGTAACTTGCATGTATTTTGTTCAAGCAGTTGGTTCCTTAGTTGTCACTTCAGGGCCAAGTTGTCTTTTTAACGTATTTAATTAGCCTTTCCTAACACTTTGAGGAAGTCTCCTGTAGTGTTCTAGGAATAAAAACTGATCAGGTTATACTACAAGAGAAGACCCATTATATATATTAGTCGATCCTTCCTCTCAAAAGCATTGCTCCCTGTAACTTCTTTACTCTGATTTAAATGATCCATAAGCCTGCTCTGTTTCAGGAGTGGAAATGTTATCCCATGGCTAGATTAGACTCCTCTCTAGTGGGACAGCACTTGAGTTTTATTTGCAGACAACAAATTTCCCTCGGACTAGTCGTCAGGATCTCATTGGGAGGATATACTTGATCTTTGTTATTTCTGTGAACAAGAAAAGGTTTCCTTTTGGGTACCAGGCAGATCACACTGGGTGAGAAGTAGTGCGTATGTTGGGCTGATTATTTTTTTTCAGGAGTGCTGAATTTTGTATGTGCTTGAGTTGAAGTAATCTGGAGGTGTTAGTAGTTGTGAAAGTGGTGTGTGCAGCTCATAAAGGTTCTGAGATGTATTTTTAAAAAAATCAGTGTTCTAACATTCAAGCCAGGCTTTTGAAAATGGATGAGCAAGCTGTGTTTTTAGTGATAGCTCCAGACTTCTCTCGAACCTTCCTTGAATCTAATAAGAAGTGGGTTTCCATCATATGTACAAAGTAAACTTGGCTGGATTTCTTTAAGTGTAAAACAAAAGAAAATGTTTTAAGGAGGAGCTGAGTGTTAGACATTGGGCACTTTTCCTTATACTAAGATTTTCTGTATAATTTCTTGTATTGCTGAAGTCTATCCCTGAGCACTGTTGACCCTGTTTATCATTTTTTTTGAGTTATCTCTTAAGAGGAGGTTACTGGCCATTTGCTCAGGTAACGCTTTAGAGTCTCCTTTAGCTGTCCATGTGTTATTTTAATGAGACTCGGAAGCTGATTCACACTGGGAGATGTATTTTTTAGCTCTCTGTGAAACTGTTCATTTGGATAAACAGAGGAAGAGGAGAAGCTACACCAAACCTGTTCTTGTATTAATAGCTAAAGTTATTTTTAATGCTTGCCTTCCCACCTTCTCTGAGTGAAAGGATTTTAGCACTTTATCAAACACTGCAATGTTGGGGTTATACTATTTAAATCTTTGGTTACTGTGTCATGGTATTTACTAGTTCTATGCTATTTCCTAATAGGCAGTGCTCCAGATTTCGTAGCAGTATTTCTTGTGAGTTCTTAAATGTCAATGCAAAGGACAACCGTTGACCAAGATGAAATTAGTTTTATGTGGGGAAGACTGAATTGCAGGGGAGAGCCTGCTGAGGAGATCAATATTCAAGTAGAAAATAGGTTAATCATGTGGGAAGGAGATGAAAACATGAGTTGTTTTTAAGATGATAATCATACAAGCAACTATAATGTGAGATTTTAAAATAAAACAAGAAATGCTGAAGTTGATAGTAAAAATACTTCATAGAAAATATATCCTTATTTTTACATACAGGTAAAGCATGAAGATTTATCCTCACTTCTTGAGAAGGGGAAATACTTCAGACAGGAGATGTGGCTAGAGAACTGAGCACTACAGAACAATAAGATCAATACAGTTCAGTACTGTCAGTAAACCAGCCCTGAGGTGTCTTTGTAGGCACATGGTTTCAGAGAATTGCTGGTGTGGTGCTCCAAGGTGGGGTGTGATGTCAGGGGGCAAGGAGGACTCTAGAAGACATGAACATGAAAACTGTGAACAGTTGATGTTGTGGGGCTCCTCTTATCAAATGGGGCAATCCCCACTTCGATGTGTTGCGATTACTGGCGAGATAAAGGCTTAAAGGTCTCGTTTTCATATGATAAGTTTGCTTTAAATTCTTTATCTTAGAATTTTAAATGCAAACCCTACAGCAGTAAGTACCTTCACAATCCCAGTGGAGTTACTGCTAAACTCGGATCAGCAATCTAGAAATGCCTTGGAGCAAACTCTACTGCTTTGCTCCCTCCTGTGCTGCTGCTGCTGTTCCTGTGGGACAGATGGGGGACTCTTGCATCAGTATAAGGCACTTTCAGCACCAGCAAAGTGATGGGTCCCAAAGGTTTGAACCAGGACAGCTGCCCAGTGAAAATGCACAGTGCTTCCTATGCAACAAAAATATATTGGTGTAAGTGTCGCGTAGATGGGGCACAGACACTTCATGGGAATGTTGTGCCGGTCAGGTTTATTGCAGTGCACTTGCACATATGGCAGTGGGTCAGGATACAGCTGTGATAATGTTACACATGTGCTAGCCACAGAAACAGTCTGCAGTTAACTTGTGTCAAGCACTATGAAATCTGCAGTACTCGTACTTGAAAACAAAGGAGAAAAGATTTGGAAAATAATGCGAAATTAAAGGAGGAATCCTCCTGGTTGTGTTCTGCAGGCATCGCAGCAAACATCTGTAGAACAGTGAGACGTCTTTGTATTTGTGTGAAGCCCTCACAAGTATGTGGAATTGCATGAAGGAGCAAACTGAGTTCTTAGGGAGCACTGTGAGTGGATTGCAGGTGGCAATCAATATGTCCATGCTGGATGAGAAGTTGGTAGATTGAGAACACATGTTGAAGGCCAAGCTTCTCAGTGAAGGAGCAAAGAGGACTGGGAGAGGGCGTAGAGATAAGGTCAGTAGTGGGATCTTTGCATCAGCTTCTGAACAAATACGAGCAAGGTGTCAAGCACTGCCACGTCCTTTTCTCTGTTCTTACGACATAAGTTGGTGGTAGATAGAATCTGCATGATGATGTCTTTTTGCTAATAACTATGGTCTAGTTAAGGTAGAAGAAAATGAAGATACAGCACTGTAGTTGTGATCAAAGTTGATGACAGGATTCAAGAAATGCTGTGTGTGTCAAAAAGTATATTTGCACGGAAGGCAGGATGTTAACCATCAGTACTAAAAAAGATGAGTAACTTTTTGAGTTGGTGTGAAAACTTACCTGGAAGGAAGGGAATGTTCTTATTTCTATTAAAGCTTCAAACAGGCTGGCATCAGCTTTATTCTTTATCGACCAAGTGCTCAGCTGGGCAGGCTTTCTCTAGAGGAAGGTCAGAGATGTGCTGGATAGGTCAGGAGTGTCTGGAAATGCTCCTAATGAGAAGCTGCAAAATATAATAGTATGAACTGTTCCTCAAAGCAGAAATCTGAGGGAAAAAATGCACTTCAAGACTGTTTTCATTAAGAACTATGTGGAATTCCCTCAGGAAATTTCCTTTAAACATGTTTATATGACTTCTGTCTCTTGGTTAAACATGAGATCATGTTGCACACCCTACACTTGTATGGTAGACTCAATATCAAATTGTCAAACAACTTCCTTCTGTCTGCAAATCCAGAAGCTTCTTGGAAAGCTCTGAATCAGACACTTTCCATGAAAGCTTCTACCTCTGGCTAATGGACTGGTCTTGCTTTGTAATTTTTTTTCTTTACATTTAGTGCTTATCTGGCTCTACTTCTTAATTGCTGAACAAAATATAGTAAATGAAGCTATGTACCATTTATTCTAAAAGCTAGCAGGAAGGAAAAGCGGTGTGGGTATTTCAAGGCCATAGTGGAATTTTCTGAGTGCACTTTTTTGTGACCTGCTAGTTCTTCAAGGCAATTCAACCTTAATTCATGTGGGTTTATATAAATGTTTTTTTAAATTATTTCAGCCCAAACCAAAATATGGAAAACACAAAATATTGTACCTACTGTACCAGATAGGCATGCAAGTTTGTGTAATTGATGGATTTGAGTACTTTCTCTGACACTTAAATTTGTTTTTGTTTTTCCAGGAAATAATGAAAAAAGTGTGCCACAACTCTTGATCAGAGACCTGAAATTTGAGAAGAAGTCATTAGCTAAGCTCATGTTTTCTCCTGATCAAGAAAATCATCCATCAAAAGCACCAGTCAAATATGGTGAATTGATTGTATTAGGGTAAGTGTTTGAGTGTGAAAGTCTGAGGGTTTTCTCATGGGTTACATTGGAGTCTTGGAGGACAGCGTATCTAAGGGGTTTATTTCAATCAAAATTCTCTAAAATACTGTCTCTCCACCAGGGTTGGTGAATATTTAGAATGTTTCATTTACAGCATGAACACACCATTTATAGGTAAAGCCCCAGAAAGGCAGATAATCTTCCTTGGTTTCATGTTTGGGACCCAAGACTCACTGGCTTGTCGGTAGCAGATTTGAGATTCAGCTGGGTTGCATTCCTTGCCCTACAAGCTTCGTGTGTCTGTGCTGTGATTCTGTGGGCATGTTTCAATATATTGTGTTCATCGATTCTGGGATTTAAGTGTGATTAATTAAAAATCTGTGATCAGTAACACTGTAGTAATTAAGGATACTTTGTGCTTAGAATGAAAGGTCTTGTGGGCCTGTATCTCATGAGGAGCTAAGCAATACAGGAAGATGGACTGTTCTTGTTCTGTGCTTTTTGGTAGGTACAATGGGTCTCTCCCAAATGGAGATAGAGGAAGAAGAAAAAGTAGGTTTGCTTTATTTAAAAGACCCAAGGCAAATGGGGTGAAACCTAGCACTGTGCACATTGCCTGTACCCCTCAAGCAGCAAAGGTAAGCTCCATTTCTCTAGTTAAGTCTGATTTCTCCTAGTGCTGTAATAAAGAGCTCCATCAAGTCAGAGCTGTTATGAAACAGTGTAAAAAGTATGAAGTTCTGGCTGTGAAAAGAATGGTTCATATTTATCCAAGGTTTTTTGGTACCTGTCAGGGTTGGCAAGAAACAGTTCAGCAAGGCAGATTTGGTGCCTAGTCCTTGCTGTGGCTAGAAAGAAAAATAATTATTTTTGAAACATGAATGTTCCGGGCACAGGCTGGTCGTGTAAAACTTTGTATTTTGTTTTCCTTCCAAACTCACTACAGACATCTGTTCTAGACTTTGTGGTTTTGCACTCACCCGTGCTTTAGGGCTAACTTTGCTTCACTAAAGCTGAATTTTAAATGATTCTTTACCAAAGCTCCATGTGCATTTGCTGCTCCATACAATGGGTAGGAGTTCCCCAGGGATGGGGCCACGTGGGTTTTGCAGGACGTGGTTCATAGAGCTTATAATCAGTAGCAATAAAGAAGCACTAAAGGAGGGGCTTAGGTCCTGATATTGAATTGTTTGTCATGTCAAAACTACATTATAGCTAAGGTATTAACCATGCAATATTTCTGTATTGTGGCTATTCAAGTGTGTGTGCAATTATGTTCAAAAATTAATTGAGCATTTCTACTAAAACAATGGAATTTGAGGAGGTTTGGTGGTTGGTTAGAAATTGCCAGTGACAAGATCAGGCCCTTAAACAAATACTGCAGTGTTGAGTGTTTGACTCTCTGAATACCTTGATACATAAAAATATGGATCCCGAAATTCAGGAAATTGCCATGAAGTTTTCTGAAATCAAAAAGCATTTTTCTAACCCAAGTTCTTTTAGTAGAATTACATTCATAGGAGATCTGTGAAAAGAACACTTATTTTTGCAAAGTCTTCATGGTCTTCAAGTGCTGTTTAGATGCACTTCTGAATAGTCTTTGCTCAGTTCCTACTAGGGAGTTGCCGAATGAACATTCAGACTAACAAACTGAAACCTAGATTACTTTGCTACAACTTCTGCAACCTGTGCTGAGTTGCTCCATTTTACCCTATTTACCACCACTTTTTAGTCTATATATGTTATCAGTCATCACTGATTTTAGTATGAGCTTGGGTCCTGTTTTTAGAATGAAGTCCCTAAGTTTCAGTCCTCACTTTGCTGTTGGACAGGTTGAGGCTGAGATGGCCACGAAGGTGTTACATTCAGTTTTAGCCTTTGCATTTGGTTGTTTTGTTCTTTTGTGTTAAGGCCAGCATTGCCTTAGCACAAAACATGACTAATAATATGCCCTGGTTAAGTGTATTTTGTTGCAGCACGTGGTGAAGAGACCAGTTTGGTCTGTTGCTGAATCAGTCCTGCAGCTTTTTTTTAATAGTCAGGACAGGGTTTTGTGAAGTTTAACTACAGGTATGTTACTAACAACCATCTGCAATAATTAGCAGAATAGGAGCCTGATTTTTTTATATAGATATAGATGTATATGTAGTCTACTTTGTTGCTGTATATTGAAGAGTCATTGTGCACTGGTTCAATAATATTTGGCATTTTTCCGTAGGCAATAAGTAATAAGGACCAACACAGCATATCTTACACTTTGTCTCGGGCCCAGACAGTAGTGGTTGAATATACACATGACAGCAACACAGATATGTTCCAGGTATGTGAAGTAAACATGTAAGTGTGTTCTCACTTCTGGTGGGCTTCTAACAAGGCATCCTCTCTGCAGGCTTTTTTCCCTCAGACCTAAAAGTTCACATGTGTCAAGTTTCTACATTTTACTCTTCAGAACAATTTAATTCTGTTTGTTCCCAAGGCCATCCTATGAACAAGACTGTGTCTGTGCATCTCTCTTAGACTTGGGCAAAGGTGAAAGCTGGGGGGGGGGGTGTGACTAATGCACAGGATTATGGTTTTGCCTTTGATTGCTGGTTGGCAAGTCCCGTAACCTGTCTCCTAGTCCCTCTCTGCTAAATGAAGAATAAAGTGCACTGTACTCTTTAAGCACTTGGAACTTTGCTTCTGGAATTTACAAAGGGATTTGGGATCAGCTAGTTGGAGACAGGGTAGAAGAAATACAGTGTGGAAACACAGGAAAGCTTCTAGCACAACTAATATGAAAAATACCCTGAACTTCTTTAAGCAAACCCAGAAATGTCTAAAGTGCTGGGAGGTGTGGAGAGAGGAGCCTCAGTGCTGACACTGGCAGTTCAGAGCAACTTTGCTGCAGTTCCTGTGTGTCTGAGAAGGGACCACAAACACATTTGCAGCTGTGGTGTGCACTCATATCTTATAATTGTTTCCTGTTTTTCTCAAAAGGAAGGGTTTTGTTTTGTTTTTGTTTTTTTTTAATGTGTGCTTTGTTCTTTCTGATTCCCAGACTGATCTTGCATTGATTTCCCCCCCCCCGCCCCCCGTTACTGTCACTAATTTATGGCAAGGAGTTTTGCTGTCACAGCATTTAGCTGTGACGCCACTGCAAGATCTAAGGAGGTGGGAGGTGTTGGGAAGTGGTGGAGGAAGCTGCTCTGCAACTGCAAATACTTACAACAGAGCAAAAGGACTGTAATGAACTCACTGCAGCATAAGCTATTGTTTGTGTGAGTGTTCTCTCTTCAGGCATGCTGTGGCATGTGTGCTGCTCTGAAATTGCCCCTGGCAATCCCCATGTACTGATGGGTTATCCTGCCTAAGAAGCAATAGAAAAATACATTCTGACAAAGCAGTTTTGGTCTCATGAAAGCTCTCCAGCCTTCACCAAAAAAAGCACATCAAGCTTTTGGGTTGTCCTGCTCAGCAGTTAATCAGTCCTAATATAACCAGCTATTTTCACGGAGCCTGAGAGCTTTGGCAGTGAGTGAGTAGTAGTGTATAAGAGCTTTAAACCCAGCTATGTGAATGTTTGGGAGAGGGATATTACTTCTCTTCTTACTTTGTAAAGAAAAGGACAAGGTGAGTTGACTGGAAAAGCAGCGATGCCTGTGCAGTTCTATCAAACTCAGTACAGTTGTGTGGGACTGCAAAACTCTCTGAAAAGAAACCAGCTTCCAGAAAAATCTGATTATTGTCAGATGTTGAATTCTTGTGTTCTGTGAGTGTTTTCATAACCCCTCTCTACCACAAGCACCTTGTACCTGGTCTTTAACAAAAGTTTTGCTGCTTCTCAGTGCCCCACCAGAGCTGAAGAGACAGCTCACATTATCTAATTTTCCTACATCTACACCTCCACTAGTCTGGCATTGTTCAGACTATTGCAGGCATGCAAAGTGACTGAATGTCACTTTTCTTCCCTCTAACTGCTGTTTCCTGGCCGTTTGGTGCTGCTGCAGCTCGTCCACCTGACCCAAGTGTAACCTTTCTGATGAGAAGGCCTTCAGTGGGAAATCATCTCAGAATTTACTTAATTACATCATTTTACTTCCCCTTCCTTTAGTTGGCCATACCCAGCTTTCAAAATAACTGTGATCACTTGAAGGCAGAATAATTCATTAATTCGGATTAGGCTTTAGATGGGTGGAGGGGAATGCTTTAAACTATAACATCATGATTTTTATATTATCACAAGTGCTTCGAATTTGAATATTCCCAGACCCAAAGACAAACTTCTGACCGTTTGTTTTTTTTTTTTTTAATGTCTTTCCAGATCGGTCGGTCAACGGAGAGCCCTATAGACTTTGTAGTAACAGATACAGTTCCTGGAAGTCAGAGTAATTCAGATACACAGTCTGTGCAGAGCACTATATCAAGGTTTGCCTGCAGAATCATATGTGAACGTAACCCTCCTTTCACAGCAAGAATATATGCTGCAGGATTTGACTCCTCGAAAAACATTTTTCTTGGGGTAAGGAGACTTTTTTTTCTCCCCCAGAAGTTCAGTTCAGGCTTATTTTGAAATTAATTCATAGCTCTGCTTCAGACAAATTAAAGTTCTCATTGATGTAATTTGTTCTAGGAGAAAGCTGCGAAGTGGAAGACATCAG
The DNA here is from genome assembly GCF_003945595.2 of Pipra filicauda. NCBI lineage: Eukaryota > Metazoa > Chordata > Aves > Passeriformes > Pipridae > Pipra > Pipra filicauda. The sequence goes on from NW_024103540.1 coordinate 1,320,552, forward strand.
ATGGGCAAATGGATGGACTAACAACGAATGGGGTTCTTGTTATGCATCCTCGTAATGGATTCACAGAGGACTCCAAGCCAGGGGTGTGGAGAGAGATCTCTGTGTGTGGGAATGTGTTCAGCCTCCGTGAAACCAGATCGGCTCAGCAGAGGGGAAAAATGGTGAGAGCAGTGACCAGTGTTTTATGCAACCTGTTCAAAATGGATACAGCCATAAGTGGTAAAGTTTGGGCATAGAGCTGGAATCTGCTGTATTTCAGTGTAGTTGTCACCTCTGCAGTTAGTTACACTGACTTCTGTGTGTCTTGTCTTCATACACAAAGATATCTTGCTCAACCTGAATTACTGAGTTTATCTGCAAACTAGTACTTCATTGCACATCTAGACTGCTCTTGTACTATGTACTTCTGCAAACTGTCCTAGTCCTGTGCACATTTTAAAGAGTATTTTTCTGATTCTACCTCTTGAGTGTATGCTTTGAAGGTTTTCCCACTTCTCCTTTTTTATAGAATAATAAAGAATAATTATGATTTTGTTGGATATTAATTCCCACCTTTGCATTCTGAGTTTTCCCCTTCCTCTTGTATACAAAGCTTTGGTGATATTTCAGGAGATAATTGGTTTTGGGATCTCTCAGCAAAAAGAAATGCTACACTGAACACTTTCAGTGAAGTATTTATCTTGGAGCACTAACAGGTGACTTTCTGAAGGAAGGGAAGGCCATGTGTAAAGGTGTGTTTGAAGTAAACAGTCTAAAATATGATGGAGGACTAGAGAAGGCTTGTGCCATTCCTCAATTGAAGTAGCATAGTTGGGAGTGCTTGAGGTAGGGATGGGGTTGAGAGAAGTTGAGATTGGAGAGGAACTTTTCATGACTTAACGCGGTCTATTTTAATGCACACACCGATTTCTTAAGATGTTGGGGTGGAAGTTCTTTTCAGAAAAAAAAAAAAAAAAGAGGGGAGAGAGAAGCTGATACTGGGCTCTCCATGGGCATCTTGTATAGACAGTCAGGAACTGCTCGAAACTTTGTCTGGATCTGTATTACGGAAGTGCACGATGTTCCTCTTCAGGCACCCTCAGGTGACACCTCTCTTTGTCTCTGTCCGCCACAAGGTTGAGAACGAAACGAACCAGCTCCAGGATGGGTCTCTGATCGACCTGTGCGGGGCGACGCTGCTGTGGCGCACGGCGGAGGGGCTGTCCCGCACCCCCACCGTCAAGCACCTGGAGGCCCTGCGGCAGGAGATCAACGCAGCCAGGCCCCAGTGCCCCGTGGGCTTCAACACCTTGGCCTTCCCCAGCATGAAGAGGAAAGATGTTGTAGACGAAAAGCAGCCGTGGGTGTACCTGAACTGTGGCCACGTGCACGGCTACCACAACTGGGGAAACAAGGAGGAGAGGGACGGCAAGGACCGCGAGTGCCCCATGTGCCGCTCCGTCGGCCCCTACGTGCCGCTGTGGCTCGGGTGCGAGGCGGGGTTTTATGTGGACGCCGGACCTCCGACTCACGCGTTCAGCCCGTGCGGACACGTGTGCTCGGAAAAGACAACTGCATATTGGTCCCAAATCCCTCTCCCTCACGGTACTCACACCTTCCACGCAGCCTGTCCCTTCTGTGCCCATCAGCTGGCTGGTGAGCAGGGCTACATCAGACTCATTTTCCAAGGACCTCTTGACTAACACAGGTGTTACCAAGGACTGCAGTAAACTGATAAGCTAAGCGATTCTGATTTTTAAACCAACTCTTTTTTCATATTCTCTGGGCTTTGCTGGTTTGCATTAAGATGAAGAATTTTTGGTGTTTTTTTTTTTTTTGTTACAACAGCTAAATCCCTCTCTGTTGAGAAAAGTCTGGAAATAGAAGAAATTGGGGGGAGAAGGGGGAGAACTCCTGCTTTTTTTAGTTAATAACTACTTCTGAAGAGGTGAAGGAAGTGTTGTAAGAGTGAACTTCGATGCCTTCCGTTTAATGGTTTTGAATCACATGCCCACAAGTGTTTGAAAGTTGTTTCATTCTTTTTGTATATGGAGGGTAAAAAGTTCAAAGAACATTAGTTTACAGCTTGGATGCAAACATTGTAAAATATAACATGTATATTAACTCTTTTCTATTTATCTTTATTATTGAACATATGTAGAATGTTTAGAGAGTAGCATGGTCATAGTGTGTTACATCTGGCAGTTGGATGTGTAGAGTAGTTCTGGATGGAGAAGAACGTGAGATGGAAATGGTAGAAAAATCTTTTAATCTAAAATAATGAGTTCTTAGAATAGTTAAAATGCTTTTTAAACAAAGCTAATGCAAATTATGATGGCATAAAGTTGTACTTTAACCGTGTCGAAAGGTAGCGAAGAAGGACTTCTTAAAATGTCTTTTTGGTAGGACTGTACTCAAGATCTGGCTATGAGGAGAATATTTACCAGACTCTTTGAATATGCAACTTAGTCTAGATTAAGGATTTTTTTCTCCCTTCATGCTAACACTTCTTTATTTAGCATTAGTGACATTTGTGAGGGTTTTTCCAATTTTAAAATGAACAGACCTGAAAGATGAGGCTTGTTCTGTTCCTTGCTGTTTGGGGTGGGGGTGAGGGGAGAGGCAGAGGCACTCGGGCACAAGTGTGGGGAGTAACTTGTGACTTGGCCACATCCCAGCTTGGGAGGGGTTTGTCAGGTGGATGCTCTGCCTTCCACCCTCAGACTGGTACGTGGGGGCTTTTACCATGTGCAGATGCTCATCGAGGCCATAGCTGGAACACAGGTGGAGCCTGGTACCCAGGGGATGTGTGCCCATGTCCCAGCATCCTTGGGCAGCTGGTCACAATTGTCTGTTGTCGGAGGGAGCCGGGGCTGGGCTGGGCTCAGACCCCTCAGCATGGGATGCTGTGCTTGGGCTCTGGTTAACTGGTCTCTCTCTGCTTTCCTCTCTCTCCCCTTCCATTCCCTCCATATCCACCAGAAAAGACCAGTGCACTACATGCAGCTTTGCTGCTGACCCACTGTGCTTCAAGGCAAACACACAACCTGACCTTTTTAGGGTTGATTTGAGCTTTTTCGGCCAGCTTCGTACTTTTTTTTTTTTCCAAAATATGTACTGTATAATTAATTGACAGTAGCAAATTTCTGTACTTTATAGCATAGCTTTCATTTTTCTTTTGAAGCTGTTCTAAAATTTTCTTGGTTTAAAGAGACCTGTGTTGCTTAGATGTCATAAATTACTTACTTTGACTGTCAATTATTTCTCCATTTTTAAAAAGAAATTATATATATTGTTTGGTTCACTCAGGAAATGCATGTGTCAGGAAACCTGTACTATAACTTCAGTTAGCTGTCATGTACAAGTAACTGTTGTTACTCCCTTTCCATAGAAATATAACTGATTTTGACATTTTCCAGATTATATGCATTAAGTAATGAAACTTATGCAGCAAGAAATCCCTGTATTGTAGTTGTTCTAATCATCTTATTCAAACTATAGTATACTGTAGTTTTAATTTTTATTTGCAAATTAATTTATTCAAACTACATGAGTAAACACTTTTCAAAAATAGAAATTTGGGATTGTCTGTGGCTTTGTTTCCAAGAGATGGGGATGGCCCTTCTTTTGTCACCTAAGGTGTCTGTACTGTGCATGTGGGTTAAGAGCACAGAAAAGCAGCAGCTGTAAAGACTTTGCACATTTTCCTGGTCATGGCTTTGAATGGTTCCTGTCAGATGTGACCTCTTAACATATTTTATATTTAGCTGTGTGTTAACAAAGGTGAGAGTGTTGTTAAAAAGACACAGTTAAATGATATCTTCCCTGAGTAAGTTAAAAATACTGAAATGTGAGCAAAACCTGAAGTAAATGTCTGGGCTCTTCTAAAGTGATAAGAACTCTTGATTCCATCTTCCACAAAATCTGGTTGACACTTCCGTGGCCCTGATCTTGTTGACTATGGGAACATGAAAAATCAGAAAAGGACATGATGAAAGCTGCAAAGCAGTGTGAGTAACATAGAGCTGAACTGTGGGCACAGACCGAGCAGGGGGATGGCAGGAGGAGTGTGGAGAGCGATGTACTCACCCTGTGTTGGAGGCACAGCTGGAGGCTGGTGTGGAGCCAGTGGTGCCGTTGGGTAGAGGCACATCGGACTGCAGAGGGGAAGAAGAAAGGTCCACGCCCAACATGCAGCCATCCTTAAGCCTCTGCCCTCTTTAAGATGATACATTCTGCTTTCACTGTACTTTCCTATGCCACCCTCACCCCCCCAAAAAGAGACTCCCCATACAAAGGTGTCAGAGCACAACTGGCTGTGTCTCTGGGGAGTGTTAGGCTAAGATCAGTCTTCAGAGTCTGCCCCATGCTCTCTGCCTCTGCATACTTCTCTTGACCCAAGCTGGGCTTGTTAATCCCATTTTTAAAAGGGCAGAACACGGGCATTCAAATGCTTGATATGGGGAGATCCCACTGTCAAAAGCAGGATAGCAAAGGTTGAGTAGTTGAGGAGCAAGTTCCATCACTAATAGCAGCAGCTCTGACTGGGGTTCCCTGTTTGAGGTCTGCCAGGCTTCTGTTCTTGTTTGGAACAATAGTCCTCTGTAAAAGGTAAAATGAATATCAGATTAAAAGTAAAATGATCCCTTAGACTCAACCAGCTGACTGAAGCACTCTGAACTTTAAGGCCATTGCTTCTGAACAAATTTTGGAGCTGGGCGAGGTGCAGGAGGCGGCACCGTGCTGGCTTTGAGACAAACCACAGCTCCATTTGTGACAGCCTCAATCAGCCTCTTGCACCTGCAAAAACCAGCCCCAGGTGGGGTCTGTGGCCTTCACCTGGTTTTAAAGGTTTGCTCAACTGGCAGAAGCATTGGTGATGCAAACAGCAGATGGGACAGGACTGTTCCCTGGGAGAGCACTGCCATTAGGAGGAATTGATAAGGGAGTGCATGTGAAAATGAGGTTAGGTGTAGGTGCTTCTCCAGCCTTAAAGTTTGTTGAAGTGCTGCAGAAGTGCTTCTGGAAATCAGCAGCCAGTGTTCTGCAGCTGGTTTGTGCATGGCTGCTCTGTCCTGCGCAGTGAGATGTGATTTAATTAACTTAATTTGCTCTTCAGCTGTAAGAAATTGCATGGATTGAACAGTGGTAGGAGGCAGCAGCTTGGCACAGCAGCTGGCTAACAAAGGCTTTTTGTTGTTTTGGGGGGTTTGTTTGGTTTTTTTTTCCCCCAAAGCAGCAGTGGGGCAGCTCAGTGTGTTGGCTGGCAGCAGGGCAGGAGCTGATGGGGAGGTTCCTGGGGTCTTTTCCCTGGATGGGCAGCCTGGCACTAACAGAGCGCTCCGGTTCCTTGGCCAACCCAGCCATTGGATTGGAGCAGTCCCACATGCACCTGTGGGACCTGTGGCTCTGAGCTGTTTGGTGCAGGCTGTGGATGAGGTGGTCTAATCCCATCTGTGCTAGGCTTGTTACACCTGCAAGAATGAGCCTGGTCTCCTGGAAGGTTTGACACCATGATGAAGTCACCTCAGGAGACTCCTGTGTTTGAAGGTGCTTTGCAAATCTCATAATGATCCTGCCGTGCCGTGCTTGATCGCTTTCTGAAGTGACACTTTCCAGGCTCCATTCTAAAAATACATTTCCAGTTTTGCAATATAAATCTATCATCATGACTACAGCTACTTGCATGCTGTCTTTCAGCCTGGATCAGGCCTGGTTGCTGTTGGATTAGACCACATTTCCTGGTTCTAGTCTTGGCTCATCCCTTTTCTGTAAAAATGCTGGCAAAGCTCGTCTATTTTTAATCGTAGCACTTGGCTTTAACCAAGGGCTGTGATCATCCTAGAAATGCAGTTTCTAAGGCTCCTTTGTGGCTGCAGGAGATCACTCAAACAAGTGCTGTTGTGCATCCTGTAAAGAAGATCTGGAAAAGCATCTCTGCAGGAGCTGTGATGGTTCCTGTGACGTAGGTCAGGGGTTCTCTGGCAAGTGTGGCCTTTGCAGGGGCAGCAGCAGACCTTGCCCCTTCCCAGGTGCTGCTTCCAGGGCAGCAGCAAGAGCAGAGGACCCTGTTTTCTCACAGAGAACAGCACTACGTCGCTGTGCTGTTGGGAGCAGTATCCCATGGAAACGTAGCTGGTGACGCAAGCTGAGCTGGGGAAACACTGATGGGTGCGCAAGGAACAGCCGCCTCCTTCAGCTGTGCTGGGTGCTACTGGTTGTTGCTCTGATCTGGTCCCATGTCCTGTCCTGAAAGCAAAAAGGGGGCAGATTTGAAGAGCAGAAAAAATGGGCTGTTACTCCTTCAAGCCTAAGGTGCCTCTGTGAGAGCAGCCATCCCAAACACAGCCTGCAGTGGGGCTGGTGGCTTTGGACGTGCCTGGGCATCAGTGCAGCGTTAGGGAATGGCATTAGCTGTAAGCCCCAGTGCCTGAATCTTCATGTTCTTGCCTTGGACCCCCTGTGAGCTGCTGCCCATCCTCCTGCCTTCCATCCTTGGCAGATGCACTCCATTATGCAGCCACAAGGAGCAAGGAGCTGCAGAAGCAGGTCCTGTTCACCTTGCCTGGCACAAGCCTGTGTGGGATCAGGTAAGGCATCGCCTGGGGCTGTGTTTCCCAAGGCTGAGCTCAAGGGAGGATGAGTAACCAGAGGCAAAGTGCCAGCTCTGGCAGTCAGGAGCTTCCTGCCCACTCCCTGCCACTCTTGATTTTGCTGCTGTTGTGCCCAGTTCTCCATTCTTGTCCTACTGCCCCTTTTGCAGGGTTGGCAGGAGGGAATGGGAACCAGCACCAAAGTCACCCTGTTTGCTGGCCTGTGCTGTTTGCCTGGCTCTGCTGGTGGGGATGTGTTTGTGGCAGCAGCAAAGGCACCGGCAGGTCCTGGGTTCTGCCATCGCTGCCATACAGGGGCTCAGATACCTTGCAGGGGTGCAAATGACCTTAGAGATCAAGTCCAGAAGGACTTTCCTCCTGTCAGAGGCAACTCCTTTGTAATTTGGCAATGCCTGCGATATTGTGATGTTTTTATTTTGAATACTTTGCTGATTTAGTGTCCCTAAACAGCTCTGAGGCAAGAGTAAATTATGAATGTGCTCCAGTTTTCTTCCTCTACCTTGTCTATGTCTGTAATACCAGTCCTGTACTGAGATTGGTACTGGAGATCTGCTGCCTTTCAGAAATACAATGAGAGTGGAGTCCTTTGGAGTTAGAACTCATGCTAGGGTTTGTCTGGTTTTCCTTGTTGTAGTGGAAAGGTCTCATGAAAAGGCTTCCTCTCTACAGCCCTTGCAGAGCGCACACTGGACTCCTGAGGATTCCCCAGGAGCACCACACGAAGCGTGAACAGCACAGAGAGAGGAGGGAGGAAATGATAGTTCACGTTGTCAGGCAGTAGATATAAGTGCAGTGTACAGTTCAATCACTCAGTGGGAAAAGCTTCCTTAGGTGTATTTTTCTTTACCACCAACTCCCAAGATTAACTGTCTGCTTGTTTATATCTCATTCTGTTGGCCCTTGTATTTGTTTCTGCTTCAAAACATCCCCTCTCCCCCCCAAAAAAAAATTAAATTCACTTTTCTCTGCAAATGTCTTATCTGAAAGTTTCTGTCATGTTTGCTGTGGTTATTAACTGATTCTATTGAAATATGTGGATTTTAATGCACTGAACCATGTTGTCTGTGCTCAGGCCCTGCAAAATGTATTTTGAGGGTTTTTTTGGTCATCTAGTCTTCAGCCTAGATAGGGTTTCCCTTCAGTCTGTCCTGGAAAAGGCTGGAAACACGAGCTGGTCAAGGATAAGGAGAGAGCAATGGCTTTCCTGGGCAACAGCTCATGAAGGACGAGCTAAGCCTGTCTCTGGGTTGAAGGAATACACTTCTTTCCCTGGATCATGCTCAGATTCCCAGCACCTCCCACTTCTCAGCCCTCTGACACATGTAAAATCATTTTTTTAATATAACCATCTTAGAAAAGGGATCTACCTGGGTAATTTCCTTTGGCTGGCTGTAATTCAGGAGCTGGATGAATACGAAGCCTTTAGTGCTTCCATATCTACATCTCTCCACAATAATATTTTTAGCTGATCCCAGAAGATTTGAAACAAAACAAACGCATGCAGCGATATTCTAAACTTGCCTGGATGCAAAGCTAAAAACTGCAGCTCGCTGTCATGTGCTGGATGAAAGGAATTGAGTCAACTCATCCTTTCCAAAAATCCCATGCCTCTTTTTTTTTTTTTTTCTGTCGTGTGGGAGGAGGAGAGAATTAGTTATTCAGTGGAACGAGGACAATTAAAAGCAAATGCAGCTTCCAGCGATGCCATCAACTGTTCAGTTTGCCCTGAGCAACACAGAGGCAGAGCCTGACTTTTTAATTGGCCTCCTTCCTCTCTCTGGCCTGTGCTTCCCCTTGGCACAGTGGCTGGCAGTCTCCAAAGTCTCTGTAGGACTGTGGTGCAGGTGTGCCCACTTTCATTTTGTCTGGTCAGTCACCTGAGTTATGACTCCAGAGGGGATGAAAGGCTCCAAGCTGCAGGGCATTGAGAGGTCATGGTCTTACCTGCCCAGCTTGTGTTGCCCTGTAAAGGGGACATGTCCATGGCTCCCACCACAGAATGAGGCTGCGGTGTCACCCTGCACCAGTGCTGGGGGATAAATGCTGCCTGAGATAGGTCACAGGGATGTGGGCACCTTTCCCATCCTCTGCCCCTTCCCACAGCTTGTGAACACACCAGCAGAGCAAAGCTGCCAGGGCCTCAGGTCACTGAAGTAGCCCTTGCTTCACTTCAGAAGGGGAGCTAAATTAATCAGCGGGTCTTTAAATACCACATAACCACCCAGGGCACGGATATGTGTGATGCCTTTTCACTTATTCACGTTAAAAGTGGATCCAGAGCAGCTTTCCTGAGGAGGCAGGGTAAGCGATGCCAGAGACTCGGCTCCACCACCGCTCCGGGGGTTTTCAGTGTTACTCAGCACTTTTTGCCAGCGTCACTCTTTTATCACTTGAAAATCTCACTCCACCTGTTCTGGAGCAGGAGAAGCAGAAGGTGTGTTCAAGCACCTTTGGGTGACGATGAATCATGCTCACGGCAAACTCCTTGGCAGCTGCCTTGCCAGGGAAAGCCATGGCTGGAGCAGGGGCCAGTGCCTCTGCCAAAGTGGGGCTTGCCTAGAGCCCCTGCCAGCCCCAAAGCAAAAAAAAAAAAAAAACCAGTCCCCCTGTCCCTACGCCAGTATTGCCAAATGCACATTATTTATATGGTGAAGTGTTTTTCATACCGTGGAGGCCTGGGGTTAATGTTCCTCACAACAGCATAAATATATTTATAGACCATGTGTGCTTGCATTTTGTTATACTTTTAACTTTATAGGCTAATGGTTAATAAAGCCAGGCTCTATTTATGCTTCTGCAGTGAAAAAAATACGTTGAGTAGTATCACGCAAGAGGCTTAGGCTCTGCTGGCCCCAAACAATGTTTCAGACTGTAATTTAGGGGCTAATTCACAGTATAGAAGAATAAAGGTGGTATGTCTGAGGTGGGCTTCCCCAGGACACAGCAGAGGAAGAGAAGAGCAGTTCTGGGAGTCCCTAGGATGGGCAATATTTAACCCAACTCTGCTCTTAATACTCAAAACATCAGTGCATCTGGAATCTCCTCACTATTTCAAAGGAAAAAAAAAAACAACCACCACCACCAAGAGTTCCCAGGTTGTACAAAACAATTTTTTTGCAAGTTTTAGATGCAAGTTCCTTTGCATGAGCTGATTTAAGAACGTATTGTTCATAATGTAACCACAGATCCATGGAAGGTCCTCTCCTTCATTAGTCTGCCCCGTGGCAGGGTCAGTTCTACCCAAATGCTGCTTGCAAGCGTGCCACTTGCTTATTCTTTCAAAATCTGCAGTAATGGAGATTCCCCAGCCTCTTCAGACAGCCTGGTCCTTGGTTCAGCCATCCTCTTAGTGAAAAAATGGCTCCTCTTCCTGAATCTAAAGCCCCCCAAAAGGACATCTTTAGCACATTAGGACTAAAGCAGTTAGGACTGAGAGCACGTGGAGGCCATAGCTCCTTCTAGTAGCATTTTACCTAGTTAAGGCTCTCAGCATGTCTCTCCTCAGCCTGTTCTTCTCTTTGCTGAAGCAGTCCTTTTGATCTTTCTTCATAGGTTGTGTTTGCCAGACTGACAGGTTCTTGCTTCTGTTTCCTGAACTCTGTCTTCAGCTTCACCTCATCCTCCCTGAGGCCCCTCTGCTTGCTGAGTGAAGAGAGAAGGTCCCTGCCCATGTCCCACGCGCTGTATGTCCTTTCAAAGACTTACCCACCTCCTCCACTGAGGAAAAATATCCTGATGGTTCTTTGTTTCAGTACATTTTTGCCCACAGAGAAGCATTTCAATTTTGGGTGCCTGAGCCCCGACCATTCAGCAATTTGGATCTTCTACAGAGTCCTCCTGTCAGGTTTTAACTGCAAGGTGAGGGGGATGATCCACACTGAAACAACTCTGTGCAAGCAAATATTAGTGCTGCTGACAGTGTCACTGCTACACCCCTGGGATGTGGGTGGAGCAAATTCCATCCTGAAAAACATAATGGAGAGGCTCTCTCCCTACCATGGCCTTCAGTGCTTCTCCTGGAGCACCCACCATTCACACTCTTTGGGGGACAGATCCTGCCTTAGGGTCAGTCCTACACAGACCATCTTCCCTGTGAAACCAACTCATCAGTGAACAAAGATAGAACTCATAAACTCACATCTATTAAAATTAACCAAGGAGCAAGTTGGGACCCAATATTTACCTACTGTTTGGGGTTTGTTTTCTTAGAAAGAAAGAAACAACTCCAAGCAAAAGCTTTTGTATTCCAAGTGCTTCTGCAGAGCTTGGAAATAAAGCAAAAAAGCAGCTTCCTGCAAAAGGTATGTCTGTTATCAATCAGCACCTTCCCCAGTGTGACACTGAATGAACTTGTCCAACAAATAGACCTGGAAGAAAAAAAAGGGAGAAAAGGTGCCTAACAAGCCTTAAACCTCTGATATTCAATGTATTAACATTTAATGATGAGGTATTAATAATGAATGCAGCCAGGAAGAGAGGAGAACAGCATTAGAATGGCCTTGAGATTCCTAGTTAGCCAGATTTCTCTGCAGAGCTGAGAAAGAAGAGGGCAACTTTCAAAGGATGAGAAGGCTCCTATGAGGGACAGCTGGAAGCAGCAGGCTGCAGCAGGCTCTGTGGGCTGGGGAGATTGGTAGAAAAGTGTTGTGTTTCTTTCATTAAAAGCTGAACTGGGGGTGAATTGCCCGCATGTCTTGTAAAGAAAAGATGCTCGAGAATTCCAAGACCTTGAGCATGGTGTAGGGAATTGGTGTAATTTCCTCGCTGATGGTGATTTCCTGTGTGAAAATAAATGTCTCCCTGTGACTCCCACCCCACATGGTGCTTGCACAGAAATCCAGCCTCCTACCTCTTCAGTCAGATTTTGGGAGCCGATGTTCCCGTGGCAGTGGCTGATGGGACAGACAGAGCCGGGGACGTGGTGAATGTTACACCTTGAGTGTAAACAACTTGATTGCCTGTTCACCTCCCAGTAATGCTGTCTAGGCCATTTCCTTTGGTGGCTGCATTAGCCAGCATGATTCAAGTGAAGATGCAGCACATCTGTGACTTCCCTTCCCTAGTTTCCAGGCCAGCTGCCTTATCAAAGAGAGGAATGGAGTTGATTAGACACGGCCTGTTTTTGTAAGCCCATAGCAGTGGCTTTAAGGCTCATGTGGTCCTTTAATATTAATTAATGCTGTATTTGGATGTCCCTCTAAGTATTAATAATAGGTTCTCTGGTCCTGTGGGACCTCTTCTGTCCCCTGGAGTTTATACTGTCACTCACTGACAACCATTTGATTAGTTTCTTGAAGGCTCCAGAGTAAATTTTAACTTGGTCCTGCTGACTCTGGATTCCTCTCAGCTCTCTTAACTGTTGTTTAAGCTTTTCTCTTCCTCATCTGGCCTGTATTTCCTGTCTCTGGTTCTTACTATGAAGCGTGTTAATAAGCATCTGGATGCCATTAACATGTTCTGAGAGAACAGAAGCAGGATAAAAAGTAGAAATTGAAAGCAGATCCTACATAGAAGTAAATCTGTGTTCTTTTGTGTTTGCATCAGGAGCAACCTCCCAGAAGAAGACATCTTTGCATCTTTCTTGTGCTTGTGAAACAGCCAGACTAATATCAGTCAAGTAAGTACAAAAACACAGTTTGGACAAGGTTGTTGCCATGTGGTAATAAGAAATACTTCCACAGGATCCAGGAGATGTTAGAAAGAGCTTGGCTCTGGTCATCTCAAAACACCCTGTCCCAGTAAGCGTTCCTCTTCTGGCTCTGCGAGCAGGGAATAAAAAGGGGCAGGACATTAGAGTGCTGATCACTTTTCTCCTTGCTTTTCAGGGCTGGGTGAATCCACAGAGCATATCTGAGGCTCTTTTGAAAAGTCACCAGCAGATGAAGTAATCTGAGGCCTCACCCACACCACGGTTTATTCAGCCAGCTGCGTAGGTCTCTTAACAGAGGTGCTTTTTAATGCAGCATGTCAAGCACTGAAAAATGTCACTTTGATTTTGACATACTCCCCACCAAGAATGATGTATTTTCTGTTATGCGCTGTTGTCAAGGTGAAGAGTTAGCGTGGATTTTTAATTACTTTGATGTTGAACTCTGATATAAGTTGGAAGGGAAACATCACCTTAGGTGAATAATGAGGAGGTGCAAGAGCTGATCACCCTCCGGTGAGAAGCCAAGCTGTGCAAATGCAAGGATACGATTTGAAGTGCTGTTTCTCTCTCTGCTTGCTTTGAATCAGTTGCTCTGTTCCTACGGAGGCTTCTGCTGGCAGCTAGCAGACACCAGGAGACAAGAAAAGATTGTCTGAAATCCATGTACTCGTCATTTCTGGAAGTCTGGGGAAAGGCTGCCCTCTGCTGTCACGCAAAGCGGTTCCTGGGAATATGTTTGACCTAAATCAAATCACGGTAGTCACACTGAGGCTGTGATGAGCTCAGGGCAACAGCGGGGTAAGACAAGCTAAGATGAACTGCGTGCTTAAAAACCTGGTGATGCTTTCCACACAGATCCCTCTCCTAATAATGGCTGTTACCTGTCATGCCCTTAGAGGAAGAGAATCCTCCCTGTGGTCCCCACCTGCTTTAATCCCTGCGACTTCCACTCAAGGTCAAAGACAGAGGACTGAGGCACTATTTAGAAAGCTGCTGGCTGGGTGAGCCTGCAGTGAGGGGACAGGGTGCTGCTCCTTCTGTTTAATCTGGGCACCCACATCATTCTACAGCCTCTCAGTTATAGAATTTTAAAATGCAGAAAGGTGTGTGTTTTTCCTCTCAGCAGGGTGTGTGTGTGAGAGAACTTGGCCAGTGGCTGTACCTCTACCCACAGATCTTGCAACCTAGAGCAGAGCAAAGTCTCAAAACATCTATAATTCCAGGCCTTTATCTCTGATCTTTTAAATAAAACCTGTACTGAACCCTGTGGTGTCTATAATCTAATTCTGACCTCTGAAAGTCCGTAAGATCCCAGCCCTGCTTCCTTGTTACCTTCTTTAGACATCACCAACTTGATCTGCTTTTTCTGTACTTTTGTTCTCACTCCACACCATCACTCGCTTTGAAACTGCACATTTTGACTCACAAGTAATCTCAGAAGCAAGGGCTTTTTCCTTGCCTGAGGTGCTGCTCAGACGAGACTGTTTCCCATTACACTTTCCTGAAAACATCCCACCAGAATCCCTCCTTTTGTAATGTTGGGGTGGCAGTGTCCAGATTCAAAGGGAGAACTGCACATAACAAAGCTAGCCTGGAAAGCTGACATAAAAAAAGCCAGAGCCCCTGATGACTCAGGTATTAATGTACTCCATCAGAATAAACTGCTATGTGATAAATTGGGCTCAATCCAGATACAGAAGAAAGAGCTTTTAATTTTACACAGCCTCTTTACTGGAGACAGAGAGAACCAAGAAGAAACTGCGTGAAATGTAGCCACATATGCAGCATGTCTAACATGCTGAGGAATGACTTAGAGCCAGGAGGAACATGGAGGAATATGTGCCAGAGCATTTAGGAGCAACAGGAGAGACTTGGCATCCCAGTTTTATGGGTTGTCCTTAGGTTATGACAGTGTCTTCATGGAGTCCATTAAGAAACTGTCCCAGAAAGAGCCGTGTCAGGTGTTGGCTCATGAGTGTAGATGTAGGCCAGTCATGTCTTCTCTACACAGGTCTGATCCTGAGCCATAATAGTTAGCCTTTGGTTGACATTATAAAAATAATCTTTCAAAATTGTCATCTGTGTTTATTTTGAGAGCCAGAAATGTTGCCCTATAAAACTGCCGTCCCACTCTGCATCTTCCTAAGCTCCTGTCTTGAAAGGTTTCTCGTGGCATTGAGCACCGCGCTCCACTTACACAAGGCATGGAAATATCTTCCCTGCTATCGGCATGAAAAATTCAGTCTTAATATCACTTCGCATCACTTACGACAAGAAGAGCAGAAACTCTCCATCTGCTTTCTCTGCAGTGTTCATTATTTTACATATTTCTTTTATATCCCTTGCTTCCTCCAGGGAGAGCTTTTCCTCGAAGTTTGGTTGTTCCTATCATTGTTTAATGCTGCTCTTTTAGAGACAAGATTACCCACTACACTCAGGGTTCCTAGGGGACTTGCCCTCTAATTACATTTAATCACTCTTTTCCCTCATATTCCCTTTGGATCGCAGTACCTTCCTAATTTTTTCACTTGCAGTACAAGCCAAGCAAAGGTTTTCTGTGGAAGTTTCTGAAAGCTAGTGGTACCAGGACCTTGTAACCAAGGACCCTGTAAAACACTATAGCATCCCAAGAAAGAGCCCAGATATTCCTGGAGATAACCCAGCTGCTACAACAGTTGGCTGCTGGTTCTGCCACTGAGCAGTAATAAGCATTTCCTTACTTTTTATTGTCTCTTGCTCTCTCTCGTATCTGGGAAAACATTGAGCTACTTTGTTCTTTTTACTGTTTATTTTCCACAGCACTAAACCCACTGTTTCCCATTTCCTTCCCAGGAAGAGTCCGCAGAAGACTCCTGAACCTGCGTGAGTGCAGGAAAAAACCCCATCATGTTTCTGTTGTTTTGCAAGAATGCCAATTTAACTCATGTAGCTGAATAAATAGCAGTAGAAATATTTTCCTGGCTAAAACTACTTGGGACTGTACTTTTTCCCTTAGAGACTCTCTGTAGGACTATGTCCCACATGCCCAGGAGTGTTTGTTGGTTTATGTCACCCGGGCACTGTAGTGCTGGCAGGGCTGAGTCTCGGCTGTCCTGCAAAGCTGACGTGGCCCTTGGCAATCAGTAGGAAGCAAAGATAACTGAAATGCCACCATAAAAGCAGACTTAAGGGACAGAAGCTGTACTTGAAGGGGCAGATCAAGTGAACTGTGGTTTGCTGACTCACAATTCCCCCACCTCACCAACCCTGCTGGTAAAAGCAATGGCTGCTCTTACCCGCAGAGATCCGTCAGCACATTCAGACGACAGCTCTCAAGCCCAGCCATTCCACGTGCCTTGGGGAGGTTTTTTAATGCTTTAAACCGCAGCCTTTCTTCTCAAAGTCTCTAGAAATCACCCACTGAGTATCCTAGGGTCCAGAGGGGAGGAGATATCTCAGGCTGGACTGGTGTTGTCACTGCCACCACGGGGTTTAGCTGAAAGGTGACAGTCAGAAAAGCAAGCAGCAGGAGGTACCTGCTTGGCTGTCACCCTTTCCTTCTAATCCACAACTATGATGCAGCACTAGTTTATTTTTCTCAAGGGGAACAGAGGGCTTTGCTGTTAATACAAAATGCAGCAGAACAGTAACAACATTCAGCTCAGAGAGAACGTCAGTGAAGCATAAGTTAGAAAATCAAACAGTTTGTTACTTTCCCTGTGTGAGCAGATAACAAGACTCTTTTCATTGCAACTGGAAAATATTAAAGGTCATGGGAGGGTGCATGGCTAAAAGGTCACTTCCAGGGTATGGCTTTCCCGTGTGTCTCTGACACAATTAATCACTGGATTTGAATGTACCTCTCTGGTGCAAGAGAAACACAGACCTGATGTTTTCAGCCAGATCAGGGCTTCCTGGGCAAATGTCAGCTGTGGGGTAAGCCCAGCTCTACATAAAGGACATTTCATGCTAAACCACTGATGCAAAATTTCTTTTTAGAGCTGCTCTCAGTAATCAACTGAGATGAACCCGGCAGGGTATATCCCTGACTCAGTGAAGATGCTTCAAGATCGGTGATGTGAACCTCACCAGCTGAGCACTGAGGTCAGTCCTGCATGACTGGACTTGGCTCTGGCTCAGTTTGCTCACCAGGACCCAAACACATTGCAGCAGCAAGTGGATCAGTCCATGATTCATACAAGGGAGGCATGGAAAATAGTATCCACCCTGCAGGATTGGCCTTCAGCCTCAGCCTGACCCATAGGCCTGGAAAGGGGAAACTTGGTTTGCCACCAAGGCTGTGGGAAGGGCTTTCTCTTCAAAACCAGTGTCTGTAGTTAATAATCACCCACAGCTGCTTCTCTGCTGGGGATTCCCTTTCTTTTTGCCTCTCCCTTCCGATCCCCTCCCATCTGTCTCTTTCCTAATGGAAAGCAGTTAGGTAGATACTCCCAGGTTCAATTCCAGAAAGTCAGACCTCTGAAAGCAAACAATGAACATGATTTGGGCAAATCCAAACTTTCTGACTCACTTGTGAGTGGTTGCAGAAGCCATGAGGACACCCCCAGCCAGCTGGCAGCAATGCCGAGGCAGGAATGCTATCCCTAATCCACGGGGCTGAGGACACTCCTCTGGGAAAATAGTAAGTGACACAAAGCAGAACGGCAGGTAGGACAGGGCCAACACCACCTCCCTCCCTCCCACAGCCTCTTCGATTTCCTTGACTTTATCCACATGACCAAATCCTGCAAAATCAGTCTTTCTGCAGTCTGGATCGATACACAGTGATCAGTTTTACCTTATGTTTATGATCTCTCACTTTATTGCTGCTGTGTCAGGTTTTAGGGATTAGAAGACAGACAGACGCCAACTGATGTGATCCCCAGGGGAAAAAAAAAAGAAAAAAGAAAAAACCAAGAAAAAACCCCAAACCACCATGTTTTGCCCACGAGGAGTGTGTCAAATGCGTGTCTGCAGTCTGAGCACAGCAGAGGCTGTAAGGCACAAACAGATTTCTGCCAGGTAGTGGAAAATGAAAATATTGTGAGTGACGTTTGCAGGTTGCTGGAGGGAAATTCCCGTTGGCTTCCTAACAAGCATTTAAAATTTAACATAGTTGATTTTTTTGACAGCTTTTGCTGTTCCAGCTTCCAATAAAGTCTGTTTGATCCGTGCTGAGCTGATAATAACTCCGGACAGCCAAGGATTCAATTTTGAAGAAAAGAAAGTACATCTTTATTTTCTAAAGCTTGTCTACAAAAGGTATAAAGGATGCACATGCAGCAGTGGTGGTGACGACCATTGACACTGAAGGCCACAGTTATGAAGTAACAGTAATAATAAACAGGTCTTTCTGTCTGGTAGTGTCACATTTTCTGCTCTTTAAATTCATCCTTTTGAAGGGCAAACACTGGTCAGGTCAGACACATCTCCCAAGGAAGTCCAGGAGTCCCTGTGACTCTTAGCACCTGATCTTGGTGACTCATTTGGGGTTATCTGCTGAGTCTGCAAAACAAATTGTATGCGACAAGCGTCTGCCAACATAACCACCGAGGAGCAAAACAACATCCTCAGCCCAGTCTGTCTGGTGTCAGCACAGGGGCAGACACAAACACGACTTAGTGAGCCACTAGCCCTGGCGTGACCCCACGGATTTCCACACACATCCATTGACACAGCCCATGGCCACGTGCTCACACGCTTCTGCCATTTAACATACCGAGAATCGCTGCTGTTAATCAGAACCTCCTTGTGCCACCGTGGCCGAGGATTTAATCGTTGTCTAAGGCACGACCAGGCACGAGGCTGCTGTCGCCTGACTGTGACCTAACAGAGTCCCCGTACTTCAGAATCTCCTGTGACCTGATGAAGAATGAATAAGTATAAATCTGAATAACACTGGCTGTGGAGCAGCACCCATCGTCCACCCGGGGGACGACGGCTGGCGCTGCAGCTGTGGATCACCGAGGGGGGGATCTCACCACCGGGACGGCGGTGGCAGTGATGGGGATCGGGGTGAGAGCTGCACCTGTGGGTCACTGATGGGGGTCGCTGACGGGGGCTCTCACAGCAATGGCTCACTCGCAGGGCCCCCCAAACGGCGGCGCCTCCGCCGCGGACACCGCCTCACGCCACACTCAGCCGGCCCCTCTCCCGAGGGGGCGGGACCGCACCCCCAGCGCGGCCCCTTCCGCCGGCCGCGGCCGCGGCTCCTCCCCCGGGCGGTGGCAGAGGCGGTGCCCGGCTCTCTCCTCCCTCCTCCCGCTGCTGCCGCCGCCGCCCGGGCCGCTTCCTGCGCCGCCCTGCGCGGGGGCACCGACGTGTCGCGGCGGAGGAGCCGCGCTAGGCCGCGCATCCCGCCCGCCGCCGCAGGTGAGGCAGCGGGGCCCGCCCGCTCCACGGCCCGCCCGCCCGCCCGCTCTCGGCGCCGCAGGTGCCTCCCGCCCCCGCCCGCAGCCGGGGCTCTCCCCGGGGGAGCGGCCGGGAAAGTTTAATTTCCCCGGGGCGCCCCTTTGTGTGAGCGGCGCCGGCGGCCTGGGCCGGGTGGCGGGGCGGGCGGCGTGAGGGAAGGGCGGGCGGCGGGGGTGGCTGCCCGCTTCTCCCCGCTTTTCTCTGCCCTTTTCCTGCAAATCCACGGTCTGGATTTCCATGGTAACCCCCCGGCGGGGAGCGGGCGGTGGCTGGGAGCGGCGCCGGGTGTGTTTGGAGGTGCCGGTGGGAGGCCGGGCCTCCCTCATGTGGTCGCTCTCCCCCCGCAGGTCCCCAGCCCCCGGCAGCATTCCAAGCGATGCTACGGGGACAGATATGACGACGGCCTCCCGGAGATACTCCCGGCGTGTTCTCCCCAAGGTATGGCCGGCTCCTGGCTTTGGTTTAGAGCAAGTGTTTTGGGGTTTCCTCTGTAACGCTGGCGCATGGCAGCAGGAGTGGGATAGACTGGGCTGCGGAGCGCTGAAGGGTTTGTTGGTTCCATAAGCCATTTAGGATTGCGATGATTCCTGGGTTTGTAGATGATCCTAAAACTGTGTGCATGGGCAAATGTAATTTTTTACCTTCTCTTACTGTAATTTTTCAAGCACAGGAGAGAAATACCTATACGTGTGTGTAAAATACCAACCTTCTGCACGCTCAACCAAAACTTTCCCTCTCTGACTGTCTGGTTTAGGCCTTAGTATGTTATTGGTTCTCTTTTCCTTCTCTGTTTTTCTTATATTCTCTAAATACTTAGGGTTTCTCTTACATGGCGTTGAGTGTACGCGAAATAATTATTGGACTTCAGACTTGCACATGTGGGTTTTTTGAGATTTTTCAAGCATAGGTAGTGTCTTTAGTGTGTTACCTGTACCCTGTCCGATGAAGTTGTGAATGAGAAGTCCTATGGACCTCCTTGTAGCTGTGCTATTACATCTGCTTTGCAACCCTGTGAAAAAAACACTAAAAGACCTGACGGTAGTACATTAATTGTTGTAGTGGCTGCAGTAATTACTATTTTTGCCTGGGAGTCAGTGTGACTCTTGGCCAAACTGTAGTACAGGCAAAAGCTACAGTTCCCTTGCAATTCTTTGGGGATAGGATAGTGCTTCTGTTGGTTAGGAAAACAATGCCTGAAATGGATTAACAGACAGGAGATCCATGGCTGTTTGAGCAAAAGTCACTGTGCATCATGTAGGCAGCCTCACGGTGGGGTCAGAAGGTTGCACACCAAGGAGCATCTCTACCTCTGCCATCTGATTTGCCAGTAACAGGATCTGTCCTGAGCGTCCCTGTGTCTTCAGTACCATCTTTCTCTGTAGCAGGAGTCTGGTGTGTGTGTTGGAATTTTGCCTTGTTGACAGCACAAACCTCATGGGAGGAGAAGAGTATGTACATTTCCAAGGTTGAAGGAGGATATTGTTTGCCTGGAAGGTGTCAGGAGGCACTAGAAAGAGTGGAGGAAGCAGACTGCAGACTTGCTCTTTGGCAGTTTAGGTGGGAAGAGGTTGGGAAATGGAATCATGTACATATTATTTCTTCTTTTGGGGCAGCAACTCTGTGTAGAAGCCACTTCTGCTTTTCCTTTTCAGACTTTGGGGAAACGAGGAGCTGTGAGTCTCTTAAGAAGAGAGAAGGGCAACAAACATCATATTATCCTTCCAGTTGGGAGGCTCAGTTTTCCTTTGGTTTATTTTTTCTTTACACTTTGTTTATTCTTCGTCTTGTTTTATGAATGGAACAGAAAAAGCAAGTGGATAAGCATGAATGTGGAGGCTCTACATACATGTTTCTGGGGCCTCATGTGATTAAGTCCAAAGAAATATTTACTGGCACATTTAAGATTTATCTTCCCCATGTTTTTAACTTTTTGCACCCACTTCACCTAGGTGCTAGATTAAAAAATAAAAAAAGAACTGAGTATTCTTTTCAAAAGGTAAAGAACTGTTAATGTATTTCCCTCGTAGTCAAAAATGACAGATCTATTTACTGATCAGATGTTCCGAAATACTCATATGTAATAGCTGAAATATCCCAGCTTTTTCTCTATCAATCTGGTTCTTAAATAAAAAATAAAAAGAGGAGCTGCTTTGGATGTGTGTGGGAGCATGTTTAAGATGGGTTATTAGAGTTGGAATAGCGTATCTGACGCTTTGCAGTATGCCGGGGAGTTCCCACCAGTTTTACACAGTTACTGTAAGCAGCAGTGTAAGGCCTTCCATTTGTTTTTTGGCATTCTAGATGCAGCATAACCATACCGGTTTTTAGGTTATAGAATTATTTATCCTTTGTGTCAGTGGAAGCCATTTGAGGGATGAAAAGGAGGTGATGTGAACAGAGGCGATGAGTCTCGTTTGACCTTCTGTTGGGCAGGTATTAGGTACCATGAGAACTATCAGCAAACATGGGTGGCACACTCTGTTTCTCACCAAATTGAAGTTTGGATGGCCTTGTTTGCTGAGGACCTGCCCTGTAGAGTGACTTCCTGCCTCGTGCCAGTGGACTGGCATCCTATGTCAAGACTGCTCAGTAAGAGTTGATATGGGGTATGCTGGGCCTGCTTTTTGATGGTCTCTGGGCTCAGCTTTATGCATAATGTCAAAGGTGTTACGTATTTTAATTTGACTCCTTCATAGCTACTTGCAGTTCAGGACTTGGGTAAGGCTTTGGAAAGATGCAATTCTCATGAAAATTCACATTTTTGAAAGATTGGTTTCAGACGAGCCTAACCCTGCTGAAGACAGCAGGCAGAGAGGCTGCACAGGGAAACTTGCTGTTGATGCAGATTGCCCTGAGCTTCTGTCAGACTCCTTTTGTAAAGTCAGGACCTCAGTGTTGGGATTTTTGCTGGGGCTGGTGAAATTCTTCTGCCTTTCCTCCACACGTCACTGCTCTGCAGTCTCTGCCCATGACAGACTTGTAGCAGGAATGCCTGCTGGGGCTCCATGGTCTTTGTTCAGCTGCATGGGCCTCTGTGGACCTGTAGAAGATGCTCATATTTCACCATTTTCCAAGAGGATCATACACGCTGTAATGCTGATGCCTGAAAAAAATGAGTACAAAAGGATTTCACTCCCATCTCGTGTGAAAGTGTGGGCAACTAACCATAGCTCTTTTCTGGCATATATTTTTACTGCTTTGCTGATTGTTTCTGAATGATTCTAGCACCCCTGGCATGGAAGAACTTGGTGCATAATGACCTAAATAGCTGTAGAAAGGTCTGTTCCTTCAGCAGAGAAGCTGCCTTCCGATTTCAAATTAGTGTTCAGCACTGGGAGCTTGGGTTTCCGGATGAGAGGAAGTACATTTGGTACACTGGGTACATCACAGATGTTTCATGTAATTATTTTATTCAGTACCTGAACAAAAGTGAAATATTACTTTTCCAGATAGTTTGTCTATAAGGAGATAATTGCTTTCCAGTTTCTGACAAAATGTTTACATTTATGTATTATTCTAAGTCAAAAGACGTTATTCAGTGATGGGACCTTCTTGGGTAATTTTTTTCAGAGGATCTTATTCTTGGGTTTAAAGAAGTGAAGCTCAACTAAAGCTTTTTTTAGTTTGTGTTTGGTTTTGGTTGTTTTTTTTTTTTTCATCTGCTGTTGTGGTGTCTTCAGCTGGGGAGGACAAAAGAAACAAAATACAAAATATAATAATATGAAAATCAGATGTTTTATCCTGGCCTTGTAGTCTATCCATGGTGCTTTACAGTGAGGATGCAGCTGTCCAGTTCTTTCTCTGGAGTCAGATTACTGTTCTTTCTTCCCTGTTTCCCTGTTTGAGGAGAGCATTTTGAGATGCCCTTATGAAAGAGACAATTTAAGGGGAGGGTGGTGCTCTCGCTTTTCCACAGTCCCCATTATGCAGCACGGTCTGAGGAATTACAGAATCTGCTGGATTGTAACAGCACGTGTGGCTAAGCAGGGCTGATGAGAAAGGCAGATAACTCATGCACAGCTTCCTTGTTGGGTTGCTTTCATCCCAGCAAGGCTAATCTGTGTGGTCGTCACTCCTGCTAACTTTGCAGAGAAGTTCACACCCTCAGTGTGAGAACAGGAGATTTGGGATACTATTTGGATGTGCAAAATGCACTAAAATACACGTGTGTTTATGAATACAAATATATGTACATTTATTAGGCTTTCAGAAAGGCCAGGCTGACCCAGGCTCCTCTCCAGGTTGTGTAAAGAGGTTTGATGTTGGAGTGTGCCCCAAATGTAGATGTCTTGTCATGGGGACAAGTCACAGCTGTCCTCTGACTCCAGCCTCATCATCCCCCTGACAGTCATCTGCTTCCTGGTCTGAAAGCCCAAGGTGGAAGTAGGTTGTTCAGAAAGAGCTTGGCTTAGCAGAACAGCTACAGCTCATTCTCTGAAACTGCTTCAACATTTCTGCTCCAAGCTAATCTTCTCAGCTCCTCCTCTGAAATAGGGATGTCTGTCTCAGGGCACCAGGGACAAGTGTGGAAATTTCAGCCTGAGGAATTATTAGGTGGTTGGAAAAAAACCTGAAAGCTTGTGTTAACGCAGTTTGGTTCACATTGTCTTGCAAAGGTGGTGTGTACTTTGCTCGTACCATGACTTCCCTGTTACAGGGTGAATCCTGCTGATTTAGCAAAAAGAGCTGCGTAATAATAGGTAGGGAAACCTAAACTTCTGAGGACAGAGTAAATACGTTAGATCAATAACAACTTGCTATTGGCTGTTGAGGCCCTGGAAGGAATCCCTTGTGCATTTTTCTCCTTTAGTTATGTTTCAGGTATACTTTTTCTTAATAAGGATCTTTGGTATTTATGATGTCTTCTAGAAGAAGTGAAGTATTTTGCTTTAGCTTAATTTGTGTGTGGCTTCTGATGGTTTTCTCTTCCAAAGGGTGTTGGATAACCAGAACAGTACTTGCAATGTTTTCATTTCACCCTGTTGTTGCCAAAGCCGTGAAAAGCAGTGGGGACTTTCCCGTGCCATTTGTGTTCACAGAGAAACTTCTCCTGCCTTACTTTTGGGATGCAGAATGTACCTCTTCTAAAGTACCTGCTGGTGTCCAATGGGCACACAGTGGACAATGTGGAATACTTACAGGGAAGCTTGCACAGTGTTGTATGGTCAGTTGGAACCCCGCTGTCTTTCCCTTGGGTGTTTAGTGTCTCTTCTCTGATATGACTGCTTTTGAAGCCAAAGTAAAGTTTGGAGAGTGGGTTCTAGAAGTGTCTGAAGAGCTGAAGCTTATAAACTCCATGTTCCTGGGTGTCCTTTGAAGTACCAGCTAGCTTATCAAAACTGCCAATTTAAGTCAAAGGTATTACTAGTGGGCTGTAGATTTATTTTCATTTGGGAGGGAGAGTGCAGAGAAAGGAGAAATGTAAGTTTATTTAATGCATAAATGGAGACTTCAGGCACCTTGCGGGGATTATGCTGGCTTAATAAATTCTAATTTGCATTGTTAATACAAATTAAAGCTTTACAAACCAAAGTATGCACACATGAAAATTCCCGGTAAAAATTATTAACGTGTGCAAAGCTGTCATCTTAAGTAGGAAATAGAAAATTGGTTGATAATGCTAATTAAAATCTCCCCAAAAATAGAGAAATATTTGGATTAATATCCATGAATAGACAAGGCTTAGTTTGCACCTTATTAGATGCTTATATTGTGATAGTCCTGGATGTTTTGGTAGCGAAGACTCACCATCATAAACACAAAGCATGTGAATAACACTCGGAATATGGAGAGACACTTTCCGAAGAACTCTTGTACAAGTCTTGGAAAAACAAGCACACGCTGCAGAGTTACAACTGCCCTGGGCAATTACTTCTGAGTAACACACTTGGTTGTTTGTTGTGTTCTCTTCTAGCAGCTGAAACCTCGGGTGTGAAACTCCAGAGTCAGAGCGTAGTCATCACAGAAATAACTTCTTAAGAGTCATGTGATTAATACATTACTAACTGCACAGATCTTCTGTTTTGCTGACTGTACAAATATCCAAGCATGTGGTTATTACTTTCGTCGTGGCAGCCGTTTTGTTCCATGCTGTGAGTTGTACAGCTGTGTCACACCGTAGCTGCTGAGCGTGTTATTGAACAAGAATGCTTTTAAAGAGGAAGCTGTAAGATGAAAGGTTGCCCTTAATGTGTTCAGACTGTAAGAAAACTGTAAATTCAACCCATCAGAGATCTTTTCATTGTTGCCACGGTTCATTTGGTTTAACTTCAGCGATATTAAGTCATTACAGTAACAGTGTAATTTAATTTTAACTAAGGAAATTAATACATTGTGTACAAAATAGATGTAATCTATTTGAAGACATGTTGTAACTAAAACCGTAATCATGGGCTCCAGGTTCCATCATTACTCTTGTATCTAACCTCTAAAGTTTTTGTGTTTTTTTTTTTTAATTGTCTTAGTTAAATACACATTGCTAGACAAAATGTGAGTAACTTATGGTGATTATTGGAGAGAACACAGTTTATGTAACACATAATTGTATACAATTTAAATACTGATGTCATGAAGTTACACAGTTGCATATTCTTACTGTGACCATATGTTCTTCTGAGTAAGAAGCTCATGGGGAGTCACCATTTCATAACTCATTCTGCAGTTTGTGCAGTTAACTGCATTTACCTGCCTTTCACTTGCATGGGAAGTTGAATGAGTTAAAATATTCTGCAGCAGTTCTGTTCTGTGTTAACATTGCGTTTCATTTGTTTTGGTATGTTTAAATCAGCAAATTTATATATTATTGCATATTTTAAAATGTTGATTCAGGAGGCTGGTTATAGGTTCGTTTGTCTATAGAATGTTTTGTAGTGGAGCAGAAGGAACAGCTGTTCTGTGGGTGAACAAATGAAACTTTTCCAACTGTGGGCAAAGTTAGTGCACAGAGGAGGGTTTGGGTGTAGGGCAGGATTTTTGTCCACTTATGGACTTGGCAAATGCTCCTTTCTAATTTGAATTTAATTCAGGCATTATTGTCCATTTTTCTTTCTCTCTTTGAAGCTACACTTCCTTGCCTAATTTAAGGACTGCATTTTGAGGAATGCCTGGTTTGGGGCAGTACAGATGGGTTTATTCCTGTGCAAATGTGGCTGTTCATTGAGGTTAATTATCCATAAGGTCCTGACTTATGAGGATACTAGAATAGCTGTTAACTATGAATAATTTAGTACAGCATCAGATTGCGTGCCACTTAAGAAGGCCTCTGCCTGTGAAGCCTTATATCTTGTTTAAATTCACTCAGTAATGTGGAGGTTACTGCTTGCACTGATATTTTATTGTACTCCTTTCATTCTATTTTAAGATTTGTCAGTGAATATTTTATGGTGATAAGTAACAAAAATATATGTGCAAGAGTAGGTATAGTTTGTTTTTGAAAAGCTGAGGTATTGAGCTAGACTTCAGTCTTAAACTGTCTTTTAAATTGATTTTTAATCTTTGACTAGCATAATACAGTTAGCATTTTCTCCACTCAGATTTATATAGTTGAGACAATTCACATCCTAGACAGTCCTTTTAGGTGGTACTTCGTTGTGGGGAAGGAGCAAGGCTTAATGAAAGACTTGCTAGCAAGAGTACAAGATTTCAGTGCTTTCTACAAATTGCCCTAGTTGCTCATACATCTGGCTAGAGCAGACTGTGTCTCATATTACAGAGCCTTTTACAGGAGAAAAGCTGCAAATGCAGCACTCTGAAGCAGTTCCTAGTGCAGATAAATTTACTGTATGCCTTTGGGAGACTTGGTCATTGCAACAGAGCACTGGATTTGTTTTTTGAGAATATTATGACAAAACACTGTCATTTTAGCAAACTAGATTTTTCACAAAACCACCCCAAAACATCCGGGAAGAGCTTCATGAAGAAAGAAGTTGCTTTGGAAATGTCAAGGGAAGAACATAAAAATATGAACATGCAATAGAAGTAGTAGAGAAAAAGGAGGTTTTGGGGCTTTTTGTGGAGAGAGACCGGTGCTTTATGATATTTATGTCAGATGTCTGGAAAGGTTTTTTTCTCTATTTCTGACTGTTGCAATTCTCTACGTCAACCAGTAGGGTTTTTTTACTATGGGCCTCTTCATTGGGATGCTCTATTACAGCTGTACTTATATATCTTAACTGGTCTTAAAAAATTGTTCTGTAGGACGCTTTCATCCTCATTCAGAACATAGAAGTTTGTTTTTTTTTTCTCTTCCAAATGGGATTTGCTGTAATGTGTGTGATGCTGTTAGAATCTGACAGGGTGAGGCACAGTCATCTCTTCGTGCCTCCTTCAGTGATTGAAGATAAAATAGGGCTTTTATCTTTTTGTGCTCCTTCACAGGGTAGTAAGTAATTTAGGTGTCCATTAAGGGTTGATAGTTAAATGCTAAGATCTTGCTGGATGCATTTAATTTCTTCTTAAAGGCGAGGATCCAGATCGGTCCCTTTGAACAGGCTCTCTTTGAGCTGTACATTATGGGGGCGTTTTAATAAACATCCCTGTTTAAGGGTTTTAATAAACTCTCAAACCTCTTGTAGTTCTGCATTTTACTATTTTAAATTTACTGACTGATACTTTGATGGAAATGCAGTTTTGTTTACAGATGGAAAGAACTCATTAAGTTCAGCCCCGATGTAAATTTTTTAAGGCTGTTTATTTTCAAATTGGAAGCTTAAAATTGAACTGAAAATCAGTGGGACTTTCCTTGCTCTGAAACTTTTTGATCTATGTTTTAATTGTCTTGTCTGTGCAAATACTTTTTGTGGTGAAATAAACTGTAGTTTACTAGGCAGCCATGAAATTTGAATTATCAATTTTCCTGATATTTGAGAGGAAATTCTATTGTGAATGTGTGCACTATGGCTGCAGTAACTATGACAAGAAAGCAAGAAGTGCCTGAAAGACTTTTTTTTTTTTTTCTTTTTAATGTAACATTTTATTGGTGCTATGCACAAGAACAAGCTATCCTCCAAACCTAGAGGTGTGGGAGGAACAGACTATGAAGTTATATTCTGCCTTTTATTTTTATGTTTAAAGTAAACTTTCTCCTGTTGTTGTTGAAATGTGTCAGTTGAAGTATTGCAGTTAAAAAAATACTGGAATGTCATTGTTTTGCTACAGTGTGTCAGCAGAGCCTTATTAAAGCCTTGATATTTATTGTTTCCTATTTAGCTTTTATCAAGTGGTGATTTTATGCAATGGCATCAAGCCACAGTTCTTCACCAGTGCCTCAGTCAAACAGCAGTGATGCTTTCTTTAAAAAAGAAATGGATGCCACGAAACGCTTTCGCCCTGTGCAGTCACTGCCTGATGTGTGTCCCAAGGAACCCACAGGTAATGTTGGTGTGCAGGGAGAGTGAGAATGCAGTTAAATTTACTAAACTGTCTGCAGTTGTTCAGTCGGCGTTTGTCGTAGCGGGTGTAGTGCACTGAGCCATAGTCATATTTGTCCAAGTGTGCTGTAATTCTGCTTTGTACCACCCAGTGTCCCTTTGGAGCAATAGGAGAGACTTCCTATTTGCAGCTTGTTTTAAGGTGGTCCCATTATAGCTGGGGTGTGATTCCACATTGCAGCTGTAATCCATGCTCCGTGCAATAAGGGGGTATAGCCTTTCAGAGCCTGCAGCACATGTGTCCAGTGTGCTTGGAGTCTGGCTGCATTACTTCTGTGAAACGTCCCAGCCCTTCTGCACTACAAAGCAGGAGACTTGTCTGTAGTACTGTTATAAGTCTCTAGTGCTGTCATAAAACCAGGTTTTGGTCACAGTTCCAGCTGCTGTGGTGCACTAAAGCTTAGTTTATAAAAATGAGTAGGTGGGGTGGGATCTTCAGAGTTATGATATATAATGCTAATGAATTGCAGCTGTCATTCTGGTCAAGTTCAGAATATTAGAAATCTCCTTGTGGTTTGAATTTTTTTCTCTTCAGTAGAAACTAATGCTGTTGAGCTAAATATATTTAATGAGTGTCAATACACCAATACTGTGTTCGAAACTTGTGTTGGCTAATCTGATAGCAGTGCAAGTTGAAGTGTTGCCGAAGAACATCATCTGTCTTTTGCATAGATAATGCTAATCCACTATGTAATTGGGAAAACATGGCTTAAGAACCACAGTTTAGTGAAAACTACAGCTTTGTTTCTGACCTTAACAAACTGTCTTGTCTTTTGTGCTGCAGGCGATCCGAGTAACTTATGTGACAGCCCATCTCTAGTTGTGGATCAGCAAAGATGGACTATTTATCATTCCAAAGTCAATCTCCCAGCAGCACTAAATGATCCTAGGTTAGCAAAAAGGGAATCTGATTTCTTTACAAAAACATGGGGAGTGGACTTTGTGGACACTGAAGTCACGCCTTCATTCTACCTCCCACAGATCACCAAGGAACATTTTGCATTATACCAACAGGAAATCACTCCGGTAAGAATGCCCAGGTAGATGCACATAGTGCAAGGCACCAGAAAGATATCCTTCTTCTAATTAGAATGTCCCTGCTAGTAGTCCATCATACAGCTAGCTGATAATTAATTTGCTTTTCAGTGTTTGTTGGGCCTTCATTAGATGTTTCTTGTTTTATAATCTCAGTATCCATCATGTGGAAAATGCTGTCTGAATTGTCCCGAGCCAATTTCATATATTTTTTTTATAGTTTCTGTCTCTGAATGCTGAGCTCTGCACCAAGGCTTACAGTTCATATTTATTCTTTCTGGTTCAGAATCCTTTTTTTTTTCTGTGAGAATTGTTTAATGGTTGGGCTCTACAGTGCCAGCATAGCATTCTCAGACCTTTGGGTCAAATGACTACATGCTACAAGGGTTGAAGATACTTTCTTAAGAGTCTTCAATCTAAACATTTAAACATTTATACACAAAGTTCTTAAACTATAAATAGGCCTATTATCTTGATGATTTCTTTTGTAACAGGAAGGTTTAAGCTACATCTAAGGACACCAGGACCAGTAGGAGACTTCTACACACTCTTAAAATACAGGTGTCAGTAAGTATGTAGTATTCTTTTTTTTTTTTTCCTCTTTCACTGAAAGAACATGTAGAAGTCTCCTGCTGTTTTCTGCTTCCTTGGTTTGTAACTTTCTTATTTTTTTGCTGGTTCAGAATTAGCTGCAGAAGTGTTACTTATGTAGTTGTAGTTAAAGACTGGAAGTGAGTTGTCTATAACTGAACAACAACTGAACTATTGCCACCATTAACTCACATATGCAGCATTTTAAATGTTTAAGATTTCATCCTGTAAAATTAGCACTTCATTAGTGACTGCTAAATGAAAGAAGATTTTGAAAACAGGGAGCTGACCTGTGAGGTAGCTTCTAGCAAAAATCTAGTTAACATTGGTGTTCTTTAGAAACATGATTTGTCACCACTGTGGTCTCTGGTGGTGTATGAAATTTGAAGCTCAGCATGATGAAACAAGATATGTGGTTTCAGCAAGGTACTCATTAGTAAGATATGGAAGCAATTTCTACTTTGATCCAATTTAATTTAGTAATGAAAAAGCATTCATTGTGTGTTAGTGTGATTTCTGGATTAGACATCAAATAAATGTTTGTTTATGTAATTACAGTTGATCTATGTTTATATATCATTATGTAGAGAAGTTATTACACTTCTTCAATAACTTCTGTGTTCATTTTCTTTCAAATGTAAAGATACAGGAAAAAAACAACCTATCTACTGTAGGTTGAAATTTTTGGTACCTTTTACCTGGACAAACTGTCTGAGCTTATTAAAGGAAGAAAATAATGTTGTGAACTTGTCAGAATTATTTGGCATAATGCAGTTGTATTTCAAGTGTTCTACCTGAAAGAAAAAAACTTATTTTTAAAAAATGGTTTCTAAGCCTCAGAATAATTCTTTAATATATTTTCTCTTTTGCAGAGAGAGAAGGTTCATGAAAGATGCAAGAATATTTGTACTCCTAAAGATACCTTTGGCAGGACTCTATTACACACACACGGTACAGTCAAAGCCGTCCTTTAGTCATTAAAAAGTAATGTCTTTTTGTATGAGTATGTTATGTCATCAATAATGAATGTTATGAATGTTATTCATTATTGATTCTATAACGTGCTGATCATCTGTTACTTGCTCAAGGGCTTCATGTGCAGTAGTAGCTGGTGATGATTTCATTGTAACAGTGATTGAAAACTCAAACATGGTTGACTAGAATTATTCAAGAACATTGCTGATATTTTATAGGTCAGAATGCTTGTGATATCTGCTTTGAAACTTTTTCTTGGCATGTTTGCATTCATGGCAGGTCATTGTGTCCCCAGCAGTGTTTTCTTTAACTGCTTTTTATTTTAACGTCCACTGAAACTGTTGCATCGAATCTGTGGCAGCTGTTGTGTTGGCAGTGAAGAACAGCAGTGCAGGGCCATTCCTGTGCCTCTGCTATGAGGATCACAGGGTGGCTGAGGTGGGAAGTGACATCTCAAGATGGTCCAGTCCAAACCATCTGCTCAAGCAGGGTCACCAGTGGGATGACAGTGTCCAGTTAGGTTCTGAATTTATCCACAGATGGAGATTACACAACCCGTCTGAACAACCTGTTTTGATGTTTGACCACCCTCATGGTAAAAGGATTTCCTTATGTTCAAATGGAATTTTTCATTTATCAGTTTCTGCCCATTTACCCTCTGTCCTGTCACTGGGGACCACTGAGAAAAAAATGCTATGTCTTCCTTACACCCTCTCATCAGATCTTTAAACACATTGGTAAGATCTCCCCTGGGCTTTTTCAGCCTAAACAATCTCAGCTCTCTCAGCCTCTCCTCCTTGTCTCTTAGTTGTCTTTGTGGCTCTTCACAGAATCACTCCAGTATGTCTAGGTCTATCTTGTACTGGGGAGCTCAGAACTGGGCAGCTGTAGCAAGGCTGAATTTGAAGATTTTATGGCAATAGTTCAACTAATATGAAACTAGACAAAGGCAGGTGAGAGGCAAAATGAGAAAGAAAAGATGAGCAAAAGGAAAAGAAACACTTCATAACTTGGAGATAGTTTTTAATATTTAATTTATTTTAATTTACTTTCTCAAAAATGCTAGCATAAAATGGTTCATTTACCAGTCCCTGTTTGATAAGGCTTATCTATATCAATGTCTACAGGTAATGCAGCAAGAAGCATTCAGTAGTTTACTTCTGATAAAGTTCTTTCAGTTGACTTTCTTCCTCCTTTTCTGTGCAAAAGGAAACCCTTCTGCAGGGTTTTTTTATATGGGTGTTATTTTGGAATAGCTGCTCCTGAATGTCTATGGCACATATGGCAGAATAAAAGTTCCTTCTTCAGTCTTACCTTAATCCATTTTGAAAGAGTCTGAGTCTTTTGTTTTTAAAAAGAAAATTGGTGTCACCAAATTAACTGGGAGGTCCTTAGTAGCCAGAAAGTTCCTAGTAGAAGCATCATTTGGTTAACTGAAACTCAAAATTTTCTGTAATTTCTGCTGTTAGCATTTCCTGTCTTCCTCTAACTCCAGCCCACAAGACTTGGCCTTTCACTTCCGTAAGAATTGGTCTGTCAAAGACTGAGGACAGCAGGATGATTCCGAGGTTGTCTTTTGTATTTCAATACAAATAAAATAAGAAACAAATCAAGTGAAAACCAAAGAGGTGAGAGCAATGTGGGAGATGATGCTGAGCTAGCACTTACCCTGTTTGTCAGGGATGAGCAGACCATCCAGCAGAGACACGGGCTTGTTGCTTTTAAATTCCTTAACGTTTTTGTCCTCCAATGTGCCCTCCCTCCATAATGCTCCTAAGTTAATGAGTAAGGAAGGAAAAGGGGATTTTGACTGAACCTCAAGAGTCTGAATTTGCCTTTTCTTCAAGTTCTGCTGATGTATAATAGTGCAGCTCTTCCCCCAGCTCAACTCCCTCACCCTCTGCAGTTGTCAGGTCAGCTTACTTCATGGGAAGTACAGCTGCTGTGCTGCTTGCTGTGCTTGGGACTCTGTCCTGAGCCCTTGTTTGTACTTCTTGCCAGTCTTTGTGCATCCAATCTCCAAGTGCTCTGCCGAAGTGATTATATGGGCAGCTTCAGTCTGGAGCATCAAATCTGGAGTGATGTTAGAAGGACCTTTTACTGGCCCTTGCTAGTGCATTAATGAATGTGAAGTGCTTTGTATGTCATTGTCACTGTCAAATCAGCCAAGTGCAAGCACCTTTGAGTGCTCTGAGCATGAGACCTGAACTACAAAGGACAACAGAGCATTTCAAAGAATCAGAATATTTCAGGTTGGAAGGGACTTCAGAATGTCTTTAGTGCAACTGCCATCTCAAAGCTAGTTCAGCTGTGAGGTCAGGCCAAGCCATTCAGAGCTTTAGCCAGAAAATCTCCAAGGATGGACAGCCTACTCCAGTGCTTGATTGTCCTCATGGGGGAAAAGGTTCTCCTCATGTTCAGTCAGAGTGTTTCATTTCAATTTATAACCCTGTTCCCTCTCTGTGAGGAACATGGCATCGTTGTCTTGTTCAAGGGAATTGTATTCTGTTGTTTGCTCATGAATGACTACTTGTGTTCTGTTTAATTTTAGATAAATCCAGAACAGATCTGGAACAAGTACCTAAGGTATGGCTTCTGTGCACCCTAAGCTTTTGTACAGTTTTCTCGCATGAAGTGTTGAATATATGCATGTGCTCTGTAGCAACTTTGTCCTTGCTGGTGACTTGGGTTGATTCTCAAGAGGATCTGCAGTGCTCAGAATTAAAAAAGAAAAAACGAAGAACGATTTGTTAGACCCATGGTCTTGATTTTTCACTTAAAGTAGAATACAAATACCATTATTTTTTTCATCTTTAAATAAGAAAAAGTTAAAACCTCAGAACTGAACAAAATTAGCCACCCTAGGAGAAAAGGGAAACTGAAGAGTTTGGTAGAAGCTTGATTATTGCATAGTGTACAACTTAGCATTCATTTTAACTCCTTGAACAAAGCTCTTGCATATATGCATGCAGTATATATGTACTTTCTGTGTTAGGTTGGCCAAAGACACAACTCCAGATTCCATTTTAGTCTGAATAATTTTTTTCTGGGTACATTAAGAAGTCAGAGTGTTAATGTGGGCAGCATCTCTGTGCCAGTTGTGTGGGCTGTGATTTGAATAGCTGTCACTGTATTGTTTAAATCCAGGAAACAAGAATGCTTGAGTGTGGTGTGATGCTGTAGTTTATGTTGAACCTTTTGAAATGACACTCCATAAATACAGGGAAAAGGGTTCTACTGTGTGCCTGGAAGCTCAAGGTTTGTACCAGTTTTGTCAAGTGCAGATAATGTTATCGGAGAGAATTTTAGATCAGTAGTTCTCCAAGACATTAATGTTGCATGTTACTGACTCTTCCTGAGCATGTTTGCTGCATCCTGCTAAAGGAGAGCAGCCTGAAGCTCTGCTCCATCCTGGCAACACTTGCTGCACCCTGACAGCCGGCTCAGTCTGGTAGAAGCTGTGGCCCCAGAAATGAGCAGATCAGCAGCAGGATGCCCCAGTTAGTGGAGAAGGTTGGCTCAGATTCTTTAGAGGACCCACCTGCACTTTAATGCTGCCTGTGTTTGCACACTCAGGACGCTTAGATCATCTCAGGTGCTTGAACACCCATGCAATTTTGGAGCTGTGCCTTCCACTTTTAGGAAGATAAGATTTTGTCAGATCACACAAGCTTTTAAAGTGTAAAGTAGATTGGTTGTAAGGTCTGGAATGAATTTGTTTGCCTCGATAAATGAAAATCTGGATTTTGACATCAACAAATAAAGTCTCTGTTAGCTTAATGAGACAGGAGGTGTGTTTAACTGGGGCAGAAAATGTAGGGCTGAGTGAGGCACATTTATTTCTTTTGTTTTTCTATTTCAGATTTTTATGAAACCAGATTTTGCCTTGGAAGATTCCTTAACATTTAATACCGTTTTACCATGGTCTCATTTTAGTACCGCTGGTGGGAAAGGAAATCGTGATGCAGCTTCCTCCAAGTTACTTCAAGAAAAGGTACAACTGATGTGAGATGTTGTTATCCATTGCAGCTGTTAGGTACTACACAGAAACCCCACTGCTGCTGTTGTGTACTGTTTGTCGAGACACCACTCTTGTGGGCTTTGTTCTCTCTCACTTTACATCAGGCTGCAGATTGTTACTAAAGAAGCATCTTGCCGAAAGAGAACTGTTTTTTCCCTGCTAAATAAACCCGTCAAATCTGGAAAAAAGAATCTGTATATGATGTAGTAGCTGGCTAAAACTTAGTGAAGCAGGTATACATTGAGAACTTCAGAGATGTGGAGCAGTTTCTTAGGGAGGGAGAACGTTTCCATGAGAAGGGAAAGCTAGAGGTTGTACACTGTGTAAGACTATTATTTTTCTCACATCTCAGGAAAATTCCAGATTCAAGGCACTGTGGTTTCTATGCTAAAAGCAATACTAAATCCTATGGGTTTTGTATTTTAGGAGATTCCTCTTACGTTAGTTGTCATGGCATCTGCACTGATCTATTTTTGCATTTCACAAAGGAGAGCATGAAAGCAGAGCTGTTTCTTTCATTTTGGAAACAGAAGTCTTTACTTTTTTTTTTTAAATTTTTTTTTTGTTAGTTATGTAGTCACACTGTAGCAAATCTCATAATGAGTCATCTTTATGGTACAAATACCCATAAAATGCTTTTAGAAAATCTGCATAATTGTGGAGTCTGTTTTCTAACTTTAATTTTCCCTTCTGTTTAATCTACCAAAGCTCTTGGGAGCTAGGGGAAAAAAAATTAGTGAGGTATATTAAGAAAAAATAACATGAGATGCTCTGGAAAGTGTTTCCAAATTTCCAGTAGTTAGTCTTCCTGCACTCCTGCCAGGTCAGGAGGAAGAGACAGGCTCTGCTGGAGGCCAACTCATCAGGTTGTCCTCCACACCTAAAGTTGGAGGAATACTTTAGAGTTTCCTGAGGCAGCTGCCATCTGAATATGAAAAAGCAGTGTCTGGCACGTGTTTTAAACTTCCAAAGTGTTCCTGGTAGCAGCAGAATGGACACTCAAGAAGGACTTTGAGTGAAGGAGACCCAGAGCCCTCAGAGGAGTGAAAATTAGGCTTCGAATATAGCCACGAGCCAAGCTGCTTTGGAGAGAGGTGATACAAATACCTGAATAGCACAAAACTGTTGCCTCCAAAGCCACTTGCCTAACAAACAAATTATTACACTGCTTCATATTACTGAAATGAGCCCCAATTTTTTGTTTTACTTTTTAAAGACTGAACTGCATGAAGTTTACACTTACCACATGTAAATATGCACCCTGCTGCCGTAATTGTCCTTAGCTCCAGGCACTGTGTTTCAACAGGATTTTGAAAACAGTGCCTTAAGCACACCTCCTTAGGCTGTTAGTGCTTTTGAGCTGCTGCTGATCTACTTGAACAATTTCCCCATGATGTTTTTCTCTTACTTACCTCCTTCCATGTGTTGCCCTGCATTGGGACTGTAAACTCTCTGAGGCAGGTACTATCATTTTGTTCTGGTTTTTCTACTTCATTTAGCATAGTGAAAGGACCTGGGGCATCTGATTGTTACAATCACATGAATAGCTCCTTCTCTGATCCCTGTGTCACAGCCTGTCTCCTTTTTTCCTGTGGCTACATGTGTCACAGGTGGTTGGTGGAGGATGCTTTTGATTAAACATATGCACAAAAAAAGATGAGTTTGCATATTGTATAAATCCCTAGTGTATCCGTAGAAAACGCATGAAAATAACTGTTAACAAGGAGACATTGTCCAGCTGATTTCCTTTCCATCTCTGGATGGGCCTTTTGAAATTCAGTATGAGGTTTGAATGCTTGGCATCTCTTAGAAACCAGGTCATCTGAGTATTAGCATTCAGAGAAGCATCCTAATGCCTCAGTCCTTTGAGTTTGCATATTCAGCGTCAACCAGAACACAGAACTTTTACAGGTCAAATAATCGGGACAAGCCAGTGGTCTGGTAACTGTTCAACGCAGAGAATTGGAATTTCAGGTTCTGGACATGTAGGTATAGTCTGTCCCTGGGAATCTCACAGTGCCAGCACACAGGAAATATGCTTGGTACTAACTCCTACTGTTTGGCAAAAAAGCAACCGGAGCCAAAGGTATCCTGGAGATTTTTCTACGCAGAAGGTACTGCAGCTCTTTAAATAAGCAGAGCCATTCCAATGGCATGTCATCAAGTAGAGTCAGCTACACCTTTAGCAGCTTCGGTGGCACAAATTAGACATAGAATATTTGTGTGTGTATACTGTTGTTGGTTGCAAACCAGTAATCCAGAGCAATCTCCTGGTTATTGTCCATATTCTAACAGAGCCGGTGAGCAACCATGTGTTACAAAAGTTTGGGTATTTTAGAGTTATTTGCTTTTCTAACTTTGTTATTTTCAAGCAAGAGAAGCATCAAATCAGCCTTCCCAAAGTGATTTTCAGTTCCTTTACAAAGAAATTATTAAACCACAATGGATAGTTGTTTGCTTGCTAATATGACAAAGAGGTTTAGTTTTTATTAGCAAAATTTCTTCATGATGCAATAAGACAAATACCCTGAAAGTGTATTTGCATGGTGATAAAGCTTCCAAGTCATAACAATAGTGTTCATTTTTCCTCTTCCTTCCTCTTTCTAGCTGAGCCATTACCTGGACATTGTGGAAGTCAATATTGCTCATCAGATTTCTCTGCGCTCAGAAGCATTTTTTCATGCAATGACCTCTCAGCATGAGTTGCAGGACTACCTCAGGAAAACCTCCCAGGCTGTAAAATTGCTTAGAGAGAAAATCTCTAAAATTGATAAAGTAATGTGTGAAGGATCACTTCGAGTTCTCAGACTGTCACTCACCAGAAATAACTGTATAAAAGCATACAATAAATTGAAGTTAATGGCTACTGTACACCAAACACAGCCCACAGTACAGTTGCTGCTATCCACTTCTGAGTTTGTTGGAGCTTTGGACTTAATAGCAACAACACAGGAGGTGTTACAGCAAGAGCTTCAAGGTATTCACAGTTTCCGGTAGGTAACCATCTAGGAAATGAATAAAATGCAAGTAGAGCTGGAATGTGTTGAGGACATTATGTGGACTGAAGGGGTTTGTTCTACCTTTGTTCATTCATTCTTAGAGGACATAGTACAAAAGATACAAAATGTAAGTGTGGCATAAGCAGTGTGACTAACACCTGATGATTTTTTTTTTTTTTTAAGTGGGGTGAACTTTTAACATCTAGATGGTTTTACTGCATTCTTGTTTACAGATGTTTTAGGGGTGCAAAGATGAGAGATGAGCTGTGGCTGGGCTCTCATCGTGCACGGCTTGTAGCCCACAGCTGAGAGGGTTTTTTTTCCACGTGGGGGTCTGCAATCCTCATGGATGTAGCACCCCAGAGATGGGGTCTGTGATACACAGATGCGCTCCAGGCCTGTGTCTTTAGTGACTGACCTGGGCCTGTGGTGCTAAGGGAATATGCACGCACCGTGTGTCAGGTAGGTCAGCCCCAGCCTGGGCTTGTGCTGGAAGGAGCTTTGCAAGCAAAAGCCAGTGCAAAACTGTCAAGCAGCGGCTCAAAATGTGATCTGAGGTTGACAGCCGGTCAGATGGGATGTGTTCAGCCACGTCTGCTCTTGTGGCCAGGAGTGTTTCCTCTTGCTCCATTCGACTGATGAAATCCACTTCTGTGAGCTGTTCAAGTTGCAAAGGGAAGAAACAGTGAGGAGGTGCTGCCCAGGCTGCTGCTGTTGCTGCTGCTTTTTTACCCATGTTTGCTACAGTAATGGGAACATGATGGAATCTATTAATAGTGGATACTTAGAGCTCCTCTGGGAGATGCCACTGCACTGGGCAAGGTCCTCTCTCATAGGCAAGAGTATTAATACAGTAGAATTGTTTTAGCTGATGTAAAATAAGCTGTCACAACCATCACAGTTTAAAAGTATTGCGGGCAAAGCTGCTAGTGTGGTGTGGTGCTGGCAGAAATAGTGTGTAGTTAAATCAGCTCAAGGCTTGTATCAGTCAGCTGAGGAGCTGTATGCTTAGATTTTTTAAATTTATGCTGAGTGAGGGGGTGGTTTGTTTCGAGGTTACGTGGTTCCTGCAGCCTGGTGGTCCTCAGCTTGCATAATAAAAGCATGGTTGTTGCTCAATGACAGTAACAGGAATATTGAGAAGTTTTTATGGTTACTGCTCTTGTCCATCTGTTCTGTCAAGCTCCTCTTCTAACACCCTTCCAGCGGGTTTGGAAAACTAAAATTTTATGTAGAAAAGATCTTGGGAAAAGTAGTTACAAATTAAAAAAAAAGGAAAAAAATAATTTAAAGAGCTAATAAACTGTTGAGGCAAAAGTTGCTGGAAGCTGTTAGTGCTTTTCTAAAAAACCTAGAAACAGACCATCTAAAAAGTGTAGACTGTCCCTCTTCAGACACCTCAGCACAGTCTCTGTCCCCTTTAGGGTTCCTACTCTCATCTACTTGATTATGGGGCATAGACTGTGACTCAGTCCCATTTGTATTGATCTTGATGATAGTCAATGTACTTCTACAACCCTGTGACAACATCAGTCAGAATTAGTTGTGTTTTGCAGTTGAGTAACCTGTGTGCTCTGTCAGCAGAGAGTGCAATTCTGTTGTCACTGTGGTTGATATATATGATGTCCCAAAAATGTGCCATTATTTTAAAATTACGCTCAGACGTGGAACATATTTGCAGGTAGATATTCATCTTGTCTGTAAGGAATAATTTCTATGAATAAAGCCTAGCTGGGTTTTTTTTGGTAGAGTTACAAATAGTGATGTGAGTGGGAAATGTCCCCACTGCTTTGGATAGCGAAGACTCGGAAAGGTGAGTTAAGGGCAGCCTAAGTCCATTGCCCCACCAGACATGCAAGTGCAGTTGAGAAGTTCCCAGCACAATTCCCAAATCTCACAGTGGGCTGTCTATATATATACATATATATATATATAGCTTGTGTGGAAAAATAATGTGCAATGGAAAGATGGAGATCTTGCTAAAACTTCTGAGTAGAATGTTGTGTTTCAAAAAATAAGTAAAATTTTTAAAAATCTCAGTTGATGGCAAGAACATATACTTCAGCTTTTCCCAAGAAATACCAAAGGGATCTTCTTGCTTTGTCCTGAGCAAGACTGCTGCAGTTGTCGAGTGAGTTAAATACCTGGTTTGTTTTAAGAAGAGATGAACTTCTAAATCAGTATCTCATTTTTAAAGAATAATTACTGTCTTTTTTCGTAAATAATTTTTATCTGATTAAAAAAAACCCAAACAACTTGTTGCTTTAGTGTTGTTATGGCACCTTGTAGAATTTGCTTTTGAACAGACAGCTTTAAATTGAGTCATGTCTTTTAATATAAAGCAGTAAGAAAACTACTCAGATCATCCATAGACAATAATTTTTCTCTTGTCATACTATATGTAGAAAAAAATGTGGTTTGCCTCTAGTTGTAGTAAAAATGAAAGAACCTTAATGGTTCTGTGAAGTAATAAATTGGTGTCTTTAATCTAGATTAGTATCCCTAATTATATATGTGTCAGTTGTAACTGCTTGCTACTACTCTGGGATACAATTAAAGTTTTAGAGCTCCAACCTTTTCAAGTTTACCTTTTTAATTTTACAAAAAAACCCCAAAACTTTTAGTGTTAACTAAATTTCAAATCTGTTCTGCCGCTTTCTGCGTTGTTTTCACAGTCCTTATTGGGGTGATGGAGATACAGTGGTTTTATTTTTTTTTGCACAGGTATGCTGGCAAACCACACTTTTATACTTTTTTGCTCAGTAAAACCCAGGTACATGAAAAGTAGTTCTCATTTGTGTATTTTAAAAGGAGTTTTACCCTGCACTCATAATTTTACATCACAGAGTTGTCACATTCAGTACTCACTGAAGGGATCTGGGACCTGTTAGGAGATAATTGCCAAGGTGTTTTGCTGGAGTGTGACTTAAGGTCTGACTTGTTTCTGCATGTTTCAGGCTGGGGGCATTTCTGTTGCTGTTAGGGACTAGAATATCGTGGGCAAAGGGGTGAGAGCAAGTGCTGGGAACTCTAGTTGGATGTTTCCATACCTGGGGTTGGAGAGGGCAGGTTGTGTTGTGTTTCAGTGCAGTTAAGCACAGTTACAGAAATAATGTACTGAAGAGCATCTTCGTGCTTTCCCAAGAGCCTTTGTGCTGTGGGTATTAGTCCTACAGTAGGTTTTGCGACTCCAGTTATTGTGTTACAAGTAATAATCATTAGGGGGTTTTACTCTTGTGTTTGTTTTGAAATGTCCATGATGCAACTGGCTTGGATTTTCTAGAGGCTATTTTTGCTTAAATTAAGTATTTGAAATGTATCTACTTTGTCCGTTCGGATGAATCATTGAATAACAATTTCAAAAACAGGCACGTCCCTGATCATCTTGAAATGAAAAAAACAATAGTCTGCTCGACTCCAGATCCAGCAAGATTCATTGACTTCAGCTCAGTACTGGCCATGTGGGTTTCTGCAGGGAGGAGATACCAGGGAGTCATGAGCTACATGATCTAATGGTCCAGCTACACCAGTACTGAATTAAAACCATGTTCATCCTCCTTATTTTGTATCCAGGTTCTTTATCTAAAATATCACAGTTTCTGCTAGTTCTTACTGGCAAAGTGTCTTGTTTGTTTGTTTTTGTTTAAAAAAAAAAAAAAGCAGTCTGATTTTTTACAGATATTTGCTCCCAGCTGTCAGGGGAAGTTGAAAAGCCTGGAGTGTTTGACATTTCTGAAGTTCCCACTTTTAGTTTTACTTTGCTAGAAATTTCTCTAGCTGCACAACTTTTAAAGAGTGGTTGATATTTCTGATGTGAGAAATTCCCTTGTGATTCTGTATGAAAACAGTCTGCAAAATATGGTTTAAAATCTCCAATACATGGAAAACTGTTTTTTATTTAGAGTAGCATAGAAATTGAAAATTTAAAAACTCTTCTGTGTTCTCTGAAAGCCATCCTGCCATGTAATGCTATTGCTGCATCTCAGTCATGTGAATTTAATGTATAACCACATCAAAAACTCAAATGTTTGAATTAGAAGAACTTATGGACTGATGAGCTGAGGAACTCAACAAGCAAAAGAAGTATTCTTTCTTTTCAACACCTTTATACTGACAAGCACTGAGTATTCTTAGTTCTGGTTTGCTTCATTGGGCAGAGAGGTATTTCACACCTTCCAAAAAAAAAAAAAAAGCCCTACTTCCAAATTTTATCCTCCATCAATATTCAAGTCCATATGTTTTGGTGCAAGGCGACAGTGTCTCTGAAAAATGCATGGTTTCAGCTGCTCTGAGGAGTGAAAGATTGGAGCCTCCCATTAAGCCGGTGTTGATTGCATGGAAATTACCTGCTGGGTGGTTATTTTCTTCAGCTGTGAACTAATGATTCATTTTCAGGTTGATTATTTAGCTCATATCTCAATGGCTGTTTTTCTTAGGCATCTTGGCTCACAGCTTTGTGAACTGGAAAAGCTGATAGATAAAATGATGATTGCAGAGTTTTCAACTTATGCTCGCAATGATTTAAATAGACCCCTAGAAGATGATTGCCAGATTCTAGAAGAGGTATGTCTGTTATTGAAATAAACTGTCTGATGAATATGTTTGCATCCTTAACATACTTAATTAGTACCAACTAATTCACTCAGGTCCCTAGTAGCAACGCTATAATTTTAGACTATTTCTCTTCTCATCCAAACCTTCTCCCGCCCCTTTATTTTTGTGCTCGATAAAATTAAATAATTCTAATTAAACTCAGAACTCTCATCCAGCCCCACTTTTGTTTTTCAAAAATAATCAGTTCACTTTTCTCTGTTATATGTATCCTGAGTTCACTTTATGAACCTCAGCATGTAAGTGGAAA
This sequence comes from Pipra filicauda, assembly GCF_003945595.2. Classification (NCBI taxonomy): domain Eukaryota; kingdom Metazoa; phylum Chordata; class Aves; order Passeriformes; family Pipridae; genus Pipra; species Pipra filicauda. Next base: position 1,363,095 of record NW_024103540.1, read on the forward strand.
AGAACATGGACTCTCATTGACTTGGCTGTAAAATTTCAGTTTTGCAATGAAAGCTGATATTTGCATGTTGTTCTCATTCTGTCTCCCTATGCTTTTATGGGTGCTTATATCAAGCATATGGCTGCCCTGAATACATGCTTCATTTGCAGTATATATATATATATTCCTCATTCCTCTGAAGATGATAAACATTTGAAGATTAAGTTGTTGTGATTGCTCTCTAGCCTGGAAAAGATTTTTCTGGATTTTGCCTGTACTGTTCTCCAGTAATTACTGGACCCTAAGAACTGTTCAGTCTTGTTTCATAAAATGTGGTGATTGGCAATAGCAGTGAAATACACCCATTTTGGCCCTATAGTTTCTTCCCCCCTCTGTGCTGCAGTGTGCCAGCCTCTCACTTGGCCTGTATTTAGTGTCAGTCTTGCTCAAGGTAAGGAAACTCACTCATCATTAGAAGTATCCATGTTTTTAAGCCCTAGTGAATGAGCCCAACTAAGGAATAGGCAGGAAAGGGGGTGAGAGAAAGGAACTCAGCTGATATTGCCACAGGGAACTTTGTAGCAGTAAAGCATGGAATTAGGCTTGAGGTACTGGACTGATCTAAATGCTATTCACTGTGTGTTTGATACATGAACTTTCTTACTGCTGTGCAATTTCTTAAAATTGTTTCTTGTCTTTACTTTGGTATTTTTCATGTATTTTTTTAATTTTCTTTTTTCTTGATAGGAAAGGCTCGTATCTCTAGTCTTTGGACTTTTAAAACAAAGGAAGCTAAATTTTTATGAAATATATGGAGATGAAATGATTAATACTGCAAAGAACATAATTAAACAGGTAAGCCAAACATTTCTGATGTATCTGACAAGCCTCAACCCCTTACAAATTATTTTTTTAGTTGTTAAGAACAGCTCTGATGAAGTTTTTTGGTGGCTGATGGTCTCTCATTTACAGCAGCTGAGCTTGCAGACACTAAGGGCTTCCTGAAGCCACAGAGGTCTGTTTGCAGAAAAGACTTTTTGGAAGGTGTAGATAGCATAACCACACTCCAGTTTTCTCAGTATAATTACAGTTGTTCTCAACTTTCCTTTCTCTCAACACATGGCTCTCCTGAGTAGTATAGTTGTGTTTCATTAAAAAAACAAACAACAAAAACACCACACAACAAAACAAACACCCCTAAACCACACCAAAAAGCCTGACCCCCAGTCCTCTGAAAAGCAAACTCCCCAAGTTCTTGGTTTAAACACATAAAAGAGAATCAAAGAACTTGCCAGTTGAAAGAATCGAATTCCCAGCAAATGCTACAGAAAACATTGCTTGCCTTAATGTTAACAGAGACCTAGCATAGGCACATGATTAAAAAGCTGGATAACACCCTTGCCTTTTTCTGAGAGAGCAAGGTGAAGTAATGAAGAAAACCAGCTAAAACCAACAATTGAACAAAGTTCAGATTACATCTTTGGGGGAAAATGCACGGGCTAATTTGGGTAGTGACATGACGGCTTTTGTTTGCAAACAAAAACATAGACTGAACTTTGAGTGTGTGTTTGGTGCTTTTCATCTTGTTTGTTTGCACACATATGTGAGAACATTGTGTAAGAGGTGGGTTTTTTCCCTAAAGATGCACAGTTATTTTGAGAGTTATGGTCTGATGTGCTGTGAGCTCCCTCTGACTTGTATCTGGGAGCTAAGTGTCTGAGAGATAGGTCCTGGGTTTGCCGTCTCCTGTCCTCATAGTATGTAGTCTGCTGCCCACAGCTGCATTGTGAACAGGGTTGGGAACCTAGTTTTAAGAAGTTTGGATTTATTTTTTTAATATTGTTATTTGAAGGTTTTTGTTTTAAGCCAGAATTGGCTCTCCCAATCCCCTTCACATTGCAGTTGTTCTGCTGGGAATATTTGTCTTCATGTTGAATTTTTTTGGGTGTCACCTCTGCTTAAAAATAGGCAAAGTTTAATCAACTTGCACTGTAAATTTCTGTTGAATAAGGAAAATAAGACAGGATTGGAGTATTTCTGTGTAGTTTGTGCAACACTTTTGTGTTGTGGCCCATTGTCTCATCTCTTAGGGATACTTTTCCTTAATGAAGAAAACTGTTTTCCTTCCCACAGCTCAAATGTGCTTCCTCTTCGAATGTATTGTTGGGCTGTTTTGGTCAGTGCTTTTTAGAAGCTGTTTATGGCCAGGCAGGTGAAAGGGCAGAGGTTTGTAAGCACTGAACAGACAGTTCACACACAGTTCAAGGGCAAAGTGTGTTCTTGAAGAACAACACTCCTGTTGTTCTGCAGGTGTACTGACCACCATTACTCAAAACACAGGTAAAATCTGTGATGGCAGCCCTCAGTCACCATTGGGATTGTACATATTTGTTAAAGGCAAGATGAGTTCACATGCTTCTGACTCATTTGTTCAGATTATTGATTGGCATTTGGGAGAAAACACCTTTTTTGGTCTGAATGGAGTTGATTTGTACCTTGGGCTTACAAGTAGTGTGAAAACAGATCAGTGAAATGGCTGTAAAACAATACATGTGTTTGGAATGAAAACAGATTGTTCTGGAGACCTGAAGAAACTGGCTAGTTTTGTGTGTACCAGGTGCTTTTGGGGGTTTCTTTTGGGTTTTTTTGTCATTTGTTTGTAGAGAAACAAGTTGTTAAAGTGATACAAATGTGTCTTTATTTTGTTATTTTACTTTACCTTATTTAACTTGAGGATTGTTGTGTATGTTATGAAACTCAGCAGTGGTTAGAAAGAAGCTAAGATCTTTTTTTGTTTTGTTTTTTCCCCCTTAAAATTTGACAGTGTGTGGTTAATACGGTATCGCAGATAGAAGAAATAGATACAGAAGTGGTTGTTAAGTAAGTATGCAGCCAGATTTTTTTTTTTTTGGTGGTGGGTGGGGATAGGATGTTTTTTAGCACAGATAAATTTACTGTTCTAATTTTTGCTTAAATTTCCCTATAATTAAGGATTATCCTTCTCTTTCATCTTAAACCTCTGCTTCTGTCTGCCTCTGTGTGGATACTGCGTTCCCCTTCTCATTCAGATTCTAATGTTACCTTAAATTTAACTTTAAAATAAATAATAAAATTCTGTGAATCTCACTACATGAACCATATCATGACTGGGCTTTGCGAACGAAGATTTGGGAAGGCTCTAACCACATTTGTTACAGGCACGTTGGTGACTTAGGAGGCCAATACGAGATAGACACATCCGATTGCAACATGAACCATATATCTCTTAAATATATATCCACTTGAAAGCATTCCCTGTTGTCATAATCCGGGATTTTATATTAAGATGCGTCAGTAGTTGCAGTTCCTCCTGTGTGATTGAGAACAGGAACTATCCAGAGATGAGACCAGGCAGCTTCAGTCTTAGAAATGGTCTGTCAGGAACCTCACAAAGCCCAGGAAAGGCAAATACCATGGCAGAGATGGGAGATGGAGTCAGGCACCTCTCAGAGGTGTGCAGGGGAAGGACAAGGGGCAGTGGGTGCAAGACGAAAGATGAGAAAGGCCAGAAAAATCTGTTCCCTATAAGGATGGTCAAACACTGGAATAGGGGCCCAGAGAAATGTATTCTGGGACATGGTCAGGCTTTAACTGGGCAGGGCCCAGAGCAACCCAGTCTAGTTGGACCTGCCTTGAGCAGGGCTTGGCCAAAGGGGCTCCAGAGGCCCCGGGCTCCAGAGGCCCCGGGCTCCAGAGGCCCCGGGCTCCAGAGGCCCCGGGCTCCAGAGGCCCCGGGCTCCAGAGGCCCCGGGCTCCAGAGGCCCCTGCCAGCTTCTGTTTTTTCCGTGGCTTTATGATTCACTTGACTCAGCAAAGTGTTACCCCAAGATAATAAAAATAGTCCAGCTGATAAAGCAAAGTGAGTGGCAGAGTCTACATGGGATTCATGTCCAGATTGGGAAAAGACTGGGCACAGGGTCATTTTTAAACATTGGATATTTGGTCACTATTCTCCAGTGTTTACTATTCTGCTGTTGGGTCCTAACTGTGTGTTACAGGGTTTAACTTTTGTTCTGTCAATGACTTTTCTGCCCTTTACCACAAACAGCTGACTTGTACTTTAATAGCAGAAGTGGTCTCATTGCAATGCCACAAAATGAGCTTAATAACATAGCTTTTGTTAACACTTACAAAATATTTTCATTTAATTTTTTTTGTGATTTTTGTTTTCCTCCCACATGATTTGTGAAAGTGTTATTAACCCCGCCCTCCCTTGTTGGTAGCACATACTTATGCCAGGGAAAAGTACATTATGCCTAGGAAAGAAAATAAATGGTAAATGTGAAGCTTTCATTTTTATTATAGTGTTGTCTCATTTTGTATCCCTCCTTTCCCATTCCACTTACATGACTGTTGTTCAGGTAATGTCTGTTGTTCTGCCAGATAGAAGTCTGTATAGTTTTCCCTATATTTACAATTTAAAATTCAAGTTAGAGCATGTGTTTTTTCTCTTTATGTGCCAGTAGGCATCATGGCCAGCAAACAGTTGCTGTTTGCTGAATACGGCTCTTTTTTTAGGCTTGCAGACCAGATGAGGATGATGAATTTTCCTCAGTGGTTTGATTTACTGAAGAATATTTTTTCTAAGTTCACAATCTTCCTCAAGAGAATAAAGGTAAGACATTAATTTACAAAGAGCTTTACATAGTTCAGCCATGAAAGGGAATGAAGTTACTTTCCATTTGGAGTCTTAAGGTGTTGGTTTTGCTTGTAGAGTTCAAACTTCTGATTGAAAGAGGGAGATGTGAATATTGGCATCCAGGGCAAAAATGATTAGTGCTAACAAAGGGAGCAGTGGCAAAGAGATAATACCTCTTTTTGCATGATTACATCTATTTTAGGCTGCTAGGGATTAGGACAGAACTTTTGTATGTGTTAGATTGGTGAAAGAAACCTCATTCTCAGAAACATCTGATATTGGTTCCCATCTGACGGATGGGTCTGCCTCCGAATACTAATTGCACAATAGAAAATAAAGCCAGGATTTAGTTTAATTTTGTGGGTAAAAGAAAATCTCTTCCTAGCACGAGCTTGTGGCACAGGGTTTTGTTATAGGGTTTTTTTGTAATAAAAGTTATATTTTATTCTAGGCAACGTTAAATACTATCCGTAGCGTGGTTTTCTTGGTTCTAGACAAGAACCAAAAAAACAGAGACCTGGAGGACACCTTACAAAAGAACTCTGCCAAGGAGAGCTTGGTGGACACCGAAGTGGCTTATCTGACCCACGAGGGCATGTTCATAAGCGACGCGTTCGGCGAAGGGGAGCTCCCGGCCGGAGCAGCTGACACTACCTCTCAAAGGAACACCTCCCCAAACAGTGAGCCCTGCAGCAGCGACTCAGTCTCTGAACCCGAGTGCACGACCGATTCCTCATCCAGCAAGGAGCAAACATCCTCTTCTGTTACTCCAGGAGGAGTAGAGATGATGTAAGTGAACGCGGTGCCCGTCTCCACTTTGCAGCAATGGCAGGAACAAGGTGTGAGGTGCAGGCAGTTGTTTCTAATGATACAGTACAAAAATTGACTTTGGAGGAAAGTGCTTTTTAGGTAGGTGTAGTGAACCTCCACCATCACCCCTAGAGGCTGCCATCAGAGTGCACTGCTTCCAGCTCACCTTTGTTTCATTTATTTGCCTTGTTTTCACCTCTGTGTGTAGGCGGTACAGGGACTGTCACTTGTTCCTTCTCCATAGGCTCTTCTGGGGAGGCCACTTGTGTAGAGAGCAGGAGAGATGCAAGTCCAGCCTACATGAAAGACAGATTGCCATCCCTTTAGCAGGCAAAATCATCTCTGTTCCCTGTCTGTGCTCCCTATGGCAGTTTTTTGTGTTGTTTTTTTTTTTTTTTTTTAAGCTGGCTTCATGGAATACACCTTGATAAATTCTAGAGAAAAATCTCCCGTTTGTCGTTAATCATTTGACTTGCATACTTAAATAAATAAACCCATCTCAATGCTTTGGTTCCATAAGCAGTGCTGCCCTGAGGTGCTCCAGACTCCAGAGGTGTAACCTTTTGGCATCCTTTTGTGCATGCCTTATGGTGGAAGAGAAATTAAATGTGAAGAGGAGTCCAGGGCTACAGGGAAGAGGGGAGACAGAGAAAGAGGTTGGATCCAAACTAGTCTGGAGCAGTTTGCCAAATGTGCTAAAAATACACCACTCAGCTAGAGCTCTTGAGGAGCAAAGTTGTTTCTGCAGCTGGTTGCATAACTTCATTCTAAAATGAAGTTGCTTTATCCCTCTTCTGTTTTTTATTGCACCTTTGCTCTGTGTTTGGAGCAGGCTAATAAAAATACACAGAACAGTGTTAGCCCAGTTGCTGCTCTGTAGTGTTCCAAGTTTTCTCTCTCCTCTCATACTGTCAGTCCCTTGAGCTGGACCAGAAGATTGTGATCTTCACTAGTGACATGAGCCGTGAACGGCAGAGCTGAGCTACGTGCTGACCTCAAAACAGTAGACAAGTCATACAAGCTTTTTAAAAACAACCAACTTATTAAGAGCCTGAAGTCTAAAGAGCTCATAGAACGACAACCTGTGGAGTAAGGTTGGGGGGAGTGCCAAATACCTATATTTTAGGCCTTACACTTTCATCAGAAGAGAAATGCTGTATTTTATCTGTCATATGCTTTGTGATGCTCAAGTGTTACAGGAGCTAGGTAAATTTTAGCTCAGTAAATGCTAATTTTATTCATTGTATTAGTAATGACTGTATCCGATTTCCTCTTAGACCATTCATAGCAATTAGAATGTGGATTCAAAAAAGAAAAGGATGGGCAGTTATGCATTTCCTCGCTACAGGGACTGACATGACATTGACAGCAGCTTAGAAGATCCCATATGTACAAAGTGACTTTAGTGATTAATTGACTGCATTTGACAGTCACTGCAAGGCTCTTTCCTCCTTCAACATGTGTGCAGAAATACTGATTTTTTTCTATAAACTGATGCTCAGTCTACTGGTTCTGTCATTTGTAGGATCGGTGATGACATGAAGCTGACTGACCTGGAACTAGTCAGGCTGGCAAACAATATTCAGGAGTTACTTTATAATGCCTCTGATATCTGCCATGATCGTTCAGTCAAGTTCCTTATGGCAAGAGCAAAGGTAAGGAGCATGGATCAAACTGCTGGTGGTGTCTCATTCTTAATGGGAATTTGCTCCCAGGGTTTTGAAATAGCACTCACGATGGGAGTACGGTAACTGCAATCTACCTTGTCTGTCCCATATAGGGTTAAATGTTGTGCCTCTTAAAATACTAGTAACCCTCAGATGCTGACTAGTTACTTCTTTACATCTCTGATTTTTTTATTTTTTGTGGTGTTTTGTCTCCTTACAATGGTTTTCTTTGCATATAGGATGGCTTCCTAGAGAAACTGAATTCCAACGAGTTTGTTACTCTCTCTCGCTTGATGGAAGGCTTTATCTTAGACACTGAGCAGATCTGTGGCAAGAAGAGTATGTCCTTACGAGGAGCACTTCAGAGTCAAGCCAACAGATTTGTGAATAGATTTCATGAGGAGAGAAAGACAAAACTGAGGTATTTCTGGGTAGAAGATCTTTATTGTTCTTCCATGGATGATTTTGTCGATTGTATGCCAGCCAAGCACAATCTTTTGTTGCCTAGAGCACTAGTAAGCCTGTTATACTTAAGAGCAGGGGGTGAAAAAACTGTATTAAACCCCAATTATTTCTAAGTGGTTTAGACTTTTACTGTTTTTGTAACTTGATTTCCTCAAACTGTATTCTGCAATACTGTTCTAAGGACAGTAATGGCTACAGAAAGTACACAAGACTAACATTGAAGAGCCACATGGCTTTGTCTCAGAAGTTTGAGAATAATTCACTTTCAACTGTTTTCTAAAACAAAAAAGATAAAACTAAACCACTTGGGGAACATGCATCAAGTCTATTTGCTTTCGTCCATCAAAAGCTGTAAAAATTGAAGTACTGTATTTGCACATTACTTCATGGACAATGATCTCATGAAGACCTTTATTGCCTAGTGCAGTTTTTTGGTCCCTATGACAGATTGAATGAACAAACTGTGAGATCTCTAGACCAATACAGTGTTGTTCTGTTTTGTTGCTGCCTGTTGTTGGACACCTCCTTCTGATGAAGATGACTAGCACAATGTTCTGGGACAGTAGCTTTTTAAAAATTGTTGTAGTTTTGATTCCACAGCATTACAGGCAGGAGAAGCATCAATACAAGGCTTTTCTTTCTCAGCCTCCTCTCTTTTGTGTTTATAACCAGCCTGCTTTTGGACAATGAGCGCTGGAAGCAAGCTGAAGTTCCCGCGGAGTTTCAGGATCTTGTCGATTCAGTGTCAGATGGCAGAATTTCTCTCCCTGAAAAAAAACCAGCAGGTGTGTATCTTGCAGAACTACTGTGAAATGAATTTATTATCGGCAAATTCTTCTAGTGAGTGCTGATGGACATATTGTGATGCCACTCTTGATCTGCGTTTGCTCACTGTCTTCTGGGGGCATCAGAAGGAAATTGATGTCTATTTTCTTTTTTTATTATTATTATTATTTTTTTTGTCTCTTACCGGAGTTGAAACTTCTTGTCCTGACCTTGACAAATTATTTATTTATTTCTTGAAAACACCCAGAAGTGTTAGCACAGGGAGGGAACTGCCTCTTTATACAAGTATTCCCAGTGTAGAGGCTTACAGTCTTTGCACAAATTCGGTCTTTTCCGAGAACAAACCACTGAAGAATTGCCAGGGACTGAGGAGCACGTGCATGTGCTCAGCCCCCCTTGTGTGAAACAAAGCTTGCTCCTTGCCACTGCTTCATCTGCCAGTTCCAATGAAAGGCAGCATGCTCATGGAAGGGAAAACTCACGTTCATTCAATTATTTACCTTGCCATAGAAACCTCATTTGACCTCAGAGAAGTCACTTTTTCTCCTCATGCCCTATTTCCCCTGTGTGCGATGGGAATACTTAGTGTGTTCTTACCTCGTGGGGAAACTCATCCAGTATTGCAGCGAGGGATGTGTGTGAATATCTAGAAGAGGAAGAAAACATACAGAGAGGGGGAGAAAAATGGCCATAGATTAGAAGAAAGAAAGTACAGTGATGTCTTGGTAGAGAAACCCTTCCAAAAGGAATATAAAAAAACAGATACAGAGAGTGTGTTAGTAATAATCTCTCCAATTATGGAACACAACACCAAAATACGTTTGTCAACCATTGCTCTTAAAATAACCTCTTGCAGCTCCCTTCAGGCAGATAATTTAGCATGAAAAACTGCATCAGTAAGAGCTTCTATGAAGCCTGAAGAAGTGATTTGAAGCTAAAATATTAATATACACAGCAAGTGACTTGAGAATGTATAGTAGAAAACCTAGTGACTTTTTCTGCTTTTCTTCTTTTATTTGTAACCTGTTGTACTTGGGGTTTTTAAGACCATAGTGACTGTGAGACATTGTGGAATTTTTGACCTAAAATCACAACAGATAATAATGTAACTTCGTGGGTTGTAATAATTATGATGGGCGATCAAGTATCTAATTAATATTGTAAAAAAAAGAGCAGTGTTCCAAAGACTGATTGTGGGTTTTTTCAAGCTTTAACAGGTGAACATTGCGTTTTTATAAATAACATTTTTTGCCCTTGTTTTCGGTTGAACTCATTCCTTTTCGTCTTGCTAAAATGTCTAGCTACTGAAGAAAGAAAGCCAGCTGAATTCCTTATTGTTGAAGGACAAAAATATGCAACAGTTGGGTAAGATACACACTTTTCTCTTAGCAGTGGGTTAGTTGGCAAGAACTTCTGAGTAGAACTGTGATGAATGCTAACAGCTTTAGTAATCTTATTTAAATTGGAAATCCCTCTCCTTTCACAGACTAGTTTCTCTTTAGTTCCCAAACAGTTATAAAAGCTCTTCTGTACATTAAAATGCTGGTTTTCCTCTGAATGACTTGGCTGAAATTTATGATTTTTATTTGAATGTTTTTTTCCATTATTTCATGAAAACACATAATTGTGAAAATACGTTTGTCTTTGTAGCACACAGTTATTTCTTATGTAGTCCAAGTATCTCTGGCAAAAATCATAGGCTCCTGGAATAGTTTGGGATGGAAGGGACTTTCAAAGGTCATCTAGCCCACCCTTCCTGCAATAAGCAGGGACACCTTCCACTAAACCAGGCTGCTGAGAGCCCTGTCCAACCTGACCTTGAATGTTCCAGGGATGGGTCACCCTCAGGGCAGCCTCTGCCAGTGTTTCACCACCCTCACTGTAAAAAATTCCTTCCTTATATCTAGTCTGAATCTACCCTCCTTTGCTTTAAAACTATTACTCCTCGTCCTGTCACCACAGGACCTACTGAGAAGTTTGTCCCCATCTTTCCTCTAAGCCCACTGAAAAGCTGCAGTAAGGTCTCCCTGGAGCCCTCTTCTCCAGACTGAACAGCACCAAAATACATGAGTCCGCTACTGAAAAATTGCTTCTCTTATTCAGAAGGAGAAATGGGCCATCTCAGAAGCTGCATACACTGTTTCTTGGCATCCTGGTTACTTTGAATTGGAAAGTAATTTCTTAGAGCTGGTTATATCAAAGGCATTTTAAAATATACGATACATACTTCTTCCATTTAAAAGCATGCTGTGTTTCCAAAGACTGTGAGGCTTAAGCATTAAATATGCATGAAAGTGTTTTTTTGGGGAGGGAGTAAAACCTGGAAGATCTCACTCCCCAGAGTCCTCACATTAATTTACCCATACTTACAAAAGTTGTGATGTGCAGAATGTCTTGGACCAGCTGTCATTTTATGAGTTGCTTCATGATGATGCATCGTTGTTCAATAAGAAGCAGAAGCCGTGGCTGAGAACTTCTGTGCCAGCCAGCTGATACCACTGCAAAAGAGCATTTCAGGTCGTGTGGGAGCATTGCTTTAAAGGATAAAATTTACCTAATATATGATGTGTTTGATGATCCATCTCTGCTCATTTGAAACTTGTTACATTTAGCTCTGTGAAGCAATTGTGAGTCTCATGGTGCAATGTTTGTTTCAGTTCTGCACACTTTTACGTGCAGTTTCATTGTATTTAATCAAATAAAAGGCATTCATCAAAAATGCCTTGATGTTCACAAAGCATTCTTCAGGTGTGTATTTTCAGCTGACTTTTCATCATCTCTCTGCACTCTACTGCCTAAAGGAAGAGAGAAATTTAACTCTTTGAAATGTTAGATCTACTCTGAACACTTGATCTCGCCTCAGTTTTCCTGCCTTCTGTGTATTTAAATTCAAAGGAGCATGCCTGCTCTATGTGGAGCCTTCGTAATTCCATCCAGTAGCTCCCAAATTCTCCAGTGCCTGCTGGCTTCAGGGGAAATTACAGGTGTTCAGCATCTTCAGATATTTGGTGCTATTTCTTCACAGCTGCTTTCTCTGTTTGTGACTCCTTAGAATTTATTACTTGTTTTTTCAGAGATTTTTCTCTGATATAAAATACTTTTTTTCCACATGCTTCCCTTTGGAATGAATATTCATTATAACTTTATGTATGCCTTCTTTTATGTTTTACTTCTACTTCACATTAGTTAGTGGGTTTATTCAATGCTATAATCTCTAGCATTGGGTAGCTTTCTATCAACATGACTGGCCTGTGTTTGATTTTTTTTTTTTTCCAGCATCTTCTGTACCCTGAGATGACATATTTGGCTGTTTCCTCTCTTGTAGGACAGTATTGCTGCTAATAAGAATAATCCTTGAGTACTGCCAGTGTGTGGATAACATTCCTTCCATCACCACTGACATGCTGACCCGCCTGTCTGATTTACTGAAGGTATGACTCAGGATGACCTGTGCTAAGCAGGGGCAGTCAGGGTGGACAAATATCTTACTCTCTGTCATGCCCCTGGGTTTTTATAATTTCATATAAATTATCTAGAAATCATTGTGTTTTCTACTGTGCCATAAGGAAGCCTTTTAAGTCAAAGGCATTAAAGATACAATTTGTTGTGGGAATTAACTTTGGGAGGGCTGTCTTTCCTCTTGGTCACCTGGAATGTTGGAAATCCCATCTAACAGTATTTGTCACAGCTGCCTGTCCATCTACGCCAACCACCCAGGCTGGGTGTATGATTAATGCTGCTGAAGAAAAAGCAGGTTGATCCCAGATGCCACAGAAATATATCTTTATTAAGGAAGGAAAACAAGTCCCTTGGTTTTTTACAAGTCAGTAGAGTTATAGTCAGTAGAAGCATGAAAAATAGTATGGGATGAAGCTTCTGTTGTAAAATGTAAAGATGATAAAACACCAGGACCTCTTTCTCATTTATTTCTCACTAGAGAAGGGGAAAGCTGGTGAAGCCCAGATACTGCAAGGTAATATTTGTAAACAACAATAAAAGGAGCACATTAATGCACCTTAAAACTATTATATATATATATGCACACACATACATACATATATGTATCTGTATAGGCTCCAAAGCCTAGCAGTTAATTTATGTCAAGACTTTCACTTGTGCCTTTACCCACAAAGGTTATATCAGGTATTAGAGTTCTGAACATGAACATAATCAATAAAAGATAACCAGAGTCTACTTTCCAGAAGTATATTTTACTTTTGTAGATGCCAGGGAAGGGGAAACACACTCAGGGAGATGGACCTTTAAATAATTTTCCTGTTGGTAGTTTTTATTTGAATAACCAGATGCAGGAACACTCCTCCCTGCAATTGTCATTCAGATTCATCTACAAACGTTCCCCTTTAAAACCACTATCCAAGGCAGATCAGTCTCTTTGGGCCTGCCCCTCTTCACCTCTCCTTCTCCAGCTGCTGCTTCTCAAAAATTGCAGCACCCTTTCACAGGCAGGTAGAATAGCAGCAGATGTCTCAAAACTTGACAAGATTTGCATCTCTGTTTTACTTCCCTGTCCTTACCTTATCTTGTAGCTCTGTCATTTGTGCTTTACTTCTTTGTGTTCAAACATCATGTGCAGTTTAATTATTGTATTTCCTGTCTGTCAGCAAGGTGCCATCAATTGGAGAAACGTCAAGAACAACTAGCAGAAACAAAAGCTCGTTTATTACACTTTGAACAAAATAGAGCCACTTGAGATGTCCTGGCAGGTCACTACGCTTTTTGTTTGACAACAGTCAGAGCTACCAAACTGTGAGGGTAGCAAGAGCTAGAGTTTGTTGTGGTGGAAAATGGAAAGTGTTCCATTTCAAGGTATTGAAATTCCAGGCAGTTTTGAACTGTGGCTGCAACCTGAGTGAAATGACACCGTTGTATGGGCAAAATCATAGAAACATTTAGATTGGAAAAGACCTCTAAATCAATCGAGTCCAGTCACTAACTGAAGATTGCCAAGTCTGCCACTAAACCGTGTTCTCAAGTGCCACATCTACATGTCTTTTAAATACCTCCAGGGATGGTGACTCAACCACTGTCCTGGGCAAGCCTGTTCCAGTGACAACCCTTCCAGTGAAGAGATTTTCCCTAATATCCAAACTAGACCTTCCCGGTGCAAATTGAGGCCATTTCCTCTTATCCTGTTGCTTATTGCTTGGGAGAAAAGATCAACCTCCACCTGGCTACACCCTCCTTTCAGGGAGTTGTAGAGATCGATAAGGTCCCCCCTGAGCCTCCTTTTGTCCAGGCTGAGCCACCCCCCACCTCCCTGAGCTTCTCCTCATCAGACTTGTGCTCCCAGACTCTTCCCCAGCTCTGTTGCCCTGGAGTGGACTACACTCCAGCATCTCGGTGTCTTTCTTGTTGGGAGGGGCCCAAAACTGAACACACATAGTTGTAATTAATGGATTGTTTAGATGGTGCAGACAAGAGAAGGCTTGTGGCCACGTGCTGGGCGCAGAAATGCTTTCCTCCCAGCAGGCACAAGGAGGGGGTGTTGCTCTTTTGCTGCTTCCTCACTGCTCTGTCTGCAGCAGGCGATCTGGGAACAGCGTCATGCCCACAGAAGGCGGGGGAGAGTGCGTGTGTCCATCGTCCTTTACAGCCAGAGTTTTTAATGGTCTGCCTCACAGTTAACAATAACCTGAGCTAAATATCTCAGAGGAGCTTAGGCTGTGTGAGACACATCTGTCTTCCACTCAGTGGTTCTACTTCTAAAGTCCACCCTGAGGTGTAAGAAAAGGTCTTGCTTTTCCAGAGGAGGAGATGAAGTGAATGTCAGACAGTTTCAGAGCCTGACCTCTGTCTGAGAGCAGGGTAGGTATTGCCTCTCTCAGGTCAGGGGCCACACGTAGCTCTGGTTTGGTTGTGGTATGAGGTCTGCTCTTCTGGCCCTGGATACACCACTGGCAGCCCAGAGCTGGGGGTGTGGGGCTCATGGTGTGTTCTCTGTGGGCCTGCATTTTGTGACTGACTCCAGGCAATAGCCAGAAAAATTATTTCTTCATTTTACCCAAGGAGCGCTTGAAATTTTGGGTTTGCTCTTGTATTATCGTGAAGCAAGACCTGTGAAGCAGGATTGTACCCCCCTAAAAAGAGGAGGTCTATGTGAGGGAGATCCTGTGTGTTGCAGACACAAGCTGCAGGGCAACCTTGTCACCATTTCTTCTGAATCTTTAGGTGTATGAGAAAGGGTTAGCTCTGTGTAAGTTTTGCCTCCCAATTTCCAGCCCAGTGTCAATAGACAAACATGTTTAAACATGAGCCCTGGGACTTCTGCTTTCCATTCAGTGCAGGGACAAGAGCAATGGCTCTTCTACTGCCTCACCCAGGCCAGTCTGGAATATCTGGTGTCTCAAGCTGGGTGATGAAGCAGAATTCCAATATAAGGCAGAAGATGCTGACAGAAATTGTCTTACTATCCAGAGATTTGGGTGGCCTGTCAGAGTGTTTTACACATCTACTGAAGAAAATCCTTTTCCCCATCCAAGGTCCTGGTTTGAGAATTCTGTTTTATAGATTTGTAATACAAGGCTGTTCTTGTTACGGCTTTCAAAGGAAGGCTGAACGTGGTGAGTCTGCAGCAAATCTGTCTTGCTGCTTTCTTTCACTCGGAGAGAAGCCTCACCTAAAGGTCTCTTAGAGAAGCAGAAACTAGTCCTTGAATTGAAATCACTGGGTATCAGTGTTTTTAAAAGCAATATTTCTGCTTCCCGTTGCTGAAGCACTGCCTTGAGTGCTTTACCATAAGCTGAGTCAAAAAACACTGAACCAGTGACTACTGAGAGTGGTAAAAAAGTTCCTTTTTAATTAATAGTCATGGACTCCTCTGGAGTAAGAAATATGTGAAACTCTGGAACTGGCTTTCATAATAATTGTCTTATCTTGCAAAATTCCATTGATGGTATTTCTAAGCTGTGGTTATGTATAGTTGATAAAGAGTCAGCATGCATTTTCATTGTCTTTTTCTTTCTCACAGTATTTCAACTCTAGAAGTTGCCAACTAGTGCTTGGAGCTGGTGCATTACAAGTTGTTGGTTTGAAAACAATCACTACAAAAAACCTAGGTATGGATTTCTATATTTAAAAGGTCAAAGCTTGTTCTTCTACCTGTTAAACCAAAAACCCTGAACATTTATGATGTTGTGTTTGAGTTTTGATGCCGTGCATGGACACAGAGGGTGATAAGACCTTGCTGGTTACCTGCCTGGACTGCTTTGGCTGCTCAGAAGGCCTGGGAGAACCGGGTGCCCTGTTCCATGCTGTAAGAAAAGTCTTGACACACTATTCCAGACCTCCAGTTTTAAACTGTCTCCTGAAATTAAGAGCCTTTGACTGATGGGTCGAAGCAGGTGTCTGAACTTACAGTTCCCATGTTTCAGGGTGTCCTGATTAGTGGTCTGCATTTCCCTTTTGGAAAGGAACAGCTTGAGGAGAATGAGTTGAGAGGCTGCCCCCCAAGGGGCTGTGGGCTACAGCTGGGTCAGGTTTTTGCTGCAGAACGCTTGGCCAGTGTGGTGACCGTATGTCACACTGTGTCCTCCTACTGGCTCAGGCCTTGTTGGACTCAGGGTAAGCTCAGTTTTGCAGATCCTGTTGGCACTGCAGCAGAAGCAGGTTCAGGACATGTCAGCACTGGCAGGGCAGAGTGTTTCTGTACACCACAGCAGAAGAAACATTGATGCCTTGAGAATGTGATTCCTGCGGTTAGGTGGATGATGAGTCAGGTCTTCTGAGATCTCTCCAATGTCTTTGTGTGCCCAGGGCTCAAAATGTGAAGTAAACACTTAAAGCCTCTGGGAAAATTAGTTCCTTATCCCATATCTTTCCGAAGCTGGGTGTGAATAGCCAGGTACCAGTCTGGCATCTTCACTGGGTGGGGTTTCCCAGTGGAAACAAACAGACTAACAAAAAAGTGATAAATTGTGTCCGATCTGTTATTTATATTAAAGGAGATACAGTCCATACAAAATTACTCTTCCTGTGCAATAATTACATTATTTTTCTTTCTGAATTTACAGCCCTTTCTTCACGTTGCCTACAGCTCATTGTACACTACATTCCCATTATCAGGGCTCATTTTGAAGCTCGACTGCAGCCGAAGCAGTTTAGCATGCTCAGGCATTTTGACCACATTACAAAGGTAATTCTTGTGGCATTTCCTAATTAAACACAAAGTTCTGCTTTTCAACTGTACTCTGAAGAATACGAATGCCATTAGAAAATGAAACCTGCTTTCTTCCCTTACAGGATTATCACGACCACATAGCTGAAATTTCAGCAAAGCTCGTTGCCATAATGGATAGCTTATTTGACAAACTATTATCCAAGGTAATGATTTATGGAAATAATTATATACTCTCTAAATTGCAATTGGAAGTCTCGCTGTATGCAGCCTAGATGTTTCAAATGGAGTCTTAAACTTTCGTAATCAGGACTTGTTTGAACTTCTTTAAACTGTGTAAACAGAAAGCTCTGTGCTGTTCTCATGAACATATTTTGTGTTAGCATTTGCCACTGGGGCATCAATCACACAAAAAATAAAATTTTCCATTGACTCCTTCAGCAGGAAGAGAAATGCTTTGGCTGGCACAGATGCTCAGGTGTTCAGGAGCTGAAGTGCTCTCCTACCACTGACAGTTCTTGTCTGCGGCCAGGCTCAGCAACTCCCGTTTTCTGCTCTTTCCAGTGGTGCCTCTTTGGAAGTGGGGAGGGTGGCGTTTCCAGCAGCTGAGGAAACAGCAAAAAAATGCTGAGGAAGAAGAGTTTTTGGAAGGGAAGGACCAGCCCATCTATTGGGCTGCAGGCCTGGGGACTGGAGGTCTGTGCTCAGCAGTTCCTGCTCTGCAGCAGCATTAGTAGCTGTCCCATGAATTGCATTTAGTGTATTTTGCTTTTTGAACACTCCTCAGTGGTTCAGTCTGGTCCTGGGCTGGATCTACTCACTGTGACTCATGTTAGGGTGGGATACATTGAGAGACCTTCCCAGGATGGGACCTCCTGGGCCCACGGATCTGACAGATAAAGTACACGAGCTGTTAAACCTTAGTATTGTGCTTTGGATCTTATGGTCCTTGGGGGGGGAAAAAAAAAAAAAGCTGTTTCATGAGAGAAATAAATTGATTCTTTAGTGACAGATTTGATTGATAGGCCTGGGCTCATGAGAAGCACGGGAGCACAGGTGGGGGACAGGCTGATAAGAGCTGCAGCAAGGCAGCTGTAGCAGGCAGCATTTCTGTCTTCCTTTCTGTTTCTGTTATTTTATGTTGTGCTTTTTCATTTCATCTGTTTCTTTTGTCTGTCAAATAGTGTTACCTAAATTTAGGGGAGGAAAAAAAAAAGGCCGGAAGCATTTAAGTTGGGATTCCCTGCCCCTATTATGTTTACTTTTTTAAAAATGTGTTTATGCTCTTTTCTGAAGACAAAAATGGACTGCTGCTTTTTTGGGGGTTTTATCCCCCATAAAAATAGCTGTCCTGTGAATTAACGTGGCTTTTTGGTCACTTTACCCTGTATCTCTTGAGAGTAGAAGACAAATGCAGGTATTTACATCATTGATACCAAACAAGTTAGCCCACAACAAACCAGTAACACAGTTTATATTCTTGATGACAGTTAGTAAGAACTCATCCCTTACTGTCCTTCCATCTGTACAGCCCATTCTCCCCTTGGGAGCTGGCACAAGTTATAAACTGCGAGTATTTCTGTCCTTTAGAGCTCTTAAGGGCTTGAGTGACAGTGCTTGGCCCACGTGAATGCAACCCACAGAGTCCAGGAGCAAAGGACACCATGTGTTGATTTGCCACCATTCCCACCATACCCCATCATCTGGCTCATCTCGTTCCTGAAATAATGAAATCTGAAGGCTGTGAAGTGCATAAACCCAGGAAATTTGCAAATGGGCATGTCAGTACAACCGTGTCAGTGTGTTCTTGGGGTTATATGTTTTTCTGAGAGTCCTGAGCATAAAATGGTCACCTGCCTTGAGGTGAACCAGTCAGTGAGTTCCACAGCAGTGGGTGTCCGGCATGCTTTGAAACCAGGAATTGCATGATCCTGCTTTTTAGGAGACAAACAGTTTGGTGCAGCAGACAGGAGATACCAGGAGACCTGGCACTTGGATAATATGAGCAAGTTAGTTCTGAGTTTCCAGGCTATGCTTTCCCCTGGGAGCTCCATGGAATGTCCTCACCCAGTGCCAATGTGTGGAGGAGGTTCAGCGACACTTCCCAGGAGCTATCTGTTATCCTTGACAGGAAGATAAAACAGGAATGGGGATATTGAACAGTGGAAATAATATAATTAAAGAATGGAAAATGCTCATTCGTTTCCATGAATAAGTGTTCACGGAGAAAACCCAGTGCGAGTTCTGAGTTCTCTTGGAGCTTGGTGTCTTGTGACTGTTTGGACAGAAGAGCAGTGAATTTTTGTCTGATCCCTCGTGGTGTTACATGCTATTGACCTCAGCTGGAGATAAAATGGCCAGCACCTTGCAGGGTTTCTTCCTGGGGCTGCTGCTTTTCCCTGTGCCCATGAAGAGTTTGTTCTGGCTGTAGTCATGTAAGAGCCTGCCAGTTCCCTCTGGCTTTACAATGTGCTGGGAAGTTGGAAATAATTTCTTGCTTAACTTCCTTGTCTCGAGGCATAATCCTGCATGCTGGGTGGTTGTCCCTTGGAGCAGTAAGCACTATTTTTCTGCTGCTTGTCCTGTCAAAATTAGGTCAATGGTTTGGCTTTACCGTAAAGATTTTCTCAAAACTCCCCATTTCTTTTTCTCCTGTCAGGATAAACTTTGTTCTCTTTTGCAATTCAGGCCAGCAGAAGAGCAAGCATCTCCTCCAATCTGTTTGTAAATTAGGTAGTTGTGATGATTTGGTTCTTCCCTGAATTGTGCAAGGCTCCGTGGGGAAGTGTCACTGTTCCAAAGATGACCTGCCAGTGTGTCACCTGGGCCTTTGCTGGCACAGCCTCTCCAACTAGAATTGCAGAGCTTGTTTCACTGTTCCTGGGAGAGGATTTCAGTGTTTCTGAAATCCTGGTCAGATCTTCCCTATCCAGAGTAGGGACATAAGCATTTTGTTCCCTTTGTAGCAAATCTCTTACCATCTGGTGTTTTCTAGTGGATTTCAGGCACTAGGAGAAGGGATGTTTTTTACTTTGCTTTCCAAGGTATTTCTGCAACACTTTTGTGTGGTTTTTGTTTGGTGGTGTGGTTGCATTTTTTTTTATGGCCAATGATGAGTTTTTAGGAGTTTCCATTTCTTGATGGTTTCCTTTCCTTGATTCTTCACAAATTTGGATGTATGTGATCCTAGAGAAGTAGTTTTCTCTCATGAGTTACTCGAGGAGCATATTTCTCAGAGGTAGAAGTCCTTGTCTGTCATTGACTCATCCCAATCTGAAGGAGAGGGCCAACTGCATTGGGGTGGCTGGCACAGAGATTATTCTCTCCGCATCTGTAATTCATGGCTGGCTCAGTTCATGCCCAGTGACTGTTTTAATTTGTGATGTGCTAAATGAACTTTGATTCTTGATGTCATTAGCACAGCAGAGCTTCAGGTGGCTGTTGGGAACTCTCCTATATAAACCATTTTAAAGTCGTAGGAAGGAGTAACTGGTTGTGTGTTTATTTCCAGTATGAAGTGAAAGCTCCTGTTCCTTCAGCATGCTTCAGGAATATCTGCAAGCAAATGGCAAAGATGCATGAAGCTATATATGATCTCCTTCCTGAGGAGCAAACTCAGGTGAATGTTATTTTTGAGCCTCATCTAACACCTCGTTTGCAAATGTACATGAACTCAGTAACAAGAGGGACTTTATGTGTGGAGAGGGGAATTCTTTTTTGAGTGTTTGTGAAACCCACACGTTAAAGGGCTTGGCAGCAGTCATGCAGACAGCTTGGGCTGAACTGAGGGAAGTGTTTGGATGTGTACGGAGATGAGACACACGAAAAGAACAGATTTCAGTATTTTGAGCTGCCTTTTAATGTCTAGAGAGGACAATCTTCAATTCAGGAATTAGTGCTGAAATTCTACACAAATTGCAACACTTTAGGGCTCAAGTACAGCCCTTTCAGAGGATAATTCTGTAATGCTCAAAATCAGTGGCTTCCAAAAGTCCCTAAGTGTATTATGCACCCAAATTGTACCAGATGTCCTTTTCCAGTATTTTGCTGCAGTTATTGCTACTGCAGAGTTGCAAAGGACAGAAAGGACCGATCCAGTCATTGAATACACCAAGTTGTCATTTCTTTTTCACATTAGATTAAATGGTCCCTTCAAACTGTTTTTCATATTTTTTCTTGGAAAAACCACTTTAAGTGGTTCTAGTACAGGAAAGAGATTTTTTTATCTTCTAGCCTTCGTACCAGTTGTTAGATTCCTCCAACAGATAAGAAAAGTTCATGCTCCTAAGAATGTGCAACACAAAATTAGTAAGGGAGGGTATGTTCTGTCCTGTGTGTTACAAATTGTATGTTGGCCAGAAAGAAGAGGAGGCCAAAGGACTGGCAGAAGGAAAAAAAAAAATCACACGAGTTGCAAAAACAAAACCAAAAGTTAGTGGCTGAAGGTGCTGGCAGCGCATTTCCTCTCTGGAGGCAGTGATGCAAGGACAGGGACAGATCCTTACTCTGGTGCTGTGGTTTCTTGTAGATGTTGTTTTTACGAATCAACGCAAGCTACAAGCTCCACCTGAAGAGGCAGCTGGCCCACCTCAACGTGGTCAATGATGGAGGACCTCTAAATGGGTATGTTGGGGCACTCTTCTTTTTTTACTGCTCAAATAATCAGGCGTCGTCTCCTGCGAGAAAGTCGTGATTGCAGAATGCAGCCACGCTCCGTGTTTTAGTATGTCAGGTTTGGAGCTTTCTTACAGTAAAGGACATGACTTGTGCTGTTCCACAGTAAGTAGGAGTGCAATCCACCTGGTAACAGGTTGGGAGGTGGACATTGTCAGACTGGAAAACTGCTGTAGGTTCCTCAGTTCATGGATTGCTTTTTCTCCCTTTGTGTGACAGCAGCAGACACAGTTTAATTCACATGAATTACGTGATTCCCGAAGCAGTTTAGAAACGTTGGATGGTGACTCATGGCACTGGCAAAGTAAAAATAGGAAGAAGCAGCATTTCATCTGTGCAGTGAACAGCTGCTCTACAGAAATGGTTTTTACAGCAGAACTAGATTTGAAACAGAGCTGTTCCCCTTTCCTGCTCCAGCCCAACCCTCCATCCCCAAGCGGGTCAGTGGTGCTTCTCCTGAGGGTGCCTGGCTGTGCCTGATGTCCCCACCTCCCAGGAAAACCTACAGCCTTTTGCAGGCTGAAATGGTGGGGTTTATATAATCATCCTTAATGACCTCAGGGGGGTTATGTGGTGTTTGCAGTGTAGTAAGGGTGAAATTCAGTTGGCCTACTCATGTGCAAGAAGAGATTGTCTTAGGTTGAAGAAGTCAGAGAAGGAAGTTAATGTTTCAAAGGTCGCTGGAGTGAAAGAGTTTTGTTCCTGTCCAATTTGTCCTGGTTTGTCCTGCTTGTGTGTATTCTTCTGTGAGACACTGTTCTTCTGTGAGAGGGTTTATCTGAAATGGTTCTCTGTACTTGGTGTGTATTCACAAGGTGACATCCTGTTGCCTTTGGTACTTAATAAAGGTATTTGTGGGGTGAGGCCACTGCAGGCCCACTGAAGTGAGAGCACCTGGAGTGTGTTTGGGGTGTTTCACACTCGGATTTGCAATCCCAAACACTGAGCTGTGCTGTCTTCATCCTGTGCTGTTGGGTTTGTTTGATACTTGTGGTCGGGTGGATTAAATGAATCCCTTTTTGACAGGAGGGGTGGGGCAGGTGTTCTGGTGACATGCTGGGGTGTATTTCCCAGCAGGCAGAAGGTCTCAGCTGGCCCAGGAACTGTGATGGCAGCAGTTCTTACCTCAGACACAGCTCTCTGGGAGCACATAGTTGGGGCTGTTTGAGAACATCAAACACTGGATGTCACTCGCTGCTGTTCCAGCAGTCTTCATTGACCGAGTTTTTAACATGGTTTTCTGATCCTCCTTCTGTTTTAAACTGCTTGTTTCTGTAGTAAATAGTAAAAATCCAGTTCTGTGACTCCTGCTTAAGTTTTTAATATGAAAATACAATTTGTGTTCCTGCATCTTGCTAGCTAGAAGCATCATGACTCCTGACGTTTCAACAATGTTTGAGGGATTTTAATTCTGTATAAACTGTTACAATGTAGCTGTTACTTTTTACATTATCCTTAGAATCATTACCCTCTAAAATACAGAAGTTAATGTTGCAATAATTAATATTCTTAGTTTCAATGGAATTGGGAGTTCAAATCTAGATAAGCCTGGGATTACAGCAAGAGAATAGAAGTTTTAAATGCCTAATTCCTGCTGAGTTTTCTGAACTCGTGGTTTGATCTCCCTTCCCTAGAACTAGTTTTATGCCCAGCAGTAATCCTGTTATGGATGATCACTGCTGTAAAATAAACCACAGCCATAGCATTGAGTTTTGAACTGATACTTAAAATATCTAATCCAGGCCTAGGATTTGAACATGTATTGTAGTAATTGTGTGCCAAAGTCCTAAACAAACCCTGGCTATTTGTCTGAGCACTCCAGGTGGATGGGAGGGGGTCTGATTCTAATCTTGTCATGTGTTTCACTGCAGGCTGGTTACTTCAGATGTAGCTTTTTACACTGGAAACCTTCAAGCTCTGAAAGGCCTTAACAACTTAGACCTAAACATGGCTGAAATCTGGGAGCAGAAGAGGTGATAATCCACTGGGAGCAGTCACTTGGCTCTGACAACAGACTGACTTTCTTCTAAGCAGCGTGACAACGGTGAGGTGAATACTTGAGCCCAGATTCCAAGAAAGGGCACGACTGATAGTCAGGGGAGCTAGACTCAGAAGGAGCTGCAGGGAGTGATCCTTCCAGTGTCCTTCAGCAAGAAACAAGTGATCAGCTGTCTGTGCAATGTTTTTTCATTCTCTCTGGAAACAGACTCAGGTTTCTTTGGACCAAATCCAAAAGAACACATAGCTGTAACACAGCTGTAGTTGTCTAGAATGCTCTGTATATCTTTATATTAAAAAGATGCTTTGCATTTCTTCTAGTGCAATGAAATTCACATGGTGTCCCACCTTATTTAATGATGGTACAATATAAAAATCTTGCAGTTGGAACTCTGTAGAAAATGTTTTTCTCTATGAAACTATGCTGTTCTAAAATTTATTTTTTTACAGAACTTTATATAAATAAATGTCTTTTGATTGCTCGCATATAGGATTCAGCTTTGTTAGGGAGCAGTCCTGCTCGAGGGGATTTCTCACAGCTGGGCTCCAACCTGCCATCTGAAGGCAAGATTTTCTAACAAACAGAAGTTCCCCAAAGCCATTACATGTGGGACAGAGGAGTGACCTGATCACTGTTAGCAGTGACAGGGGTTACTGGGGGAACTGTAAGGTAGCAGAAAGGCTGGTGTGGGGATGGTCGCCCTCAGCTGCCCAGCCCTGGACTGGCAGGGCCCCAGGCAGTGGGAAGGACTGGGACAGGAGAAAACAGGGCAGGAAGAAGAGAATTTTGAAGTTTTTAGGCTGCTTACAAAAGGTTGCACCATTAAGGAAGGCGCAACTGAAATAAACTTAATTTGAGAGTTTTTAATACTACCTTTTACAGACTGGAGGCTGCCAGTACTAAGTACAAGTGCCTGTGTATCTCACCTCACCCCTCTTTACCTGACCCCAGTCTGAGTGCCTGACCCTGTGATGATCATGGATGATGGAATGATCTGCTGCAGTGTGTGTGCGCCTGTGGTTCCCTCAGCCAGGCATGCTCACCTGTCAGCATAACAGATGTCATTAATTGTCAGTCAAAATAAAGCTCTAAAATCACAGTTGTTTTTAAAGACCAACTTCTTTAATGATACATACCAGTGTTATACTAAGCTTATAAAATAAAGTTGTCTGCATGTAAATACAAGAGAAACATTAAGAAATCAATAGTGATTAGGACAGGGATTTTGATTCCTGTACAAATTTAGAAATGACTCGAGAAGATAAATTAACATACATGGCTGTGACAATATGAACATAGGTGTAGTCAACGTGATCCATTTATTGAAAAAAGAGGGCAGATCAAGGATTAAGATATTAACAGGAGATCCAGTCTTGAATGGGATGTGAAAAAGCAAACACCACACATGGATACTGAGGCATTTTTCTCAAGTATTGGATTCTTTGGGCAAGTTTGGAACACGGATGATTCCCACTCTCACGATACGGAAATGGAGGTATTGACAGCCTTACCCCAGTACCTCGACGTACAACTGGGATAGGACATCCCACTTGTAGTTTGGGGGGGGTTGAAGAGGGCTACAGGTTGTGAGCACATGAAATACAGGGTTTTAAGAGCCTGTTTAGCAGTAGTGAAACTTTTGGTTTTCAACTGTGCCTTCCTAAAACGTCACAGGAGTTGCCAACCATGTTGTCCCACATGTATTGCTTCACAGCTTTATTTCTGCAGTTACAAGCAATTCAAAACTACTGAATGTTCGAGGCAAGCCTCTTAACTTCTTATCAAAGAAGATCTGTCCATCTTCCCGCAAGACAAACAGTATTGCACTTCAAGGTTATATTAACTGAGTTACAGAATCTCTTTAAGGACTGAAGCATTACTTACGCACATCCATGGCACTATGTGGCTGCTTAGAGATAAGCAAGAGAAATTAATTTTAAATTAATACTGCAGGGTACTGTGAAGATGACAAAGCATAGGCCCTCTGTGTACTTAAGATTTCTAATGCTTAAAAGGTTCTTCCATGATGAGGCTGGTTTAGCACAGCAGCCTCAGACCTGACCGTGCCCTCTCATGGACTCAGTGGTCCAGGATCCGCAGGTTGCCAGACACGATTTTGTTCTCTAGTAGAGCTCCAGCTGGGATGTCAATCCTGTCCCCATGATTTGCAATGATGATAACTGTTCCCTGGGTTTAGAGAAAAGAAAACAAAGTGTTTAGAAACTCGTTACCTGTTAATTTGGAAGGAGGGAGTAGGTTGTCTGGAGGACCATTTAGGTGTCACAGGTGACACAGCCAGAGCCTGGATGCACTTTGTTGTATTGTTTCTGCATAGGCTTTTTCGTGGTTTGTTTTTTTTTCCCCCAGAACAAAGGTTTTAAACAAGCATTTTTGGAAACACTGTAATTACCAGCAGACTAGATACTATCAGCCTACAAGCAGAACTGTAACTTCTTTGAAGATACATACTTGCTGTACGGGCTCTTGTCATGTCTGCTTGCTTTGAGGTGAAAAAATGTTACCCCCGTCAGTCCGTGTGTCACAGCCCAGCCCCCCGCTGCAGCTGTACAGCAAATCTGGGCATAGAGGGACAGCCTCGAGCCCCAGAGCTGAGCCACTGCCAGTGCTGGGGGAGACAGCCCCCACCTTGCACCCATCTGGCAGCTGCTGAACTGTCCTAGATGCTAAGGAAGAATTTGAGAGAGAAACTTAACTTGCTCAGCACCAATGTTTACTAATAAATCAAGAACCCCAAACTGATGAGAAGGGGCCAGAAAAGGTGTGGGAAGGCCAGCCTGGGAGGTGAGGTGGGACATGCCTTGTCGAGCCACAGGACAGAGATGGCGGCAGTGTTTGAACAGAGACCTGAGGTCTGTGGTGCTTTCAAGGGTCACAGATAAAACCTCTTCTCTCCCTGGGCCTGTACAGAGCAGCAGCTCTGGCAATTAACACCCTGCACTCCTTCACAGGGGTCACTGTCCAGCCTTGGCCTCTACGATCCTTGGGCCAGTTCCATAATTCCCAGGAGTGCTCCTATGGACTGTGTATACAGGCACTGACCGAGGCAGGATCAATTCCCAGGGAGCAGAGATCAGTCATGTTTAGTGCAGGGGCATCCTAATGACACACTCACCTTTAATGAAACATTCTTCCCAAATGTAACATCGCCTGAAACCGTGAGATGATCCAGCTCCAGCATATCTGGAATACTTTCAAACCTCCGTAGGTAATCTTGAACCTTTTAGAAGGAGAAAATAATAGAGACAGCTTTAAATCCATCTGTGGATTAAAGACAAGCCTCTTGAATACTCCTTTCAGGAACCTTCCTATAATCTACATCTGAATCAATATAGGAGTTGCTACTTTGTAATTTCTTCCAGAGATAAGTGTGAGGAACAGTAGGGACAGCTTTCCACCAGTGCTGGGCAAGCTGTGGAGAACACACACAGCCCAGCTCACCTTCCATTTCCTCAGCTGAGGGGGGACAGGAGCACCCAACAGCAGTAGGAGGCTACACATACATGTTAAGTACTTTGTATTCTCACGGTTCTTCACAAAGAGCAAAAGGCAATGCCCAGATGGGCAGAGGGAGATAAAGTAAACCTCACTTCTAACTTATTTATTGCTATGAACTGTATTTTTATCCAAAGAGATAAACACCAAGTATAATTATAGGAGTTTACCTTTGTGAAAGAACTTCCCAGTTTGACAAGAGGCACTGTTGGGAATTCACGCTTCTCGCTCATGGTTAGAGAC
The DNA here is from genome assembly GCF_003945595.2 of Pipra filicauda. Lineage (NCBI taxonomy): Eukaryota > Metazoa > Chordata > Aves > Passeriformes > Pipridae > Pipra > Pipra filicauda. Next base: position 1,390,043 of record NW_024103540.1, read on the forward strand.
CCAGCATTAAGGCTGTACAAGTTTGACATCACAAGCAAGAGATCTGATGTGGTCTTAACAGGCAGGAAACGACTACGAGGTACGTTTATCCCCAGAGAGTTTTCAAAACTCTTGATAGCAGCACCAACTGCAGTCTCCAGCTGGATAACGTTCAAGCCTCCATCCAGAGTCTGGAAGAGAAAATTCACATGAGCACAACGAGCAGGTTCTGGGTCTCAGAACTAGAGCCAAACATCAGCCAGAGCACTGCCTTCACCCACTTCCTGAAGGCAGCAGTGCCTGTTGGTTACCGGGAAACAAACAGTTCCTTTGAGTCTTTCCTCTAAACCCTCCCTGGCTGGTTACCTTTGGGTTAACAATGATCTCCATGTCAATGGCGTTCTTCTCCTGCAGCCTTTTAATTGCAGACAGAGCAATCCACAAATTGTTGGTATTGAATATTTTGAATTTTGACACAGACTTGAATTCATCCACGTGTGCTTTTGGGACCTGAGCTATCTCCACAAGCCTCAGCTTATTTTCGTATTGCGTGAGCGTGCCACCCTGTGAGGGGCAAAGGAGAAGTTTTAAGTCCTGTTCATAGAAGCCAGAGAAATCCTCCCCTCAGCCCAAACAGAGGCACTGGTTTGTTGGCATTTAAACTTGAGCCTCAGAGCAAGGTTCAACTGAGTTGAACCTTCAACAAGGTTTCTTGTTTTTAGTAACCAGCTAGCAGGTTACTAATTATAGAGTGTGTTTAAAGTACAGTCAGAACTGTCCAACGATCATATTTCAGCACTCCAAGACACTTAATTCCTTTAATGAAAGTTGTTGGGAATCTTTTGCAATTGCCACTGTTGTCAAGAACCACCTTCAACAGTGCTTTGCCAGATGACAGAACAAAAGCTAAATTAAATCTGAGTACTTCAGTAACCTGAACTGTATTCTTACAGGGCATTTCTGTGCTTTTGTAGGACTAAGTCAGAGCTTTCTTAAGAGGTAATCAACACAGGAAAAAATCACATATCACCCACACTCACATTTAAAAGAACAGAGGCAAAGCACACTTATAGGACAAATTACTGCAGGCTACAAGTATTTGATACGTCATAAACCTCTGACACGTGGCACACCTGGACTTTGTACAAAAGTCAAGGGTTTAGGGCAGGAGCAGATGTGCAGCTGCACCACACGGAGTTGTGCAATGCATACCTGGACAGCTCAGTAAGTAGCTTAGGCAGCTTTCAGTCAGAGGATGTAGCTGCTGCATCCCAGCCCTCAGTGCTCTGTTTTTACCACCCTCAAGCTTCTCCCCCTGTGTCAGTGACAGTTTGGAGAAGGCACAGAGGTTGTGACCTGCACCCTGCAGAAATCACTCGTGTTTGCGGTCAAGCCCAGGCTGCCCTTGTCTGCCGCTGCCCAGAACGTGGATCAAATTTGTTCCATGAATTAGAACGTCATAAACTTGCTGGTTTTGTGCAAGTCAAATCAGAACAAAGCTGATGTGTTAAATGGTGCCTAAAATAGCTGTAAGGAGATTGGGTGTATGTATGTCTGAATCCATGCATTCAGAGGAGGTGAGAGGCTGGGGATCACCACCAACACACCAGGCACCGACAGACTGACACCCATCTCCCTTTACCTTCACATCTGCCCGGGTTTTGTTTGTGACTTCCATGACAAATTCACAGCGTTTTCCATTGGGTGGGTTCATAAGGTGGTTAAGAATGTAAAGGTCCACAGTGGCACCCAAATTATCTATATTGGACACAAATATATATTCCTTCCCCTCTGCAATGAGGTTATCCAGCAGACCAGAGTTATAGAAACTGGCGTAGATGTCTCCATGGCCTGGAGGGTACCAGCACTCCGTGTTCTCTCCTGAGTAAGAGACATCCTTGGCTATTGGCAGCAGAGTTTCCTTGTTAATTCTAGGATACCTGTGAAGACAATGGATTTTGTTAAGTTCTCGCCAATGTCAGACTGGCAAAAAGAAAAAATACAACAGGAAAGGTGCAAGTCCCTGGGCTTTTCCATACAGCTTTTGAAGGTGTGCCCTCCAGGTTACTGTAAGTACTCTCAATGGGAAGACCCATCCAAATTCTGAGGTGAGAAGCTACAGAATGCAATCTCACTACTCAAGGATTTAAAGCCAGTTCTCAGACCATGCTGTAAACCAACCTGCCTTTGACAGGCAGGTTCAGAACATGCCAAGCACACCTCTGACCCAGCAGCCACTTTGATTAGAGTTTGTTCTGGATAAGGAACCACGGTCTGTCTCCCTCCAGAGCCTAGGGACACTAAAAGCAAATTCAGGAATCAAGTGGCCAGAATCTCATACACCATTATTCCTATATTTCTTAGAAACTGGGTCCCACACACACCCCTCTCCCTGATTTTAATACATTGGGCAAAGTCACTTGACTCTGCCCAACACCCTCATGTTTCAGTCTCAAAAAGAGACCTAAAATAGACTGAACATGGGTACAGAAGACACTGTTGCTACCCCAGCACCTCAAACTAAAATCCACCCCATTTGGAATTTGGAGAAACAAGCTAATTTGTCCTTTTACCCCAAGTGGTGAAGTTTTTTGATACCTGCTTTGATTAAAAGTATATATCTTCACACGGCTGTGACTGTATTTCTGCAGGATTTTCTTTGTGTCATCGTCAGTGTTGAAGGAATTCATGAGAACCAGAGGAACATCGGTGTTGTAGGATTTGTTCAAATGCTGAGATGGGAAATAAATGTTAAAATCAGAATGTATTATTAAGCTTTAACTCCTGACACCTAAGATTTTGGGAGAAAGAAATTGGATAAAACAGACTAGAAATAATAAATGCATGAGAGAAAAGAGAGATGCACTTATGCTGACAGAAAGGATAATAAATTGGGTAAAGGAAAATAAATCCTTGTTAGTAGTAAAGATAGGGCCTGTATTAATTAATGTATCTTTAATTAATCTTTGTTTTTAAATCTGCATCGAAATTTGTAATTTGAAAAGCACAACACTACAAAATGATCAGTTTTAGCTACTGCTGAGTACAAAAGGCAGGTTTTCCATCAAATTGTTACAGTCTGTCAAGATGACATTTCCAAACTGTCTCTGCACTTTTGAGCCTTCTTGAGAGGCCATGAGATGGACAACAGTATCAAGAGTACATAATGAATGAAATGTCACCATGTTAATTATTTGGGAATCTATAGAATGGAGCTGAAATACACAGGAGCATTTCCATGTGCACAGCAAAAAACTGGACATCATGACAGTGTTTCACCAAAAACAGTGTGCGGGGAAAAAAAACCCAATACATTTCAGTGAGTTTTAAGCTTTGTGTATGAGCTTGCCCTCATCTGCTGGAGAGTGTTTGGTGGAGTTGGAGACCTCCACAATGACCCTTTGGATAAAGAGCTGCATCAGTTGGATGTAAATTTGAGTCTGCTACAGAACCATCTATCACACATGGGAGAGTAACTCCAAACAAACACCACACTGAGGCAAAAATTGTTGGCACTCCAGAAACTATGGAACAGGCACACCCAATTTCCTACTCTAATGACTATCTTCATTATCTGCTGGAAGAGGAATATTCAGCATTAAAAACATAAGCTGAAATGTCCTCTCCCAACACCAGCAGCTGTTATTTTCTTTTACTCTTCTTTCTTCAGAGGAAAATGCCAGCAATTACTTCCAGCATGAGAGTTTAACTTCAACAAGGAATTTGGAGCTGCTGTGAAAAGCTTTCTTCTAATGCACTTTAAAACCTCCTTTTTTAAAAAAGATAAAACTTGCAGCTGGAGGAGTCAGAAACAAGCCCAGGAGTTAGTTACCCAGGCCAGATCAGCTCTACAATGTGGCTGCTTGTGTCTCTGGACACAATTCCCACTGTCCAGGCTGGTGTGAACAGGCTGGATCACACTTGTGCTAACACATGTGGAGGGGACGGTGCTGATTGCTCCGTTCCTTTGGAGTCTACTCTTCCCAAAGGAATTCTCTACTTCACCCCAGCACTGTGACCAGACCTCATTTCCCTCTCCTCTTCCTTTTGGCAAGCCTCCACTGTGATCCCTCTTAAAAGGTCATGCAGGAGCAGCTCAGTGTGTCTTGCTTCCTCCAACGCAGAAGGAAAAGCTCATCAAACGTTACCTCAATCTGCTGAACCGTCAGATCCAGGAAGGTGTTCTCGTTTCGCACCCCGATGAGACTTTTTGGGCCTTTACAGCCCATGCTGGTGCCCAGGCCACCATTGAGTTTCACAACCACCAGCTTGTTCAAGTCAGAAGCAATGTTATCAGGCAGGCCTCTGGCCTTGATCTTCTCATAGGGCTGGATCTGGGAAAACAAAACCCCAAAACCAGCAGTCAGCTATTTGGAAGGAAATTGTTTTCTCCTAAAAACTTTCAGAACTTAAAATTAGGTGAAAAAACCCACACTTATTTATATGCTCTAGGACACTAAAGAACATCTGCAAAGGAAGTCTATAATAATCTGATTTGTTATGATACAAATAACCCGATTTGTTACTACAATAACCTCTTTCCTTGAGAGGTTCTGTAGGCTTTGTGACACCAGTCACCATCAGCTTCACTCAGATAAGAAGGTGCCTCTGTCTGCTCTTCCAGGTTCAGAGAACTGACTCAGTGGTAAAGATGGGTAAGGAAGAAGTCACAACCTTCTTCTTGTCCTGCAGAAGGTTTCCCTGGGTGCCATCTAACTCACTGTCCCAGTAAGATGACCCCCTCTTCCCCTTCAGTCAGGCCCAATTTAGGAATCCATATGCATGCACGGCATATAACTTTCCTTCCCTGAGCAGCTTAAACTCATAGATTTATTTTTTTTTATACTTTGCTCTAAGGTTGTCAAAGGCAACATTCTTGGCAAAAGGTTGGTTCTTTAACTCAGTCTAAACTAACTTCTATTCCAACTACTGGTCCAATCTAATAATTCATCTCTCCCAACAGCATGATACAAAGCGGAAGAAAGTTCCTACTTCTTATCCTGCTGTTTTCAGGATGTGTTCATCCAGCTCACAATAAAATTTAGAGAGAGTCTTCTACCTCACTGACAGGTTTAAAAACAGAGTCTGGGCTACACTTGGGGCTAGTGGTGGAGAGCAAAATCAGGCTTGTAATGACAGTGTGTCTCGCATTAGGCACTGCTTGTTCCCTAATCCAAAGCACCTCAGGCAGAGAGACGACAGTTACAATGCCACGGTAAGAATCATGCCAAAACTGTTAGAGCAGAATCAATATAATTATCCTTTAGCCTGCCCTTCTAAAGATTTTCTTTTGCAGAAAAGCCTTGGTGTTTCAGTGCTGTGTGTGTTCCAGCTGCAAGAAAATTATTTTAAACGCTGATAAGGGGTGTGTGAGATCCACAGCTGATTTCCAAGAACAAATACATACAGAGTAGTTTTCAGAACTGTGTTTGCTTTGGGCAAGTTGGGCTGGGGTTCAAATGGAAATTCGCACTGCACTGGAACAAGAGTCATATTTCTTACTGGGATGTGTGGGTGTAGGGAGGAGAGTTTGTGCAATTCCAGCATTCCAGTGCACCACAGGCAGCAGATTAGAGCGGTTCCCTCACATTAGGGAAATTCTTCCTTATGGGATCTGAAAAGCTTATAGGATATATATAAAGATAAGGTGACTCCACACGGAGTTCTTGTGGCTCAGACAGAAAGCAGTAACACAAACACTGCCATTTCCCAGAGGACAAACACAGGAACTTCCTTCCAAGGTTCCAAGAACTTTTCAGGAACAGAAGTGCGCAAAAAGCAGAATCTCACTGTGCTTTGTCGACAACAGAGATTGTGTTCAGGCTGGGCAGACACCTTGACAAACAACCGTTCTTCTCATTAACAAAGAGATGATAAACACTGATTTTAATGTCTTGGAGGTACATCAGGAAGCTTAATGAACGATTCACTACCAGCAGGACCTACAGAGATTTACACTCAGATTTACTGCTTCCCATCCACTCCAAGGTCAATAGCGCTCTGTATTAGACTGTAAATGGATTAGAAGCATTTCAGCTTGAGCTTTAGCTGGGTGGGACGTGAGTCACATCCATGATGTTCAGACACCGTCTGAACATCCAGAAAAATTATCTCAACTTTCACGTCTCACTATGTTCTTCTTGCATCACTCATAAAAAGCAGAAAGTCTGACACTCAGCTCAGGGCTAGATTGCCTCAAAAATCATTTGCTTTTGCTGAAGTGCCAACTACCCTTTCATGCCTTCACCATCATGCCTGAGACCAGCTTATGCAGAAAGCTCAAAGCAAAAATCCTGAAGAAGTTAACAGTTCCATCCAGGCCCTCCATCGAGGACTCAGTTCACTGGATGTTGCATCGGTTACAACACAAAATTTATGACTCAGCCTCACTAAATGTTTCAGTTTCTTCTGGCACAGGCATTGGAAACGACAACTTGGCAATGAAGCCCTGGATCTTGAAGGGTCTTTAATTCAGAAAATAACAAATGTCAAGAACTCAAGTTCCAGCAGGAATGTTGCAGCATCAGGACTGCTGGGTGCCAGTGCTATCGTGTAGCAGTTCCAGTCGTGTAGGCACTAATATGCAGAACTACCTCATGATCTACAAGCGTATACACAAGTGTAAGAAGTGCTCCACAGTAACAAAAATCAATCCTTGCTCTAAAGGTTTGGAACAGTGGGCTTGACAAGTAAGTGCTGATGGGGAAATTCCTCAGGAAAAAACAGGGGCAGGAATGACATGGCTTACAGCTGCCTGGCTGCAGTGTTACTCACTTGAGACATGTCTCACAGCCGTGGTTTGGGAGTGTTCTAAGATGACATATGCAGCTTCCTTTGTTTTGCAGCCAATGTCACAAAAGTGATTTCTCAGAACAGTTTGCATGAGGCAGCATTGGGAGTCTGACAAACAGATTTCAGAATCATACTCCTACTGCAAGGAGGCTTTGCAAGAGTTTGTCAGAGACAGACAAAATGAGCATCAGGGCTGTCATTGTGGGTAGACGGGAAAGGAATACACCCGTATTAGTTCATATGTACTTACACTACCAGGAAACATTTACTCAGCACCAAGGGACAGTTCTAGAAATACCACCAAGTGAAGAGGTCTCTGCCCTTGTGAGACCCCACCTGCAGTGCTGCACCCAGGTCTGGAGTCCTCAGCACAGGAAATACACGGATCTGTTAGAGCAGGTACAGAGGAAAGCCACAAAGATGATTAGAGAGAGAGGATCCCTCTCCTGTGAAGACAGGATGAGAGAGCTGGGGTTGTTCAGCCTGGAGAAGAGGCCTTCGGGAGACCTCATTGCAGCCTTCCAGTACCTAGAGTGGGCTTGCAGAGGAAGAGTGACTTTTTACACAGGCTGATAGGGATAGGACAAGGGGGAATGGTTTCAAACTACAAGAGGAGAGACTTAAATTAGATCTCAGAAAGAAACTCTTTACTCTGAAGGTGGTGAAGTAGAGGAACAGGTCACCTAGAGAAGCTGTGGCTGCCCCATCCCTGGAGGTGTTCAAGGCCAGGTTGGATGGGGCTTGGAGCAACCTGGTCTAGTGGAACTTGTCCCTCTGCCCATGGCAGGGGGTTGGAACAAGATGATCTTTGAGGTCCCTTCCAAACCATTCTAAGATTCTATGAACCCTTAAAACCCGTTTCCAGAGTTGAAGATTAGAAAGGTGTCTTGCTTTTGAGTAAGGGCATAACATTCATTCTTTCCCTTCACGATACAGTTCACTGAGATGACAACCTGAGCTGCAGACAAGAATCCAACCAATGGGGAAGAAAAAAAATGGCTCTAACAGACAAGTTCCTTTCACACTCACATTGCTTTGGATGCTCTCTTTACATCCCAGATGAGGTTTTGCATTGCTGTTCTGTGGTTAACTTGGTCACTGCAGTTCTCTCTGAAGCCTCTCAGCAGGACTTTGCTATTGCTTCCAATTCAAACAAACAGATCGCTGCAATCTACATCGAGGGGATTAAGTTACACTTGCCATGTCCACATTCTTTACCTCCTCTCCCTGTTAACTGGCACTCTCAGTGTACTTTCTTCTCTGGAGACTGTAACAGTAATGGGTCCTAACTATGCGAGCTATCACTGTAAGCCTTTGGACATATGAAAGCAAAGCATCTGGAAGGAAAAAACAAGTCAAAGGTTTACCAATATAGTGTGAAATGGGTTCAATCATCTGTTACCATCATCAGTATTAGTTGTTACACTGAAAACATGGAGGCCAGGGAGAAATCTCCCATTGCAGAGAAAAATGGAGGAATATTACAAAGGAAAAATTTCTGTTTAAATTAACTGACAGGAGCCTTTACTTGTCAGTACATGCTTCAGGAAAAAGCTACATTCAAAGAACAAATATCACAGGTAGCACACCAGACAACCTACAGAAGTCTGATCAGAAATTCTGCTCCTACATACCACAGTCCCTTGGCATTGGGCAAAAGCCTGAAACACCCTTCCCACCTAAAAGACAAAGCCTATAAGTATTCATGAACTTTTTTAAGCTGCTAAACAAACAAAAAACCAGCAACTTAACACTTTGGCACATTTTTGGGTGCCTCTGTTTACAGATACACGTGCATGTCTGTATGTATATAAACACACATATATATCTAAACAGATGCTTTTTACTCTGCTAAGCATCAGCTGAAGATTATACTTCCCATAATTCTCATCAGCAAAGCAATGCTCCAAAACAATCACAGGCAAGTAGACTTCCACTGGGGAGAGTAAACTGGTGCTTTCTAGGGCGTGGTCCTTGTAGTGTGAGATTCTCCAAGCACCCAAACACCCACCACCTCATAAAACAAGGTCATCCCTATAGGCGATTATAAATCACTTGCAAGATCACCAGCAAACAAGTCTTGTGTATAACAACCTCTGTGCTCTTCTAACAAGACCAGGAGGAGAATATATGTGAGGGTTTATAGCTCAGGAAAGAAAATGCACCCGGAACTGAACAGATGCACTCGGACAAAACACGCGTACGTTCACAGATGGATACTTGTCCCAAAGAACTCATTACTACAGCCCTTCAAAAATCATCCCTCTTTATCTCTTCTAAAAGCTCAGACTGTTCTTACCTGTACTAGCTAGACTAATAATTCTGATATTCTGGTCTTTAAGAAATCAACTTTTATCTAATAATTCCACAAGTCATACCCCTCAGCAAGGAATCCTCTGGGAGAAGGTCACTTGAAAAGGGTTTCACATAAGACACATTTCACTTTCCACGTTGTGTACCTGACATGACTGATGTATGAAAAAGGAGGGGGTAGATACGAGCAGGGTTCAAGGAGGGTAGGGAGATGAAACTCTCATGGTCAGCAAAAAAGAGAAAAGAAAAAAAATACTCAAGTAATTTAATTTTGCTTTCGGTTTTTGCAAGCACTTAAACCCACCTCCTGCCAGATCAGGAAGTGTAAGTATCACCCTAAAGAAATAAGTATTTACCATGACGTGAAGAATGCATGGAAGGAAGTTTGTTTGCAGATGTTTTGCCCTAGCTTTCTTCTGTAGCATTTATCAAATATCATTACTTAATTTAGAGTTCATGCTAGGAAGCGAAATTCCATTTAAGATCGTGCATGCATCTCATCTGACCAGCAGCGACCCGATCTTGCAGAATTCTTATCTTGTCAAAAGTTGCTACATAGCTCAGGGACACATTTGAGAATAAGCAGTACAGACCACAAGGAAGAAGGCAGATACTCTTTCTAATCCTGCCCTTCTCCATTTAGCCCTCTGTCATCTTAAGTTAGACCTTTGCCTTAGTTCTTTTTTAACACTTTGCCATGTCTGGGAATATCCCCTCAGTCTATTTTAGTGCCTTTCCATAACCCTCCTGTTTGACATTTGCTCCCAGTGTCCTACTCGGTCATTTTCAGTCCTTTACAGAACTTGTAAGTTTTTCCACAGAAGGTGTGCAACCCTTGGAAAATAGACAACAGCTCTTCCTCTCCACAAAGCAGCCCATTCACTTGCATCAGATTTCTGTAATTTAATCCCAGGCTTTATCTTGACACAGGGAACAGTTTATTCCTTTCATTGTCGTAACTACCTTTTTACATATTTAAGAGACCTATCGCCCCCCACAGTCTCAGCCCCCCTACACTGAAAGAAATCCCCTTTTCTTCAGCCTTCTTTCTAAGTTGCCTTATCTAGAACTCCAATTTCTCACCTTGGCCTCTTCATTGAGGGTGGACTTTTCTCCCCAAAGCAACACTTCATTCAGTGTTACAGTACAGAAAAGAAAGACATCACATGTTTTTGAAGCTAAAAGAAAACACTCAACCTTGGAAAAACCCTAGACTTGCTCTAAAACAGCATCATTCTTCAACGCTTTATAGAGCAGCACTGCATCTGTTCTGGAAGTAACCAGACAGCCTGCCTTTCAGTTGGAAACAGAGCCTCGATTGAATCACACAGAGAGCCTCAGAGAAACCACAAACCTGTGAGGACACAGAAGTCCCGCAATATGCCAAGATCACTACGCTGGGAAAAGCAAGAATCTGTAGCACAACTACACCATTAGAGTCAAAGGGACAGCCTGGGGCCACAGATGAATCAATAAAATGAAGTTAGGTTTAATAGGAAGTATTTATTTCAGTACTAAACAGTGCAGAGAAAATATATAGTGCTTTTTCAGCAGCAGCTCAAGTTACAGGTTATAAGTTACAACAACATAGATGGCACTAAGAAATTACGCTCCAAAACCCCCCGCAGTCAACTCCTCGTTTCAGATCCCTTTCTTTTACTGAGCTGCTGTAGGTTAGAGAAGTTGCTAAATGAGCTCTATTACCCAGCCCACTCACCATATGTCCCCTTTCAAATTACTTAGCATAATGGATCTCTGGAAACAGTCTCATCTGAGACGTGCAACCTTCTTTTAGGGGCAGGAGGGAAATGGGAGCAACAAGGGTCGAACCTACTTCCCCTCTGACACAAGTTCCAGTTTACTCCAGAAAAAGTACCAAATGGTAAGGTGGCATCTGTCCCATTTTGTTCCCCTGCTCAAAGAACAGCTAACAAAATAACACCAAAGAACTTGACACATATGGTAAGCAGGACCTGATGTTCAGGAACACATACAACATATGTCAACAAATATTTATTTCTCAGTTCAAACCCAAAGCGTTGTCCTACTTGATTTTAGGGAACCATGGCAGATAAATCCCCTCGATGGATGGATACACCATTTGCCTTAAGTAGCAATTATCAGTTTTATGTTCCTTACAGACTGCCACTTCATTGCAACTTACAGAATCTTCTGGAGGTCTCTGAATCTTCCCCCAGTCCACAGATGGTCCCTTTTCTTGTAGGAATCTATGAAATAACTTCTTAAATCCTTCCAGGTCCTTTTTAGTGTGCTACAAAAAAGAAATACATTACTAAATGCTGATATTTAATGCATACCTATTCAATCACAGAAGCATTTCTACACATTTATGTACAATCTATTCACAAGAGTAATTTCATTAGCACTGAAGTAGACACGCTAAAATTTATGTAAAATTCTAAAAGGTACCAAAAGCTCATGTTCACTAAAACTCAAGGTACAAAACCAACTTGGATACCTGCACAACAAGTATTTTGTCAAAATCATAACCTTAACAATTTGACCCAATCTTTAAGATAACAGCTTTACCCTCCCTTTCTGTAATCCATTGAAGATTACATAGAACCTTTAATAACTAAAGATGATTAAACACTTAATAACTCCATCACCCAGTTTATAGGGAACTGAAAGTCTCCTACTGACATTGTATCCAGGCTACTCTTCCACACAGGATCAGAGCACATCCTAAAAATAAGGACATGGTAATCTGTGATTCATCCCTTTGTCTAAGATCTGCCTCAATGTCCTGCACTCAGTTTGTCATGCTGAGTGGCACCCACGTCCTGCTCCTTACCTCTATCTCATTTGAGTTTGCGGTCGCAAGTATCTTATCGAGTTCTACTTTCATTGAATACTCCAGCTCTTGTCGAATGACTTCCTGAAACTGTGAAGAGCCAGCTTGAGACATTGCTTTGCTGAAATCTTGAAAAAAATGAAAATAGGGGTTAAAAAAAACAAAACAAAACAAACCTAGTTTATTTAGATTACAAATAGCCTTCAACTTTGTTTAAAAAAAACATGATAAACTCATATAATCTAGTTTTGTTTTATCACTTGTACTACAGGAATCTAAAGTTTTTGTTCTTAGTTAGTTACTTGTGGAACAGACCTTAAATTGGGGCCAAAGAATAACAACCCTTCTTTCAAAACTCAAAAGAACCCGAAAAGACCAATGATCCATCTCAAGAAGTGTCCAAAAATCCACAGCAGCGTATTTTTTTTGCTAAAGAATTCACATCCTACTGCATCAACACACTTTAGCAAGTGTAAGTGTGAAAAAGGAGAATTTTCTTAGTGAAAAGCTCTGTAGAACGTTGTGATTGAGCGTATCCTTCTGTTCACCTAAGCAAATAAAACATATGCTTTCGTTATTTATACAGCGCGTTTTCACACGATCTTCTGTTTGTTCCAGTAAATATTCCCTCACTTTATCGTGTGAGTATTTTCACACTACAGCATGCATTTCAGTTACTAAGCAACCCAGAAAACTGGGCTGTCTATCACTTCAGCATTTGTTTTACTTTTGAAAGTGATAAGCTTCATGAATGTGGAAAAGAGTAAATACACAAATGTTCTATAAAGTCCACCCCGCAGGAAGAACTGAGAGAGAACATGACTCTGTTTTCCAACTGAAAGCATTTGAAGCGAGTGTGTTCTCAAAAGACATTCTGAGTATGTTCTCTAAAGACCTCAGTTAATTTAATTTCTGCCAAATCCCTTGAGTAATGACTTCCCTGTAACACAGAGAGTGATGTATTGCCAAATATAGCTGGATTTTAGAAACACCCTGAATACTAGTGCAAAAAGGGACAGAAGGGAACTTTGCAAGTGAACAGAGTGATACTGACAGAAAATATTGTTAGAAGAGGAACCTGCATTTAAAGTCTACCTACTGAGAACACACATTAAGAGGCTCTCCTATTGAGAATGCCTAAGAATGGCAGAGATGGTTCATTTTAATATAATTTTGATTGTATTTTATTTTTTAAGCAAAGTATTCCACAGCCTCAGCCTCAGTGACAGTATGTAATCCTTGCTTTGAAGCCCACAGAAGCCATTTTCCTGACTGCACTGTTTTGCAGGTAGGGGAGGGAGGAAAAAAAAAAAAAAAAGACAGACAAGTGCTGCAGTGCACATACTGTGTGTGGTGCAACACGGGAAAACGCCAGCTCAAGATGAACAGTGCAGTGAACAATAGGTTCTTTTTTTAATCAAATGCTTCATTTAGTAGTAAAAGCAGGTAAGAGTTGAAAGCCTTTTAGGCACATCTTTCCAGGTCAAATACATAAAAACACGGACAGCTCTTCATCAGGAAGCACTTTTTCCTACAGAAAAACAAGGAGGTCTGTACCAGCTTAATACTTTCATACCAAACTGCTGCAAGCACTGCCTTTTCATTCACACATTTTGGGTTGATGCAAAGCAAAACAACTGCTAGGAGATGCTTTCGCATGTTTGTAATCCTCCCTGCAACATATTACAATACACCACTTCTGATACAGCAACACAGTGGCCATTTCTCACAGTTCATCAGCCTGTAAAACATCTGAACCTCCCAATGTGACGCCAACACACCTCAGGAGGAACTCTGCACATCCCAAGCGTTCAGAGACTTTCAGTCATACTGTTAAACACACCGGGGCTGAAAGGAGGCAGAGCCAGCCAGCAACTTCCCCAGGCTGCCATGTAAGTAGGAAAAGTCTGCTCCCTCATATTGGCCAAAAGACTTGTATCTACCAGATAAAGCCATTTAGAGACTAAGTAGCATACCAAATAAATCAAAATAAAAAGGCATCATAAAAGTAAGTGCATGATAACGTCCTCGTTTTGGCATCTTTTTTTTTTCCTGTAATACTATGAATTCTCACAAACTGAACGAGCAAATGCTAAACACATTTGATCACCAACACCCTCGCAGAGAAGCAAAGCAAACCCGTTGCTTTTTCCAATACCAAGCATCAGGCACTCAGAGCGGCAGTAGATGGGACAGCTCTTACCTAAACCCAGCCTGCCAAAGCTGCCAGCGCTGGGGGCTGCACCCTTCATGGCAACAGAGGATATTTAGTTTAGTTTACACTGACCATGTAACAACTACTGCAACCCCTCAGTCTCATCCAGATTCAATGTGTCAGGGCAAGGTTTCTTGGGGAGAGCACCGTTAGTGCTGTTGGTCCAATTATTATTTTGGGGACAGAGAGAGGAATGACATGGCTGGAGTCCATAAAAACACGTGCTTGCCTGGTGCAGGAAAAGTATCTATTCTGCATACATAAGACTTTGAATACTGTAACTAAGCAGCCAAAAGAAACAGCAACACAAAGCTCTTCTGCTTATAACACGCCATTGCGAGGCAGAGGCTTCGAGCACTTCTCTTAAGAGACGTCCACCAGGATGTGGGCTGGACAGGGATCTCTAAAGGCTCCCTAAAGTACTCTCTAAAGGCTCCCCAAAACAAGACCACACCATCAGCATTGGTACACATGCTCCAAACAATCTCAGTACTAGTTGCTCCCCTGCCCCTCAGAGATTTTGGGAAGAAGCTGGTATTTATGCATCCCAGCCTACTGCCAGCAGAAAGACAACTGCAGTCCTTTAACATGAGCTGCGGATGAATTTAACAGCCTGGGTGAAGATTGATTTCCCTTTTCACCTTAGTAGCAACTAGTGGAAAGGCCAGTGTAACTGTATATCTTAAAGCAGTTCTTTCCTACAGGCAACTAAAATTTCCTAAGGCCATAATGAAAAGTAGCTATTGTGCCTCTAAAAATCGGATGAGAGGCAGGGGCGCTGGATAATCGCAGGAAGAGATTTCCCAGGATATATGCGGCCATAAAATCCCAAATTGTGTTGAAATAGAAATGCCTCTTCCAAACTATTTCACAACCAACGCCTCAGATTTCAGCCTAAGCCCACTTTTACAAAACCAATATTCTTGAATACTCATCAGAAGTAAGAAACGGGTAGGACAGGGTAGTGGAAGACTCTTGGGGGACCTGCCCACACAGGAAATGAGCACAGACCAGAAGAGCATGACTAAATAGTTGAGACTTCAGAAAACACTAGGCTTTGCAAAAATGACCACCCAGGATATCTTATTTTAATGTCTTTGGTAGAAAGTGCTTCCTCCCAAGTAGCAGAGATAGGACAGCTCTTTAATCAAGTTCCTGATGGTGTTTGACGCGTGGAGAATTTCACTCCAGCCCTCCTGCCCCCACTGTTATTTCTAGCACGCCTTTGTGCTCTGCTCTGACTGCTAACCTGGCCCCTGCCCTCACAGCACAAGCCTCAGCACATGGCAGAGTTACCAGCAGGGTTATGATGCATAATTTTATAACTGACATATGAAAAAAACAAAACATGATAGATCAAGCCAATAAAAAGGAGGGCTTTGTACACTGTCAGAAACAAAATAAGGGGTAGATGTCCTCAGGAAAACTGCACAAGGACAGAAAAAAGTGACCCCTTAGGAGCTTGCACATGTTTCCTTTCTGCCAGCCCTCATCTTATTCTATGTTAAAAGCAGAGAATGCATTAAGATTGATTAATTTTATTCATTAATCCACTCAGAAGAGAAGTTCCTGCTTTGGTATTCAGTATACAAGGACCCAGCACAGGAGGGAGTCATGGGACAAGTCAAGCCAGAAGTTCTCTCTCTCATGAGAAAAATGGGGAATCTCTTGGGCTGAGGATTATGAACTGTGATTACTTTCGCAATCCAAGTAACTATCCAGAAAGACCTACAGCAGAAAAGTATCTGGGTCTCTTTGGAGCCAGACTACAGCATAAAGATCAAGAAAGGGTGGCCAGTGAGTTACAACACGTAGCTAAACTTTAAATGCTCTATCCTTGAACTCTGTGCTGAGGGCACAGAGTAAATGCCTCAACTTTCAACAGCTCTGCTTAAAGTTCAAGGCAACCCTTATCTCTGGCAAGGATAAAACTCTCTTTAAATACCCACACTATAAAGTGCAATGCTAATGAATACTACTTTGATTTTCAGAACTGAACGTACCCACTCGGTCTTTACAAACATTTTCCTAGTACTAAAGGCAAACTTCGCCAACACATGTTGGACTGAAGCATACGTGAAGCGAAAGCTATATGCTCTGACACTCCTTGACAGATGAGCACATTAGCCCGAGCTAACTCAGGAATTTGCAACATAGGAAGCCCTTCTTGCCAGCTGCACACACCAAGAGTTTAGGTGTTACAGTCAGACACAGCTGGATTTCTCAGTCTAGCAGCTGATCCCCATGCTAAAAATATCACTTGACATTGGCAACATGTTTTAGTACTATTGGCCTGACAGAAGAGTATCTAAACACTGGATACTTTTTTTTTTTTTAAAGCTTTTAGGATTGTCAAATCTTTGGTAATATTTAAAAAGCAAACTATGATCTTTACACAGGTTTCTACAGCTTTCAGTTTCATAAATAACATCACTTGTCTGCAAGATGGCTACCTCCAGCAGTAGCCTGAGATAAGCCAATTCCATCTAAAAAGAACAATTAGGAATGTATTTTCGTAATGTATTTCGCAAGGGCTCATCTTGGTAACTTTCAGAGTGGCCGGTTGAGCAACGTGCCGAAACACTTCAGCTCTCTGCCTTTTGCCCAGGTATCACAGGACATTTGCAGACAGGTGATGCATTTACACAGCCAGCGTTGTACAGTCCTGGACACCCGCTGTGTGAGGGGACAGTGATTTCCCAAAGCTTGCAAAGGCCCTCAGCTGCCTGCAATATCCAAGTTCGTACAGCAAAAGACCTCCTCGTGTTCCTTCTGCGGGCAGCACTGTATTTGTTGATAGGCCTGCACAGGTTTATATTAAGGAACCCCACAGGCACGGATTTCATTACAAAAAACACCATTAGGACACCGGAAAGGAGGGGGGAAAAAAACCTGCAACAGCAATGCACCAAAGTAATTTTTCTTCCCGAAATGACCTCTTGCGGGCTTGGTTCCCTGTTTCACAGGGAATCCGAAACTCAGACCACGTACACACATGCGGAGAGTAAAGGAGAGCGTCGGAGCCCCGCCGGGATCAGAAAACGCCAAAACGCACTAAAGCCTTCAAAAAAATTAAAAAGAAAAAAAAAAAAAAAAGAAGCGAAGACGTCGGACCGCGGCATTCTTCCTCCCGCAACTTTAGCGGAGCGCTGAGCGGAGGTTTGCGCTGGCGGGGACCCCTTGCACAGTCCCGCCGCTCCCGCCCGGTTCCCCCCGGGATCGCGGAGCGGCAGAGCCGAGCTGGGCCGGCGGGGGCCCCGCCGGGATCACGGACAGGGCTGCGGGGAATATCCCGCACATCGCACCTCGGCTGCTGCTGCACCCACCGCTGCCCCCGAGCCGCCGGGAGAGAGAGAGCGGGGCCAAAACACACAGCCGAAGGGAGCCGAGAAAAACAAATCGCGTCAGCTTACCTTTCACGAGCGCCGACATTTTCGCTCTTTAATCAATAAACACTCGGCCAAACACGGAGTGCCCCGTACCGGGGGGTTCCGCCCCGCGGCTGCCGCCCCTGCGGAGGCTGCGGCGGGAACGACGGCGACCCCGGCCTCCCTGGGAGCTCCCGCCCGCCCGCCCGCCGCGCTGCCCCTCCGCCCAGCGCTCCCTCCCGGGCCGGCGGGCGGGCGGCGAACGCCGAGCAATTTAAATTTCATCAATGGAAGAGGCGGACCCGCCGCGCCCCGGGTTTCACCACCCCCGACCCTCCCCTCCCTTCTCCTCCCCTCCCCTCCCCGCCGGGCCGTCCGCCCGCCCGCCTCCCCCGGGGGGCTCCCGGCGCGGCTCCTCCCCACTCCCGGGGGGGAACAGCGATGGGACGGGACAGGCCGGGCCGGGCCAGGCCGGCGCGGTCGCCCCACGCTCCGACCGCCCCGTGCGGCGGCGGGGCCGGGGGGGGGCGGTCCCGGCGGGTGCTGCCCCGGGGCCGGGCCGGGCCGGGGCCCCCCCAGGGCTGTGCCCGGGCGGTGGCGGCGGCGGCCCCGCCGAACCCACCTCGTCCTGCGGCACCGCGGGCGGGGGGCGGGGCCCCGCCCTCCCCCTCCCCCCGCGGCGGGGGCGGGGCCCGCGCCCGTCCCGGCGGGCCCCTCGCGCCGGAAGTGGGCGGGGCCGCGCCCTCCGTGAGGGGCCGCGGCGGCGGTCGTGGCTCTGTCGCGACAGCCGCGATTAAAGGAGGCTCGGTGAAGGGGTCTGGCGTGCAAGTGTTGTGAGAGGCGGCTGGGCACGTTTAGCCTGGAGAAAAAGGGGCTGAGGGGACCTGAGACCTTATCGCTCTGCACGGCTCCCTGACAGGAGGGTGCAGCCAGGTGGGGATCAGCCTCTTCTCCCAGGCAGCCAGCGACAGGACGAGAGGACACAGCCTCAGGGGAGGTTTAGGTTGGACGTCGGGAAGAATTTTTTCACAGAAAGGGTGATTAGACATTGGAATGGGCTGCTCAGGGAGGTGATGGAATCACTGTCCCTGGAGATGTTTAAGGAAAGTCTGGACGTGGCACTCGGTGACGGGGTCTGACGGACATAGTGGTGACTGGTTATGGGTGGGAATCGATGATCTCAGAGGTCTTTCCCAACCTGATTGATTCTGTGACTCTGTGTGGTTCTGTAATATTTCTGACTTATTAAGTGTATCGTGACTTAAAGCATCTCCACCCGTGGCTTTCCACCCCGGGTGCATGGACCACATTTCAGTGCTGGGGAGGTACCTGGGCCACGTTCGATGCTGGGGAGGTGCCACACTGGTGCAGCGCCCTTGGCAAGCACAGAGGTGCCAAAGGCCAAGTGTCGCTCCTGAACTAGGCTGTGATTTCCCTCTTCAACAAATGTTTTCCCCATTTTGCCTGCAGACGTTTCCCAGAGGTGCTTGAGCTTCCCTCTGCTCGGTGGTGACACCCAGTTATGGCAGAAACCCCCGTGCCCCCTACCTGCCATAAATAACACCCAGCACCCTGCAGGTAAATGGCACCGCCCTGGTTTTTTACCTTCACAGACCAGTGCCCCTTTACCACGAGGAGAGGGGTATGGGAATTGGCAGGGTGCTGCTGAAATCCAGTTTCAAGAGGCGGATGTGTGGGAGGCACAGGCAGCCCTGCCTTCATCCTTCCTGGCTAAAGCTCCCTGTACGGTCTCTGGGAAAAACCAGGCAACTCCCAGGATGAGCCTGTCCGTTTTGGGGTGGGACAACTCCCCTCTGCCTCTGCCTGTTCCTTGGCTTTTTAAGAAAACCGAAAGTGCAAAGACCTAAAGTGCTCTGCAAATTTTTCATCCCAGTCCACTTGACCTGGGAGCATCCCTTTGCATTTTGTACCACCAGATGAGTGCAGTGGCTTACTGCATGCTGTCTTAACATCAGGGAAGATGCTCCTCTTTCTGTCCCAGATTCACCAGCAGGAAAAAAGTCCTGAGTTCACTCCAGGACTTCAGCAAAGTCCTGAGCCTTTTCTCCAGACATTGATGGGAGCTTGCTGTTATCTTCAGCGCAAGAGCAACCCTACTCCTGTCCTTGCACCGGTAATTAAAATGCTTTGATTTAAACCTGTTGCTCCTACAGCTCAGCTCTCCTATGACCCCACATCCAACACCTGCCAGCCAAGAACACTACGTAGGTGTTCTCCAGATAGGACCAGAGCAAATTTGTATAGCTGTCCTGGGTAATTACAGGATAATTACAGGCATGATTTATAGGGTAAGAAACACAGATAACTTTTTATCTGCCAGCAATAAAACTAATTCCAGTTTAGTTTAGACCTGTCTTACTGTGGTGAAACCAGGAGAAAACCCTCCCTCCTTCACTGAGTTTTGTGGAAGTAAGGGAATAATCAAGACTGAGCACCAACTGTGTTGCTTAGGATGAAGGTAACCAAAACCAGCAAATTTTGGTAAAACTCTTGAGTCCTCAGAGCTCTGGCAGTGTCCTTTTAGGAAATAAAGCTGTTGGGCTGATAAGGTCAAGTCCACACCCAAGCAACTTCTCCTGACTCCTTTGGCAGGCATCAGCTGGAGGATGGATGGAGGAGAGGCTGTGCAGCACAAAACCAAAAAAAACCACTTAATTGCCCTAGAGCTGTATTAAAATGAAGGAGAGGTTTGCAGCCTCCCGATGATGCTGCTCCCAAAACACCAACCAGGAATGCTCCAGGAGCAACATGCTGGCAGCCCATCCATCTGCACCAACATTTTGGGTTAAGTAGACATAGAAATGCCAAAAACAAGTCAAAAGGGCCTGAATGAAAATTAAGCTTTTGCTCCCCCCCATGCCTGATGTCACCATTTCACCCAGGCAGTTCAGCATCTTCCAGGAACATCAGGCTGGACTGCATCACAAAGTAACAGCTTGTTATTGGAATCAAGGCACCAAACCCAAACCACCGCCTGGTTTTATGGCTCAAAAATAAACTGCCCCATAAATATGCCTCGAAAATAAATAAATAAAATTATCACGATTTCCTTTGGCTTTGTCAACAGAGAAGTTTACACCAATGCCAGATGCTGCCAAAAGAACTGGTCCTGTCCTCCCCTTACTCCATCCCTTCTCCCCATCCCACTTTTGGCTCAGCACTGGCAGTTTTTGGCTGGGAAAGTCATCTTTTGGGTGGGCTTGTTTCTGGTTTGCACGTGGGTGGTGGCAAGGGGAGGTGGAAAAGCCCTTATGGATACCCAGCATCATCCTTGCATCGCACTCTCATTTATTTCTTCTTCAGCATTCCTTGTTAAGTTTCCCACTGAGGATATTTACTTTCCCTCTCTCCTCTGTCTGTTTTTCAGTCACTTCATTTATTGCCAATTAACTGACTCGTTGGAGCTGAGCAGGGTCAGCAGATAATGGGAATCTGGGCATTTGTGGGGGAAAAGACACAGTGCAAATGCCAAGGAAATATGACCAGGAGGCACTTGGAAAGCCAAGGTGTGAACATTTTAATTTACTGACTAGGAAATAATAGAAAAAAACTTTTTTGTTGTTGCCCAAATAGTATAAATAGTAACACAGGTGCTTTATGGCCATTTCTCAGTTAATTATATATATTTAATAATTATATATGCTACAAATATATGTATAATATACATATGATATCTACACATAATACACATAATATATAATATCATAGTAATATGTATATATGATTTCTATATCTTACATGTATTATCCACACATGATATATTTTTCTACATTATATAAATATATATTTACAGCTTTTTCTATAATATAAATATACGTTTAGAAATCCAAGCATTTTTGTTATATACATATAATCCCAGGAGGTGTATCTGGGCATCCAGCAAAGCAAGCTTGGATCCCCAAGGATCTGCATATATATAGATGTGTGTATGTGTGTATAAAAACATATATGTCTATCAAATATATATTAATATATAATTAATATATAATTGCATGTTCTGTATATCTTATGTATTTATATATTAAATATTTATAAATTTATATTATAAATACACGTATTTACACAGTCTATAAAACCTATATAATATATATATAGTTATGGATTGTAATTTTTCTTTTTTATTTTTCCCAGTGAGTGACTGGGAAACGGTAAAAATCAACCTCTCAGCCCTCTTGGGTGGGGCACACAGGGCACGCTGCACCTGAGCTCCGCCAACTCCTGTTTGTCCAGCGAGTGCACCAGCCACCTGACACATTCCCGGTTGCTCCTCCGGAGCTTTGTTTCCTGTGACCAACACCCATTTGCACTATTTCCTAAACAAGCAAGGGCTCATCAGCGAGTGCCATCGGTCCCACTCCTGCTTTCCCTTTGAACTGTCTCTGCGGGCTGGGGAACAGCCAAGTTCAAACAACCCGTGCTCGGGCATCAGCCTGGGAGGACATAGAGCATTAACGGATTTAATAGCACCAAACAGATCAAAGCTTTCAAATTGCATAATTAAAAAATATCCCCGAGGCACCAGTCTGTGATACCACAGGACGCCAACATGGGGTGCAGAAACCTGTGACTACATTCGTCTGAAATATTTCCCGAGTGTTTAAAAAGGTGTAAAAATCCACTATTTATTTTATTTTATTTTATTTTATTTTAAAACACATTTTATTCCAACATATGAACCACATGTAGTGGAACAATGGCTGTGCAAGCAGGACATGGGGCAGGGAGAACCCTGTTTTTTAAAATAAAGATTAAAATAAAATATTTTTTTTAATTCTATGCCTTTCTTTTTCTCTTACTTTTCCATGTTTAAAGCATGGACACACAGCACACCTTTGGGGCAACAGCTGAAAGCCACTGAGTCAGAAACAAGCCTGGTTGCACCTAAAAAATCTCCTGTTAACAACCTCAGTGGGGACGGTCCGGAGGTCTCGGATGCTCCCCCTTGGATCTGCAGGATTCTTGAACAGTGTTTTTGTAGCATAGCCAACAGGGAACACAGCAGAGGTGGCAAGGGCAGGGTCTCCTGGTTTGGGGGCGTTCAGTGGTGGTGGGAATAGCTGGAGCTGTTCAGGCGCCACAAGGGGGTTATTTTGTCCACAGATAGGCTGGACAAAAGCTCTGGAATAACTCAGTGTCTATTTTTAACTCCCTTCTTGCAGGAATTTTGCAGCGCCTGGTGGCACGCTGGCATGCACACGGCATGCACGGCGCTCCCGATGCGAGTCTGAGGGCAGGATAATGTCATTTGGAATAACGAAGCCCTCCTTGGTCCGGAGGTGCTGACCAGCTAGAGGTTTCTATAGGCCCTGTCCTGTCAGCTGCTTCTCTGCATGCTCAAAGTTTTCCTACTGATATTTCATAGGAAACAAATCCTTCGGGATGAGCCCTTATGGCAAACGACAGATGAGCCTTGTCCTTACCACCACCCGGTCGTCACCCTTTCACATTTGCCCCTGGGCCTGTTCCCACCACTATAATTAACCACAAATCAGGTGTCAGCTTGCTCTGTTGGACATGGCTGTAGAAATTCTTGGCACGGTGCTCTTCCTTTCGGGGCTGGGAGCCAAGCTCTGGAGACACAGGAGAAAAACAGCTCATTATGCCTGCAGTGGGGTGAGAGCTTTCCCCTTTCTCCCCTACATGCTCAAGGCTAGATCCGGGACCTAGCTGAGACAAAGTGACCGTGGCTGGACATCTGTGTGTCCAGTCAGCAATCCCAGGTGGGGAGAGTGTCACAGCACTATGCCAGGCTCTACCAGCTCCAAGCATCTGCATCCACGGTCAAGCAGGTCCCCTACAACAAGGAGCATGGTGGTGGACCTTGGAATGCTGGCAATGGGGTGCCTGACATGGGTCTGGAGGTCTGGAAGGGGTGGGACTGAGCCACTGGATGAGCCTCCCTCGCTGCCCCAGTGAGGCTGACTGGGGATGCTAACAGCAAACCTTCCTAGCCCAGAGGATTAGGGACTAGCACTGCTGGTGACTCCTTCTGTGGGTTTGGTGAAATGTCTCAGAGGGGGTTTGGTGACTGACTGGCAGCTGGAGGTGAGGGAAAGAGAGATGGTTACCAAGTCACTCCACTTGACCAAGTGGAGCGTGAAGAGGTGTTTGACCGGCCAGTAGTTAGGTCTTAAATGTTGGACATACAGAAAGAAGGGCCATGCACTGGGGCATGGTGAACCTGGCAATGTAAAAAAAAACAAACGCGGATTAAGAACAAGACTAAAGGAATTGTTATCTCTGGTTTCTCCACCAATAGACCATGGGTTTTTTCTAGTGAGTCATAGATCTGCAGAAAAGCAGAGGCCAACAACAACCTCTGGAGGTCCCTCCTCCAACCTCTGCTAGATCATGTTGCTCAGGGCCAAGGTTTTCATCTCCCAAAACAGAGATCCCACAGCCTCACTGGGCTCCATCATTGGATCACCCTCACAGAGAACACATTTTCCCTTAATGTCCAACTGACACTTCTCATCTTTCACCTTGTGCCCATTGCCTGCCCTTATACTTCCCCTGCACACCTCCAAGAGGAGCCTGGCTCCATCTCCATCTCTGCTATGGCATTTCCCTTTGCTGGGCTTTGTGAGGTTCCTGACAGACCATTTCTAGGGCTGAAGTTGTCAGGTCTCCTCTCTGGGTAGTTCCTGTTCTCAGTCATGAGAGAGGAACTGAAACTACCGACATGTCTTAATACAAAATCCCAGATTATCACAACAGGGAATGCCTTCAAGTAGTTAAGGGACACATGCCTAAGTACAGTAGTTTATGATTCATGCAATGAGGTGTACAGAATTTCAGTATTTACTTCTAGAGGTAAGTTTAATTTAAGGTTAGAATCTGAATGAAAAGGGAATTATGTAATATTCTCATGGAGTTGAACAGCAGCAGAGCCTTAAGGTGAAAGAGAAGGTTAACCCTTAGTTATAGATCAATTTAACCACAAATTAGAACAGTAAATTTATCTGTGCTAAAATGTCCATCTCCTATCCCCACCGATCACAAAAAATAGTTTGACTGTATACTTACTTAACAACTACCTCTATATCTATTTCTTGTATCTGCAATTCTGTATTAACCATGTGCTATCAAATTTAAAGAGGAAAAAAAGCAGAACAAACAAAATCTGAGCTTCCTTCTGACTGCTGAGTTTCTTAACATATACACACATTAATCCCCAGGTTAAATAAGGACAAGAAGTACACGGGAAAAACCCACTTGCATCGTTCAATGTTGTGTTTGTCCAGCAGCCCTGCCCTCCAGCATACCAGGGACTGTGCCTGGACTTCTGCAGCAGCCCCAGCTTTTCACAGCTCTCTCCCTACCAATGTCCCCTGCAGAGAGGTGACTTTTTTTTTTTCCAATTCAGGACATTTCTGAGTATTTTTTCTGCACAGTTACCCAACCAGCTGGTTTCTGAGGGAAAACAAAGCCCAAGCTCACAAGTACATGTGCAGCAGCACAGTGGACTTTGTCCCAGAGAGGGAATGGTGCTTTCAGCCAACTCCTAGTCCTGCACTGCTGCAAAACCAAGCAGAAGACCAACCCCAATGTGTCCAAGTGACCCTTTTTCCCCCCTGAAATGCATAAAATTAATCCACTTCCATTTTATTTCTTGCAGTGGTTGTGTCCCTTACCAGCTGACTACCACCACCTTCCCAGGCATGTGCAGGATTACCTACACCACTACTGGAGTAAGGAACACTATTGGAGTAAGGAATATCACCTGTTCTCAAGCATGTAAAAACTCTCGAGGCCACCAGATCTTTTCTGGGCCCCTGTGGTCCGACTGGCAGAAGTGTATCCCTTGATGGTGGTGCTGCCAAGCACTCTGAGGGTGGAGCAGCCCTCAGTGCTGCCATGTCCTCAGTGCTGCCTTTAAGGGAGCTGGCAGAAAAAAAACTGGACCCACTGCTTTGTTTTGTGTTAGTGGGCTACAGGTTGGGGTGACAGGATCGGGAAGATCCAACAGGAAGACGCAACTGAAGCTGCTGCATCCCGAAACTTCATCGGCAACACGAAGATTTCTGACAGCCAAACCTCTCTCTGCAGCTGCTTCTCATAGAAATAACACGTGGTGTAAATACCACCTTCATGAGGTCACACTGCAGTAAGTTCACAGAGGAGGAATGAGGCGTCCTCATGGGATTTGGCAGGCTCTTGCTGGAGCAGATTCAGGGTGGCCTCAAGCCTGGGGCCACGGCTCAGTGAGGTTGTCCTGCCCCTGGGAGAAATCTGCAAAGAACCTGTGGTCCCGTTGGGCCCCCCAAGTCCCTTCAGGTGCTTATATTTAAGGAGATTTAGGAGGAAGACAAGAAATCCCAGATGCTAACCCATTTCAAGTCAGAGAGTTGTTATCATTGACTTGTTGCCTTCATCATGTTTTAATTTTAGACCTGCTCATTTTGGGCACATTCTCTGAAAGTGTAGTCTATAATAGGAAGGAGAAGATTATGTGTTTATCACTACAAATGATCATGTTTCTCATGTCTTCCATGTCGCTTTCTAGCCAAGTCATCCACTGCCAAGCAACCTCCCTGGAGCCCCTAGGAAATGCTCTCGAGGATTTTTGTGGTAGGACAGTGGTAGGACACTCCCCACAAAGTCTGCTCTGTTTTTTTACCCCTTCTGCAATGGAAATGGGTGCATTTCATCCTTTTAGCTCTTGTCTGATACACACTGGACTTCCCATCTCCATCTCTGCTGAAACAATCCTATTTCACAGACTCCCCCACTTAGTAAATCCTTTTATTTAAGGCCATGTTTGCTTCCCTTCCTTAGTTGGAGAGTGATGAAATCAACTGGAATCCCTGTTAAAATGTTTTCCTCATGCTACTAAGTAGTCATGGAGAAGCCAGACGAAACATCAGAAAACAATTTATTTTTAGCATCCACACCACTGCACATTGGTGTGTCCTTACCCAGTGGTGGGGGGGTCAGAATTTTAAGGTCCTTCCCAAACCAAACCATTCCATGATTCGATAATATTGCCACCATAATGCCACTTTGGTGTCAAAGTCAGAATCTCAGATGAGTTTGGATGACATGTCACAGCTGTTCAGGCTTTCCTGGTGGCAGCACAAATCCTCTTGGAGCACTATCAGCTGCCGTCCTTTCCACCCAAGCTTGGAGTGGAGGGGGTTAAATTTGCCCACAGTAGTGTTCTTTAAATGCTGGATGATAAATCTGTTGGATGATACATCTGCCTGTTAATTGTAGAACACGTTTAACGTTTTATCCATTTTCAAGGAGGTACAACCCATGCCTTTGTTGAGGTCTTGAAGTCTTCCTGAGGGCAATAATGGTCCATTCTGGTGGGTCAGGCAGTGGCAGTGGAGAAAACATCTGGAGAGGGGCAAGCAAGCAGCCTCATGCCACCGAGTGAGTCTCCTCTCCAAACCAAAGCCATACAGGAGGTCTCCAACAAAAATGGGTGAAAGCGAGCCATGGTTGCACCTCGAAACCTCTTGAGAGGACATGACAGCACCTCCCTACAGAAGGGATTCTTCATTTCTTGATCAGAAATAGTGACTCCAAGGCTTGTGAGTCCCTCCCATCCTGCTCTGGGTGCTGGGCAGCAAGGGAGGAGATGACATCTGTGCCCTGGTTGTCAGGCAGCATCATGTCCTGGGTTGGCATTGGCGCTGCTGGAGGAGGCTCAGAGGGGAGTAGTGCAATACTTTTCCCATTAATCATTTACCATGCAGTGACGTTTTCTGCAGCAGAAGGGAATGGGCCTAGTGTACACATTTTGGTTTTCCACAGTATTACAGTGACTTGGTGCCTAACACTGAGCGTGTGTAAAAGGCCCATCCAGGCACAGAGCAGGTGTGTGGTACAGCTTGTGTCCTCCTTGGCATGGGAAGCTGGTCTCAGGCTAATCTTACTCATCAGGCTGCAGCAGACCCCTGACAGCCTGTAGAAAGCCATTCACACCTCCATCACTCATATTCAGGAGCGGGTGTCCATGAGGAAGTCCTTACAGAGGCTGTATGTGCAGGGGTAGCAAGAAGGGCTAAATCTCAAGGTCCTGGCTAACCTTCTTACCCAGAAGTGAAACTCTGCTTTGACTGCAGCCATGGAGTGAAATATCACAAACATAGAGCCAGACCTTTCTGTCCTGGGTATATTTTCATGGAGGAGGGGTCCTAACATTTTCAATCCTGATCAAGTTTCACTGGGGGTGACACGCAATGAGCCCAGAAGATCTTTGCCCCAAAGAAAACTTGTCAAGGGAAGTACAATGAGTGATTCCTAAGGATCAGTGCTCAGCACCTCAGAAATAGAGGGCAGGATAGGAAAGTAGGTCTCTGGATATGTGACTTCTGGACAAGATGAGGCCAGTGAGCAGCCTGAGTGAACAGTCTCATGCCAGGCAGCTGAAGGATAGGAGACCTGGGGTGTCTCCACTGCCTTGGACTACACGTGTTACCAGGAGGATATAATGCCATATGCTCCACGAGCTGTTTTTTGTCTCATCAACAACTGCTGAAAGCCAACAGCGCTTCCCATTCTGCATTTCAGTCCCGATCATATTCCACCAAAAATATTTAATGATTGGACTTGATGACCTTAGAGATCTTTTCCAGTCTATGATTCTGTATGAGGGTGTGTGCTTCAAAGCCAGGATTTTTCACCTCACCTAAACCCCACCTGACCTGTCCAGGAGCACTTTCCCTTTTTTTTGCCCTAGTTTCGTTAAGCTATGGGGTGAAACGCAAGTGAGTTTAATCTTGTGCTACATGGCTTTGCCGGAGAAATCCAGGAGCAGCCAGAAATGCTTTACGAGCTTATCAAAGGCAATAAATGTTCTCTGCTTGAGTGAAGAGGCTTTTGCAGGAGTTTGGCTGTACTGATGCAGAACTAGCTCTACAACACAGGCAGGGTCCCTGAGCTTTATCCGTAGCTGTGGGCAACGACCTCAAATGCCACCAAGTTCAGGCTGTGGAGAGCCCGCGACGGCACCGCCGCATCGCAGGGTAGCGAGGAGCAAGCTCTCACTGAATACAAATTGCACTGAGAAGCCAAATCCTGCGGCTTTCAGTAAAAAAAATTTGGAAAACGATTCACTAGGGAGAGCATGCCAAGGGGGTTGCGGGGTTGCCAGTTGGAAGCCTCAAATAAGGAAAGCAACAAGTTGATTTACTGGGATGGCGAACGTGCTGGGCCACATTCCTGTGCATAGCAGTGAGGGGACGGTGCTGTTGGCTTTGTCAGCCACATAGATTTGACCCAATGCTGTGCCAGGCAGCAGCTGAAAGTGCTCTGTATGGGCTGTATGTATAATATGACCAGGCTGGCCTGACCTTTGGCATCTCTTGTCCACACTCCACCACACTGGGCTTTAGGACAGAGTTTGCCATTCTGCCCCTGTGGGAAGTTTGGGACAGAAGCGTCCAAAAAGAAAAAAAAAAAAAAAAAAAAAAAAAAAAAAAAAAAAAAAAAAAAAAAAAAAAAAAAGGTATTTTTTCATTGAAAGAGAAATAGGCTGAAAAAATCAAGATCAGAAAGTCGCATGGCCACACAAGAGGTTAAACCAACAGGTACTGCCATGCTATTTTTGCTTGGAGCTGTTCCTGTTGAGCCTGAAGTTCAAGGGGCTAATCCCCCATCCCAGCAGCTCCTTGGCTGCTGGAAACTCTGCCCAGCCCAGCACAGGTGCCAGCTGTCCTCCCTGCCCTCTGTCCCAGTGTCAGTGCTGAGCTGACTGTGTTCCTGTGTAGCTGCATGGCATGATCAAACCCTGCCTCCAGCTGTGGAACCACCACCCTGCCTCTTCACAGCCACTAGCTGCCTGGTCACAGGTGGCTCTGACCACTTGGGAATGTAGTGGGGTGCTGCGGTCCCCCAGCCTGCAATAATCCCCATACCAGACCCTTTGGAGAGCTCCCAAAAGCCAGTATGGCAAAGCAAAGAGCTGGTTAAGGCAGCCTGCAGGGCTGCTGGAGGACCACCCCGTGCTCCTGGTTATTCAGTCCCTCTTTTACAGGTCTCCCATGACGAATGCAGTTACTACAGCAAGTATTTATGGGCAGAGAGTGCATGCAGCCCTGCCAGCCCCCTGCAGCCCTGCACAGCCCTACACGCCCTACATGGTGCTGCAGGACCAAGGCTGCAATGTCTGCACTGCAGGGCTGGGCACAGCAGCATCCTTGCTGCTACAGACATTTTCTTACCTGCCCCAGCAGCAGAGAACCTTGCAATAGGCATTAAAATGCTGAATTCTCAAGTGACACCTCCAGGATTGTGCTGCACTTTCTCAGCTTCTTGGGTATCTCCCAGCACCACCATCACCGCGTGTTGGTTGCAACCCCGTGGGACAGGAGATTTCGTCTGAATGGCTGGGAAGTGGGGACACAAAGCCACACAGCTAGGAACATGACAGCTTGTGAGGAAATAAGCACAGGATTTTTCCTGGAGATGGAAGTTTGATGAGGTCAGCTGATGAATTCAGCTCAAGGCACAGAGCAACTTTTGCATTTTTTAGAGGCCTGGAAGATTGGAAGTTCCCATAAACTTTAATGAGATACTTCTGCAAAACCATTAGTAGAAGCTGTTGAAAAGCAAATTGTAGCCATTTATGGGGACCCACGAAACTCCAGCAGCTATTCACTCAAAAAGAGCTGGCAAAGCAGCTTTCCTTTCAAATTTCATAGTCCCTTTTGTCAAGAACTTCCTCCTTTCTCTTGTCAGCCTTTAATTAATTTTGCCCAGGATGGACATATTTTCCTTCCCAAGCTGCTTCTCTGTGGAACAGCCTGGAGCTGGATTCAGCTGGACAGATCACAGACTGGGCACCAAACCCGCAATTCCCTGGGGAAAACCATGACCCTCAGCAAACCAAGACCTCACCTGATGTAACTGAAAGGATGACGTAAGAGATGGCCTCCGGGGAGCCCAACTGCTGGGCAATTGGATCTCTTAAAGCTGATTTAGAGAGACTCCTGATCTGGTCAGAAGAGAGGTGGATATGGCTTTTGAACATATCAAATGTCTTTTTAATGCCTTTAATGAAACCTGGGGAGAGGGTAAATTTCTTAGCTGCTCGACTCTCCTATTAAAAAAAGGCACATCTCAGCCTTTCCCAGATAAGAGAGCAAGTCTAGCATGTCACCCTTCACCTTCAAGCTCTGTCTACAGGGCTGAGTCATTACTGCAGCTAATTAGAGACTTCAAGCTGATTATGAGAATTGCAGTAAGTGGAGTTACAAAATCTCTGGGCCTGATACTCCTTAATACAAAAGCCACTTTACACTGACCCAGCCTTAAAATCCCCTGGGATGATGCAAAGTGCTCTTAAAGCAAATGAGATGAGACCATTTGCATTTGGAGGGACCGGCACACATCACAGACCCCAAGCTTTCGAGGCTGATGGGGCTCTCAAAGGCTCCATCTGCCCCCAGGTGAGATGAAAGCATCTTCCTGCTTAAAGAGAGTCAGGTCTTTCACAACAAATAAAATAAAAACAAAACGAAATATGTTCAGGCAGCAACTACCTGAAGAGCTGACTGATATTGATCCAATAAAAGCATAATAAAAATGTTGCCCAGTCCATTTGCAGGTGCCCCTAGGGGTGTCTTAACCTCAACAAGACAGTAGACCTCCCCTCCGGGTCAACTCCTCAGAATTTCCTTCACTTGGACACTTCTTAAACTTTAGGCATGTTTTAAACTGGATACAAATCTGAAAAGAAGAGCTCAACTTTTCCATATTAGTGATACAGAGAAAGGAAAGGATCTTCTAATGTTGCTTTAAAATAACTCAAAGCAATAGATTGCCCACAGAACAACTTTTGAACCAAAAATGCCAGAGATGCACAATGCTCTTGTGGCCTGGAGGTGAACATTTGGGTACAAGGTTCCCTCTTTTCCCAAGAGGGAAAAGCCATCCTCCCCAAAACAGACAGGATCCTGCCAGCTTCAGCAGCCCAAGAGCTGCTCCATCGTCACCCATTGGGTCCTCCCAGAAGCTGCCGGTGGAGTGTTCCAGGGTGAAGGACCACACACATATGGCCATAATCTTTGCAGAGAAAGGAAGTTGGAAGGGAAGCCTTATCTCTGGGCTAAGCACAGCTCCAAAAATATGACACCAGTCATGAGACCCACACCCCCGGTCACCCAATGTAAGGCTACTGCCATGGTGACATTTGGATTACAGCGTCATCTATCACAGCTTTGAGTCAGCAAATAAGTGCAGCCAATGGTTTAGGTTTCCCTGCCAGTAAAATAAAGCAGGAAAAGTGTTTTGCTGGCAAGCCAGTGCCACCTAATCCCGGCAGCTCCCCCAGCCTGTGGGGCAGGGAGGGAAGGAGGGAGCTGGGGAGTTTGAGCATGTGGGACCAACACTTCTATTCACCCTGGGCACCACGAGGTCCTGGGTACCAGCATCGGGGTGTGCACGGGAGCTTGCACAGAGAAGCCAAAATACTACGTCCCTCCCACTCACTTCCCAGGGCACATCAGCCCCCTGATGTGCAGAGGCAGCTCTGCAGCTCCAAAGTATCCTGTGATACGTAAAGGAACGTGAAAATCCAGCTAAACCAGTATGCCCAGGTGGCAGTATCGAGGAGAACAGCTCGACCCTGGCTGGTGGAAACTGGGACTCCATCTCCTTCATGCCCTACCAGCACTTCAGGCAAGGGGAAACCTCTGTGGTCACCTTTGCTCGACAGCAGATTAGAAATCTTGGGAAGGACTGTTCTACTCCAGTGGGAGGTTTTGCTTGGAAACAGGTACGAGTTGTGGGATAGCACAGGGTCAGCCCCACACCAGTGGGTTAATGGAGGGGATGGGATCAGCGTTGGTCCCTCCGTTGACAAAACTAGGGCTTGTATTGCTGCCATGGCTCTTTAAGGAAAAATTATGGGTAAGTAGGATGAAGAACTGAGAAGCAACATGTTCCTGCATGGGGGAAGAGATGCTTTTATATAAATAAATACATGTATGCATGTATACAAGCATTTTCTAATTTAAATAAAAATATGCGTTTATGTGGCTTGGTGGTCTCATATTAAAACAAATAAAAAGATGTAAATATTTCTTCATGTCCTGTTGCCCTCACCTGTCTAGATACCTGATCCAGAACAAATGTTTTTCCAGGAGACAGAGAGGCAGAGTAGGGCAAAGGACTGGCACAGCTGGAGCTTGGAATACTTCTGGATCATCTCCTGATCCCAGCCAATATTAAAAAAAAAGCACAACAGACCTTCCTGTGATCATTTTGGTGACATGTGGTTTCCTACTTTCTCTCATTCATCCCTCACTTTTCCCTCTAGGACTTCTGTATTTCCCACTCTTAACCTGATTTTTCCCCAACCACTGTCTTCTGCCATGATGTTTCTCCCCCCTTTCCTTCTCTCTTTTCCCAGGTAGCTCTATCCTTTTCAGCAGCAATGCCTCTTCCTTCTCTGTTTCATCCGGACTAGCTAGAAGGACAAGAGTCCTGAATCCATTCCTTGTCCCAGATGCAAGAGTATCATTTTGGACCTTGAGATGCTCAGGGAGCACTTCCAGATGTGCTGTAGCTTTGCTAGAAAGGCTGTCCCTAGCAAGCTGGACCTCAGCTGGGTTATCTGCTCCTCTGCTTTATGAAGAGCAGGGAGCTTGCTTTCCAACACCAGCCCTCTTGCATCAGTGTGTGGGCTGTGGTTTGTGTGTTTGCCACAGCTACAGTCCTCTGGGAAGTGCAATGTTTTTGGGAAGAGCAGAAAAGACTCCCCTGTTGTCCTTGTGCTGGCTGGATTACATGGCACAGAGAAATAACAGAGCTGCAAAGTTGCCATGTTAATTCAAATCCTTGCTTTTCCCATACATGAGGTGCTCAGAGCCTGATTTGGGATTTCTTTTAAAATAAGGACCCTGTTTATTTCTGATCCAGCTTCCTGAAGCTCAGGAGGGTTTAGCTGGTTTGGAGCCTTCACACCAAACCAAAACCAGAGACATCCAGCAATGTGTGAGTTAGAAAGCAGGGAACACAGAAATAGAACTTAAAATATCAGGAGTGTATCAGCTTCTCTTGTAAATCCTTCAGTTCTGCCGTGATTATGTCAGCAGCACAGGATAGGGATCACTCAGGACCTCAGCACAGCCCTCCAAAGCATCGCAGTCCACAGCTTGACCTTCCTCCAAGGCAGCTTGGATGTAGTAGGAGACAAACCAGTGAATGTGTTTACAACCTGCTCTTTGCCAGTGCACCCCCAGTACCAAAAATAACATCTCAAATACACGTTTGCAGCTTGGACGGGGGGATTGTGGAGCTGTGTCTAGCAAAAGCCTGAAGAAAAGGAGCTACAGAAATATTCCACATGCCCATATTTCACAAGGTGAGGAGGTGTGAGGTGCCAGCTCCCTTGCTAAGGAAATGTGTTTTGCAGGAGGAACTGTTCCATCAACCCTGTTTGGACCCAAAATCCCAGGAGGAAAAAGTCTAAAACCTCTACTGTGGACTCGCAGCCTGGTTTTACACCATTATATATTAACTTATACTACGTAGGTAGCCAGGGATATTCCCAAATGCAGGTCCTTGATCACCTCTGTGGTTATGCAGAGGTTATATCACAGCCACAACAGTTTTGTCCAAGCCAACCAGCCGAGTCCCAAACCATTTCCCAGCACCTCTTCTAGCCCTGCAATGGGCAAAGGGGCTGAGCAGAGTGGGCATCTTCCATACAGAAGAGGTCCTTGGTGCCTTTGGTGGGGGCACCTAAAGAGAAAGGCAGAGCCAACCAGGACTGCCATAGAGAGAAACACGCTTTGAAAATACTCATCTGCAAGTGTCAAGGTGGAGAAAAAGCAAAGTGAGAAGAGAGGCATTTTTCTCTCTGGCTCATTGTACATTTGCATTTGCTCCCACAAGTGCACCAGCACCCGGCTGAGCCGCCCTGGAGGAGCCAGCGTGGAGGAAAACCAAGCAAAACTCTTCCCTAATAAACCCTGTATGCAGTAGAGCTGCTACTGTGACTGCACATAAATAATAGTAAACCAGCATGGGAAAAATATCCGTGGTTGCCAGGCAAATTAATGTTCCAGCAGAAACAGCAAATATAAATTAGCTCAGGGTGCACACAAAGGAACACAGCCTTTGTGGGGGCATGGGACACTTAAAAGCTAAATGCTGGACCAGGCAGTGGTGCCTGTTGTTACAAAAACTGGGCTGGGGAGGTGGGGTGCTGGCTAGGGAGGAGTTTGGCAGTGCATTGCTCCCATTAAATCTTCCCCATATGTTTTTTTGGGTGGAGCTGTAGCTAGCTGAGTTTTTCTGTACCTTTTTTCAAGCATGTAATAAGGTAATGGCTTGTAATTCCTCATGCACAGCTTTCCATGTCTTCCAGGTCAATCCAGCACCCCCATTTTGCTCTCCTGGAGCAGACCCTGGCTGTGTCTCCCGTGGTGTTTCGAGGCCAAGCTGGTCCCATGATGAGATGGTTAAAAGGCACCAGAAATAGCAGAGGCTGTTGAAAAGGCAGCTCTGTGCTGGGAAGGCTGCAGACGGACCTCAGGAAGGGAGGGAAAGTTGCATTACAATCCTGGCATTGATAGCCCCACATGCTGAGTGCGCTTTTCATCGCTCGCTGCTGCGGAGAGACACAGGGAAGGGTTACTGAGCCATTCCACATCCCAGTCCCACCGGCTCCAGTGGTGTTGATCTTCTTGTACCCCTTTCAGGTGGGGAGGAGAGGACAATTCTGCTTTTTTTCTCCTTAAAAATACATCCTTGTTGGACTCAGCAGCATGCTAGGACTTCAGTGGAATATTTTCAGTGCTTGTGAGTTGTCCCGTGGTTAAATAATAAACACAGCAGTAAAATGCCAGTACATTTTCCTAGTACAGAAGACAGACCATCTATTGTCATCAGTTCTTAAGAAGTGCTATTATTATGTGTGGTCCCTGTCCTCCTTTCTTATCCAGTTGTCTGTTCTCCAAATGCTTTGCTGGGAGCAGATACCAAATATGTGTCATTAATTCTTACCATATATTGTTCTTTTGATATTCAGCAGTTGCTGTCAATGAAATGAGAAGTGAAAATTAGATGGCCAGTGCTATTCAGTTAAAGAGATTTCACTTCTTAATCCTGAAGGAGGGTATAAGCAAGTAACTTTACTCATATGAGCAACACTTGGACTGAACCTGTAAAAGTGGATCCTCTATAATTAATTCTGTCCATAAGCATTTGCCATCTAAGTGTTAAATGGCATAATGCA
Source organism: Pipra filicauda (assembly GCF_003945595.2). Classification (NCBI taxonomy): domain Eukaryota; kingdom Metazoa; phylum Chordata; class Aves; order Passeriformes; family Pipridae; genus Pipra; species Pipra filicauda. The sequence continues at coordinate 1,425,742 of NW_024103540.1, forward strand.
AGGAAAAAATTTGAACACCAAGAAGAATTCAAGTTTTAAAACACTGCAGTGTTTAAAATTCTTCATTGCCTCTCTGAATTGTAGAATCACAGAAACATAGAATATCCTGAGCTGGAAGGAACCCACAAGGATCATTGAGTCCAATGCTTCCTACCAATAATTCTACCAGGAATTTTTCCTCTTAAATGAAATATTTTTTTTTCAAGACTGGCCTGTAAATCCAGACTATAATGAGACCCACTGTGAGATTCACCATTTCCATGGGAAATTAGGGAGCTTGGCATGTCTGGATTGAGAAATACCCACAAGGAACACTAACCAAAATCTGCTCCACAGAGGAACACATCCAGCTGGTATCAAGGAGCAGCAATTCCCACTGACGTAAATAAACCCATCTGAGGTGTCCTGAGTCCCGGTTCAATGACAGCACACGTGATTAATTATGCAGAGACAGGATTTGGCCTTCCACTACCATCACAGGAAAAATTAATGATAAACCTGTTGATGCCAAATTCAGATGGAGGGTGTCTTGTGTTCAATTTTCCCAGAATAACTCAGGAAACTCCTATCCACGAGGCTCCACATGACTGTTTTCATTAAGCTGTACAGCATGTACCAAGCCCCCTGTCTTTAAGGTGACATTCCAAACCCCCATAGAGGAGGGACAGTTGTCAGGGCTGTGCTTAAAATAGATCCTTGTTTGCTGGCGTGACTTTTACTTGGCTCCCAAGAAATGTTGCACTGAACTGTGCCACCTCTCCCAAAATGAGACATGATCCAGATGGAGGCACATCCTGCTGGAAGTTGTCTTTCAATCTGCCCTGGCTTGCACCCGTGTTAGTTGGGTTGGTGATCACCTCTGAGCATCTTTCAATCACACAGGCTGTGTTCAGGAGTTTCAGATGGGTTGGCACACCTGGGGGGCAAACCTAAAACCTGGTCCCACGGGAGGCAAAGTGCAGTGATTTTCTGGGAGAGTCAAGAGCAGTAATTCAAGGTTCCGAGGGTGGCATTTGCTTGTGCTTACACAGTTTAATGACTTTTGGGGGACTGCAAGTATTTATAAGGACGCCCAGGGGCTCATGCCCCGTAGCACATCCATTACTTCACACAGCCCTGGTGGTGAACTCAGTCCCAGCTATAAATAGGGCTGAGCCGGTGTGGCTGAGCCCACTTAAGCAGCTCTAAAGCAACACCTGCTAATCACTGGCCCCGGGCAAGACAGGCATGTGGAGCTTCCCTGCCAGGGTGGGTTTCCAGAGCTAATGCTGGAAGACAAACCTTTTTCTGACGTTACTTTCTCAAATGGAGCGAAAGCGATAAGGAGGAGCAGCTGTGGCATTTGTCATGTTGGACACTGAGACCCTGAAGATGTCCACGTGCTGGCAAGAGGCAAGGCAAAGAAGACAGGAGCTTTGGAGGGAAACATGAGACAGTAAAATCATTTTGTGACTCTTGCCGTCTTCTTGAAAAAGCTCTCTAAGAAACTCCAGCTACTTGCTGAACAAGAGCTGGAAAAACAGCCTAAGTCCCCCAAAAGCAACAACCCAGGATGCATCCTACCCAGTGGAGTGGATTGTCCCTGGGCTGTAAATTTAAAAGACAGGCTTCATTGCCACTCTTCTCCAGAGATGCCTTTTCACCATATTTTACTCTGACTTCAGGAGCCTCCTGACAGGGATGTGATACCTCCCATTACCCAGATCTCATCAGCTTGTAGTTGTGCAAGCATCTCAAATCTTCTCTTTTTTTAATCTTGTCATATATCCCAGCTGGTTCAACAGCTTCCTTGGAAAAGGAAGAAGCTATAAAAATATCATCTCCTTTCTAATGTTATGTCTTCCACCTGTCATCCACTCCTTCTCAAAATCCTCAAAAGTCAGGCCCGGAATTTTTGGCGGAGGTGCCAGCAGACAAGACCCGTGACTCAGTCACACTTCTCTTCTGAAGGTGAGAGCTGACGAGGGCTGGGAAAATGCCAGTGCTGGAAGCCAAGGCTAGCTCAGCCCCAGCTGATCCGCCTTTCCCAGATGGCCATGGATGACCGGGTCTGCCCATCACCTGGCAGCCCTGCAGAGTGAAAGACCAGGTGAAATAAATAGAAACCAACTTAAATATTGCTTTATAAATGCATTAGGTGATTAGGAAGAGTAGGTTTTTTTATTCTTTGTAACCAGGGAAATCCCTGGTTTGTCTCTGAGTCTGGCCTGTTGTCTAGTGGGACTACTGCAGAAAAAGCAAAGCAAACTTTTATTACTGCTTTTACTGAGGATAACAGCTGCTAAGGTGACTGAGTTTCTCTTATCAAAGGGACTTTGAGACGTTTAAGGTTTCGTCCTTGGTGCCAAGGGGGCAGTGTGTGTACACTGTGACCAGAGGCCTTGATCCCTGTCTCTGGCCTGTGTTGCTTGTACCAGAGGGCTGGCAAACTTCACCTGATTAAATATTAACATTTATTGCAGCGCATTCACTTTGTTCTAAATCCAATGTAATCTCTTTCTTCCAGGAATGTGGTGGTTATGGTAAGTTGAACAACATGGGAGCTCAGTTATTATGCACAGTACTGATTGTGAATAAAGGTTTCAGCTGAGTTGATGCCATACTTCCATTTTGGGTAGGTGAATAGCTACGTAATAACAACATCTGATCCACCCTTCCAGATCTGATTTAATTTTTTGAGATTGATTCGTATGGGCTTTTTTAATTACAGTTCTTGCTCTACAGCTGCTTGAGAAAAGTTGTTACATGTCTTTGAATGAAACTCTCCAGGGAGAGAGACCCAAACTATTCCTTTTTCCCCAGCTGGTGTGATTTCTGTTACAACTCTTACAGTGTGCTTCATTGAAGCATCACGTCTGGTTTTACGTACAGCAAATAAAATCTTGGCTCGCCTGTGAAACAGTCGCTTCTCAAATGAAGCAAATTTGGGATCAAATCAGAGAAAATAGAGGAGAAAAACACATAAAAAGGGAGGAGTGTTAGATACTGGATGCAATCATAGTTAAGGCCTTTTTATCTTACCATCTTCTTCATATTCCTCTGCTCTGTTGAAAATTGATGACTGCTTCAAGAGCTCAAATGTAGTGGCGATTATACAGCTCCATAGGGAGGATGTTAAAATAGTTACTGAGAGAACACAGACAGAGCAGGATGGTGCAAATTCACCTCCCAGCCTCATCATATCTTCCATGGCACAGCTAGGTAGAGGTTGGTGGTGGATTAATGATTTGCTTTCCCCCCCTCCTCTCATGTAAAGGTAATAAATCTCTGAAAAACCTGTGCTCGTGTACAAAAGCTAACGCAAATGTGTTCACCCAGGGGAGTCTGGAAGGGAAACAGCAGTTTGGAGAAACAATTCGTCTTTATAATATTGATTCTGTCAAAGCGGCATAAATGAAGAAAAGCCTTTAAGTCTGAGTACCAAAGCGCAGCCTCCATTTGATATAATGAGCACACATTTTCGGGAACTGTGGTGGCCTGGGAGCTGCCTCCTTCCCAGTCTTCTGGCAGGTCAGCTCATGGGCTCGGATGAACCTGTTTAAATGATGGTGGCCTGAAAACTATCGCAACCGTTTGCTTTTGTGTACCCGGTGTAGCACACCAGGATATGAGTCAGGAGAAAAGGTGAGGCACGTCCTGATTGCTCCATGTTATTTAGCTGTTCAAAAGCGTGGGTAGAAAATCATGTGGTAACAGCACGGATGCCCCTTTTCTCCAGCTAGGACCCTTGCCTCGTCTTTTTGCTGCAGGTTTGGCTGAATTTCCAAACAAACCACAGCTCTGGGGTTGCAGCAGGACACACCATGCATTCACTTCTCAGAGAAGGATCCAGCTGGTGTCCATTCGCCTCCAGCACTGCTGCATGCCTGGGTGGAACTGGCCATTAGATACGGCTGTCTGACTGCTGAGACTGTGCCCAGAAAGGGAAGAAATGCCTGTTCTCTGCCCCTCCAGACTCTCACCTTGAGCTGTGCTGGATCCCTGCTAGGTCCAGAGAAGGAACCCCCTGCAGAAAGGGCTGGGCAGGGATAAGGGCAAGAGCACAGAGGGCCCCTACAGGCCCCTTGTTCTCCTTGTTGAACCAAAAGATTTGGCTCAGTGGGGATGAGAGGAACATTTCATGGAATTTTGGGAAATTTCATAAGCCCTGTCATAGCTCTGTACCTAGGGTCATTTCCAAGCACAGGCTCTCCTGCTGTCACTGCCTTGGTCTTGCTTTTTAATCCACATGATTTTCTCCTCAGCCTTCCCTGCAACCTCCAATGCTGGCCTTTGGCCCAGACTTCTCCATGGTAGTGTCAATCAGAGTTTTCCGAGCAGCACTTTTCCCCCTGTCTCTGCTCCCATGCTGCGACTCCAGTGACACACCCCAGCCACGCTGGCTGCCACCTGCACTCTGCTTCTGTCCCAGTTATCCTCGTTTGCCTTGCCAACACCAAAGCAAACACAGCGGAGGCACTGCGCAACACTGACACTTCCCCCACCACGTGCTCCCACAGCTGTGTCCTTGTGGTCTTTGCTGGAGCTTGGTGACCTGCCAGTGTCCTTCAGAGACGTGCCGGGTGTGACGGTGCTGCCGTCCATCTCATGCCTGCCCAAGCAGTGGGTCAGGTCATAAGATGGATGTCACCCACCCACTATCTCCACATGCTCCAAGTGCTGACCTCCTGTCCATCCTACTTCTACCTTCCACCAGCACTATCTGTCCCATCTCACCTGCTTTCTCCTTACCATAACAATATATCCATCCTTCCTTCTCCATTGCTCTAAATTCTCTCTATTTCTGCACATATTCCCCTTCTCCCAGATTCAGTAGCTTTGGTGATTATCCCTCAGACCAGCCTGGCTCTCTTCCCACTCCTCTTATTTCCACTTAATCAGCTCCTCCTATTTTGAGGTGATGTCCTCATCCTCCTTTCTGGTCAGGTTGTGTTTCTAACAGTTTCTTCTTTTGTGTCCCCTCTCTTTGGGTTCAGGCACTGTTTTTGTGAGCTTCTTTAACTACTGGTTTCTTTAACTCATCTCCTTGTTTTCTCCCGTCTCTTGAAATCCATGCTGTTAATTGATGTTTCTGATTAGCTTCCCTCACTTTGCTTTTAAAAAGTAGGTTAACCTGTGCTAGAGTCAAAAACATACTAGAGAGAACATGCTAGAGAAGAACAAGGAAATTAATAAGTGCACACACAAGAGATTATTCTAAAACGGAAAAAAACCCCAAACCTTTTATCTGGAGTAAATGGAAGATGATGACACATGATGCAAAAAGACAAGGAAGGATGCCACGATCAAAAATGAGGGATTTCATTACGGATAAGTTGTTTGGACAGTACAGTGTTACCTACTGGACAGGCAAAAAGTGTCTTAAGATGAAGCTCGTGAATTAACCAGGGGAACATAAAAATTTGTCATGATGAAAAATACCAGTTGCTATCAATAGCATATAATGGACTGAAAAATAAGGGTGAAAAGCAGCATTGATTTTGTGTCTGGCCTGCTTTTATCAAAGTCCATAACCAAACCCAGTCAAAATCAATAGCAAAAGTGGCTGGGAAACCACAAGGCAGCTTTGGTCATGTTGCATCTCTTGGCTTTGATTTTCAGTTTGAGGTCACTCAAATGGCATTTCTTGACATTTTTCAGTCCAACCTTCTTAAAAAAAAGATATCCAAGAGCCCCTTTATACCATGACACCCCAGTTTTTATTTTCCCAGTGAGAGGAAAAAAAAAGCCAAGATAAACTTTGCATAATCATTTATTACTTTTTCTACTGTCCTTTTGTTTGTCGTGTGCCCAAGGATTTAAGTGATTTGCCTTCTTGCACTCACTTCCCTGACCTTTTCCTCCTGCCTCCCAGCAGCGCTTCCCACATCCCAGGCAGAGTAACACCACGTAGGAGCCACATGAGTCAGCAAACAAATTATTTGCTAAGGTATTAATCTCATTGCCAAGAGACATTTTAGCCCTAGGTAGATGTGGAATTCACCACCTGCTTTGCGAACATACCAGGAACCAGGTGAATCATGACATAAAGAGTTTGCAGTAAGAATCTGGAACATGGCAGCCCTTCTCTCACTGACAGGAAGTGCTTGAGGATTTTATGACTGGTACTTTTATTGGAGATACATAGTAAGGCAAACTTTGCAGGCAGTATTTCTAACAGCTTATTTCCCCTGTAGGATTCAAGCAGTTTTCCAGGATTATCTGTGCTGATGAATGTGTCAACGAAGCATTATCACTTGGGTGCTTTAAGAGGGACGAGTGTCAGCTCCCAGAGTTTTGGCAGTGTCATTGGTAGCTTGTAGCAAGACAGCCTGGGATTTGGAAGAGGAGCTGCAGTAACCCTTCAGCTGTGGGGTACCTCCTCAGCTGATATGGGAAAGTGGTTAACTTGCTCCAGCTCCCCACATTCACTGTCAGCAATTTCCATGCCAAGAGCAAAGATAAGAGGTCACTCTCCACTCATCCCGTGACCAACATCATTACCCGGGTTCAAAGACCAGGTTGAAAGACCATGGACCTTCAGCACAGGTTACTCTGAGCCCTGTCTTGGTGCAGACAGCTCGTAGGTTTGCAGAGACCCTCCAGCAGATAGTTTTCTGTCTGACAGACTTTCCTTCTGTTGACTTCTCTAGTCTGGAAGGGAAAACAACCAGTGCTGAAGAGCATCACCATCAGACAAGTCCTGTGTTATATTTTAGAATAGCAGCCTTGCTCAATTAATAGCAGTAAGGATGGGAGGCCTGATAGTCAAGTGTAAATGTAGAAACTCCGAGACATCTTTTCTTCCCTGCACTCACCAAAAAGCAATGAAACCTCTGGGGTTTTCTTCCATCACCAAAGGTTTCTCTGTGCGCCAAAATGAAGCGTGTAATTTCTGTGCTCAGGTGAAAAGTAAAAGAAAGGAAAGGCTGGTTTCACATCACGGTGGTGCTTTTGGTTGTGTCTGCCAAGTAGCTCAGAGCTTCACAAAGGGCTATTGCTTCTGTTGTCCTCTTTGTCTGAGAGAATTTGAGCTGCTCAGAAAAAGGCACAAATTCTGCATTTTTTGGGGAACAATGGAAATTTCTCCTAATCTCACCTTGTAGAAATAATCATACAGCAGCAGGAACCGATACCCTCAAGACCCATTTGCTGTCATCTCCATGAGAAGTTATTTATTTATTTTGCTCTCTGGATCAAAAGACCAGGAACTAGGATGAAAACTTTCTGTACCAAAATGATCAGTTTTTGGGAAGTTACTGTTTGGCCAAGAGGCATCATTTCTCTAGATCACTTCTCTGCCTCTATCTGGCAGGCATGCTGAGACAGCAGGGCAGTAGGACTAGGAAAAGACAAAGAAAATGAAACTTCTATTTTCCTGTGCACCTACATTGCACCTATTCCAGTTAGAGATCCAAGGGAGACTGGGAAAGACTGAGTGTTTTTCTCCCCAGATGGAAGGGGATCACTGTTTCTAGCATAAGACAAAAAGTAGACATTCACCATTTAAAAAAAAAAAAAAGAAAAAAGGGAAAAATAAAATATCAAGCGTCAGAACTTCATGCCCAGCACTTCAGACTTGTGTCTTCTCCTGTGCCTTCCCTCCAAGTCTTCTTCAAGGCTGCCCTGTGGGGACACCTCGTGGCTCAAGTGGCACCTTTGTTTTGGGTGCTGCTGGCTGCCTTTGGGGAAACAGCACCCCTTAATCACACCACGATCTGTGCAAAATATATTAACTGCCAGTGTGATAGCTGGGAGGAGGAACACAAAGTCAAATTTGGAGATAGGAGCTGCAGGGGAAAAGTCTAGACCCACTCTTCTAATGATTATTTTAGCACTTAGTGAAATGATAAGTGACTGAGTTCAAAACCCCCAGACCTTCAGGTGCCCTTAAACAGCAGTACTTGGCTGCTGTGCATTCCTGCCGGCCAGTGCAGGTGAGTCCCATTAACACCAGTCCAGGCCTGCAGGGGGCAGGGGACGGAGGCGCTGGGGAGGTGCTGCCAGGGATCCAGTCATGGGGATTTGGTTTGTGGCAGCTGAGATCAAACAGTTCCTCAGATTTTATTGTTACCAGCCTGGGCATTAACAAGAAACTTAATTTACCCCACGTCCAGTTTCGCAGCGATGCGGCAGCTAGATAGGAGCATAGCATACGTGGAGCCTGTATTAATTATTTCTGTGTTTGTGGAATGTGCAGATGAAACACCTGGCACTTGCCAAAAAAAGCCAATCTCATCTCCTGTGGCTTTGCAGAGAAAAATGGGAACGGCTGTAGTTCTGTCTGGCTCCCACATATTCCAGGTATTTCCATTCAGTGACAACAACCCACAGAGGTGGCCTCTGGCTGGTCTCCATGTGGCTTGTCTCTGTTACTCCTCAGGAAGGCAGAGCTCTGGTGGAGGCTCTCCTGGTTCTCAGGAGAGGCAGATGTTTATCCTGTGCTCTGCTCTGCAGACACCAACACTAGCACTGCCACCAGGTCACACTGAAGAGAAGTTACCAAACACCGTTTGTGATAGTATTTTATAATGACGAGCTAGGCTTTATGTTTTTGTCTTAAAAGACCACAGAAGCAGCACAGCCTTCCTCACCTGTATTTAGCTTCTCCAGTTAGGAGAGGAGAAGATAGTGGGTCAGGATTACTTATTTTGTGGTTTGCCTGTTGATGAAGAGGTGGCTGAGCTTTCCTGCTCCGCTTGACTCTCACGCCAGTGTCCCCTGGTGCACCCTGTCTTCTCCAAAACACTTGCAAGGAAACTCAGACTATGCCCTTTATAGCATCCTCCAGCCAGGGCTTTCAACTCATTTTGCAAATGTCAGCTGCGAGAAGCTGAGGGGCAAAGACGGGTTATCTGGCTGCTGCTGGCCAGGATGTCTCCTGCAGTGCCAACAGCAGGACTCATTTCCTGAATTTATTACTCAATCTCCAGCGCTGTTCCTACTTGGGAATGGAAGAGAGGGTCACCAGCAGGGGTGGTGCCAAGCGTGTCTGTAGGTTATTCTCCTTGCCGTGGAGAAGGCACCTTTCATGTGGACATCTTCCCTGCTGGATGGAGGCACGTTGTCCCCACTGCTGGAGATGAGGGTATTTGGCCAACACTTTCCCTCTCCTGTCCAAGAGTTTCCTGGGCCCCCAGCCTTGTAACTGCAGATTTGGAAGATTTGTTTGCTTTCTCTTGAGCAAATATTTAAATTCTCCAGGCTCGCAGGTGGAGGGGAAAGAAAATCTTCCCAGTGTGACTCCCTCTCTACTAGCTCCATCTGGAGGCTCCTAGAAAACTTGCACTGCAAAATTATTTTTATCTGTATTTATTTATTTAAGTATTTATTTAGGATTTAAGGTGGTCTTGGCACTGATAACTGTGGTTAGCAGACCTGAAAAAAGAAAGCATCTGTGTAATTAGATTTTTAGTAATAAATTATTAAAGATTCTGTAAAACCAAAACAATGGGCTTATTTCTGGCTAAGCTGAAGACTGCATCTCTATCTGTTAATTTTTCTATTTGCCTGCAGTTACAGTATTTTAAGCAGCTGACTGATCAGCCTCTGCTTTAATTCAATAGCATTTATCATTTTCCTATTCAAAGCTGCCACTTAAAGAGCTGTTGGAATGTTTTTTTAAAAAAAAAAACACAACTTTATCTTTGAACATAAAACATCTTCCCTTTAAGCTGCAAATAATTTTATTTCTGTAAGTTCCTCTTTCATTACACTGAGCTGTAGTTATCCTCTAGGATTTGCTATTTGGAATTCAAAATGTGTCTATAAATGTAAAAAAGTCCCCAAACCACAGGAAACAGGGGGGGAAAAAACAAAGAAAAAAGGAAGTAATTCAAATGAACTCATCCATGACACCTTTCCTCTGTTTTGTAAATCCAGTGCTCTGAAATCTGCATCTCTCTTACCTGATAGAGAAGTTCTCCTGCCTTCCTTCATGCAAAGTGAGATTCAAAACCTATTGATTTGATAAGACACCTTATAACTATGCCCAGGTAAAAAGTTCTGTGATGAGCATCAGTGTAATGTTGATTTAGATTCATTCCTTGGATCTGGAGTTTTCAAAAAAAAAGAGCAGGAATAGCTGTAGTGGGAGAAGAACGATGATGTGACACAAACTTGAAATCAGTTTTTCATTCATTTGGGGAAAAGCTTTACTTCTCCCTCTCAAAAGAATTCTTGCTGGCAATGGAAAGCTGTCAAGAAAGCACAAAGAGATCAGCTTAGCAGCCTGCCTTGTACAGCTTTCACAAGCACGAAGGGAGGATTTATGATCCATGGATTTGGCGCTCCACAACAAGGAATGCCAGTCACGCTGAAGTTTTCAGCCTTCCCTGGGAGCCTTTCTGCTGACACACAGACTCAGCCAGGAGCCCTAATGTTCTCAGCTACTCCATCCAGAAACTTTCCAGGAGTGCATCTGACACTTCAAGTCCTAATTTCCCCCAGGATTTGTTTCTCAAAGAACACTTGTACACACTCACTTGGGAGCTGCTGTTTGAAGTCCTAACTTTTGTTCTCTTGGAGAGATACTCAGCAAGTGAAGAGTGGATGTAAGATCCCTTCCTGCATAGAAAGCCTGTATGTCCTGAAAATACCTCACTGCTAAGTGAAGAACAACCTTCAACACATGTGCATTTAGAGCTGTTTAAAAGATACAGTTGGTATGAAGACATTCAGTGGCTTTCAGTCACAGAGTTCAGCAGCTGTTCAGTACAAGTTCCTGCTAAATGCAGGGGTAGGGCCAAGGTTGAAGCTCCCACAATCTCTGTGGTTGTTTCAGTATCTGATTACCCTCAGATTTGATAAAGACTGTACAAAGTAACCCGAGCCACAGTGAGAGAGAACTAACCACAGCAGGAGGAAATCTCCCAGAAATAAAAAAAATGGAGAGTAGAACAGAGGACAGAGCAGTCCAGAAACATGAATACAAAGAATACAAAGAATAGCCACCACGTGGTAGCTTGAGAGTTTGTAAGTAGTGGGACAGTAAAGTGCACGGTCAATGAGCAGATAAGAGATTTCCTGTTGAATTGCTTCACAGAAATCTGGAGGGAACAGAAATGGTGTGTAAGATTCAGTGTGAGTAGTCCAATGTAAATTCAACTGTTAACATGAGGAGTTCGGTATATCATGAGACAGTCTATCAAGTACTGAGGTTAGTTATGCAATTGTTCTGATACACTATGTGTTATAAGCATTACACAAAGTGAGTTGTCTCCTGCAGAAGGCAGCTTTCAAACAGACATCAAAAACCCTGAAGAGCCAGATCTTCCACATTTTCTTTTTTGAAGCTTCTTCCCTACATTGTGATGCTTCTGTAGGTACGGCACAAAGCACACTGCAAGGGATTTAGCATCCCTTATTTTTGTTTATCAGGCACAGATGTGCACTCTTCCCTTTCCTTAGTCTTTTCACACCAAGTAACAGCGTGCACTGGAGCTATCTCCTGTAACATTCACTGTAAAACACATTATTTTAAAATAAGCTGTAGCATGGTAATTACTGTAATGAATTCCTTTGGTCGCTGGGCTCATGTTGAAATGAGATTTCACTGACTGCATGGAACACCACAAGACAGTCATCACACTGGCAGCTTTCCTTCCCTCACTAGTTCCTGCAGAAATGCCCAAACTGTTGTGAAAAGACAGATGTATGAAATTTTCTTCTGATAACTTCTCCATGGCTAAACTCTAGGGGGCTTAGACAAATAACAGTGAAAAAATACAACTGTGTGTATTTCTTTTCTATTCCTAAGACTGCAATAATGCATAAATTCTTGCAACAGCTGCTTCATAAACATTCATGGCATTCACTGACTGTGCCCTGTCCCAGTTCTCCTGTGCTGCAGCACATTCCCATTATCTGAAATGCTTGTTTTCCCTTTCAACTCTATGTATATTCTTTGCTGCATCACTGTCACTGTACTCAATAGGTACCATAATGTTCTGAGAGCAGACTTATTTTTATAGATAAGCTTATTGATGACGGCTGATGTATTCTATATTATTGTTGCTAAATCCTCAAAGAAACCATTCAATTTGCTTATAATTCAGTTTAACCTTTGCTTTTTTGGTCAGAAAAGTTCTATTTTTTGTATCCTTATTTAATGACAACAAACTGAAAAAGAAAAATGAGATGACACCAGATACGACAGACCAAGATTTACTTTAGTACAAGGCGAAAAATTCTATTGGAACAGAACAGTCAGCAACTTAGACAAAGGGTGGTGCTAGCCATCAATAAAGCTTCTTAAAACTCATTTCCCTCAGTTTCTTAAAATAGGCTTTCAGGGTTTTTTTATCTTCTACTAACAAACTCTGTTAGTTACGTAACTAAAACATGCAAATAAAGTGCAACAGACTACTGTGATTAAGCAACTTTTAATATTTCTATTGACAAACATTGTAAGCATAACCCGAGTGAACTGTGTATATTTGAAGTCTGTCCAGTGATAGACTCACTGAACCACTGGTTCAAGGGCAATTACATTCTAAGTTCATCTTCAGTTGAGCCATAGGATGCTGAAGTGATCATGGACTAGGACGTGTTCCAATAGTGCCAAATTCTAACCGGATTGTGCGTTAGTAGCCAAGGCTGAGGCAAACAATTATCCTATACCATACACAGAAAGCAACTAGTATTGAAAAGACAAAAAGTTTGGTCAACAAACTAGTTTTACTTCTTTAATAACATTTTTGCTAATAACTCCAGAGGCACAACAGTACCAGTAAGCTTATGAACTTTAAAATGCACAATGGCCACAGACAGTTGACTTGGATACAGTAATAGTGTTTGGTAGCAGACCTAAAGACGACTCTTAGATTCTTCCACTCTTAAATGATTTTGTATTTCCTCATGACCTAGTCATGCACTGGAGAGGAATTCCACAGCAGTCTCCTTCTCTTCAGCTAACTCCTTAGCAGTAAGATCCATCTTCTCACGAGAAAAATCATTAATAGGAAGACCTTCAACAAACTTCCAGGTCTTGTCCTGATTGAGAACAAAAAAAATAAAAAGGCCCCACCACGTAAGAACAAGCTTTCATTCAGTCTGCATGAAGGACACTTTGCAGCATAAGAACCAAAGTTTACAGCCCTAAAAAACACATCGGGCAGCAGTTAGTTTTGTTTCAGATAAAGAATGCAACCAGCACCAGCTAGTCATGTCAGATTCTACTCATCTATCAGCACTTTGTTGGCAACCAAGTTAAATTACTTGGTTAAGAACAGTCCTCTCTGTGAAAGACTAAAACCCCTACATCCCAGCAACTGCAGTCCCCCACAAAAATCACTGCTATTAACAAGCTCACATGACAGTTTTTACGTCTTGCAGAAGATACATGGATTTCAATACAGTCTAGTTACCTTGATCACAACAGGGAATGAATATAGCAAGTCTTCAGGAACACCATAAGAATTGCCATCAGAAATGACTCCCATCGAAACAAATTCCCCCTGAAACCAGAAAAGTAAGAGATGAACGCATTTTTCACTGCTAGAAGAAAGCAAAATTTTGATTTTTCAACATCCTGTATTCTCCTATGACACCCTTTACTCCAGAAGAAGACGGATTCTTTCCTCTGAACACACATTCGCAATGGAGGTCAATGATGCTGGCATGTAATCAAAGCAAATTAGGCAAACATGCACTTACTCAAAAGCAACATCTTACCGCTGGAGTACCAAACCAGATGTCCCTCACATGATCACAGATAGCTTTGGCAGCTGACATGGCACTGGACAGCTTCCTGGCCTTAATAACTGCTGCTCCACGTTGCTGAACAGTCTGCAATTAAGAAAAAAAACCCCAAACCCTAAATCATAAAGCAGCAAAATCATGGCTTGGTCTAAATGGTGTTAGTAAATGCCATGAAGAAAGATCATTGTACATAATTATTTAATTTCATCAGTCAAGATACAGTTCTATCATTAAACAAACATGGCATACAATCCAGAAGAGTGTTGTCAAGACAAGAACATAATGGAACATTTCAGAGGCTGGCTCAATCTTTAGTACCTGCTTTACAGCTTCTCACATAACAACCAGACGTCTCAAGCTTTTCCCACCAAGAGACTTTGTGCATGTCAACAGTAACAGATGTCTAGAGCAACACTGTCAATTAAGGGTTTTTGCTGAATACCAATGTGAACTATTTGCTGGTCTCAATCCTACAATATTTACTGCACAAAATTCATGTAATTCCTGAAGATAGTTGAACAGACCTCCCTACATTTAGAAATTTTGTGTTTGTGAACTGCAGTCCTCAGAATAGGCTTCACTACAGTTTTGGTACAGCTTTATGCCAACCACACCCCAGTCCAGAAAGCAAGAATTATGAAATCTTACCTTATCTTAGGTAAAGCATTCTAACACAGTCCAGCATTACAATGCACCTAGAAGGCCAAATCTGTTTTGGCCATGTAAGATATAGCTGGATCAAGGACAGCTTTCTGCTTACACACTGGCTAATGAACTTTGGTTGCCAATCATTTATTCCACAGCAACAAGCATGAACTGAAATGTTATATCCAAAACAGGACAGAGCACTGCCATATGACAGAACACATTCTCTGTCTCAAACTAAAGCTTCCCTGGCTAAGGTGTAGTACCTGGCTGTTCGGATGCCAGTAACATTGCAACACCAAGCAGAGCACAGCTATTCAGAATCACAGGCACCTAGGGCTTTCGTAAGCCTGTCTGACTTCACAGTGCATTTAGATAGCCTGTGCTCTCAATCAATTAATGCCATTATTACAAAACTGCCCCCAAAAGTCACCGCAGTGAAATGGCAAAGGTGCTTCTTGTGTCAGACAAGTTTCACCTGAGTTATGATCAAAACTCTTTTTGCTGAATCATTTTAGCACTCCAACTGGATTTTTCTAGCAGGGTTTACATAGGCCTTCGTGCCTTAAATTTTTCAAGGGCAAACAACTGACAGCAACAAGCTACATAAGGATGGTTTATACTAGTGAGATAGAAGAGCTGCTTCACCAAGTCACTCAGGTACATAAATCACAATTTCAGATAAGGTTAGGAGAAAGCACAAGCACAGAACGACCGTTAAAAAAAACAAACAAACACCAAAAAAACCACCTGTCTTACCAGGATAAAGTCTCCCTTCAGCCAGCTGTCATCTTTTATAGCTTCATAAACTCCAACTTCCTTTCCTTTCACGTTTACCTTCGCATGGTTGACATCTGGATATTGAGTGGAGGAGTGGTTGCCCCAGATGATGACATTCTTCACATCATTAGCAGTCACACCAAGTTTCAGAGCAATCTAATGGGAAATTAAAGATTTCCATTGCATTGACTTCAGTTTCTCAATTCACAGGCTCCTTTGAAAGCACTGTTCTGTTTGTGTTTAGCAGAGATAACAGAATAGGCTCCTTTTACCTGAGATTTGGCTCTGTTGTGATCCAAACGAGTTAAGCAGCTGAAGTTTTCCTTTGGTATAGATGGAGCTGACTTTGATGCAATCAGGCAGTTAGTATTTGCTGGATTCCCAACTACCACAACCTGAAAATGAAAAATGGGAAGATGAAGTCGGTATTTCTGCAAAACAACTCCCTCCAGTGAAATACACTGCTTTGCCTTCAAAGAAGCTATCGAAGAAGTGAAGTTTTCTAAATCTCTTGGTTGTCTTCAACGTGATTGTTTTCTAAGTGTGTTGTTCATAGTCACCCAGTCTTCTATAACTGCTCAGAAAAATAATTTCTAGGTAGGTATCTTCTTTATAACTTGAGATTCAAATGTGAAAGAGAACAAGATTTCCAGGGAGATCTATATACTGATCCACAACCTGGCTTCAAATCTCATACTACCAGACACAGGAAAAGCAAGGTACATGCACACTAGTCAGTCCACAGTGACTTCACCAACGCCTTTTAAATACTCTTTAGTTTGGCTGCCACTGCTTTATATAATTGCTTTATAATTAAGAAAGCCAGAACAGTTACTAATCTCAATGTTCATAAGCAGTTAGAAGTAAAATACTGCCTCAACTTAGATCCATTTATAGCTATGGAAAACTGATTTTTATTCAGCCTTCATTTGTGCCTCAAATGACTAATGTTAAGCTCCATATACCCTCAATCACACAATCTGATCTGCAAACCTCCCTTTGTATCTCCCCTTTTGAAAGTGAGTTCAGTAAATTTTCCACTACTCCATAATAGTTACATTGATAGTTTTTATTCCAACTGGATAAAGAAGCAAACAAGTCTTTAGAAGCAGTAGGAAGTTCATCAGCAGAGGAAGCAGACATTAAAAAGTCAGTTACAAAGCACAGTCGGAGTCTGGGTTTGAGATTAAGAGCAGTGGGAGAGCAGCCCCATGATCCCATTAACCGTGCTGAAGGAATCTGAGAGAGAACAATTAAAATCTTCCAATGCTCCAAAGAACAAGACACAAACAACCCAAATAAAGCCAATTTTTTGTGCAACTGTAATTCCATATTGATACTGAAGTTAAGGGCCGTTCTGTTAAAGCCACAGATGGATATGAAGTAGGCAGCTGCATGTAGAAGATTTAGTTCTCCCAGAGGAGAGAGATAACGAGCAAAAGACTGCTCATTTTTTTTAATACGGTTTTGTGGGGTTGGTTTTGACTGTGGTATATTTTCCAGGGCTTAAGGAAAGGAATGCCTGCACTGAACAGGCTCCTGCTTGTGCAATATCATTCTACAATATATTTAGATCTCTACATAACCGTGTTAATGTTTTAAATTCAGTTTCTATATTCACCTTGACAGACTTTTTGGCATACTTGTCCAAGGCTGCACCCTGAGACTTGAAAATTTTCACATTTGCTTTGAGTAAATCCTTCCTTTCCATGCCCTCTCTCCTTGGCATGGAGCCAACCAGAATCGCTATGTCAAGGTCTTTGAATGCAACTTCCTCCTTGTCTGTTGGAATGACCTCTAAAAAAAGGAAAGGGGGAAAAAATCAGTCAGATAAATACTCATGGCATAGCGTTAACAGGAATATTCTTTTGTTCATAAAGAGTATATAATCTAATCTGACAATATCACCATCTTCCCCTTCCAAAAACACAAGTATAGTCACAGATTAAGTACTTGCCAGTAAATGATTTATATGTACAAATTTTTATCTAAAGTGGAAAACACGGGAGAAATCTATGTAAAAATATAAGTTTCGTGTGTCTCTATTTAAATATATATATATTAGTACATATGCTATTCTTGACTTTTACAAAAAAGTTTCAATGGCAAATATCAACACAAGTGAAATTTTCCTTCCCCTTTAACAATCCCAACCAAAGATTCTGAATTGGGTTAGGTTACAATTCAAACCGAAGGTCTGAACTATACAAGAGCTGGTAGCTACATGGGGTTCTTTCAGGTATTCTAGTACTGTAACACCTACTCACTCCCTTTCTTCTGCTTGTTTAAAGTACCAGAACTTGTTTACGTGACTTAATGGGTCACTTTTTATTTCATGTCCTTATACAGAAGATATTTCTGAAGTCTAAAATTATGGTGTAGTTTTTTTTTCTTTAGCAAAGAAATATCTAAAGATTGTTATTTCACCACTGGGCTAGAACACAGTGCACATATGCACAAGTATCTGACAATTTGCTGTCCAGGCTGAAACCCCAGGATTTGCTGATATAAACCAAAACCCACATATCTGTGTTGTCAGTTCTTTTCACAAAACTCATTTGATGTCATTCTTGCTAGCTTACAGCCTAAGTTAATTTATCTTCCAAAAAATATAAAACCAAGGATCATATAATATTTTCTTCTGTTAAACTTCCTGCCAGCTACAGGAACTCATAAATGCAGCAGCTCTTTTACAGCCTATTGTAGGTATAAGAAAAAATTCTTTTGGACACCTCTGAGCAGTGGCAGAGCACAGTCCTGCAGCTCCATCACCACACCTTCCAGTACAGTCATCATAGGAGTGATGTCCAGCAGCACAAGAATAAGAGGCTGTAAAGAAAGAAAAGGTTTAGTGCAAGTTGGGCATAATGAATTTTGTCTTGTACTCTGCCAGAAACTGCTATCTCCTGCAAGATTTAAAACCCATTTAGAGAAAACAAACAACTTCAGCACAACCAACAACTGAAAGCTTGTGTAACAGAGCAGGACACCAGTTTTCCTCACTTAAAAAAGAAATTACTCGCACACTGGTAAATCAGTGAGTGTCTACAAGAAAACCAGTCCCAGGGACTGCAGTTGTGACACTTATTCCTGTGCAGAAGAGACAAGTGATAATTCAGTGTGAGAGTTACCTGGTCTTTGCCAAAGACATCCCCCTTGGCAATGCTGTAGAGCAGGGAGTAAGCAATCTGCCCAGCAGCTCCAGTCACCAGGACTCTGACAGGTTCACCCTGTAAGAAAATTAGAGTCTTATCCACTGCTACACAGTGCAGGTCACACCACCTGAGTGTTAAAAATTAACAGTTACCACAGCAATATCATGGATTGTTTAACCTAGATGCTAATGTGTGCCTAAATGCAGATCAGCCCCAACTCCTTGGATCATACTTCTGTTCTACCAGAACCACCAGCAATTTCTCTACTTGCTTTTACAGAAACAGACCACACTTGCAAAAGCATCCTGAAGAATCACTCCTGGAATAACTTCCAAAATGCCAGGAATAACAATGTATTTCAAAAACTCTGTATTCCCCTTAACAACATTGTCTTTTCAACATAGGACAATACAACAAACACCCACTCATTAGATTAGCCATTCATACTTGAAATTTCCTACACTTTCACAAGCTGTGACACTTCACCGGTTTTCACATTCTTCTCCATCTTGAGGGCTGTTTCCATTAAGCATTTTGAATGTTTATTTGCAATCAAAGACTTACTGAATGCCAGAGACCAAAGAATCTAATGGACTTAAAACTACTGTCCCCCTGAACTGTTTGGCAGTAATTTAAGAAATCCACAGACAAAAGGTACATTATGGACAGATCCAGATGCTATTATCCATAATACAACTGTTTATTGTCAAACTGACCCTAAACTCCACAAGACTGGGAGAAGACTGCCAACATGTTGCTATATTGCAAATAAAGGGGGAAAAAATGCATGCTTTATAGTAAACATCCCATTTTGCTAAGCAGAACTAAGATCTGGGGAAATCCAGAGGTTATTCAATATTGAAAACTGAAGGCTGAGAGAGTTTGGGTTGTTCATCCTGGAGAAGATAAGGTTCCAGGAAGGCCTTATTGTAGCTTCTCAATACTCAAAGGGGACTTTAAGAAAGACTAAAACAAAACTTTTAGTAGGGCCTGTTATGAAGTGACAAGGAACAACAGTTTTAAATTAAAAGAGGGTAGATTTAGATAAGAAAATATATTTTCCAATAGGGCTGGGGAAACGCTGGTACAGATTGCTCAGAGAGGTTGTAGATGCCCCATCACTGGAAACAGTCAAGGTCAAATTGGAGCTTTGAGCAACCTGGTCTAGTTGAAGATGTCGCTGCTCATTGTAAGGGGGGGGTGGACCAGATGACCTTTAAAAGTCCCTTCAAATGCAACATTCTATGACCCTCTGAAAATGGAACACATGCTAAAGGACCTTCATAACTCAGTACTTTGTAAGCCTGTTTTTTGTATTTCCATGTTTCTCTAGAGGCAATAGAGCTGGGACAGATTGTGCACAGACAGGAACAAGCAGACTCTGACCGGGCTGCTGGAGTGTCAAACCCACTTTGTCAAATAATTAAAAGGTGACCATTTGAGATACAGACAAAACACCAGGCACAACTGAACGTGAAAGAAGTGATTTAATTGCGCCCTGGGCTACATTACGAGAAGCGCAGCTTGCAGACAAAGACATTCCACTCAGTGCTGGTGATATTGCAGCTGGAATACTGAGTCCAGTCTTGGCACCCTGAGTTCATGTCCTGTAAAGTGAGGCTGAGGGTGCTGGACATAGCCTGGAAAGGCAGAGGATGGAGGGTGATGTAACAGCAACCTACCACACCTTCACAGAGTGTTACAAAAATAATGCTTCCCAACACCTCTCCTAGTGGCAGATGGCAGAACAGGGTGCACTGGCTACAAAAGGGTACCCAGAGAGTCTGTGCAATCTTCTCCCTTGGTGGTTTTCAAGACTCAGATCAAAACACACATATGATACGACTTATCAGTGACAACAGCCTTGCTGTCAGGCTGGACTGGACAACCTCCAGAATTGGAGTGAAAGAGGGCGGACCGTGTGACCTCTAGAGATCCTTCCCAACCAACGTTCCTGTCATTGATATTTATAGGAAAACCATTTTGGGCTTTGAGTGTATCCTCTCTGCAGAAGTGACCAGCCAAGCACAGCTGCATCAAGCTATTCTTAAATCATTACAAAAATGAGGCCACCTACCCCATCTTCCCACACACCAGATAAAATGAGAGTGTAAGTGATGACATTAAACTCCTGAACTTGTAGAATTAGACCTGGCCTGATTCTGCCTTCATTATGGGAACGATTCTTTAAATATCTGGTTACATGATTAGCAGTTACACAGCATTGAACTGCATTGTTTTCTTTTGAATCTGTCCTATTATGAGCCTCGTCCCTCATGGAAACTCCACAAAGAGGGGGAAGGAGGGCAGACAAACAATTCTTGCTGGTTTAAATCTCAAAACTAGTTTTGGTATTGTATTCCTGAGTAAGGAAATGTACCATAACATCTGAATGACGATGGACAGCATGGATTAAGATGCGTATCAAATTTTAAAGCCAAGTTTACAGCACGTTTCTAAGGAGATCCTACATTTTATTTATATTAAGGCGTCAATGAATACTCTTTTATGGTAGCTAACCATACTAGTTAGTAAAATGAGAATTTTTTTCCACTATATGCACTTTATATGCTAATTTGATTTAAACATAAAAAATGTCAATCTATCCACTAACATTACAGTGAGTATTTAGCATAACAACAGGAGAAGGAAGGAGTAGAAAATAAAAAAGGTAAGAGATAGAATTATTTATTATTCTTTTACTGAGACAAACTTAGCATTTAGCCTTTTTTTGGAAAAAAAACCCAACAAAACCACTTTGGTCATGACTCAGCTCCACCTTCTCACCATAATTATGTTTGCTTACAACCATCCTTCCTGTTCTCCCCCCCAGTGTGAGGCTGGAGACAGAAGAAACACAAGCTAAAATTAAGTGAAGAGTGCTGCCTACTTGCTTTTTCTCTCCCAGCCTTCAGTCCACTGGATTCAATACATTCCCCAGACCCCTTTACTCCTGCACTAATTGTGAGCAATTACTATCAAAGAAACTTCCATGCTGTCTCAAATCCAGAAGCTAGATTAACAAGCCAAAAATGCTGTGGTTCTTACAAAATGTGGATAACTCTCACCAGAAAAAGAAAAAACTTACATCACATATCAAAATTGGTCTTATTGAGCATCAAAGGCTACTTTTGGAGGTTGGCTATTTAGAGAAATGAGTAGCTCCCCAGTGGAAGTTGTAGGTTCCAAACATTCACGTCCAGGCCCTTCAACTCGTGACTTGGCTCCTGCAAGACTACTTTCATGTGGTAGCTACAGGGGTGACCTTTACTCACCCTCAGGTATAGAACTAGAGGACAAATTAAGCAACAACTAACTGAACTATTTTGTTTCAAAGCCTTCCCCACTCCACATTCAGCTGATGTACAGTTAAACAGCTTTAGGAAACTAAAAGAGTAGCAAAGGTAGTGATAAAAAGGATGAGGAAAAAAAAACCCAACAACTGAACATTGTTGGGTACCCTTCTTTGTCTAGTTCAGCAACCATGTAGGATTTCTACCCTTCCTCAACTATGACAGATGAAAGTGAAGCTTCCAATACCAAATGAGGCAGTTGTGGGCTTATCGCCCTCCCCACAACACTTTGGCTGAAGAACTCAGTGCCTCAGTTATGTCTGTGATTTACAGGTGATAACAGCAGACCTAAAATATTAGTGCTATACAGGCAAATAGCACTACACTGCAAAACTGATTCAGGAGGTTACAAAGGTGAGTTAAAGATAACTCACAACCTATCAAATGCTGTGGCAAGAACACCCTGTCTACTTTGCATTGCGAATTACAAACGAAAGACCTCCATATACACTACTGCTGATAAACTTATCATCAACTTAACTTTTTTCCTGAATAGTAAAGCCAACTAAGCTATCCCACCTTGCTTCACAAAGGTGATTTAAGCATCAAGATAAACTTTATCTCCTCAAGAGTCTAGAGTCTGCCTAGGAAACTTTCCCTTTGCTCTCCCTTCTTTAAAGCAGAGATACGGTGACAATAAACATGTTTGGAAACGGAGTAGAAAGTGTCAGCTCTGCACTCGAGGAGAGCCACCAGCACAGTCGTTCAGACACCGAATTCCAAAGGCGAATTCCAAAGGCGTTCTTTCCTTAAGAAGTGACCTTGACACAGGTGCCCTGAAAGACTTTTTTCACTTCATTTATCTAACGGTGGTTGCATCAATAGACAGATAATTTTATTTCTGGAGTTTAAAGCCTCTGCCCACCACCACATGCATAACTACAACAGCAAAGGCAAGATAAAAACAGTGACATTCTGAAAAGTCTGGACACCAAAGTAAATTACAACCAGCAGTTCTCTGTGAGATTGGTACATTCATGTCAGGCAATGATCTGAAAGCTCAGGTACAAACTAAAACCTGTTATCTTGTGTCACTCCTCTGAATCCACATTTTAAACAGAAAGAGCAGAAGTTTACAGACTTTGGTATTTTTTAGGGTATAGCTGAAATAAGCCACGTCCCAGAGCATGCAAGCATCCTTTCTACAGCAAAACATTAGAAGTACAGGTTTGAATAACAGGGTATAGAGTCTAGAAAAACCTGGAGACGTTTTCAGGGTTACAAAGGAAAGGAAGGTCTCTGTGCAGGTTTGTGTGTGCATACATGTAAGTATATATGCCGCAGAAAAGCAAAGCGCTGCAGTACACTGTAATAACCTCAGGGCAGAACTATGACAATCTGCACAAACAGCAGGATTTCTGACAGCACGCAGAGATTAAACAATAAAGACATTTCACAAGCACTTCCCCTTGAGCTGACACAGAACCGCTCCAAACCCGTTAAGCTCTCGCGGACTAAGGCGAAGGGTTTCCCGACCTCTCGGAGACAACGTCGCCACCCGCGGGGCCCAACGGTGCCATCCCCCATCGGGAGGCACCACCGGGGCGGGGAGGGTTCGCTCCGCTCCCACATCCCGCCCTCCCCCTCACGCCGCGCTGGCACAGACGCCGCCAGGCCGGCACCGACCCCACGTCTCCCGCTGGAAGGTCACCCCTGCGCGGCCTCCGCGGGGGTTGCGGTGAGCCCTGGGGCCGCCACCAGGCCCGGCTCCTCCGGGTGCCGCCACCACCAACCACCTCCAGGTCACCCTTATCCCTCACACCCCGCGAGCAGCGCGACGCCATTTCGCGGCCACCTCCGCCCGCCGGATCCCCCCGATCCGCCCCGGAGGGACGCGGAGGGCGCGGTGCGGGCGCCAGCGCAGCGGGCCCGGTGCGCGGTACCGACCATGTTGGCGGGAGCGGCGGGAGCGGCTGCTCGGGGTCACCTCTGCGACGCGACTGCGGCCGCGGCGGCGCTGCGCCCAGGAGCCGCGGAGGGGGGAGGGGCGCGCCGCCCGCGCGCGGCCGCCTGGGGGCTGTAGTCGAGGCTTCCGCCGACATGCACAGCTTTTCTCTCTGAAAGAACTACAACTCCCGGCGTGTCCGGGGGCCAGGGCGCCGCGCCCCCGCGCTCCATTGGCGGTTGCCTCCCCTCCCCATTCATTGAAGCGCAGAGCGGCGCGTGAGAAGCGGAGGGGCGGGGGCTGCGGCAGCGCGGGCGCCCCGGGCTACGCATGCGCGCTACATTGCGAAAGAGCTGGCGGCGCATGCGCGGGGCGCGGCGTGTGGCTGTTGCTGTGGGAAACAGGCGGGAGGGCGGGACGGGGAACCGGGACAGGCTCCGGCACTGGCGGTGCCGCTCCCGCGCCCCCCGCGCCCCGGCCCGGCTCCTCGGAGCGCTCGGTGGGTGCGAGTGCGCGGCCTGACCCTGCCCTTTCCCGGGGGGGAGGGCGTCCCCAGGAGCCCCGGTGAGAGCGGGCGGAGCGGTCCCCTCACGGTCCCCTCGCGTTGCCCGCGCCGCTCTCTCCTGCCCGGCCTGCTCTGGGGAGTTGCCAGCGCGTCCCTGCAGCTGCAGCCCTTTGTCCTGTGACTCCGGGTGTCTTCCCTCGCCTTCTCCCTCACATTCCCTTGGGCCCTGCGGGAGATGGTGCAGAGCTGCGTTTCACACTTCACGAAACCCCCTCGGCTTGTGTTTAACCCTTTATTATTTTTAGGGAAAGCTGAGAGCTTACCTGTGCTATCCCGCTGCTAGAATTAGCGACCTCTTGTACAAAAATAAAGTTTGTCGTCTGCTTGTGTTTTGGACTATTGGGTGAAGTCAATTCCTTTTGGTCTGGCTTAAAAGTGAGGCTGATACTGGTGTGAATACATCAGGAAAATACAGCTGGTATGCTATAAAAGAGGGTCTTGGGTGGCACAGTTGATTTTTCCCTCAGATCTTGACAGGATTCCTTATTGCAAAAAAATCTGTAATTCAGTGAAATCTTCAGTGCCAATATTTTTCTGCAGGATTAGTTTTAAATCTCACTCTAATCCTTAGAGTAGATAGTATTATTTTTTTTTAAACAGTCTAAACAGCCTTATTGCTTATGCAATTTCTTCTTCAGTCTGTGACAGAAATAAGAAGTCACTCCTTTAGGGTGTAAAACCCAAATATTTATGCTTGTCATGCAAAATGTTCTCCTCTTAGTGAGTTGTGCTCATGCCTCAATTCAGAACGTCCTATGTCTTGAACAAGTCTTTAGCTGAACCCCTGACAGCTCCTGCAGTACAGAAAACTTTGCAGTCAGAGTGGGAAAGGTACAGTCATGCTTAGTTTATTTTAAATGTCAATCTGTACTGATTTATGTCAGTTAATAACTGTACATTTTTAATATGAATGAAGATTGTACCCAACTTCCCTTCTGAGGATGAATTTAAAAGCCAAATAGCTGCAAGCAAAGCTGAAGTCTGGCTTGCTGTGAAGTGTAGAGAAGCTTGGTAAGTAGGAGGGAGCTTGTTTTACAGTCAGAGTTTTCCAGGGTGTCCTGAGGTGCTTTACCCTGGTGACTGTAAGCTCTTCTGCACCAGGACATTGTATGGACTTAATTAACACTATTTAAGATTTAAATGTACACAAAACCTGACATGGGCCCACATAAGGTAATTTCCACCAAACATAATTAGTTCAGTTTGAATTGATTCCTTATCAATTTTCAGGTAAATCACTGTTAGCATGCTGTAAACTGATTTGTCTGTGTCAGCATAGCAGATTGTATTGATTTAGTGGATTTCAGATAAGAGCTTAACTTGAAACTTTCAAACTTTCTGTAGGTAAGACTTCCTTTTCATTCTTGGTCCTTTTTTTGCCTAAACTTGTGCTCCTGGAACTATTTGCTGCTGGAGATAACAACAAATCTTGTTGTTATGTTTTGTTATGAATGTGATGGAAAGCCATTTGTAAATGCTTTTGTTTGTCACTTTATTTTCAATCTGTTTCCAGTATAATTAGTCCAAGAGAGACTGAATTGTCATCTATGCTGATTTAACTAAAGATATTGTAAAATTTAGTGTTTTGTGAATGTGGTGTATTTTTTAAACTCAGCAAAACTTAACAATTCTAGCATTTCCTTCTTAAATGGCTTACATTTTGTTTCTACTTGTTAAACTCTAATGTTTACCAAGAAAAATTTAAGTGTAATTTTTTTAATATTCTTTAATGCTTCCCCATGTTTTATTAGTATGAGTCTCTTGTGTAGCACTTTAATCCAAAAAAACTGCATAAATGAAAACATTACGTGCAAATGAAATAGTGGAAATTTAGTATACATGTGAATTGGGCTCTTGGCTGATTCTTCAAATACATTTTAAAATTTTTGCAGTCAAAAGATATTGAAATACATGGAAATCGGTAATTAATCAACACACTGAAGTATTAAGATGTTTTAATCTCAGTTTTCTGGGGATCGAGTATTATTTTTCAAGGCAACTAGTGGTTTTGAAGGGTAGTTGCCAGAATTATCTCTTAATTTTTTATATATATTTTAAAATTAATTATTCTCTGTTAACAGCTGGCTGTGTTCTTTAGCTGTATTTTGGATGGGATTTTATTTTACTTCACTGCCATCTATAGAAACTGATGAATATTTTAGGTAAGTTTTTATGCTTAATTTTCAGTAATTTTTGAAGTTTTCTTTTTATCCTCTCTATGTATGACACTTGCAATTGTTATTACAAAATCATGTCTCCTGTAGCTAAGTCTGTGTGATATGATTAACATTCAGAATGTTTAAGACTCTGTAAGAAAAATTAACTATATAATGGCTGGGTTCAATCCTAGAAATACTAGAATAGAAACAGTTTTGGAAGCCTCTTCTGGATTATTGTCCAAGGAAATAATAATAAGAGATTTTTTGGAAATAAAAGCATTGCAAAAAAATACTGAAGTAGAATTAAGAGGATCAAAAGCTGTTTTGTAAAGTATGTGAGAAATCTATCATGGAGTTTATAAAAGATAAAGATGTAGATATAAGCAAGAAGAATTAAAATTGTAGTTTAGAAAACCATCACAGGATTTATTTTATTTTTTATTCCTGGTGCTGATGTTCAAAACGTTATTTTTCACTGTTTGTTTCTGAACTTCAGTCACATGATACTGCATGGACATTAAATGTTATGAGGAAACTGATGTATCTATAAATTCTGCTTGTAATCCTGATTTTATTCTCGCTGTGGTTCAGAAAACTTTCTAAAGGATAAATTTTGCCTTCTATGGATCTGATTTGATTTTATCCTATGGCTTATTTTTTACATGTTAACAGTTTAATTGGTTTTTTTAATCAAAGGTGAGTAATTAATCATTAATTGATTTATACAACCTTTAGTGTGTTTTTGAGAGGTAGATAGGATGCAATAACACATTCTGTACTCATGTGCCTATAAAGAGACACAAATGATGTATAACTTGCTTGTAATATGGTCCCTTCCAACTCGCATAATCTGTGATTCTGTGAACATGTATTAGTAATCTTTATGAACTATTCATGAGTCAAATCTTAATCAAAATTGTCAACAGAAGGTGCTTTTTTATTTCTTTTTTTTCCTAAGTAGTACAAACAGCTATTTGTAGGTTTGACAGAGCACGCTGTAACAATCCAGGCCTCCTTTGCTGTCTGTGCCTCCTCAGATCTGAGGTGGGTGGTCTCTGGTTCCTGGAGTGCAGCTCAGGTGTTCAGGGCTCCATCACTGACCAGAGGTTTGGTAATGGCACCCCCGTTGTGCACCCCCAAAGCTGAGAGACCCTGGAAGCTCTGTCGTCATCCACCACCTGTGCACCATTTCTGGAAGATTTTCTTCTCTCTTTTGGTTGTTACAAGGGCCAGGGTATAGAGAGTCCCTGTTTAAGAAACAAAACCAAACAAAACCAACCCACAAAACAAACAGCCAAAATGCTCACACACACACGGCACAAAGACTTTGGTGTACTGGCTGTAAATTCAGCAGAGCTGATCTCTGAATTGTTACAAAGAGAATAGAAGAGTTGTGTTCCTGGTGCCTGAGAAGTAGCCTTACTGGATTCTTTTACCTTAACACAAGTCTGTCTTTATCTTGGTTGAACAGAGACTTTGTGACAGCCATGTATGGGTTTTCTACTCACTAATGTCAATGTGTGGAGGAGGAGAGGCAGGTTGGTATTCTAAACAAGAAGTGACCTGTGTAACAATTCAAGTTCTACCAAATCAAACCTTGTACTCTTAATTAATTGCAGCAATTTAAAAAAAAACCAACAAAACAAACACTACCACCCCTTCCTCCCACTAAATTAAGTTGATGTCCTTCTGAGTTTTTTAAATGAGGTAAGCATTCAGTCAAGTGGAAAAACAGCTTCTGCTAAGAATGTGTGTTTGCTTTTTCTTTTATATGATTTCCTCTTACACTTGTTTGTTATAACCTGATAATCAAGTAATAAATTTGATACAAGAGGTTAGCAGCCAGACTCAGTGCAGGGGGGTGAATCCATCTGCTTCCTTTATCCATCCTTTCCATGTCAGAATGACTGATGAATGTTGTTCCATGTCAAATCTCTTGCGTAATGACAAGAGTTTTTCTCATTAGGTTTATTTCTTTGAATTATAGTCACGTAGTCTGATTAAAATTTTTCAGGTTGTTTTACAACATCTGTTTGAATTTGTTTCTGTATTTTCACAGAGCTAAGTTGCTGCCATTACATAGACTAAATTTTTCTCCCTTTTTTTTCCCAAGTATTGAGTAGTGTTTCAAAGAAAATATCCCTAGAAATACCTGGTAAGGAGAGTGATGTCTTATTATGTTGATTTTTTGACGTTAATTGTATAAAACATAATTATTTGCAGAAGGAAAATACTGATAAATTTTTATCTTAATTATATTACTCATATTTGAAACATAACTTTTAAAACATGAATTTATCACTAATAAGCAAAAGAACCAACTAAACGCTTTGTGTCCTGTGTGGAGGTTTTTCTTCTGCTTCACAGATTCATTTTGGTATCTGGCCTGCTTTTGGAAACCTTATCCAAACTGATTTTTATGCAGCAGCAGAGTCTATGGATGGCTTTAGTACCATGTGTGCTTATAGTAGTGACCATACTCAGTGTCTTTACTGATATTTGATTAAAGAAAGAAGAAATTGTATTTATTCATTCTGCTCACATAAACAGAAGTACTCAATTTTTGTACATGCTTGTATTCATTCAGGCTAAACTGTCCCCATCTCTGAAGAAAAGTGTAGGCATGTAATTCCAGCTGTGTAGATTCTGTTGGCTGTACCAATGCTATGTAACTTGGAGTTTCCTGTAGCTCAAAAACATGCAGACGTATATTTTTTGTTGGTTTTTCAGTTCAGAGTGTTGACAAGGGTCATGCTGGAGCCCATGAGGATGGTTTTTTTAGAGCATGAGACTGAGGACCAATGTTTAAAACTTTTGGTCATGTCATGAAGTCATTTAGAGTTGTCTTGTGGGGCTGGGATGGTGTTGAGGAATGACTTCATTTGAACTCATGGTAGTCCTACTGCCTGAAGCAGCATTCCAAGCCTTTCTGAGGGGGGTTGTCAGGCTTCCTGTAGGGGAGAGCTAAGGAATGAGTCTGCATGTGCCCAGTATAAATGATAAGGGAACCACATAGAAGAAAACTGGGAGATTGACCACTTATGTTGTGACACAGATGTTGTAAAAGTAAGCAGCTGCATCTTTGAATGAAGGAGACTTTCCCATGAAGTAATCGAGCAAAGAGAATCGTGATTATAATTTGTCTTTTTCTGATTTTTTTTTTTTAGAATTATATACAACCATGCCTTTTTGTTTCATTTGCCATCTACCCTTACCTGTATGGAGTAACCATGGTAAAGCACTAACACATGTATGGTGCAAAAATTGGATCTTAATTGGATAAAAGCCTTTTGAATATTTTGAGTCTGATTGGAAAGGTCTTACCTTTGACTATATAGTAGAATATATACTTTTAATATGTCATGTGCATTTACTTCGTGACCAGTAATCCCATTTATTGACAATAATGAGCCAAATGCAGTTTTTCAAGTTGCTCACTCTCTGACTTAGGAGAATAGAAAGTATTGCTCTGAAATGGCCTTTTATATTTGCCTGACATACAGGGTCTGGCCTCAGTGTGTTAGGCAAGGGAGCTAGAAATACACCACAGTTAAATTATGGGTTTGTATCTCCAGGTGGTGCGTGAATTCATGGTTGAAGACTGAAGAAATTAATTTTGCTAAAGCAAGAAACAACAGGACATTAAGCTACTATGCCAGCTTTAGATGTACGCTTCAAAAATTTTTTGCTGCTCAGCATTATGCAGTAATCTTTAACTCAAATTGCAGGAAATATTTGAAATTCCATTCTAACAATATCCAACAGAGAATATTAAAGAAGCATTAAATTTCAAATGCCTGAGGGAAAATGTTCTCTTGCAACACCATGGGCATTTGGATCTCACTACTATACGCAGTATTATAGTCTAATATTATGCTTTACTTGGTCTAAAATGAAAGCCCAATTTTAATTCTATCTCCAAAAACTTGGCATACTGCAGTGCAAAATAATTTATTTGAATGTTGTTTTTTAATACATTGCAACTAACTTTAAAGCTTCCTCATATAATACTCCCTCTATGGCTTTTTGTAATCTGACCCTTTCATTAGGACTTCAAATATATTGCCAAAGACTTATCTCAGTGCTTTCATTGCTAATTTACAAGTTATAAGATCCCAAAGTTACCAAAGAAGTTTTTCTCATTCTGTGGAATTTTTCTCTTAATAAGACAAAACTTTAGGGTATCTTTGTAAGTATATAAAACACCAAAGAGAGGACTAATTCACTCCTAAGATTTAGGTAATATGCAAACTCAAAATGGGGTTTAATAATATATTCACACAGTTCTGGGCTGGTTAATTTGGCAAACCCATTAGTGAATTTAGGTCAAAAAAGTGCTGATTAAAGCTTTGTGGTTTTATAACCTATATGTGCCTTATTTGATAGCAAAGCGATTTCGGAAGTGAATCCCCAGGTTACAAGCTTTGGGGGAAAGGTTTAGAAAATTTCTAACTTGAATATATTTTTCACTGTCTGATCAAGTATCTTGGTATTTGGCACAGTAAGGGCAAGTGCTGTGTTTCTGTGGTCTTTAGAGAGGAATAGTAGGGTTCTTCTCTACCTGCAGCTGGCTTTTTTCCTGTTTGCACTTTTGACTGTTATAGGCAGAGTAGTGTCCAGGAAAATGTCAATACTGTCTTGTGATATTTCATACCTGCTTAGGGTTTGACAAGAAGCAGGTTTTTTAACAGTAGTGGGCCAGTTGCCTGTGAAATTGGACCGTTGTGACTTGCCTGACAAACAAGACTGGGGGGGGGGAATGTGATTTAAGGACTTAAAACCTGCAGAGAGAATTCAAAAGAGCAGCATACTCCAGATGGCTACAACGTAGCCATGTGGGACGTAAATTAGTGAAGTTTCATCAACAGTATCATTAGTTTAGCTGCAATGCTAGGCTCTATTCTGGCCAAATTAATGTCACTCATTTCTATAATGGAAGCTGGTGGAATGTAACAGCCCTACCACAAGATCTGCTCTACTGCTAGTGGACAGCAGCTTGCCTGCTGAGGGCCACTGGTGGGCTCTGAACTGCCACATTCCTTTTAATGGGAGCTGAGGCCTACTGAAAGTTGATAAGGTGACTGTTTTTCCATCTTAGTCGGTCTCAGGCAGTTGTACCCAAACTTCTGAGCAAGTAGAGTGAGACACTCTCTTGAAGATGCAGTTGTCATTGTATAAAATCTGAGAGATGATCATCTGTTTGAATGTGCCTCTGAGAAGGCAGGAATATCCACCACAGGGTAATAACACCATCTCGTTGCGTAATTTTTAGACAGAAATGACTAAACTCTTAAAAAATACACCTTTAAAGAATTGTCTGCATTTTGGATGACACTTAGGTGGTTTTGTAAATGTTGAACCTGTCTTCCTTGAGAAATGGAAGGCTTGTAAAATGCATTAGAAATACATCTTGAAAGAATAGGTCTGTATGGACTTCAAAATCAGTCTTATTACATGGCTTTGTTTCCAATTCTATTGTCATAAGTTTTTAAAAATTATATTTCTTTGATAATGGTTATATTAAGGGAGTCTTCTTTAAATAGTAGTATAAAGAAAAGCTGAACCAAATTTAAAGCTTATTGTGATAATGTACAAAGCTGTTTTCCACTCTTTCTTATCTGAGTCGTATATTTAGGAAGATGCTTCCCAATCCATCGTTTTGCTAGTTTTTGTTCTGATAACTTGACCAGATGCAGTGAATTGCAATGATTTGCCAAGTTCTTTTATCACAGAATGGTTTGGATTGGAAGGGACCTTTGAAGATCATCTCGTCCAACCCAGTGTGGGTGGGGACATCTTCCACTAGACCTGGTTGCTCAAAGCCCCATCCAGCCTGGCATTGAACACTGCCAGGCTTGGAGCATCCACAACTTCTCTGGGCAACCTCATAGTAAGCAATTTCTTCCTTATATCTAATCCAAATCTCCCCTGTTTCAGAAAAGAACCATTGCCCTTTGTCTTGTCACTACAGACCCTCATGTAAAAAGTCTCTCTCCCTCTTTCTGATAAGCCACCCTTCAAGTATTGAAAGGCTACAATGAAGTCTCCCCAGAGCCTTCTCTTCTCCAGGCTAAACCCCAGGCCAAATTCACTCATCCTTTTGAAAAAGGGGAGCTGTTCCATCCCTCCAGTCTTTTTTATGGCTCTTCTCTGGACATGTCTTTAACAGGTCCATGTCTTTTGCTGGGGGTGCCAGAGCTGGACACAGCACTCCAGGTGGGATCTCACCAGGGTGATGTAGAAGAGGAAAATTCCCTCCCTCAGCCTGCTGGCCATCTTGCTTTTTATGCAGCCCAGGATGCATAAAAGTTGGCTTTCTGGGCCGTGAACATGCATTTCTGGCTCATATATTATTTTTCACCTGCCGATATCCCCAAGTCCTTCTCTGCAGATCTGCTCTCCATGCATTCATCCTCCAGCTTGTACTGATTCTGCTAATTGCTCTCACCCAGGTGCAGGACCTTGCACTTGGCCTTCTTGACCTTCATGAGGTTTATGTTGGCCTATGTCTCAAGCTTGTCCAGGTCCCTTTTGGTGTTATCTGCAGACATGAGAGTGCACTCGATCTCACTGTGTCATTAATAAAGAAAATGAGCAGTACTGGCTCAGTCGGACACAGCACTCGTTACTGATCTCTTTTGGACATGGAGCTGTGGCAGTCTGTATACATCGTTATATGGGAGGAAGCAGACGTGGGTTTTAAAGGTTGGTATATCTTTTAGGTATTGGAAAAGGTCCTTTGTAAAAGGAATTAATACATTTAAATTGGAACAAAATTCTTAGTGGTGTAATGTCAGTGACTGAGGTGCAGCTTAGGACACAATTCATGTGAAAGCTCAAGATGGTTCCTGGAACACTGCTGGAAAAGTCCTCTCTCTTTTAGGAGTGCTGTTAACTTTGTTACTGCTTCAGCTGGCTGCAGAGGTCTCTTTGTGTGGAGTTCAGGGTAAGACTGGTGCTAGAAGACTTGCAAAACAGTGTCACGCTTGTGTTAAAGTACAAAATCCTGGCAGCTGTGAAACAGTGGCATTGGTGGTGGTTTCATTTGAATAAATACTTGGGTAGTAAGCAGATCTTACACCTTGGGACTATTTCAAAATAACTGGATTAATTTCATCAAAGGGCAAATTAAATATTGAGATTCCATAAAGACCTAGGTAGACTAGCTTCTTTGGCATCTGTCAGTGATAAAATTTAACTTTATCAACTTTTTCCTCTTGCTAAGTGTGTTTTTGGTTTGTTTTCTGGATAGAATTTTTATATGTGATATTAGGAAACCCCTTAAGTGGCTTTTTCTGTCTCTCTGCTTTGCGATGTATCCGGTTGCTTCCCTATTCAGTAAATTACTTAATAAATGAATTGCACTGCAGTCATGCTTGTTTTCTGAATCTAATTACCAAAACGGTGCAACACGTTCAGGTCCAGAGCATGGCTGAACTTCAGTGCAATGATCTTGAAATCACACACAATGTACAGGTGGGTGAACATTCCTTAAAAAAGCAGCCTGCAAAATATACCACCCATAATGTCACTGAATAAATGCTAACTTTGGCATGAGTGCTCTTTTAAAATGTGTGCCTTGCTAAGGTTATTAGTCACTCTGAATTCAAGGACATGTGAGTGTGGACTTTGCATAAAGCTCCGGGAGTGACATACCTGTGAAGTGCTGCTGCTTGATTTTCAGAAAAATGGCATGCTGTGAATTTTGAAACTCCCTCATTGTGGATGAACTGCAGTAAATGCCATTTTGTAATTGAGGCCATGTAAGTTAGTTATTTTACATGTATTTCTAACAATGAAGTTTCAAAAATCTCTTTGCTGGGATCAAAGAAATGCTATCATCATGAAAGGAAATGCTGCAGTATTTGCTGAATAGGGCAAGGAAGGAGGAAAATGAAAATTCTGCATCTTTTCTCACATATATATAATTGTCATCTGTTTCATGGATTAGTGTGAAGATTATGCTGTTGGCTTTCTGTTTAAAAGTAGAGGAATAATGATAATGGTGAAAATATTGCTTCTTCCCTTAACATGAACGTGGATGAAAAGGAAGCATCACACAGAAATGTAGCAGCAGCTATGACTTTAATTTGAGCAAACCCAACTCAGACAAAGATTTTGGGGAAAAAAAATCCACAGATCAAAGTGAGAAGGACCCTAATATTGTATCAGTCCTAAAAAGACTTATGTAAAACAAAGGCTTGTGTAAAATACAGAAATTACTTAACTCTGCTTCCTCCAGCTGAAGCCATTTACTGGCTTTGTTTTGCCCTGCCACTTGTGTGGGGAAGTTAATTTAATCATATCTTTTACATCTGTGAAAATGGTAAGAGCCAAATGTTGCAGCTGACTAGAATGGTTGATCACAGCTCTCCTTTGAGAGAAGATATTTCCAAATTCCTCAGAATTAATGCATTTTTAAACAATGTCCTTAATAAGTGAGAAATCTTGGATGGAGTTGTGGTGGGTTGACCTGGCTGGACACCAGGTGCCCAACCAAAGCTGCTCTCACTCCCCAGCTCAGTGGGACAGGGGAGAGATAAAATATAACAAAAGGTTTGTGGGTCAAGGTAAAGACAGGGAAAGATCACTGCCCAGCTACCGTCATGGGCAAAACAGGCTTGACCTGGTGAAATCAGTTCAATTTGTTACCAAACTATCAGAGTAGGATAATGAGAAAATTAAAATCTAAAGCTTAAAAGAGCTTCCCCCACCCCTCCCTTCTCCACAGGCTCAACTTCAGTCCTGATTTCTTTCCCTCCTCCCCTCCAGCAGCACAGGGGATCGGGAATGGGGGCTCATACAACAGTAATGATAATGACTAATTGCTATATCTGTTTAAATTCTTTTTTTCTCTTTGTTCTAATTTTTTCATTTACTTTTTTAAAACCCTGTGAAAGTATATAAAAGAACCAAGTTATTTGCCAGTGATTGACTGATGCTGTCAAAGCATCCTTCCTTGCATGTCCATCTGCAGAATAATTGTCAAGGAATAGGTTGCTTGCTTGGTACTACCCTTTCCATTACGTTGCCATTTACCTTACACGTAAATTGGAGCCACATGACAAATGGGTTGGTTAAAAGAAGGGGTCAAACTGTGAAGTGATTAATAATTAAAAGATATGCACGATGCAAAGAACAAAGTTAAAAGATATGACCGTACCACTTGAAATTTTTTAAGTTGTCTGATTCCTTATAATTTCAGTTTTTTAATTTTATGTGGTACCAAGGTAGTCAAGATTATGTGAGAGCTGGGATCATCTTTTTGAGGAAGGGAATAGAGAGAACATGCAGCATTTTAATGGTTGTTGGTAATTTGGGGCTGCCAAACCAATGCTGTTCATGCTGACATCCTGCCTTTTTAGACAATGAAATAATATGTTGGGGTAATTAAAGACAATTGCTCGTAATAGCAGAAAATTATTATAATCGTTTTGTTTTCCAGATAACAATGCAGATTTATAATTTCTGTGACCACATCCAGAGTTTTACTAACAGAATTTGCAGAGAAACCATAAATAGTTGTTATTCCATTAAGCTTCATGTCAGGGGTATGAATTTAACTCTGTTTTATTTAAAAGTCCATCGGGACAGGTTTCATCTTTATTTTAAATGGATCCACAGCAGCTGAACATAAGCCCATTCTTGGTTTTCAAAAACTTGTTTGTGTTTTCTCACACCCATTGGTCACAAGTCGTATAGGCAGCTTGTATGGGAATGAACAGTTTTTGAAGGTTTTATAAGGAGGCTTTGAGTTAATCTTGAGGTGAAAGAAAGGCAAATTTCAAAATGCTTTTGCCTTGCAGTGATTTCATCAGGTAACTCCAAGCCTATTAGCAAACTTGGTCACTTGTATGCTATTTCCTCGTGTTCTGTGGCATTTACAGGATGCCTATAATGACATTTTCCCCTCCAGAACTGGGAAGGCCTTTGCTGTCAGAAGCTGTTTTAAAAACTATTTGAAAACCAAACCAAAACAAAACACGTGTTTGTTTCAACAATTTCTTTTAAAACATAGCCTGAGTGTGATGCAGCCAAGAATGTTCAGTAACCTGGAAAGCTGTAACAGAATGTGCAACTTTACCTATACCATAGAGTGACTATTCGATCAGGCTTCCTTTTTCTATGTTAATTATTGTGGCTGAAAAGCTTCATGAGACTGTAAAGAGCGGTCATTCATAGAGAGGACATTCATATCTTTGTTGATCTTAGGTGATTTTATCAGTTTGGAGGTCATACATATATAGTGAAGCTGTATGTGCTGTGTTGAGAATTAATGCAGATTATTCTGATATTGTTCACACTAATTGTACTGTTGCCAGTTTCTTTATTATGTTATGGTTTGTTATGTTTTTCCCCGGACTATTGCAAGCTTTGTCAGTGTAAATTTTGGTTATGTACATAATATAGCCTCTTTTAAAAACATTCACTCGTTAATTTAAAAACCTAAATTTTTTGAGTGATGTAAAAATACCTATTTAGATATAATTGCAAGGGTTTTTATTTAAAGCATTTTAGTCATCTCCAGTTTTGCCTGTTAGCAAGGTCTTTTTTATCTTAAGAAACTAAAAGTGAAAGACAAGCAAATGGTTTGAGATTATATGAATAATTATGTTAAATGGTTGTGAAATAGAACCTGAGGAATGAAAAAATATGATACGGGAGCATCAGGATGGTTTTCTAAGTGCTGAAGGTTTTGATATGCTTGTATAGGACATGCAGCATAGTGACTGAGAGAATCACAGCCTCAGGGGTTTGGTCTCTGGCTTAAGCCAAAACTGAACATTCCACGGGGGCAGTTTCCCACCTTGGCCCCCTCTGTGTCCAGGTACAGACCCGATCATATTCTTCGGATCCCCTTGCAAAAGTCACCTGGACAGAATAGATGCTCTTATAAAAGTTGTTTCGTAGAGGAAAACAAAGCCATAAGGACTGGGAACGTAGTGCATTAACATGACGATGCACTAGAGGGCCCAGGCTGTGTAAAACCATTTCCCAAGAGGAAAAGTGGGTAGTAAGCTGAAGGAACCTCTGAGAAATTACAGCAATATTAGGAGGAGAAAGAACTGTCTGAAGCCAACAGGGCTCAAAACAGGACTGAATGTGGAGAAAGGTGATAGAATGACAAATGCATTCAACCTGAAAATGTAATCAGACAAACATGTTCCCCTGCTGGAGAAGGGATTTAGCAACTTTGAACTCAAAATCATGTGATTTTTCTTCCTCCTCCTGGCTAGATTACAAAGGGGAGTGATGTTTTTAATATTATATCATGCTTAACAAACCACTGCGTGCTGTGTCAAGTTCATTTTCCCTATCAGCCCTGGCTAAAACCCATCTGTAGTCTAGCCTGAAGGTGACAAGAGATTTGAATCATTGTAATTAGGCACTCATCATACTGCAAAAAGATACAACTATCTTGATGAATCAGTATGAAAAAAAAAAAAGCTGTGGGGGGTTTTTTATTTTTCTTTAACTGCAGTTGGTGTCTTGGGAATGTAAGAGAAGAAATGAGTTCGGCAAGAACTGAGGCAGTTTCCTCAGCATGACAACAATTGTCCTGTTCTCTGTGCAGAAAAAGTTAAGTGTTTCTTGCCCCTCCAAGTCCTGTTGACACCTTCAAGTGTTCTTGGACCTGTCCCAGATTTCACTTGACAAACATTTTCATATGTCTCACTTCTTTCTGATTCTGAGAAATAATAAGAATTCACTTTCTGCACTTAAGCAAGAGGTATGAAGTGAGTTATTGTTTGTTTGCCTTTTAGAGTTGTAGCTCCAGGGCACACTTTTGCTATGAAGTACAAGTGATGAAAAAGTGGATCTGCCCAGCAAAGTCAGGTTTGTGGTTGGATATGGCAGGAATGGGGTATAAGGAACTTTATCCCTCTAGGGAAAGGTATTTCCCTGCATACCAAAATGTAGGTTTTGTGACCCCTATTACAGCTGCTTTGTATTAATAATCACATTTTGTTCTCATTTTTTGCCTGTGTCTTAGAAAAAGTGTAGAAAGAAATCCTGAAATACTTATGGCTTTCACCAGGTAGGGGTGCATTGCTATTTTTACCTTTTCTTTCTGGGAATAATGAGTTATCCTTCATTCTTTTTCTCTGAAGATACTTTATCTTATCACTCATCCATGCATCTTTCCTCAAAGCTTGGATAACATTCCTTTTGATTATTAAGATGTTACATGGTTTGAAAATGAATCAGGGAATGGCATTTATTGCCCAGTAACGTGCTTAATGTGCAGTGGAGTCTTGTCATAACCACAAAGTGTCTAAATTCAGTGTTCTAATGCCAATTTCTAAGTGCCCTAGTTTTCAAAAGTGAAATGTGAATATGGATTTTCATACTTATTTTAGGTAGTGGCAGTTGAAATGGAATAATGTACTTTGGGAGACGCAGGGAACCAGCAGTATGTTGCTAACCCTACGTGACTACCCTGTGAACTATGGATGTTTCTTGGGTGTTTTAATGAATATATGGTATAGTTTTATGGATACTTTTAAAAAGTTACACAGTTTTGCTAAGTAATGTCAAAGCTAAACAGCTTTGGAATGTATTGAAAGTAGATTTCAAGCTGGGGTTTGTAAAAATTTACTCTTCTGGAGTGAGCAAACACTAATTTTGTTGGTCACGGAAACTGTGTTTTTGTCTCTTATGAGATTATGTTTTAAATCAGTTAATCTGCAGAACTAAAATATTAGAATCAATTTCGGTTTGCAACCTTAGATATTTAACAAGAAATGTACCTGAGAGTTTTCCTGTCTTCAAATTATGAACTAAATACAGCCCAACACAGCAGCCCTAATTTCCAGATGGACAACAGATGCATTTATATTCAGAACACTGCTATTTCCTTTTTTTTTTTTAATCACCTGACTTACGTAAGTAAAATCTGCTGAGTAAGGAAAGGACATTTTTCTTTGATTACCTAAAGGGACAAGCTCACAGTCTATCTTTCAGTTCCCGCATTCATTTTTGGAGCTTGCTGGCTAATTTGATGGGTTTGGTGGATAAGGTAGGGATCTCAAAAGCTCCAAATATGAATGTGTTTCTTGAGAACTTAAGGAATGCAAATTGGTGTCCCCTTCCCCAGACTCCTCAAGAAAAGACTGTGACCTGAGCTCAAGGATTTTTTTTCAATTTGGCCTTTGATATCAGTCACTGAATGCATATGTACCGATGGCTGAGAAAGCTTATCGCTCTGGAGCAGCCACAGCGTGCTGCTTGTGCTTGGCTGGCATCAGAGGTGCGTGTAGTGGCCGAGGAGAGGGAAGAAAAGGGAATTGAAGGGCATGGCTACAAAGAAGTGAATGAGCTGAGTGTAATATAGAAGGAATTTGGGAAGCTTGAGAGAAAAGCAGGGAACCTAAACATGGAGGTTTGGGATTATGGGGTTGGGCTTGTAGATAACCAATGCATAGAAAATCAGACAAGTTACAGTGCCCTTCACTATTTTGTCTGTGCTTTGGATTACAACCTGAGCGTGTTGTGAGCATACAAGAACACTGAAAGTAAATTTTTAACTAATGTGTAATTCTTGTTGCCATTTCTTTTTTAGTTTGATAACTTATTCATCATGGGCAATGTTTTCTTTGTTTTCTGCTGACAGAAGAATGCTTCCCTGTTCTTACATGTTGATATATTGCTTCGTTTGAGGGAGAATGTTGGTGTTGCCTGTAGCACAAATGATGTATGCATTTGCATTTCTGGAACACTTTCAGAGTTTCCCCATTTGCTTTTATCTCCTTTACAGAATGAGCAACTGTTTTCTAGTTTATCTTTTCTGAAGATCAGCATAGATTGTTGATTACAGAGTGCAATAAATTAACTTGTCGACTTTTGCCACATTTCACATTTATGTTATGTATCTGAACAATGTTGAAGATTTATAGAAAACTTTAAAAATTAATCCGAGATGTAAACACTTGAGAACAAAAGAGGTTTCTTTTAAGCTGGATTTTATTCCTAAAAGCCTGCTACATAAAATTGCATGTCACTTTCTAGAACAAGCCTTCTAATTTTAGTTGCTAAAGGGGTTTTCTAGTGATTTATGAGACACCTGACTTTGTGCAAAGCTGAAGGTATATCGTCATAATCCTAAACCCTATTGTCATCTTTATTTGCCTAAACCAGAAAACCAGAGAATTTGAAAACACAGTGTTTAATAAGGTAAAAAAACCCACACTTTTTGTCATGTTGAGTTCTTCAGTTTGCCTTTAAAGGAATTTGTTTTTCTACTATATTG
The DNA here is from genome assembly GCF_003945595.2 of Pipra filicauda. NCBI lineage: Eukaryota > Metazoa > Chordata > Aves > Passeriformes > Pipridae > Pipra > Pipra filicauda. The sequence continues at coordinate 1,466,215 of NW_024103540.1, forward strand.
CAAAATAGACCTTGAAAACTTCTCTGTAGTCACAATCTAATTATTCATTAATTTGTTACCCGCAGTTACTGACTAGGTGAGAGAAATTTGTCAATTTTACTTTTTCAGTAGAATCAGATGAATTACTCTCTTTTCTACTTGTGGGCAGCATGCTGTTTTGTTTTCCAGTTCCAATATATAGAAACAGTTTGTTCTTGCCTCTCTGTTCCATTTTGGTATTCTAACCAGAACTGTTAAGCAGTAAAAGACTCTGAATTCTACCAAACATCAGACAAGGCCTTTTAACAATTTTCTGAGAGGAAAGTTAATGATTCCTTCACCTATTCTCCTCCTGCCCCACTGCCTTTCCCCAAACAGGACCTTCCTTTTGCCCTTGGGCAGCTTTTTTCCCATTCCTTTACCATATAAACTTGATTACATGTCTCTGAATGCAGTTTAGGGGATCCCTAGACAAGGGGTAAGTCAGACCTGAAAAAGGAAAATGATTCTTGCTCCCTAGAAATGAATTTGGAAGTTTACCTATTTTCTCCAGGTAATTTTTGTCTTTTAAAAGCAGCATATAATTTTTTCTTTTTGTGGTCTTTTCCAGTTCTTCTGGAATGTTCACCCCTAAGTATCTCATAAGTTTCCTTGCCTGTTGAAATTTAAGGACCTCTGCTAACTGTGTTTTCTTTGTCAGTGCTGTTTCTTGCCCTATGGATGTTTTTGTCTTAGAATTTGTCTTGAATTCAGACACTTTTTCGGAGAGCTCAATTATTTTTTTTTTCTACTATGGGTTGGATTGACAGCCTGAGGTTCTTTACCATAATTGTTTCTTAAATTATCCTACAAGCTGGAGTTTTCTGTGTTTTGACAGGTCAGGTGTGTATGTTAGTACCTCTTTTACATGTTCTTTGGGTTTGATATATCATAAGCTATTGAAGACCTGAGTTCAATTTGGTGGTGGTGGTGTTAATGATGCGAGCTGAGAATTCAGCTTGTCTGGTTTTGGAGCTGTGGCTTTCATGATTTTTTAAGTGGTTTTAAGGGGTTTTTAAAGTGTTGTAAAGTAGAAAAAATAGCAATTACCTCATAATGGACATTGTGGTCTTCTCTTCCAGATCCCTGTTTGCACTCAACCTGAGTTACCACATGCATTGCTCTGAGAGATTGGGAATAACCAGCAAAATCCCAGCAGTGGGTGCTATGGAAGCACACAACTACATGGGAACATTGCAATGCGTTTTAGAATTATTTCTTTTCAATTCGTAGCAAGTGTCACAAGTTTCATAAGTAGAATGGTAAGAAGTTCCCTGAAGTGATGGCATGTGGTAACTCAGGTTGTGCAAAAACACAGGCCTGGAGGATGAAATTGAAAAATCCTTTACAATGTGATAGATATTTTCTTATATTTTCCAACAAATAAATTCTAAATATTCTTGTCTTGTTAGGATTATCCTGATAACAAATAAGCTGTACAGTTCCTGGTCATCTTTTTTTTTCAATGCTATTTTCTTGCACCTGTATTGCTTCATGCAGCCCCTCTGTCACTCTTGTGAGAGAATGATCATGATGGGGTTTTAGCGAATTTGCTGAAGTTGGTAGGGCTAGACTCCACTGTTATCAAGGTAAGAGCCACCATTTATTGTGAGTCACTCATTTGGAACATTCTCTTCAGGACGTGTCTGATGAAGTACAATCCTAATTCTTTGTCACCGGTGGCAGTCTTTGTTCTCTTAATGTTGCCACACGAGAAGCCTTCCCAAACATAGCTCTGTGCCTTTTCCAACAAAATGGATTTTTGGTGGGCTTTCCCCCTTTCTGTCTGCCTTCACAATATTTTCTCCCTGTTCTACACGTGATTAGTAAGACAAAGGAAGATTTGAGCCTTATGGAGAGGGAGACAGGTTGAACTGACTGGAAGTAAGAAGTGGCATTTGAATTTACAGTTTGTGTTTACTGGCTTGGGACAACATCCTGGAAGTTTCCCACCTCCGCGTGTTTGCTGGCACATGTACCAAATTTGCTTAAAAAAATAGTAATAAAATAAAACTTCCTTATGCAGATCTTTTCACTCAAGGTAAGTTTTAGTGACATCTGTATTTTTGCTCTTGTTTTGACAACAACAATGTTAACATCTGCGTCATTAATATCAAGGGCTACTGAATATTGATTGTAATGGAATAAATTTTAAAGTTATCTTTGTGTTGGGAATAATTTCTATTTAATTGCATTGAAGTCAATTATTATTATAACTTGAAGACAGAAAAAATATATTGAGAAAGGTTTGAACAAACTTTCATGTAGTGGCCAACTACATCAGTTTGTGATTAGATGAAGTGCCATACATTTATTAATGGGACCATTAAGAAGAGTATCGTTACATCAATATTGAATTTAATTTTTTCTCTCTTTGTTCTCATTGGGCAAATAATTATTGTAGCAGATTTGAGAATGGGGAATTTCACTCCACAGTTTTGTTTTATGTGTATATAAAAGCGTGCATGTGTTTACAGGCAAGCAAATAGGTGTGACTTGGTCTCCATATAAAATGCTGGTTTATGAGAGATATATCAAGAACTGCGTAGTATGAACGGGTGCTTTGAGGCTTAAACGGCAACCAAGCAAAAATGTGCAGCCTGCCCCTTTTGTCTATAATAGGGTCGACATTGGGAACCATGATCCCTTTGATCTTTACATAAAACAGATGAAAATGCATAAATTGCTTCTAATCAGAGATGAATTAAAGGAAAATAGCCTCCCGGAGGACAAAGCACCCCAGGCACCCATCAACAGCCTTACCAAATGACAGACCTGGAGGAGACTTCAAAGCTGCAAACACAACTGCCAGTGAAATCCACCAAGAATCAAGATGCCATTTAAAAAAAATAATAATTTTCACAGTTTACAAGTGCCTAGAACTCTCTCTTTAAGAAAAAGTGACAGAAACACACTACGTGGCCTTGCTTTTTAAGGCACTAAATGTTCTTTTTTTTTTTTAGGAGAGTTGATAAAGGCAAGACTTGCTTGTTTAATTTAGTCAAAAAATGTGTTCAGACATGACAAACATTGATAATTTTAGTGTCAGGTAGGGTTTACTCCATTTGAGTGGCATATTGTTTTGAAGCTGAAGTATATGTTTTTAGTGGAGGCAGATCAGACATTTATTGTAATTGCTTCCTTGATTGTCATTCTTATTTGTCCCTGTGAACACAAGCACAGTTAACATTCCTCAAACTGCAGAAGGAGGAGGAAGTGTAATGAAATATCAGGCTTGATTTTGGAGGTAAGGGAAGGAAGATTTGAAGCAATAATTTTATTATGAACATTTTCTCTTTGTGGAACAAAGAATAATTTATCCTGAGTTAAATCAGAATCGAGATGCTCTTTTAGCTCAGGTAACTCATTTAAATATTATTTAGATATTAATATCAGTAATGTGAAATGTAAGAAATAGGCTTGAATAAAAAATATTAATTGCAGGGTTGTTTCAAGGAAGAGGTAACCTGAACATAAATTTTTAACTTTTTCTTGGCATTCTGTTTATGAGAGGATATCAATAGTGCATTTAGCATTTTTAAGAATATAGGATAAACACAATTTTATGGAGTACTAAAATACCACTTTTAATAGACTGATGAAGTCTTCAATATAAATACTGTATTTGGAAGGATTTTACCTGCTGCCAATTGTACACTTTGCTTATTTATTGTGTACAGCATGACATCAATATCCAAGCCCACACAAATTTGAGAAACTCTTGGTCACATAAAAAGAACAAATGACATTTCCAAATATGTAACTGCATATGAAATTGTTCAGTGGGCTGAATGATTTGCTGTAGGTGAGGTCAGAAGGGTCGCCTAATTCACGTTGTAAGAACTTACTTTCAGTTGCTTATGACCTTAATTGCTGTAACTGAAGTATTTTATGTCTACAGCTATTGGTTTTTGTAAGAAGTAAAAAGATTTTGCCAGCCTGTCTAAGGATGAAATTAGGAAAAATTGCTGAGGATTTTCATTCTCTTAAATTTTTTTAAGGTTTTTCCCCCCTTCCTGAAGACACTGATATCTCTGTTCTTTGGAGCAAACATTTTAAATGGGTTTTGAAAAATTGAAGTTTGCCTATGGCTTGTGAGACCTTCAAGAGCTCCTGCTGCAAAGCTTGCATCTTCACTGAATGCACTTGTCTCACTTTTGGACCACTGACCAAACTACGCTTGAATGAGTGGAGATCAACTCCTGGCACAACAGACATAGCTGGACTTCCTTCATAAGGACTGATCCTGACTGCTCCTGTCAGTCGCCGGACTGGAATGGCAGAAGGCTGTAAGGCAGAGCAGGAAGTCTGTCTTGTTCTGTCAGGTGGGATGAGAGCTACAAAGAGAGGGAAGTGAAGTCTGAAACTCAAAAAAAGGAAAATCAGACGTCTTGGATAGAACTTGATGACCTGTAACAGTGCAGAGCAACAGCCTATCTGATTATGGACTTTTTCCCAGCATGAAGAAAGGTCTTTGCCACAGCTTACACAGGGAATCTTCCCCATTCCCTTAGCTTTTGCTCTGACACTTCTTTTCTGCCTAACAGCCAAACCTCCTCTAATAATGAGTCATATTTCATTGGCGGATCAGCATACAAAACCTGAAAACAAAGTCAATCATCCTTTCCTTTCAGGAGTACCTTGAGATTATTGCAGCTTCAGCACTGCTGTTTGTTTCTCCTATCTTAAACTTTTTATCACTGTGAATCCTTTGGATTAGACTGGGCCTCATGTTGCTGGGGCTTCCATCTCTGTCTTAACTTGGCAAAGAGAAATCTCAGTTCACCATGAGTGAAAGTGGGTGGTGGAACACAGCATTAATGTCTTCCTTCTGTAGCACAGGTACAAGTTGCTACTGCAAGGCATCACATCTTACCATGCTTTTTTGTTTTTAGAGAGGGAACTCATTTTCTCAAATCCCCTTTCTAGATGCAAGGGACTTTTTACTGTTAATTTCGTATTTGCTATGTCAATCTACTTGGAAAGGAAAGACCTTGTGTGACCATCTGCGTTAAGCAATCAGCATGATGGACTCATCGAACTCTTTGCAATATCTTCAGGCTCCCCCTAAGGTCGGTGTATGTGTTCATCAACCAGTTAAGAGTGCCAAAGTGCTGCTGCTTCCAAACTGGGGCTCACAGGGGCATGAGATGCCCCAGGGATCTGATGCTCAGTCCCTGACTTTATTTATCTTGGGATGGTTGCTGTGGTTATTGCGCTGCCTCTGCTTTGGGAACAATTCAGTTGCTTATGTTGCAGGTCTGCAAAGTACAGGTTGGCAAATTAAGGCAAGCTGAAATTGGTGCTAGTGCACCACTGGCACTGAGCTGTACCTTGCATCAGTGCAGGACTGTGAAATCCCTATTTCACAAGTAGCTTAGCCACCCTGCAACAGGGTAAAAACCCCTTCATCCCTAAGGAAAAGAGAATTAGGGGTACAACTGGTATGAGCTATTGCATTTGTCCTCTAATAATCTGCCCTGCTCAAGAACTGGCACGCTGAACTAGAGCAATTGTATCCTTTGGCTTTTCCCTCAATCTTTCAGTATCCGCATTCAAAGCAAGGTAGATAAAGAATAAACGATTTAATGCCTCGAGTACTGCAATGCTCTCCTGCACAGAGATGTCCAGTTCACCTTCTAGATGCACTCTCCAGCAACAAAGATATTTTTGAAAGAATTTATTTACAGGATTTCTCTACCTGCATGGAAATCAATTTTTTTGCGATCAGGATTTTTCTGCTTATAAAGGACCCAAACAAAGACTTAGAGTTCTCAAAAACTTTTAAATTTCTTCAGATCTAATAAGTTTGTTTGTATTGAACAGGAGTCATGACTCTGACATGTGCATGCAATCAGTTCTCTCTGGTTATGATAATTTGATCAAGAATATGTATCCAGTTTTTCTGTTCTTTTAATATTTACTTTAGGAATTGGGTAGTGGTAGCCTAATGTGAGAGGCCTTCATCCTGGCAGGAATGTGTAGGCACTGCCATGCTTACAGGTTTCCTTGCAGAAGCCCAGTCTTGAACAGCTTTTAGTATATCTGCTTGTCAAAATACCATTCTTCTTCTTTTTCTTCATCATTATCAACTTTGTTAGGAATTTGTGCCCTTTATGGCTTTTCAGTCCACAGAGATGGAGTTATCGTGTGGTCTTGAGTTCATTTGTGCCTAAATTTATCTTTTGATTTTCGTCTGACACAGTATGCCTCATTTTTCTGGGCTGTGACTAAGCAGTGCAGTGAATTTGAATTTTCAAATTACCTGTAATCCCATTTTATTCAGGAAGGACAAAAATGTTTGTCACAGTCTTCAGTTCGTTCACTCCCTTGCCTTCAGCAGCTGAACTGACAACCATTGCTCTGTCTTCAGCCTCCTTTTCTTCAGAGAGAAAAAAAGACTAGAAAAAGCTGCTGTTTACCTGCCTGTAACTCAGTACAAGATATTTGGGGCTTGCTGGTGTGCTGCTGCTGTCTTGATCTCCCAGAGGAGCTGGTGTACAGAAGGCTGTGTCCCCTTCCAATCATATGGAGTACAGAGAATGGGCAGAACAGGAGAACAAAGCACGCAAGCACAGCTCAATTTGTGAGGAGCATGTCACTGTGAGATGCCTCTAGTTGTTCCAGCCTCTGCTGCTTATAAAAACAAGTTGAATCATCCCAGGTTATAGTCTGGCAGATTAATATAAACTGTGACTGGTTTTGGTTAGTCTTAATACGCCAGTCTTGTGTTTGTTCAGCAACTCTGATGCAACGTCTGTGGTACTGGAGTGCAGGGGGTTGAACCGTGGGAGAAGAGAATGAGTGGAGATGTCCTGGGGTAAATAACTGATAGAATATAGACTTGCTTGGTCACACTGTCCACTCAACTTCTACTGCTATGCTGGGGAACAACAGGACCGTTCCAGGCATCTTCTGAGGTATTCTCTCCTTGTGGAACTGTTGTGTCCAGCTGACTCCAGCTGAAAACCCCTTGCAGATATCAGTGGTTCACATAATATCTCTCCTGAGAATTCAGTTTTAAGAAGCATGTTTTTGGCAGCCCTGCCAGCTGACACAGCTCTTGTTTTGTCCTTGCATCACTGGCATAATTGCACTGGCAAACTATCTGTAGAGTTACATGATGAGCTGGTTCACACAATTGGACTGGCTTTAAATTGAACATTTTAATTTGTATGGCCTTATAAGCGGCTGTACCAGCACACCTGAAGGGAGATCAACAGCTTTGGCTTTTCTTAAAGAGGTCCATTATCAGGATGCTCAAACTCCTGGAGCTCCTTTGAAGGTATAACGCTAAAAAATTTTGGCAATAGATTTATAAAGAAGGTGTGCAAAAGTCTGCACAAGAATATTCTAGAAAAGTAGTGTTTTTATGACATTGGTGACTCAAGGGGATGTGTGACCATTATATCAGGGGCCTCAAATACTGTGCAGTGGAATCCTTTGCAAACATCTGAGGAAATATGTAGGTATTTTTTGACAAAACTTGCTTTTATAGATTTTGCCTTTATTTATATTGAGCAAATGTGACTTATATAGCCAATAATTTAAAAGATCCGGCCATTTTTTAAAAATAAATTATGTGAAGATAAAGAAGAAAATAACAGGTGGAAGAGTAGAATAGAGAGAAGGATTGCACCTGAAGTAAGGGTTAGGTTTGTGAGGAGGAGCGTGTGAGATGGAGAAGTATTAACTGCATCTGGGATCAGCATCTGGGTGCCTGCAGTGGAGGGACAGTGGAAATAATAGGATGCTTTTATCTGAGATGCAAGGAGGGGACTCAGAGGATCCGGTACTGCCTAATCAGCATAGAGAACAGGGAGACTGGAGCATCCTAAATAGGAATGGAACTTTTGTGGCCCTTATTTTCTAAAACTGATTTTTTTTACTGAGTAGTTGTGAACAACATGGTTGCTTTTCCTGCCAAAGGCCAGAGATTTTTTTTTTTCCAAGGTCCAGCTTAGGTATAGTAGGGCATGTGTTTCAAAGATAACAATTCACCCTGTAAAATAGAAGCAACTGAACCATTTTTGCTGGAAAATTACTTCACTTTCCACTTCCAGAATAGTCAACCTGGTGAAGTCTTATTTGGTTTTCAGCTCACGCAGTTGAAGTTTTGCAAAGTTATTCACAACTTTTAAGTACAGTTGTAAAATTAGTAAAGTGGTTTGACACTTCTAAATGGCAAGGCTGCCACTGCCCATAACAATAAAAGCTTGGGCACTGGATGATACTTTTTTCTCATGTTGTAATGTCTGCCTTTAATCTTTTAAGTAAACATTTTTACAATACTTATATTTTTGAATTATCCATTTAGTAGATAATCGTTTAAATTACATATATATGTAGCTTGATTTCCACTTAACCAAGCACTTACACCCCACTTTAGAGACGATTTTATTGACTTTGACCCCAAAATAGGTCATCCATCAGGACCTGTGCGTTTCTTTTAAAAACAACCCGGGACTAAATTAAGAATAAGCTCACGGAGGTTGTGTTGTAGGTTATTTTGGACATGGAAGACACAAATGCAAACTGGCAGAAAGTGGGATGGGTCTCATTTGAAAGAAATAGTAATATTTTTATTATATATTTATATATTATGAAACGACATCAAAATTTTAATTAATAAATCTGTATTTAAATATCTGATACGTTTATATTTAAATAGTTATGGTTTTCATCAACTGTGAGTGAAAGGCAAGGAGTCGAGGTCAGCGTAAGGATTGAAAATTGGTATTTGAAACACAAGGTGGTGCCATTGTGTAAAGTTGTGTTTCTGTGGAGTTTCTGAAGGCAGTGGAGGTGAAAACGGTGTTTAAAAACTTGTGAGAAATGTGTACAGAGAAGTTAGCAGTTGCAAATGAAAGATTTTTAGCACAGGATGACGGGGAGTGTGCCTGGAGTTCTGGTTTTGTGATATGCAGAAGGAAAAGGGATCTCTCAGCAAAGAGCTGTGCGACAAATTGATGTTTTATTTTGACTTTAAGTCTGCTTGCAAGTATTTTCCTTTTTTGGTTTCAAAGGGAGAGAGAACTTAACTCACAGTGTGAATCTAGGAGCCATCTCCTAGCAGCTTTATATTGTGAATATATCAAAACAAGCTTCCCTTGTGTTACTTCAAATACACCCTAAAATGCCTTAGGATTAAAGCAATCATCTGTAATACAATATCTGTGGCTCATTGTTGATTGGCTCAAAACATGAAATACAGCTTTTTTTTCTTGGAACAGTCAGTATGTTTCCTTCATTGTCTGCTTTACCAAAATTCTGCATTCCTTGTCTAATCCTGAGATATTAAAATAATTAAGTGGGATAGTCACAGTTTCACTAATGAAGCATAATTGAGCTTTGGAATACTTTGATATTAAAATAAAAAGAAAAACATAAAAATGGATTTGCCGAGCATATACACATTATTTCTATATATTGCTCCCTGGTTTAGGCAGTAACTGGGGAGCTGGCTTGCCTAAGGACACTTGGGCTGTCCTGCTAACAGGTTTTTTTAGCCTGCAAATCTTTATCACAGAGTGTGTGCAACTATGCTTATTGCATCTGTGAGAAGAGTTAGCTCTAACCAAAGTAATCATTATAACTTTAAGATGCAAAAATTTGATTGCATCAATGTTTATTCTTTTAGGTAAAGTGGTCAAAAGAAAATCGAAGTTTGGCAATAGCCACTCAGATCTGGTTGCTCTATGTAAATGATACGTTTTTAATTAACTTGTTGGAAGAAACGTGTTTGAATTTATTCAGCAAATGCTGAATAATGTTTCTGAATGATTGTTCCTATTGAGTCAGTTAAAATACATTTTAATGTGCTTTGTTACTTAAATATATCAGGTCCTAATAACAATTTATGTGACCTAGAAAACACCAAAGACTTGGCATCAATTTTCAAATTACTTCTTTCTTTCAGACCAAGAACCCTGTTCTGTAATAATATCTTGCACACAGGGTTGCTTATTATAGATGTTGCATATACTTTAACTGCTGTGCAAAGCACCTCTCCCATGTAATTACACAAGCATATTCTTAATTAATATGACTTGTGTTAGCGTGATCGAGCAATGGAATATTTTTTAGGTGTGTGTTTTGCAATCCTGAAAGAAGGCTGACAAATGAGGAATGTAGTTACTAAATATCACACATCTCAGGAAGAAATCCTTAGAAAGGACAAAGGCCAGGACAACTGTGAGACTTCATGGCAATGAATTACCTTTAAAAGTCCCCACGTGTGTATTGATGCAGGAATTGCAATATCCCAGGCTCCTCCTGATCTTTAAGGATCTGTATAGAAAGGTGGTGTCAGATATGAAGAGCACTTGGGGGAACCGGAATAGTTTGTTTGTTCCATGTGGAGCAACTTGACTCTGTCAAACTGAAATGCCTCTCTATAACTTCAGTATGCTGGAGTAATGCATTTTGTGTTCCCTGCTTTTGTAATTTAACCACGGGGTATCCTGAAGTTTGGGCCTATTGTGCAATGTTATGCTGCTCAGTTCCATGCTGTGAATCAGTCACTGTTTTTTATGTGTTTATGCAATTTTTCATATGTCAGTGCCTGGAATACTTGCAGAAATATTAGTGTTGAGAATGAAGCTGGAAAAGTTATGGTTCATCTCCCCCATCCATTAATTTTGCCATTTCATTTCGTACTGCTGCAAGGCAGCACAGAACGTATGTTGTAGATCGTGATAATCATTAATGGAAATAAGACTGTGCACGTGCGTGTGTAGCCATGTAGAGAGATGGTTTTGGCTCTGTGATTTCATAGAACTTCTGAAGTCGTGGCCATACAGCTACTGAAGGAGGAGGAGCGGGTCCATAACGTGAGCAGTTCCTTCCCGGGGACGTTTGTCCAAAGCCGCTTTGTTTGGTGGAGCACTGCTTTAGGGATAGATCAGCTGGTGCTGGTATATGTGGGGAAGTGGTGTAATGGTGCACGGCTGGGATGACGAGTGGTGGAAGCAAAAATTCAGTGTAACCCAGGCCACTGACCATCTCTGAACTCACTCCAGCGAGTGAGGTAGACAGGAGAGTTCCTAGCAGTGCCAACAGGCATTTTGCCATTCCCATCTGAAAGCTCACTCAGTTGCAAACTAGTTGAATATTGAGAAACAGGTGTTGGGACTGTTGTAGAAATTTCTGATGCTTTTAGGGAGGAGGCTGCTGTGAAATGCAACAGCAGAGGGGATATTTCATAAATAGAGTGCTCAATACATTTAAGTGGTAGTGGGAAGGCAAAAGTACCTCCTACCCTCTTTCCCATTCTTCCATTACCCTATACAAACAAAAATTTTGATGGGAAAAAATATTTTATAGGATGTCACAAGCAGACAGCATGAAGTATGGACAAATGTACTTAAGTCTTCCAGCTGATACTGCCAAGGGGAGTGGGTCAGAGGAGAACAGATGTCAGCAATTTAGTCACTGTGAATAAATCTTAGCAATCTGTCTTGACGCTGGAGTATGTCTAGAGGCATATTCCCAGGAGATATTGAAGACTGTGTTCAGAAAATCTCTGGACAAAAAACCAGAGAAAACACTGCTGCTGTTTACCAGGATGGCATCCATCTCTGGGGATGCAGCAGTGGAAAGGGAACACCAACTGTGAACCACTGGGGAGGAAACGCTGGACGTGGCTGTAGGCACACCAAAGTCTTTGCCTTTTGTTTTCTCATGATCTGAAGGTGTGAGAAAGACATGGCTGCTGTAATGTCTGTGTTTCTCATCGTACTGAAAGGAGACATTCCTGGTTTCAGCTTCACAGGCTTGGAACCTGCGTAGGTATGAATACAAGACTGCCTAGGTGTGAAGCAGTGCAGTGAGGGACTGAAGTGCAGTAAGACTGCTTGAAGAATAGGTAGGAATGTGTCTGTAAAACCAGAAAAACCAACAAACATTCTCTATAAAATTATTCCTTTTCATTTAGAGTGACATAAAACATGAAAAAGTCAGCTCAATTAAAGTATGAGGACATCATTTTGGGGAGGTCAGCTTAAGTGCCCTATCTGTTTGAATGTCTTTTTTTAGACAAACCCTGTGTTCTGGTGATTGCCCTTCCTCATAGATGTATGGCTCCACTAGAGCCATACTCATTTGGCTGAGTTTTCCCATGACTGCTCAATAATAGTACAGAGGGAAACCCACAGAGAATTAATCCAGTCATGGTTGTGCTAATTTCCAAAGAAGCAACTGAAAATAAGGGGAGTTTGTAATAAATGCAATATAAAACCTGTTTACATGACTGATTCTCCTCCCCACCCCCACCAGTCTGACCTTACCTCATTCCAGATTTCCCAGTTCTAGCTGAAAGCATTTTTGTGAAGAATGCTACCAGGAAAATTCCCTTTTTTATCTTGGCTATGAAAGACTTGTATGAAAGACCTTTCAATAGAAAGAGGGAATCTGTCTAAATGTGTTGCTATTGAAAGATGATTGGTTTATGGTCGCATAGTTCGATATTCTTAGGAGGACTATACATTTAATCTTTGATCTAGAAGTGATTTTAAGGGTCTGCTCATAAGCTAAAAGAATTTCTATCTACATGTGCCATCTTCAGTTCCAGTTGCAACCAGAAGGATTGTATTTTTTCTGAGTGAATTTTCTCAAATATGGTTTCACTGGATAATTTCAGGGGGGTTCTTCTATCTTCATTTAGCTGGTATGTTATTTTCAGATAAAACACTTTGTACAGGCTCCATGTAAATTATTTTTTAATTCTTTATTCAAGGAGAAAGTATGCTGTCCTCTTTGAGGTTGTGGTGCTAACACCAACAAACTAGGGAATCCAACAAACTAGGGCTCCCAAAAAATTAAATTTCTATGGAAGATGCATACAATTAGGTATTATACATGACGTATTCCTGTCTGATTTCCAGGAAGAGTAATTTTAAGGAAGGTAAGGTAAATCTTCAGGTATGAAAAGAGTGTCACTGAAGATTTATTTCCCAGATTTTAGGAAGTGAATGTGATTTGAAGCAGTTCATTGACTTAATGGATTGAGACGCATCAGAGTCCTGAAAGAGTCTCAGTGTAATAAAAGGTCAACACTGTGTTGTCTTTATGAGCAGTTGTAGCTCTCAGGTAAATAAAGCATTTATGCATGTACTTTAATACCAGTGAAACCCAGTGTTTATAAACATGAATTTTAGTGCTTTGCCAAAGCAAAGCATAATTTTGGCATAGAAGTTGTTTGGGCACTTTTTTTTATAGCTGTTGTGGAGATTGAAATGGTGAACTCAACTGGTCAAGTAGGCTTCTAAATTAAAATGGTAAAAATTGCAAATAAGATTTGAAAAAATGTTGACAATATGTCCCCCACCCCTGCTTTTCAAAAATGGAGGGCAGGTGCTGGTTTTGTGCATAGAAGCCCTTCCCACCTTTATATTTTCACAGTCTATGTAACAAACATCCCTCACAATCTTTACACAGTGCCTCAGCCACTGCTTGCAGCGACTTCTGTTGCCCCAGTTGTATTTTGGCTTTTGGTAGGGATGTAGGATAATTTCCAATTCTTTCAGACTATTGACTTTCCTAAATACTGTATTTTCTTCAGAAATGTAAGTACAAATACATGCTGTTCTTAATTATACTGAATACTGTTGAACCAGTGCATTGTGTATTTAATGATGAGAAAAATCCAACTCAATCTATATATTATTTTTGTAAAATATGCAATTAACTAAACTCATCCTTTTATGCAGTAAACATGCACTTCGGATAATCTGTTCAATGAGAATAATGCAGACATTACACCCATTCTGATATGTAGAAGATGATCCATGGGGGGAGCAGATATATGTGCATAAGTCAATTATTTGAGAATAGAGTCCTTAATTTCTTCAGGGTCTATAAAAAGAATTTTGGCATCTGCACATATTTATTTTAGAGATATAGGGGTAAATCTTCAGCACAGAGCATGGGGAGTTAACCATGGAACATTCATTAATGTTAATGGGATTTCTATGGCTAATTCCCCACACTGAAAATTTAGCCCAAAGAGATTTGAAAAGTGATGTTGAGAAGCAAGTTGGTCGGTTAGCCTCATTACTTTCATGTTATTAACTGCTCTATCTGCCACTGGCTTTGTATGAACGCTGAGATATTATACTTAAGAGTTAATAATAAAGGACTGTATGCTAAGTACACATTTTAATGGGGAGGTAAAATAATGCAGTTATATGCGCAAATTTTGGATATTTTCAGGAAAAAAAATCTGCAAAACCATAGAATAGAAGGGGGAAAAAAACTATTAAGGCATATATTTTGACAGCAGAAATGGTTTACATTTCCAGTACAGCTTAGGCACCAAAAGGAATTTATTTTTCCTAATATATTTTACTATTGGGATGTAACTTCAGAACTGGCCAACTTAAGCAGGGGATTGGACCCAACGACTTCCACGTTCCTTCCAGCCTAAATTATTGTAAGATTTGGACTTAATATAGCATTTTTCTTAAAGCCTTTTTCGACTAGTTTTCTTTTGTAAAAGTTAATTGAGATAAGAGAGGAAATTCAGTTTCTGTTTATCTTGAAATTTTGTAGAATGGTTGGAACCTGGGAAAACATAAAAAGCTATTTCATCTGCTAAATTGAGAATATTGTTTTAAAAGGAAATACAGGCTCTAATTAAAAAAGTTTATCAGATTCATGGTGCTCCTTTTCTGTGTTGGGGATATACAACAGAGAATGTGTGTGAAATATGGATATGTGTGTGTGCATATGTATATTCACATTTCTTTTTTTTTTTTTTTTTTTGTATCTTAGCAGTTTCCCTTGCTTTTTAAGGGAGCTATTAAATTGCTTTTCCAGTTGTTATTCAGAGCAGTCAGGAGCCAGCCATTAGAGGGTGCTTCTGCACCAAGGAGCTCTCTTTCCTTAAAACCCAATTTACTATCTATTTCTAGATTTAACGAGGAATCATTTTATGTTTCCTAGAATTACCTAACTTCCTCTTTAATTTACATTCGTATTCTTGGAATTCAGAGGGTTAAGATGCAGATAACTAAAGGGGATTGAGAGAAGGTGGAATGATTCCAAGCAGCAAAATTATTACATTTCATAATTGTTACTGTAAAACCAAAAGAAAATATACATGGACCCCATGCCAGTGAAAAAATGGGCTGGTCTCTTACCTAGTTAATGGCAGAGATAAGCATCTGTATTTTATAGCACTTGCTGCAATATTCCTGTCTTGTTTAGAAATAGATTCATTCATTATAACCCCAGTTCATGTATTTGCAGCAAGAATAGTAAAATAGAAGCAGTTTGCAAATTTCTGCCATTGCTAGTAAAGATTTAAAAATAAAACTGAGTACAATAAAGTTGGGGTTTTTTTCTCTAAAATCATGATTCTTCATTCACTAGCAAACTTAAAAGTGCTATGTCTTTGCAGTAAGGATGTGCAGGCAGCAGAGTAGGGAGCAGGTTTTGTATTTGTACTCCTAGAACATTTGTCCTAGGAATACAAATTTAAAGCCTGCACTTTTGACCTGGGACACTGGTGCAAGGTGAGCGAAGGAGAATGGAAATAGAAAGATTTTTAAGAGAAAATTCTGCTGTTATGGAATCAGTTCCTAAGACTGAATAAAAACCATTACATTTCACAAATGGAACATAGTACAAAGCAGTACATCTCAGTTCCATGCCCAGGAATGATCACGAGCACTCAGCAAAGAAATCTGCCACCTGCAAGTCTTTGTTAAATTCAGCCCATGGGGATAGTGATTCTGAAAATACTCCTCCCAGAGAAGTTGATACATCTTTGCACTAATTTTCAAATTCGAGTTAAGGATTTCTGATTTCCAGCTGCTTTTGAAAGCTGCCCAGACTTCCAAAGACCTTCTCTAGTAAAGTGTTGGTTGACAGCTGAAGGAACTGGCACAGAGCTCAGAAAGGAAAGGGATCAAAGTCTTCTTCGGGAGCTTCTTAAGAAGCTATATAGCCTTCTAAGCCTTAAAAAGGGTAGCAAAATATCCCTTCAGGCATAAGTGTCCACATCTTTATTGCACCAGTATAAGTTGATAATGCTCATAGTAGTATATTTATATGAAGGGCTGCAGGTGCTGTGTCTCCAGTTATACATATACAGCACTTGGATATCTTTTCTGAGATTGTGAGGACATTTCTTCTCAAAGGACAGTTCTTACATTGCAAGAACAGGTGGAATTAAAATCCGTGAATCTTCCTAATGTCATATTCACTATCAACTTGGGAATTGAGTATTTGCATCTATATTTAAGTAGTATAAATTTCAGCATCAGTGGGTGTGCTTTGTGAAGCCGACATCCATTGTTGTATAACTAATTTAATTCTAATTCCTCCAAGATTTTATACAATACTCATTTGTTTGTGTTTCTTTTCGCTGTTAAAAGGTGTACGTTTTTTCTTTAGTGCTTGTACTGTTTGGTTCAGATTTAAGTAATTTGTTTTCTAATTTGAGAGTAGAATCTAAGCAAAAGTAAAACATCTTTCTTTGGTGTGGACTGAATAATTGGATACTGTGAATGATTGGATATTGGATATTCTGTTCTTTCTCTTCTGAATGAATGCACAGGTAACTGGAAGCATGTGAGTGCTGTGAAGGTATTAGACATTGAAGGTTATGTCATGTCATTTTGAAAGTACTTGTTCATAGATTTTTAAGGAGATTTTTAGATCAGACCTATGAAAACAATATAACCAGGTACTAAGGAGATCTGTAATGCAACAGTTTATGATGTTTGCCCAGCAAACTTTAGCCCTAATCTGATAAGTGTGTTTGGCATTAGTCTCATGCCAATCATAATAGTATTATAATTTGGAGCAAAATATTGGTGTACACACTCTGCTCTCTCATAGCTTGGACCAATTGACCCAGTAGTAGTTTCTCCTCTGAGCTGAATGATAACAGGATCCCATTTTAAGTTATAAACTCTTAGAAACTTAACTAGATGGATTTTTCTGCTGGTAGCATATTTGAGCAGCTGTTGTAAATCATTGGTTGAGTTCACAACTGGTATTATAAAAGTAGAACCAGGTCTACCTAATCGTATACTTTAGTAAGCTAATTACACCTTCTTTTATTATACTTCATAATTTTAACAGGATTGATTCTTTCAGTAAATATTTCTTGTATTAGCAAGAGCTGCTTTGTATTAATTTTTTTTTTCCAGTAGGTCCATAAATCCATTGCTTAATGATGGAAGTAGAGCTAATAAACATTAATATGAAAAGAAAGGGTAGATGAACAAATATACTGGACATGCTAACTGGTGGCTACAGATAGTAAGGATACACATATTTTGATTGAGTAAATCTTGGCTCTTTCAAATCTGTCCACTAGAAAAACACCCTCAATATTCAACTAGACACGTAAGACAGTAAGCCTGAAGCCAGAGAACATATCACCAGTATTATCTAAAAAAAAAAAAAAAAATGGCCATTTCTATGGACAACCAATTCACATTTCTCTCCATAGTTTGGCTACATGTTGGGAAGATGCTGCAAGCTACCTGGTTGTTTCTGAGTATTAGGAGTTGTCTAAAAGTCCATTTTCATTTCAGTTTTCATTTAATATATAATACATATAATTCCCATCACTGCATTATTTTACAGAAGCTAAGAAGTGCCAACTCATTCATACCAACCAGAAGTTAGAGCACTTGCATACATGAAACTGAGGTTGGTGGATGCAATTACTTCTTCATCAGTATCAATACCTAGTATATCAAATAAAGATACTTTTTCAGGCAGATGAAGCTAATCATGAAGTGGCACCTAGCAATGTTTATCCAGTGGTGATAGTGTTGTTAGCAAGAGAAGTTTTCCTTAAGAAATGTTGGATACTATCCACTATCTATGTGATTTCTTGCAGATCCTCTTTACTGTGGATACTCAAATGTATAGCAGTAGTGCTGGAAGTTAGTAAATCTGCTGTTGTTCTGTTGTAGGACAGGTTTGAGACCAAAACTGTTTTAAATACTGGTCAAAGACAATTGCAGGGATCTTACTGACAGCTGGGCTTACTCTGCTCACATAAGAAGTAGAATGAAGCTGATCTGAGCTTTTGACCATTTTGGACCTATTTTGTTTGCATTTTTAATAAGGCAGATTTCTGAAACTAGCTGTACTTATAGAACAGGTATTTCTCTCTCATGGTTTTCTTAAGAGTAGTAGAGCAGTTTGTAGTTCAGTATAAAAATCTGTGTATATTTTGGTTTTGTATATGACCCCACTGCTCAACAGTTTCAAATGTAATTATGAAAATGTTTAAACGAATGCGTTTCTTCCTTCAAAGTTGTTTTCCCTAATGCATATCTGCATAATTAGAACACAACATAAACTGTACTGTAACATCACAATCAGGAATTAATTATTGTAACGTGAAATTTTCATTTTTTTTGTCTTTCCTAACTGCAAAGGTGAGTATGGCTTAAAATTGGAAAAATATTAGTCCTTTTCATAGAAACTTGTTTGAAGATCATAAAGGAGTACAAAAGAAGAAAAGCTTTTTGTTTGTGTTTGCAATCAAATCTTTCTTAAAAGGAAGTCTGACACACAGCCATTGTAGTTTTTTTACTATTACATTGAAAAAACCAAGATACAAGTCTCACTGGATTAACTAGAATTCAAGTATAGCTGAAAAAAAAATTAAAAATAAATGCTCTCAAACCAGAATCTCAATGAGCCTTGCAAAAGGCTATTCAAAGGTGATTTTCAAGTATTAGTGAAGCTTAATTTGTTGCTTGCCTAATTTATTGCCTGCATGTAAACAAATTAGGTCAATGTAGAATAGCTTCTGAAAATTTTTTAAATAACAGAACATTCTAGGAAAGAATGCAAAAAATACATTTAAAGATATAGTAGATCTAAAAATAATCTGTTTGTTCTAATAAGTTTATTCAACTCATACCATATACTCAGAAATACATATCTGTTTTTAAAAGCAGCTTGCAAATTTGCAAGATTTTTGAATTAATTCAATGTGTTTATGAACATTCTTTTGAAAATTCTTTAAATACACACTCAGTGAACATGAAGTGTATGAAATGTTAAAGGTAAGAGCTGTACAGTTCAGTGAGAAATTTGTTGGTACAGCACATAAACAAATGGAAAACTGAATAGATGTTCATGCTGTATTTTTAGTGCTGCTCTTTAAATTAAGTGACATCCATACAGATCTGGTTAGTTGTGTGATAGATAAATCTGAAGCACTGCATAAAAATATAGAAGAATCTTATTTGCTTAGGTGCAAGTATAGCTAAAATTCAGATTGAATTGTGGCTAACCCATTGCTTTGTACTTAACTGTTGTTCTGGTCACTGTTTATTTAATAGTAGCAGCCCACGCTGCAAGGCAGCTGATGAACTAAGATGCCTATGCATAGAGGCATAAATAGAAAGAAACAATTCAGATCTGCTGTCAGTAGTACTGCTGTAAACCCACTCATTTACACCATGAATTTCCAATGTGAACTGGTGTTCTGAGTTTAACCAATATAAACCTCCTTCCTTGCAAACAGGAGTCGCAACAATGGTAGGGCATCAGAACAAGGACTTTTCCTGTGCTTGGATTATTTGCAGGTCCTTCCACCTCCTTTCTGCTTAGCTTGAAAAAAGAGAGATTTTGTTTCCTTCTCCTTTGGCTGACAGTAAGAAATAACTGTTACGACCTTAATTTTATGACCTACTGACCTTTAGTATTGAAAAATTGGTTTATTTACAACAGAAATCACTATCTAAAAGAATGTCGAAGAACAGCTTGACATTTAGTACTTCTGTAATTGCCTTATGTCATGTGTCAGTACTGGATATCTATAGTTTGGATCACTTATCTGCTATCTAGTTTATATAAAGGCCTTCAGGGTCTTTATCAAAATGTGTATATGAACTTTTCACTCTGTGAAGTAAAAACGCAGGTCAATTATATCTATTTTCTGTGACCTTCTTAACTTTTCACACCCACTCTGTCTGAGTTGTTATAGATTGTAATACTTGCCTGCAGTATCAATTGGAGAATGGTTCCTAGCCTCATCGGTGTTGTCAGAGGTGTGGCTGATACATAAACTTAAGTGTCTTCTTGACAAATGGCATTACCTCCCTCAAATTAATTCTGCTTAAACGTTGTTAATCTTATTATCTGTTCAGTTAATCAATAGCTGTCTTTCGAAACACCAATAACATTTATTGGAAGTGTGTTTCTGAAGGTAAGAACAATGGTAGTGTGGCAGGAGAATTCAGTTTCTGATCCTGTCATCACCTACTTGGGTGACAACTCGGCAAAAACTGTGCCTTCAGTTTTGACACATGAACAAGCAATTTGGTGGCAACAAGTTACCCCCAAATAAATTTTCTGTAGTATTTTTGCATGTGTCCTTGAACTTCAGCACACTCTATCTAGTAGACAGAGTTTTTAGTTCAGAGCTCAGAGGATGAACTGGACAGCTGTCTCATCCAACAATTCCCATTCTGAATAATGGCCCTTGTGGCTTTTTTTCCAATTATGCAACAAATAATTTTAATGGATATCAAGTGGAGATAAAATGTTTGTTCTGTTTTACAGCATTTACAGATTTTCAATGTTCTTACTATGTGACAAATAGTCTTAATGTTCTTAAGGAGTTATATGTATATTTCATTAGTAAATATGTAAATAGCTTAAAGTGTGAAAACTCAGTAAATACAATTGTCATTGCAAAAAAAAAGGATTATTTGCAGACCCAGAAAACAATAAAACAAACCTCACAAAAAATAATTCAATGAAACATGATACAACTTCACAGCATATGGGAATAAATTTACAATGTATAATTTTCATGCCAGAATTCTTGAGTTATCAGATAATGTATTTCCTTTCCATGATTATTCTGCAAGCCATACTTAGGCCTTTCTTACAATAGAAGTTTCACTGTGTATTTCGATACAGCTCTTGTGTGTTGTTCACCCATCTACAAAATAGTTTTCCTATTTAGATTGGGGGAGTTGGAATAATTAAAAGAATTTGCTTCATTCATGTGTTTGGCAAAAATATTCTGAGTCATCAAATTCCGAAGAAAGTAGCAAGAGTAAATATTTGCCTAGAGGTTCAGATTTATGATAATTTATCAACTTTTTATTTGTGTTAGTTGGAAATACACCAATATTATAGTATGAATTATTATGCACTGAATAGATTTATAGAAGCATACCTGTATTTCTATTTCTTAAAGTCAGAGGTTGGTCTTAGTGACAGGGGATCTGATTTTCATTTATACTACAAAATCTACACTTCTTTTCTCAGTGGAAAAGGGATTTAAAGGAGAAATAAATGAATATAAGGATAAAGCTCACTATGCTACTAAAGATAGCCAAGATCTCAGGTGGGGAGTTTCAGTCCCAGTAGTTGTGAGGAGGGGCTGGCCTAGGCTCAGAAAGAAGGTGAGAAGGATTCTGAGTTCGATGAGCATCTAAGAAAAGGGAGGAAAAAGAAGATGAGCCCAAGCCTGATTATAAAGGGGAAGGTGCCAAACTGCAGTGGTGATTTGGAAGCAGAGGCATGGGGGAGCCAACACAGTGGAAAGAATGGGGACCACCAAAGCCAATTTTGCAGTTGCCATTACAGAAGAATTAATAACCCATTTGATTCAAATTTGATCAGGTCAGTCTTTTGCTTTATGTAGCCAAGGCATTTTTGATCTGATCTTGAATGACAGAATAGAATTCACCATTGTGCTTAACCACAGTCTCACTGTAAATGAGACCCTGAACTGGATGCTGTTTGTAAAGCACTGAAGAGCTTCTGTTGATCTCAGACTTTGCCACTGTGAAGCAAAAAATGAAGATTAGAATCTCTACTTATCAGAAAATAAGGTTACGCTTTCTTTTAATAAAAGCAATCTGGATTCTGCGCCTGGTTTGGGTCAACCCTGGACGTACATACAAACTGGGGAACTGCTGGAGAACAGCACTGCAAAAAGGGACCAGGAGGTCCTGGTTGATGGCAAGTTGAATATGAGTCAGTCATGCCCTGGCAGCCAGGAGGGCCAACCGTGTCTGGGGGGCATCAGACAAAACATCGCCAGCTGGTCAAGGGAGGTGATTGTCCTACTCTGCTCTGCACTGGGGTGGCCTCACCTGTCCAAAGGAGGGTCTCAAGGATGGTGAAGGGCCTAGAGAGGAAGCCTTATGAGGAGCGTCTGAGGTCACTTGGTCTGTTCAGCCTGGAGAAGAAGAGACTGAGGGGAGACCTCATTGCAGTTACGACTTCCTTGAGAGGGGAAGAGGAGGGGCAGGCACTGATCTCTTCTCTCTGGTGACCAGTGACAGGATCCAAGGAAATGGCCTGAAGTTATGTCAGGGAAGGTTTGGGTTGGATATTAGGAAAAGCTTTTTCACCCAGAGGCTGGTTGGGCACTGGAACAGGCTCCCCAAAGCAACGGTCACATCACCAAGCCTGTCTGAGTTCAAGGAGCGTTTAGACAATACCTCAGGCAAATGATGTGATTCTTGGGCATGGTCCTGTGCAGGGCCAGAAGTTGGACTTCAATGATCCTTGCAGGTCCCTTTCAACTCAGGATGTTCTATGACTGTGTGATTTTATGGAATAGGAGAACACAAAAGGATGCTCTGTGACATTTCTTATAAAATAATTCCTGGTATTTTATTATTTGCCAAGAAATTCTGATACCATGTGAGTAGTGAAAATTAATTCTGCAGCATTTTCTTTTATTTGGGCTTTCTATCCTGTAATATCTGCCCAAATCCACATCTGAAGCACCTTTACTGGTATATGTACACTTGCCATTGCAGCAGCTCTGTAACTTTGCCAAAGCATAGAGGGACCTGCTTTCTGACTGGCTGTGTATTTCACCTTGTTTCCACTCCTTAGGAGTGTATCCCAAACTACAGCAATATTTTGGGGGAGATTGCCCTTATTTATTGCTCTTTCACTGGGAATGTTGTGTTTCTGGGAGCACGTTGGCCCACCTTCAATGGAATAGGTCATCAAATGCTGCCCTGTAGCCTGCAGTTTACTCTTAGAGGGGCATTTCAGACAATATTGTCACACCAAGCCATGCTTCTGGCACATGACCTACAAAATTCAGATGGTCTGTTGTAGTCAGTATCTCCTTTTCTCTAGCTCTAGATTGCTCCTAGTATGTTTTCAGAGGTCATGTTCTTGGGATGCACTCACCTCAGGAGCTGAGCATTGCCTTTCACGAGCACCCCACTCTCCCAGGTAACTATGGAAAGAGAAGAAATGCAGTATCACTGCCCCAAATCACTCAGGCAGTGCACAGTTTATAATTGTTTGTCATGACAGCATCTCTATTGGAGGTGTCAGAAAGGACTCTTGATATCAATTTTGGTATTTGTTGAGGTTTCAGAGGGGCCAGGCAGTTATTTTCTGGATGATTTACTAAACTGAAGATTTTTTCTTAAACAAAACAATCAACACAGACACTGGCACAGGCTGACCATTGCAAAACATCTCCATTTGTCAGTAAGCTTTTGCAACCACTAAAATATCCCTGTTGTTCATGATATTGTGAAAGCACACAGTTGGTATTGTGTGAGCCAGAGGAAGAACAGCTGGTAAATTCAATTCCAGTTTTACCTTAACAGTAGAGTTATTTCATCCCATTTTTTTCCTGATTCTAATCAGTTTTAAAGAGGGAAGGATGGAGTCCTTAAAGCTCAATGGGAGGAATTTTTATTTTTTCTTACCTACCTCTTGGCAATAGCGGGGCCCAGCTCACGGAGTTGAAGGAACATTGTAAATTCTGAGAGGCACTTTTCAAATACAGAAAGGTCACTTTGTAGTCATCATCCTCATCCCCATTGTGCTGGAATATAATGATGTGGGAAATGGTGAGATGTAGTTGCATAACTCTGAAAGTTACCATGTATTCCTTCAGAAGGAACAAGAAAGAATAATTCCTCTGAACAAAATATTCAGACTTTACGATGCCATATTTTGTTACAGAAACAAATTTTCTCTCTTTTTTTTTTTTCCCTGTAGAGTATAACTAATCAGAAGGTATTTGAGATTAGAATTTGTTAGACTGGAGCAGTATTTTTGGGCAGATGTCCATTCTCACTGGCACAACAGTAACAAGCATTCCAATAATTAGCTGATTAGTGAGTGTTCAGAGCCCAAGGAAAGGGAGCAGAAAAAAAGCTAAACTCAAGATAATAATAATTGACAAAATCTCTTCTCCCTTTTTAGGTACATTGAGAATTTTGCTTTCTCAGTGTGGAACTGAAGGGCTGTTCTTTAGAAGTCTTTGAGGTTTGACATTTTCTTACAAACTTTTTTTTTTCCCACATTTTTGAGGACAAATTTTTGAAAAGTACGTGTCTTGCACACTGGGTATTTAGTGCTCACTTGAAAAATTACTTCTGTTTTTTTGGCAAGTTCCCTCCATGTGTCTAACAGTGAAAAAAATAAGGACTCGAAAGTCATCTCTGATCTGTCAGTTGGGAAGGCACACAGCAGTATTATGGGAAGGCTTGGGAGGACACAACTGGAAATGCCCATGCAACCTGCATACAAGAGCTTTGGAATAATTCAGGGAATTTGTGTTAGGTTATCTGTCATGCCAAAGTCTTCTAGTCTTAGCTTGTGTTTTGAGTTTGTGCAGTAAGATTTTAGAGGAGGGCGGTCTACAGGGGTGGCTTCTGTGTGAAGCTGCTGGAAGCTTCCCCCATGTCCAACAGAGCCAATGTCAGCTGGCTCCAGGACAGACCCACCGCTGGCCAAGGCTGAGCCCATCAGTGATGGTAGTAACGCCTCTGGGATAACGTATTTAAGAAGGGGGAAAAGCTACAGTGCAAGAGCAAATTGCAGCCAGAGAGAGGAGCGAGAATACATGTGAGGAATAACTTTGTGGACACCAAGGCCAGGGAAGAAGGAGGGGGAAGAGGTGGTCCAGGCACTGAGCTGTCCCTACAGCCTGTGGTGCAGACCATGATAAGGCAGCTGGGTCCCTACAACCCATGGAGGTCCACAGAGGGGCAGAGATCCACCTGCAGTCCATGAAGGAGCCCACACTCAAGCAGGGGGATGCCGTAAGGAGGCTGTGGCCCAATAGAAAGTCCATGCTGGAACAGGCTCCTGGCAGGATCTGTAGCCCCCTGGAGAGAGCAGCCCACGCTCAAGCAGGTTTGCTGGCAGGACTTGTGACCCCACACTAGAGCAGCCTATTCCTTATGGGGGAATAGGAATATTCCCATGAGGGGCCCACGCTGTAGCAGTCTGTTCCTGAAGGGCTGCACCCTGTGCAAGGGACCCACACTGGAGCAGAGGAGGAGTATGGAGTCCTCCCCTCAAGGAGGAAGGGGTGGCAGAGGCAAAGTGTGACGAAGTGACTGCAGCCCCCATTAACTGGGGGGAACAGGTACAGAAATCAAGAGTAAAGTTGAGCCCAGGAAGAAGAGAGAGGTGGGTAGAAGGTGTTCTTAAGATATGATTTTATTTCTCATTATTTTGCTCTGTTTTGTTTGGTAATAAATTAAACTGATTTCTTCAAGTCAAGCCTGTTTTGCCCATGTCAGTCAGTGATCTCTCCACATCCTTTTCTTTACCCACAGGCCTTTCATTATATTTTCTCTCCCCTGTCCC
Organism: Pipra filicauda; assembly: GCF_003945595.2. Taxonomy (NCBI): domain Eukaryota; kingdom Metazoa; phylum Chordata; class Aves; order Passeriformes; family Pipridae; genus Pipra; species Pipra filicauda. Next base: position 1,491,820 of record NW_024103540.1, read on the forward strand.
CCTCAGCAGGGGAGTGAGTGAGAGTGGCTTTGGTGGGCACATGATGTCCTGTCAGGGTCACCCCACCACACCTTGCTTCTGGGCAATGTGCCTTCCCTCCAGCTGAACAGATCATCTGCCACTCAAAGGTGTGTGAGGGTTTTTTTAAGTCAAGCCATGGTAGGATTTTGAGAAGGTCACTCAATTTGATGACTTCCTATTAGTGAGAGATTCTGATCTAGGATCTATGGGCCCTGGGGAATGAAAGTTTTGTTTCACTTGCTAAAGTAAGGAAAAAAAAGAGAAAATAAATAAAATTATAATGTACAGTCTTCTTTTACTTTAGTCCATATGGAAAAAGATGGGCTGCTGTCATCCATATTTATACCGAAATGGTTCCCATGTTCAACAGACCACCATGCTACTAATCTCCTTGCATTTTTTTTCCAAATCTCATTCTCACCCAAGATGAAGGTATATTTACTAGATCTGTGTTGTGAGCTTTCTCTTTTTTTTTTTTTTTTTATAGAACTATGGGATTTAGTAAGTCAGCAAGACTTTTTGTACATTTGGGGATCAGTGGAAAGAAAATGCTATTTCCACTTGGTGCTATTTCAGTGGATTAGGCAGTACTTCAAAACATACACATTAGCTTGAGTGATAATGCCTCAAGGTCTCCCAGCTCTGCTGGGACCATGATAGCTTCCTTGATGCCACCTGAGATTCTTGCACGTGTTTTTCTTCATGGCACTCTTGACACAAAGGTCTGGTACTCTATGTGATAGAAATTCTGCAGTCATCTCGTAATTGATTCACTGTCTAAATGGCACTCTTGGAAAGCAAATTAAGAGTCTACTTCAAAAAAGAAAAAAGTTCAAGCATAATACCACATTAACAGTGGTCCTAAAGTTGCATAAATACCACTGCTGAGTCCAGCTTTCAGTGGATCCTTGGGTTTGGAGAAAGTAGTGAAAGTCATTCATCTGATGGCCCACTGCAGAAAATCACTCAGGGAAGTCTGCTGGGTACTGTGTCTTGGAATATTCCCAATTCTCCTTTGAAACACAAACATCCTCTGCTGGGAATAGTCAGATGGATTGTTTAAAAAAACATAGCAAACATATAATAAGTAGCCAGTGTACATAATATTTCAACTCATATTCTATATACTTAGCATCTGTTGTTTTGTCAGTTCTAATTGATTTATTCTAAGTGCTTTTTTTTTATTTGGGAAGACATCATTTGTTGGTTTTGGCACTGTAACTAATATCTGCAGATGTTGTGTTCAAAGCTGTTTCTTGACTATATTGACACTTCCCAATGTACAACATTTAAAAAATTTGGCCTGACAGTCAAATTTTCCTATCTAAACCGGATATTTAAAGAGTGGTTCCACTTTTGCCTATGTCAAGGTAATAACTATACAGTAAAAATAGATTATAATGTTTATATAAGACACATCAAGTGCAAAATTATTTACTTTAGTAAGAGCAGCACATTTAAAGAAATGTTGATTTGTGTCTGTGTATGATGTGTATATAGACATATTCTATTTCTTATCCTATTCTTTCCCATGCATTATTCATTTTATTGTAGTCAAAAGCAACAGCTTACATACAGCAAAATATTGTCAATGCTAGGTTCTTCTAGCACTTAGTTTCCAAAATACCTGCAGTTTCACTGGTGGTAGAGGGTAATAAATTGGCTCATGAGGTTTCTCTCCTCCTTTTCCCAGTGCTAAGGCCCCATACGTCACCAGATGTCCTTCTTCCTGACTGAGATGTTTCTGTGGTCTTTGAAGACCAACTTACGTATTAGAGGTGAGCTCTTACCTGTTACTAAAACAAAACATCAAAGCTTGTTGGTGAATATTAAACTAATGTAAAATTCTGACTACTCAAATGAAATGGTTTTTTTTATACTTAAGGGAAAGAAAATTAGGCAGCAATATGGTGTTTGAACTTGGTCAGCTTCTTTGCTTGTCTTGCCACAGAACTGGAGCATCCTTTCAAGTAAAAAATGTTAAGATTATATTTAATTGAATGCATTTCTCTTCTCAGGAAGCCATAGTCTACTTGATTGTAAGCTTCAGTGTAATTTTGGGTGAATGATCTATAGTCAAGTGATTTGCAGAGGCATTGTGATTTGTACTCAATGGGCAAATAAGAAAATACTGCATCTTCTGGGTGTTTTGCATAATTACTTGAAATTTTATACTTGTAAGGACATATTTATCTAATTAATTGATTGTTCCAGGAGACACATGACTAATTACTAGCCATGTAGAAATTACCTTCGTTCGTCTTGCCTTGCTATTGCTAAAATATAATACTGAAAAAAACCACTGGTTTATAAGTGGACCACATCAAAATATTATTTATGACACATCATACCAATTGTAGTGTACAATACTTTTGCTGAAATATTATTTTGAATGATCAGTGGATATTCAGTTGAACACTATTATTCAAATATTGACTCAATGTGCCTTTGACATCCCATCTTTGTGTGAGAGCTGTTCTGTAACAACAAACAACATCAAAAAGTCAAAAGCTGTATTTCGTAGAAGTCTGATGGTTTAAATAAATCACAGTTGTGATTTATTGTAGTTAAAAGAGTGTGTTGCTGTGCCTATTTTCCACTTTTGACCTTCTTGCTTCCATTTATTCGTTGCCTAGAGACCTCGTTCAAAAATTCTGAGGCAGAAGGGAGGACTGCTGTCCTGGTTTAAAACCTGCCTGCCATTTCAGTGTCTTCCTACCTTCTTCCTCCATGTACAGAATTTCTCCCCATGGTATATCCGTGTCTGAGTTTAGAAGGAGATGGATGCAGTGACAAGCTAATTATTTAAAAAAGATGCAGTGTAACACTGTCCTTTAGGTCTGCTCAGTGCATCTTGCCTTGGCACACCCAACTATTTACCTGTCAACCACATCAGGAAGTGACTGGTGTGGTTGCAGGCCCAATGTAGCTGAAACATCCAAATTTCTTTGCCTTGGGAACCAGGTAGACGATATTACCTATAAATTAAGAATATTGGATCCTTTGACAGAGCAGCTTTATGAGTTCATCAATCTTAAAAAAATGCTGTTGTCTTTAACTCAGCTGTGTCAGTCATTAGGAAACATTTTAAGTTATTCTAAGGTACACTTTTCACTGTGATCCCTACCTTTCCTTGTGAAAGAACACAAAATATGCTGATTAGGAAGGTGGTAAAAATACTTTTGCATGTTGGCAGCTGGAAGAGAATCAAAGCGTATGTGAAGGTAATGACAGCTCCAAATAAATTTGTCACATCCTTTTTCATGCCTTGCCTGCTGGTTCTTGGAAGTCCTAATGGTACTCAGGCTGTATGCTGGGGTTTTTTCACCGTTGCTTGTATTTTAATACCTGACACTGTTTCAGCTGGCAAAAACTGAGATGCTGAACTTTGCTTGCTAAGTTGTGTTCTGTTTCTAGTGTCACATCCATAATGAAATATATTAACATTTATTTGTGTAGATGAAGACATTGGGATCCACCAGTACTCTGAGAAGAAAGAGCCAGGTAAAATATAAATAATCGTAAGTGAAACTAAACAAAACCTCAAAATGTTCAATGATTGACACCAAAAATGCAACTTCGAATTTCTTGTTGATATATGTCTCTTTATTTCTATGGAGTAAGGAAACATAGAAAAAGATACTCTCTCCCAATTTACGTCAGAGTATTTGAAAACTTTTTAAACCAGAGAAGAAAAAAAAAATTGGAAAAATATTCACTTTATGCCACTAGAAACATCAGTGGGAACTTATACTCTGAATTCTTATGTTTTTTAAGGTATTCTCTGTTCTGTTCAGCCCAGCACATGCTGGGACCCCAGCAGAGGGCATCTCGAACGCGCCGCAGTGCCAGTCCGGCCTCGGCGCCCTGCCTGCTATCTGAAATGGCCATTTCAGAGAGAACGATCCATTTTCTTTATCTGATTAATCCTGTTAATCCTACAAGTTTCACCACGGGTCCAAAGGTCTGTTGGGCTGGAATTACCCCCTCTTTGGGTCCAGGGTAGCACAGTCATCCCTGTGGTCCACACTCTGCTGTCTGCGTGGTTCTGCCGGTAGACAGACGGACTCAGCCCAGTCCTGGGCTCAGTTGCAGCTCCCTTCACTATCTGATGAGACTGGGGGGCTCAGTAACACCAGCCCACCTGCTGGGCTCTGTAAGCCTTTCTTTCACTGCGAATTTAAGGTATCTCCCTTACAAGGTGAAAACATCGGGGCTGTCTTAATTTTTTCTGGTAAATTTCTGTGTTTTATCAAACTGTGTGCGTCCTCTAATATTAATATTTGCTGACAGCACTTGTAAGGATTATCATTCCTCTTTTCATCCTCTTTCCTTTAGCATCACAGATGAAGCACAGTTACTTAGAAGAGAAGCAAAAGCTAGCAGAATGTAAGGATATTTTCTGAGTTTCTTGTTACAGTAAGGCCAAATTGTTAATTTCGATTACTGATGTCTCTGGAAAAGCATTAAAATAACCTCAGACTGCTTCTAATCTAACTTTCTGCACATGTCATCCAAGATAGATGGTCACAGAACTACACAGCACAAGACAATTGAAAATTTGTAATTATTCCTTCCTAGTATATTTGCAATCTGGTTTTTTTTCTGTCACCAAGCATGGTAGCATGTATTGCTTCTCAAATCCAGTGTCGAAAAGAATCACAAAAATAATTCAGATTTTTCCTTATGAAATTTTACTTAGCAGATGAGCAATAAACATTTTCCCAATCAGCTCTTGAATTGCAATACCAGCTGCCTTAAAACTGAAAATTATAACTTAAGTACTTTCAGGCAAAATCAAATTCCAGATTAATAATCAGCTGCCTTCATAGAATGCTTTTAGCTTTTAAACATTTACACTGTTCCTGCATTACCTGGTTCAAAGCAATTTCAGTTCATATTACCACACAGCAGTACTGTGGCAGTTAAAGATTTTTTTGTATTTAGTACAATTTTTCTTTAGCTCAAGTTTTACAACTCCTGCATAGTTACTATTGCTCAGAGCATTCCTTAATGTTCAAACATTATTACATGACAACTCTGAAAAATCTAATTGATTTTTTTTAGACAACTTCACCAAGGAATATCTGTGCTGTTACCAGAATGAAAATTTCCACGGAACTGTGCACACATTTGAAGGCAAAATGTGTTCTGGAAGGATTAGTTCTTTGCAGCACCATTAGGTGTGTTTGGAGCAGGTTGAAGCCCCGCTGGGGATGAGTGTACAGGTTCATGCAGCCACGTGGTCGATCTACACCCACTGCAGAGGGTTGTGTGTCAGTGGGAATCAATAGAGCTCTGTGAAGGTGGGGAGGTGAGGAAGAGTTGCACACAGGGAGGAGCATCACAGGTTTACATCCCTTGTGCTCAGTGTGGCGTTACCTTACAGGCACTGCATGTCTGAAAGGAGAAGCAGGCCTGTTACATGCCAGCCCTGGCTGTTACGTGTTATACGTGCGACAGGCAAAAGGAGCACAAGCTGCTGCACTTCATTGCTCTGAATACAGGGGTGCCCTTGGCACAAAGCCTGCATGGCACATTTTGGAAAAAGGAGCACTGGGGAACTTTATTCACAGCTGTTGATTTGTACAGATAGTTTGGTATCTGCACAGGCAATTTCCCATTTTGCATATGTGGATAAATATTCCAGCATTTATGAAGGCAGCCACTGAAAATGTGATCTTACATGCCTAATTAATATTATCATAACAGTTACACCAACACTGGCTTCAGTCCAATAAAACACAAAGAGAAGTTGTATGCTGGTGTCCTCTTTTGTTGATATATGAAATCCTTCATTTTTTCACTCTATAGCACTCCTATTGTAAGCTCCTTTTTGCAGGGAGGTTTAAGCATAACTGCTAAGTCATTCAGTCTGGAAGTTGGCATACAAACTGACAGCCTGGAGCTCAAAACTTTTCATCAGGTTTCCTTTAAATAGGAACAGATTTTAAACAATGTGTTCTAGTTTCTCATGGGTTTTATTGTACACTTATGAACAGAGAACTGCTCACTTTTAAATGAAGAAATTTCACAAGTTATTAGAGCCTGATTCTCAGCCATGAAACAAGCCAATTACTGGCAACTCCAGAGGAAACTTTGCCTCCTGGTTACTAGAATTAGGCCAGAATTTCCACAATAGTGTGCTGTACATTATTAAATTTGTTAAAGAACTTCAGCAGTCATGCAGTTTCTTCTTTACTTGACTTGGCAGATTCTTCAGACCAAATTTTCAAAAGCAAATCCTATAAATAACTATACTCTATAAGTTATGGCATTCACAATTGCCTGTTTTTAATACTTCTATATATGCATATATTCATGCATATATATTTTGCAGACGTGTTAGTGCCTGCTTTTTGAAACTAGGCAATGAAATGTTAGTTCAGAAGAATAGAATCTGTTTAGGATTTGATAACTTAAATCTGAGTTAACATACTGAACAGGAGACACTTTTTCGTTGCAAGCTGGGTAAGGTCCTGAGAGCTTTATGCATAATTGCCGTGTGGAAGGCATGGTCAGTGTGGATAGAACATGCCAACTGTTCCTATGACTGAGCCTTCCAAAAGGAGATCCTTTGACAATAGAAACCGCAGCCATTTCCTTCCAATGGTGGGTAAGTTTTACGCTTAAAGTCACTCCTAGGAATCCTAGTTTTGTGTTTCCACAGAAAAGGAAGCTCAACTTGAAGAACTTTTTAAATTATGTGTAAAAATGTTTGTACACGTTCCCACACGTGCATACACACACACACATATATATATACAGTCACCTATATATACACATTTCTCTACCTTCTGCTTTTTTTTTTTAAACTTTTATTTGACAGCCCGAGATTATCCTTGGATCCTGAAAAGCAAGAGAGCAGACAAACTGCGAGATGCACTCAAGGAGGTGGAGGTACGTTTCAGAAGGTTTCAAGTACAGCAACATCTAATCCGGTTTTTAGACCTCTTTCAACAGCTTTAGTTTTCATAAAGATCCAACTCTCCCAGTGATGATAAATGTGCTTTTGTCTGGTGGGCTGTTCTAAAACAGCTGCATCTTTGTGTGGAATGCCTCATCTGTAAACTTGAAAAATCAGAAGTCTGTTAACCGATAGTGACAATGCGTGCTGCCAACTCCACTCTCTGTTTTCTGTTGCCCTCTAGGACTTAATGCAAAACACTCCATGTGTGCTGAGCAAATGGAAGAACAAACATACCTGTCAGGTATTGTGTTATGCAGTGTTCAGTCAGTGGTGCCAAAACAGCCATCCAGTGATGGAAGCAGCAGTGTTAAAATGTTAACTAACACCGAAAATCATTGGGCTTCTTTTAATATATGGGCCCTTTTTACCTAGATTGGGTTTATTTAAATTTCTGCTCCGAAATACATGCCTGAAATAAAAATCTGGGGTTTATCAACACAAAAAATTACATTAAAGGGCCCTGATTGTGAGAGATGATGAGGATGATTATTGCTGCTGTTGTTGTGGTTATTGTTATTATTAGTCTTATTGTTTGGGGAAACTGAAAACATCCTCAGAATAGCAGGCTGAGGGACCAGTTAAAATATATAGACAAGTCTGTGGAATATGACACATATAATCTGTGTTATATTATATTTTTATGTCTTAATTATTTTCATGTCTGTCACTGTTACTTTATTCTTGTGTAATATGGGAGGGAAACTGTAACTCTAAACCAACTAGATCATTAATCAAGTTATGGAATAGGAGATATTGTGACATGTGGCACACATACAGCTATGTTCTCTGGCTGTATGAGTTCCACATATTGTACAAGAAAAAACTTTTCACATCCTCATTACAACAGAGCAGTAGGACAGGTAGGAGAGCTGAACATGACATGTGCTTTATCTCCTTAATCATGTGCTTCTTCTGAAAAACATATGTCATGAATTTTATATATTTATACAGCCTTCATGAGGAATTGCATCATATTTGAAACTGCTTGGCATGGGGAATACTTATCAATATAACTGTTTCTAAAAAGAAATTTTATCTTCTAACTTTTATGCTTTTTAAGTGTCATAATTTTTTCTTGTCATTCAAATAGCTCCAAATGTGGGCCAACAGAATGAATATTAAATATCTGAACATTATACAGCTAAAATTCCAGGAATATCTTTAGGAATAGCAAAATGTTTAAATATTTGATATGCCAAATGGTATGTAGTATTTTCACCTCAATAATAAAAATATTATTGTCTAAGCTACATTTGCCTATCAGATCTTACCCCTAGTTAATGTCTATCATTCATGTACAGATTACATGTATATATCTGTGAATGTTAATCTTCTAAAGCTTATTTAAATATTAATTGTATGCTAATTTAGAGGATTCGTTTTTTCCTGTTATTATTGTTCTGATTAGGAAAGGAGTTTAGTTAAGAAATACTGAGTCAATTAGCTGTGAGTGTATTCATTTTCTTCCCAGTTTGCTGTCTCTTCATTTGCTTTCCCTGTCCATTCTTCCTTTATCACTTTCCTTCCCCTCCCATCTGTCTGCATCCACCCTCATTCTTTACAAACACATACTTTGGAACAGTGAACTTCTTTCCAGAATGTGATCATTCTGCCTTCATCATATAAGGCCTTTTGTTGACTGTCAGTTCTGTATAAAATCCTTCTTTTTTTATTTTTTGACTTAGCACCCTCTAAGTAATTTCAGGCTTTCATCAACATAAATGAGACAAATACAATTTTACTTATTTCTTGTACAAGATGGGAAAGAAAAAGAGATGGGTGCTTTTATCTTAGTATATTAGGTCTAGCTCTATATTGGGTTGAATAATGTAAAGGAGTAGTTTAATTAGTTGAGTATTTTTGGGGTTTCTGTAGGTGGTTTTCATGGCCAGAGTATAAGTGATGGTGTAGGTTATAACATAGCCAGAGTGAAAGTTATAGATAAAAATCACAGTCATTTCTCTGTCCTTAAATTCTCCTTTTGGTTTCTCAATTACAAAACAAAATATCTTTTTGCATAATAGTGGCTAATTATTGAAATCTCCAACAGGGCTTAGAATGTTTTGCTGAAACAATTGTGTTATTCCACTGTCTGTCTTCCTGAAAATAAAAGACCTCCAACAAATGAAAATAAAATAGAGAAAAATGAATCATTTGGAAGAGTCTAGAACAGAAAAGCTGTCTTCTATCAATTTTGATGTCAGATGGTTTGTTTTTCTGCTCCTCATCTCTCTTTGAGCATTTTACAGCAATAATTGGATTGTCCCTTTTTGATGCAAATATTCTGAAGCCTCTGGAAAAGATGTTGTACGTTTATTTTTTAATTTTATGTAGAATACTAATCAAATGTTTCAGCAGAAAGTGCTTACCATGTAATGCTGGGATCTGTGGCATAGCACCATTGTATTCACAGCCTCTTTTATATGGATACCAGAGCTAGTGGGAAGAGTCCAGTTTGCATTAACCTTCAAGAGTAATAGAAAGCAACGTGTCAAACAAACAGCATGAAGAGCCTGTAGTGAATTACCCTGATTGTCATAATTGCGATGTTTTGGGGTAAATTTGAGTATATGGTTTAATTACAGTATCTTTTTTTTTTTTTACCTCTTTGGTTTTAGTAGCAATACATTGTCAAATAAACACATGTATAGAAATTTAAGTATTGAACTCAACAGCCATCATATTTTTCAATAAATGTTCTTTGTATTTGAATCTGCCATATCCGTACCTGAACCAGGAATAATACTCTTTGTATTGTAATAACAATGTACCATCCAAAAACTCAGTGGCTGCTGAACCTTGAGCAAGACAGAACAAATGGAAAGAAATCTGAAGGGTGATACAATGATAACAAGGCTATCCTTTAAAAGAGTGGTAGAATTTCCCTCAGATTTTGTGAAAAACAAAGGACTGCTGCTAGTGTGCCTTCCGTAACCTAAACATCAATATTCCTAATCCCTCACTGCTTCCTCCAACACTTCCATCTTAAAACTAGCCCACAGGCAAAAATTGGGGGCTATAATTTTACATATGCATCTGCTAAAAATAAATGTGCTGTCACACTAACCAAATGACCAATTAGACTTCATGCATATGTCTCAGTGAGAAATCTTGTTGATCGCATGAATGTATTTCTCAAAGTTGGCTTTTCTATAGGAGTTTGCCTAGAATGACCATAACGTTGGCCCAGCTTTCTACCTTTCTGTTCATTTTATGCATCAAAATCTCTCCTATTACTTTTTTTTTTGTACAATTAGTGCACTAGAAGTTTTACATTTGCTTCCTTGTCCGTTGCCAAAAAAAAAAAATCCATTGACCTTTATTTTTACAGTGCTAAGTACACATTCTAGTATTGCTTAGGGCTTCTGAAATGGATGATGTGCCAGTTCATGTAAACATAACCTAGACAGTACAGGGATTTTTGTCAAGGAGCTTGCTCTCATATTTAAAAGAGTTTAGTTGAGTCCTAAAGGGCTGAGGTCTTCTCTTTAGCTCTGTTCCAATAGGATCTGAACCCACACCATTTCTGTATGGTACTTCTGACCCCCAACTTTGATGACCTGTGTTGAGTTGCTGAAATAATCCTATAATCTTCAGTTAGCTGATGTCAAAGGAAAATAAATAGACCATAGAAGAAGGATGATGGGAAAAAGACAAGAAGTCTTTACAATAAGATGCCACTGTGCTCCTCAGCTTTCCCTACTGAGGAGTAATAACCTAAGGAATTAATTTTATCAGTATTGTTGAGTTTACTCAACTCAGCCCTGGCTGCTTCCCTTCTTCTTGGTCTCCTTCTCTAATTCTTTGGAATGCTTTTAAGTTTTGCCACAAAATCATGAAATCTTCCTATGAAATTATGCCATTGGTTCAGTTTGGTTTTACAATATAAGGCAGTAAAAATTAATGAAGTCTAGCCAAAACATTTGATTTCCAACTTTTTTTTAGTTTTACATTTGCATTACGGTGTTGAATTAAACACATGCCAACACTGTTATACATTTTATTGAATCAGAGCCAAGCACTAGCTATGAATCATATCTATTACCTGCTAATGAAAAAGATTTATGTATTCTTTGCTAAATTGTTTTGATTTCATTTAATTGTGCTTGTGTTGCAATTTACATATGCATATAAATGGTTTTTCTGTTGCCATCACTGGCATACTTAGAACTGGATTCTGAATTGAGATCCACAGCAGTGTTTTCTGACATGGCCTGTTCTATCACCTACAATGCCCATAAGCAAAGTGATTTAGCAAGCTATGTGGTGACATAGAGCAGCACATTTGATATCAAAATCAAGTCATTCTGGCTAGAACACATGAGCAGCTAGCACCCATCACCAGTTACTGAGGGGAGCACTGCCCTCATATTAAATTCTTTTGGTTGCTTTTGATCACAACCATAAATGTCTTGTGTGGTTTTAGATATTTGGAGCTAGAAGTACAAATGCATTGATTATTGTGAAACAGTAACATGTAACAACAATAACTTCATCTGTAATAAGGCATGCAACACAGTAATTATGGTGGAGTGGCTAAGAAAGCAATCTGGAATGAAGAGGTGGGGAAAAACCCTGGGAACCTGCTTGAACAAGAAATGCTTTGCAATTCTCTTCTCCTTTTGCATATTCCTTTGTCAGTTGGACTCTGTAAGAGAAAACAGTTTGCAGCAATATTTTTTACAGGCGTATTTTCCTTCTCTTCCAGTTTTAATCAGATAGAAGCAAATCCTGGCTTTGCTCCGCAGGTATCTTTTTAGGTAGAAGGGCTGATAAACAGCTAAGCTGCATGAATGAGGAGGCAAGAGCTAAGGTTTCTGAGGGTAAAGGAATCCACTCAAGTACATGCTTAAGTTCTACTAAACTCCGTAAGTCGTGAACCAGTACTTAAGTCCTTTGCTTAATAAAAACTAACGCAAATATAGATTAGACCATATTGCTATTGAGGAAGGGAAGGGCTAAGTCTTCCCCTGAGTATCCTCAGCTCCTTCTTATGTCTGTCTTGCTCATTGGAGGACAATTTTTGGCACATAAAGTACATAATCCCTTCTATCAAAGTCTTCACATTCAATCCTTGGTAATACTGATATTGTGGCCCTTCCTTCCCAGCATGTAGAATGACCACATGCCCAAACATTTCACTCAGACTACATTCAAGTACAAAGGCTCTGCCTATTCTTCCAGTAGTTGTGAAGTTGTGTTTTCATATTTTGTTTAGGAACACCTGGAGACTGTTTAAGTTGTAGAGATTACTCTTCTGATTTTATTTTTCCCATCACAGTACTTCAGTCTGAAAAATTTATGATGTGTTTCATTATTGTGAATTTCCTTCCCTAATTTAATATCTGTTAGATGGAATGATTTAGTGCCTGGTGTAAATAAAGCCTCTTACATTCGCTTTTATTCCTCAGAAATGATGGGCAGTTCCCTTGAGCAGTACTTTTTGGAGCTGAATCACTTTTTATCTGTGTTCAAGCCAAGTTTACAATCTTCCCTATTTGCTTTATATGCATTTGTACTTATGATTGGACTGCTCCCATCCACCAAAATGTGAGCTTAACTATACAAGCTTACGTGTACCAGCACTTAACCCTTGTTATCATGTAACAGTCTTTGCATAGACTACACTGTGAGAAACAAATTGAAATAGTGTTTTCAATTTGAGCACATAAAAATTTTCTCTGTTACAGAATATTTTTGACCAAAGATAGTCTAGAATCATAGAACCATTTAAGGTGGAAAGGACCACTGAGATCGAGTCCAGCTGTTAACCTAACAGTACCAAGTTCATCACTAAAGCATGTCCTTAAGTGCCACGTCTACATGTCTTTAATACTTCCAGAGATGGTGACTCCACCCCTGCCCTGCTCTATTTAAGTACCTGCTTGTATTTCATGGTAAACTTTAGGAACTAATTTTTAAAAATCCTCAGTTCTAATCCAAAACATTTTTAAAGGAAGATGGATTAAATACTAACCTTAAATGGCCATATAGGGTGAAAGGGCTCTGATTTACTTTTTAAATTTAGACTCTGAAGTTCCTAGAAGAATGAACTTAAACCTATGGAGCAAAGGTGTGTTACCAATCATGGTAAGTTAATAGAGTAAAAATTTGTTAAAGTAAAATTTAAGTTTTTCCCAGATTTCTCAAACTTCTGAGTAGTGTAATGGGAAAAAATGTTTTACTGTAAAATGAAAAGAAAGAGGGAACACAATGGGAAAAACAGTAAAAGCCATGGAAATTACACTATTTTTACCTTCTTTCTGTCATTCTATCATGTCATACTGATAGCATAAAGATCTATGCAATGTTGAAAATCCATAGCATTGGTTTAATGACTAGTTTCATAGATATAAAGCAAAGCACACCCATTAGCACAATATCTTATGTTTATATAAATGTCATCAAACACTGGAGCAGTTTTCATTAATTTTTATTCTAGCTCTGTAACAGGTATGATCTATGCCATTACCAGGAAATTATGAATTTACACCCTGAGTTTAAAAATGCTAACCTTACTTGATGCACTCAGGCCAAGAGTTTGCAAGCACATCTGCACACAGGGTAGTGGATGGACGTGTCAGCAGAATGACAAGCATGTGGCCTCATTCCATAATGCAGTCAGTCAAGATCCTTAACCATCAAAACACATTTTTTCCTGTTTGGCCTCCCCTCTTTACCTGGATGGGTGGTGTGTTTCCCTACTCTATCAGGTAAACCTGGAGGCTACAAACAGAGTTCTGATTCACAGTGGGTTTTCTCCCAGGTTAACTCCAGTTTGTTTTCCTTGCTCCCTGCAAGAACAGGAAGCCTAGGAACGACCTACCAGTATAGTAACACTTTCTGAGGGAAGGACGTAGCTCCCAAGCAAAGGTGTTGTGGAATAAACATATTGGAGAGTTTATTTGTATGATTGCACCATCTCTTCTGTTGGCACATAGCGCTGAAAGTTTTGGGGTGTTTTCTCTATCAGGCTAATATTCATTCAGTTACTTAGAACTGAGCTTTCTAGAGTACGTAATTTTTCTTGATCATTGCTTACATCACAGTTTGGCAACTTCTGGGTTTCAGCCCTCACTTTTTCAGCTGGGTTTTTCGGACATTTGTAGCTAGCAGTAGTCAAACTTTGCTGGACTTCACATTACCACATTGGAAATAAATTGTGATTTTATCTACTCTAACTTCAACATAAGGACAAATTGAAGTTTTGAAAGATTGTAATAAAAGCTGCATGAGTGTAACCGTGTCTAACATTTTTACTAGGACAAAACCTTAAAGGACATCTGTCATCGCAGGGAATATTGAAACATTGACTACATATATTTATCAAGTGAATGCATGATTAGATTTTGGCAGGATGGAGGCTGATCATTTTGTTCTTAAAAATTCATTTCACATCACATGTATTTTTTTGTTTCTATTTCACACATCACTAGAGTTTATTTTCAAAAAATGTTGGTTAATGATATTAGTCAGGGCAAGAAGATAATTTATTTAAATACACTTGTTCTGTTCTATGCTATGGAGAGCACAGAGCTGTAGTAATATAGCAAAATATGCATAACTGAGAGTTTCTGTAACTTAATTATCAGGAAAAGGGCATTGCACAAGGGGCAAGCTCAATTAGATAACTACATTCCTGTCCCTCATACTTTTTACTTATTATATAATCCAGTGGATCTCACTGCAAGAAAGTTCTAAAAATTATATTGCAAACATATTTGTCTCGTATCTCCAGCATAGAACAAAAAGGGATTTTTCTTCCTGCCAAATTCTCCTACAAGAGCAAGTGTTTCTCTAGTAGTTAATTTTTTTTAAAAGCACAGAGGTTTCTTTAAAAATCTGCTGTTAGGTAGAAGAAAGAGCTGGAGTCCGAGATTCCTGGCCTTTGGTGAGCCCTCTGGACTTGTCTGCAACAGTCTTTCCATTGAGGATTTCTTTTATGGGTTTTATTTTCTGATTTCCTTTGCTGTAATAGTTGCATTCAGAAAATAACTAATGGTTTTATTATGCAAAAATAAACGTTTTTCATAACTCCTCCCACTGAGAATTCTCTCTCTCATACAAGATAAGGCATCAGAAGGACCTGATAAATACTGTGACTTAGTCTTCAAGATTATATGTACCATTTAATTTAAATTAATTACACAGAATTATTCAATTAGCTCTGAAATAACCCTCTGACTATACTGTGCAACAGCTTAAATTCTTTCATTCTAAGAGAGACATCTATAACCTTATGTTGAGGAGTGAATGGGATTTATTGGGAGCTCACAGCTATCTCTATGGTAGGGCATCATTATTTAAGTTAAACAGTATATGAATGATCAGAAATAACAAGGATAGCAAAAAGGTGCTGGTTTTAATCTGTGATAATAATACAAAATTACCTTAAACTCTACTTTATATATTTTTTCATGCAGGCTGTGCAGTTATTTTATACAGAAAAGATCAGATCCATGGGTGATAGAGTGATCAGTGTCATTCCTTCCCTCACTCAGGACAGAATTTTGATCTCCATTTTTAACAAACTAATTCACTACATGTTATGTAATATTTGGGGACTTAGCATGCTGCTTCTTCAAGTGTTCAGCAACTGTAATTCTCGTACCCGTGTAATTCAGTGTGGTGTTACATCTCTCTCTTTCGTTGAAAGAGCTTTCAAAGTCATTATAAGACATCTTCACATCAATGATAATTCATTTTTGCAATTTTGAAAATTAGGTTACTACATAATGGACGGGGGATAATATGTACCTTGGAACGTTTCACTTTATTAATGATTTTTGATGTCTTGTTTTCTCGCTCTTTGGATTTAGCTCCTCTTTCACTCAGGTGTCTTGGTGTCCCTAAGCCTTTCTGGGCCACAGCTGGAGAAAGTGGTGATTGACAGGACCCTGGTGGGGAAGCTCATCTCCGACACCATCAGTGATGGTAATTACACCCATGTGCAAATCAATTGCCTACATTAACAATGGAGTAGAGAAATAGTATGTCAACAGGTAGACTAATTATTGCCACTGGGGACTTGCAAAGACAACAAGTAATTGCATGTAATGCCATAGTTACAACCCTCAGGACTAAGAACACTTTAAGAATAATTTTTAACATCAAAGTTTTCAGGCTTGTCAAATGCTGCGTG
Organism: Pipra filicauda; assembly: GCF_003945595.2. Taxonomy (NCBI): domain Eukaryota; kingdom Metazoa; phylum Chordata; class Aves; order Passeriformes; family Pipridae; genus Pipra; species Pipra filicauda. Next base: position 1,507,953 of record NW_024103540.1, read on the forward strand.
GGTTTCTAAAATTCAGTTTCTTACACATTGTAACCACTGTGAACATGCCATTTGAACTTGTCATGTTTATTTTGTTAAGTAGGAAAAAGGGACAGAACCAAACATTGGCCAATTGATTAATTACATGGGATAGTTATTATTGAAGTTATTATTAAAAAAGGCTGGGTAAGATTAGTTATGTGGAGGTATTCTGATTTAGTTTCTAAAAATCCAGAATCTCACTATTGTTATTAACTAGTGACTGCTTAAAATAAAGTTTTCATTTAATGTAGAAGAAAACTTACAAAAACATGCCTGTTTTCTGTACCTTTATGATATGACTACCATATCCTTGAGAAATCAATCAGGTATCTTGGCTTCTGCACAAGCAAGAATATGAAATTTTAATGTGAGCCTTATTACATGTGAATTATCTTCCAAATTCTTTAAAAGTAGGCCCACATTATATCCTTCTGGTAAGATTATGTGCTTAATTCAGGTTTGATCTTTAATGATTTATTTTCCTCCATACCCAGGCATCTATTGAATGTTGGCCTGGTTCTTTAAGAAACCTACAGTACTGTGTCCCTATGATCTTTTCTTATCAATGTATTGTAGTTTAGTCATGAAAATTAACATTATTATGTTTGTAGAATCTTTATTTATAAAAAAATTTAACCCTAGCCTCATTTTTTATCAACTAATTCAACAGACAGCATAGAACACATTTACTTTCTTGATTCCTTTTTTTCCACTCTTCAATTAAGTTACTGGATTCCATCTCCAATATTTTGCCCTCAGTTTCCAGAGGGAGAATATCATACTTTCAGGTGACAAAAAGTAGGAAAGCATGGAAGCTAAGGTTATACCCAAATTGAATTTGTTTGTAGAAATTATTTGGAATACTCTGTCTTCAAGAAAAATAAAAAATTAAATTATATGTATCATGCCTTACCTTGGCTTAATATGTCATAGAAATACAAATATTTGTCTAAAAAATACTGCTAACTAAAAAAGCTTACAACTAAAAAAATAATAAAGCAATAAATATGCTTTCCTACATTTATACCACTGTATTTATTATATAAACAACATTATATAATAGTTTGTCCTTATTTTCACTTTTTCAAGATTTTCCTAAACTTTCATGTTCACTAATACCCATGTCCAAAGGTGAAATAAAACTGCTTCTGTTCCATTAAAGCAAACCACCCAATAACTCATTGCAATACAGTTTTTATTTTCATGAACAACAGAAGATACTTTTATTACCCACACAAATGGTGTTCAAAATACAAATTTTTATTCTGAACTATTCCTATGTGAGAACCACAACATAATGTTGTCCCAGAGGAAATTCACTTTAATTCAAAAAAACTGCACATCTTTTCAAATCTGATTTGGAATTGGGCTTGTGATTATCAAGTTGGCCAAAAGAAATTCTATATTTAGCACAAGAACCCTGTATAAAAATAATATTTCTTACTTTAGCAACTGCGTATACATAGAAATGGATAAGGATTACAATCTGCTGAAATTACTTATGAAATGTTATAATTCTAATTTGAAGTAGCATGTTCTCTTAACATTTGGAATAAAGGTCAGGTTGTGTGCACAAAATACAGAATTAATACTGCTTTTGTAGTGCTCCTGCATCTAATAAAGTCCTCCTGGTTCTGATGATTTATAGGCAAAATTTCATCAGCATCTGAGGTGTGCTGTGGCTCATCTTTGATGTAAACTGTGTCTGTGAGGGCATCAAAATATTTTAACTGTGTGCATACATATTGAGGATACCACACTCAGTGGTTTTCAATTTTCATGTGTGTGCAGGATCTCAATTATGGCACTAAGTTATAGATCTCAGTTATAGTCAGATACTTTATCACCTTTTTTTTTCCCACCAAAAAAAGCTAATGTTACATTTCAAAGGCAATTATTTGGCTTTAAACTCTACCCTTTAGCATTTGCATACCAGATACTTCAGAGTTGTGCCAGGACATGGCTGTTGGAAAATGCAAGTGGTTATAAATCAGACTAAATCAAAGCAAAGCTGACTAGCCAGTTTTCCATGCTTCCATGTAAGACTGAACTGTCAATCTACTTAAGGATATGCAAAATTTAGATTTAAGAATCTGGGATATTAGTAGCAAGTGCTTTTTTAAGTTTGTTTTTCAGAGATTGTTCCACAGGGTTCTATTTGTTTGTTTTTAAATCCAGTTCCACTTTATTTGGCATTTTCTTTTTAACAGAGGTTTCTGAGTTTGCAGTCTGAACACAGCTTGCTAGCTTTACTTTAAACATGTTTCTCATCAATTATTCCTCGGTGATCTGGTAGTAGTTACCCTGATGACTCACTTCGTACTCAGACATCTCTTTAAATGTGGGTGCTGCTTGAATAACTGGGAAGATAACTTGGGAAAAATCCTAGATACTATTTTCTAAGTAATTTTCATTGACAGATTTGTTAATCACTTTTGTATTGAACTATTTTGGTCTAACACCCCCTTATGATAGCAGCAGGGATTCCACTGTGCTTTTCCAGACTCCAAGGGAGTCTGTTCCATCTGGGTTATTTGTATTGTTTGGGTACCCCCACATGTGAAGCTTTCATCAAATTCATAAACCCCCCTAAAGCATAATCCTGTATGTCTGCAGCAGCACCAGGAACCTTACGATGTCAAATACCAGATACACCTGGAGTACTAATTTGCATTTATCACCCTTAGCACAAACTTAGCTGTGTTAGGTGCATTTCTGAAATACTGGTGGATGTAACCGTAAGAAAAAAAAATACTGAAGGCTGAACTGAGATGAAAATTAATGTGGAAGGGCATAAAACATATATTTGGATGTAGTGGCAATTTGATATGAGATAATTTATTCGGGTTTGTGTAATCAGAGTACTCCTTAGGCTTTATTTCTCATTTCTGAGAAGGTCCTGGCAGGATGACACATTGATGTCTTTTAGGACATTACAGGGCTTTCAGTGCAATATTTAAGACACTGTCTTGAAAAAAATTGCTTTTTGCAGTGTCTCAGTGGAGTGTTCAGTACTTTTTTTTTTGTTACTAGGAACAGGTATTACAGTACTGACAGTTTTTATTTGGGTTTCTTTTTCAGCTGTTCTTACAGACAATTTCATCATTTTGTCATTTGAGGATCATAGCCAACTCTGCTTTATTCAGTTTACAAAGAAGATGGATTCTCCTGATGTAAACAAAAGACTGGAAAAACTCTCTTGTTTGGACTTTAAGGTATAGCTGTCAATGGTGACTGCAAATACTGCGGGAACTGTACATTATGAATCACTGTTACTCACTGATACTGCATAGCAGCATAAATTGCAAACCTTTATATAACTGACCAAAGCAGCTCAAATTCTGAAAATGGCAGTTACTGAAAAGTAAAAAAAAAAAGGCAAAAATAAAAAATTATATGACATCCTGAGTTAACGTGTTAAAATACTGAGCCAAGAGGGATCCAAATTTCTACTATATTTACGTTTGGGCTCAGACACACATTTGAGTGACCACTGCTTGACAGATTACCTTGTGTCCATTGAGCAGCAGTAACTGACCCTTTGCACATTCTTGACATCTAACAAGCATGAAGCAAAATCTGTAATGGTAAACCTCAGTGTAAAAGATTTAAGTTAATGTGTTTTACCTCTTGTTTGTCGTGGGCTGAAAACACACACATGGTCAATTACTGTGGCTCAGCTGATAGACACAAGCTCATGAAGCTCTGATACTTCAGCTATCTGTCTGAGCTCCAAGACTGCTGTAATTCTTTGCAGAAATCTGAATTTCCCCTCTAGTTACAGTGATGGAGTTGTTTGGAGAGTCGCTTTTACAATTAAACCACTGAGTTAGGGCTCAAGGTAAAGAAGCTGAGTTTCTCACTACCGGTCAACTATATATGTGACCTTAGGCAAGTGATTTGGTTCCAATGTATGTCAATTCACTAGTTACACACTAGTGAAGATTAAAATACTCCTTTTTTGCAGCCCTTTACGTGCGGGTTTGTCTATACCACAATCACACCAGCAGCTGAAAGTAGCCTAGAGAGAGCTGAGCTGGCTTTAAACTATCCAGTCTGTATGTCAGTGGAAACCAGCTCATCTCAGGCTGAATTACACTGTATCTTGGATGGATTGGGCTGTGCAGACATAACTGATTTCAACCATAAGCTCCTGGCATCAGGGCAGCAGCTGACCTTAGGTAGAAGTGCGTGGTGCTACAGCAGTATGAAAAAATAATCAGCCAAGGCAATTAACTTTGAACAGGTGAAGTAGGAAAGGGACTGCATCCAATTCACTGCAAGAATGGAGAAGGGTCAAGCCTTTGCCCGAGAAAGGTAGAAAGATGCTGTGAGCAAAGGAGAGAGTTTGTATTTATTTCAGACTGGGTAAATGTTAAGGAAAACAATCTTGTGCTAGCAAATATTTTCCCCTTGACAACCCCTTAGTAATTTGCTTGCTGATATAAGGGAGCTTGCATCTGCAAGGCAAGCTTTTTAAGGATATGTTTAATTTAAGTTTTGCCATAATGTGTTTTAACTTGCTTGGTAGAAATACTTTCTGCTAGGATTAATATCTAATACATTTTCCAGGCTGTTTCAGTTCAGGGCCTCTTTTCAGCAATGGCTTGTGTTTGCAAGATTGATCCAGCCTCCATAACGTGGATTTGAGACAGTTCACTGTTCACTGGGAACTGAGCTGATACATACTTTACTTTAAAATGATGTGCCTTGTGCCTGGTTAAGGCTGTGCTTCGGAAGTGAGTGTGGTGTGTGGGGTGGCTTTTTTTTTAACAGTGCTAAAGTTTAACGAGGAAGCCATGGTGAACTGACAACTGCCTTTGTCATTGGAGTGTGAGGGCCACAGCTCCTGACTTAATGTTTGGAAAAACCAGAAATATCTGCTGCACTCCTTAATAGGGTTGTTAAGTTTTCAGTTCTTTGCTGACACAGCTGAGCTTCTCAAAACACCTCCGTGTTCAACGTTAACTTTGCTTTCTCTTGAAATCAGTGGGAATCACTATGGAATACTTCACTGCCAGCCAAAAAAAAAGGCATTTGCATTTTTTAATTGAATGTTCTTTTGTGTGAGGCTTGCTAGTTAGGCAGCTAAATATAATTTTTATTATCTTCAGAATTGCACCAGTGTGAGACTGCAGGAAGTATTATTCACTGCTGCAATAATATTATGTCAGCTCTCTACACTGATTTAGAGTTCTTCATGGCTGATTTTGGTCAAACTTTCAAAAGCTAAAGATCACACAGTCAGCACTAGTGCCACTCTCAGTAGAAACAAAATCGTCCTCAGTTGGAACTGTGCAAACTTGTAACAATAACAAATGGGGGGGGTGGGTAGGGAAAAAACCCCACTCCTTAGAGCTGATTTTTTTTCAAGAGAAATTGAATGAAAAAGATAACTTGCACTGGTATAGAACTACCACGGGATTAAAATCTGGAGCCAAGATTCAGGAAATTTGATTGTAGCCTTCACTTCTGCCTCTGACTTTTGGTGTAACCTTCAGAAATGTAAACGAGAAAAATGCTTGCAATGATATAATTAAATTTCTCTCATATTATCATTGTAATGATAAGCAACTTCACATTGTTTGGTGTCCAGGCTCACCGTGGGCAAAATTGGCAGCAGTGCTGGACTGCCAGAGTGCTGTCAATAATAAGAACAAGTCAACCATGCTTTCCTCCTCACAGCTTGATATTTATCCAAAAGTTGGTTTTTTTACACAATGCATACCTAAATGAAAGAATTAATCTCTCTGTTCTCTTCCTTTCTAAATGATTGAATTTTATTTACATTTTGAAACAATAAAAGAAAATTTATTATATGAATCACTACAGTTTTGAGACCAGCAAAATAGAATACCAACTATTATCATTTGCCTTTTCTCAGTGGCATGAGTCCATATTTGAGAGTGACATGTCTATTGCAAGACATAAAGGTTTACAAAAGATTTGTGGCTGTTATTACATATGAAATTGTTATGAGCAGTTAATGCTACTATACAGGACTAATTAACACATGTGGAAGTATTTGTGCTTTTCCAAGCTAATCAATGTGTTGTCACCCAATTAACTATTTATAGTTCTAATTCAAGTAGCAGCTACCTGTTAACTTTTGTGTATGTTTTATCTTTACACATCTAAGTATTTTGACAAGTAAAACACAGGATATTCTGAAAATATTGACCTTTTGCAAGTTTTTCCTGTCTGTGGTTTTTTTAATCCATTTCAATTTACTGAAGGAGACAGAACGAGGAGTTAAATGTTTACCATGAGAGAACAACATTGGTAATTACTTTGATTTCAGTTCCTTTTGATGTGTATTCAGGGGATGAAGAGGTCAATAATATTATGACCATGCAAATAGAAAAGGGTTCTTTTTGACCATATAAAAAACAGCAAAGGATTATTAAAGCATTAACCTTGATTTTAATGGCCTTGGTTGAGAGCTGAGATCACAATTTGGATGAGCCTGATTATTTACTAAATACAATACATAAATGCAACGGGTTCTTAACACCCATTGCACTCTGGCATTATCGCATTACTGCCAGCCTTTGTTGCCTTGCAGACAGGAATATGAAAGCAATCTGTCATGTAGTGAGACTGGCTCCAGAAGCATTTCTCTGATAAGAAGACCCCCTGCCCTTTGCTAGTGTCTGGTCCAGTAGGCTTAGCCATGCGCTTAATCCCCAGAAAGTGGTTTGATTATTGCTGACCAGCAATGGCAAGATAGTTTTTTTTTCCCCTAGCTATCAACCTTCCATTAATTCCTTAAGCAGAAATGCGGTGCAATCTATATTTCCTTGGCATGTGTCACCCAGATGGTGCACTGCTCATGTTTTCAAATAACCATGCTCCAAATAACAGAGTTTGAATAATAAATTCCACAAATCCTTCCTGAGGAAGAGGCACAATTCTCAAGAGCTGCATAAACTTTACGCATGATGCTGTAGCTCATCCACATTATGCAGAAAAGTATATATTCTTTTGCAAAGCAGATGTTTGTGTTTGGATTCTTTAATTTAGGGAGGAAAAAGAAAGATATATGTTTGCTCAAATGCTGTAGAATATATTTAATATTTGATTATGTCTTAAACACTAGCCTTAGCTCCGTGGTCAGCTTTGCAGAACTTGTCATTTAATATGGCTAAGCTTAAATCCTGTGTGGAGGTCGATGCTGTCAAGCAACCATGACTGTACATTTTGGTATTGATTGGAGTCATTGCAGTAAATTCCTTCTTAACTCATATTCCTTTCCATCCCAATCCCCTCCCCACAGATAAAAGTGTGAGCATGTCTTTTTCTGTCTGAGGAGATATTTTTCACGTTTACAGACAGCCTATATGAAGATATATGTAGGCAGTACTCTGTGTGTATATATACATTCTTTTTCACACACCCAAAGTAAATGCTCCCATTTGCTCCTACTATGCTATTTTATCACCTCAAATATTTCCTACATTTTTTTCTTCCATCAGATTTCTTATATTGATATACTTGGACCAGATGGTAGAAGGATGAAACGTCACCTGGCAATAAACTCTATGCAAGATATGGTCATTTGCTGGTGGTCAGCAACTAGTGATGGAGCATGGCCTTGGTCTCCTATTTCCTGTGAGAGGGACAGAGCCAACCTATTGCTATTAGGCTGTGCACATGGCAAATTGGAGGTAAAGTGCTGAACTCTCTTGTTGCATGATTTTTTCAGATTTTCTAAAGAAAGAACTATTCAACTTAAATGCATATTCAGCTAGATATAAAGAACAGATACGATCAAAACATAAGAAAGGAAGATCAACCATTGTAATCTTAAAACCAAAGGTTTGTTATTTAATTAAAAAAGCACCTTATTTAGTATGTTTACTATTTTCACATTAAGACTGGAAACCGGAAAAATGTAGCAAGGAAGTTATGTCTTTATCATGGAGTAGCTTTCGTGTTGCTAAAACTGAAAATAAAAGTGTCAGAGTTCCACTAGAAAACTGAGTTAGAAATTGTAACTGTTGCATGCATGTCTGAAGCAATTATTTTACATTGGCTGCAATGTTAACTGATAGGCATTTTACATCTATTTCAAGTGTTTTGTTAAAATTCTATCTATGCCCAGATGGCGTTTAAATTGTTGCTATGAGTATTGATCAAATCAGGAACTGTTTTTTTCTAAAAGAAAAAGTCAGAACTCCTCATCTACAGGTGGGAATGTAAGATACAAGTTAGGACAAAGCTACAAGCTGACCCTCTTCCTGACACCTGCTTAGCTTACCTTTTTAGGCAGATGTCTCTGTTTCATCTGTTTCATTTTTATTTCATCTATTCAAGAATCTTCGAATCCAGTTTATTTTGTTAGGCAGAAAAATAAAAACAGAGCCATCTCTGAGAGAACTGGAGCCTGAATTTAAAACGCTAAAGCTTTTCTGGACTAACGTCTTGTATAGATGCTCCTGTATTCGGAATTTTATTTTCAGTTTGTCTTAAGCCATTTTTAATATGGACTAAAAAGGCACTGACTGTGGGAGAAGAGCACAAACTTGAGGATCAGCTGTGGAATAGCTGTTCTGGATTAGCTATTAGAGACTATTTCCCTATAGGGAAAAACCCTAAGTAACACTTTAAAATAAGCCACTCTTACAAACAGCACCCTGTTCTCTTTAATTAGGGAAGATGTAAATGTTTTAATGTCTTGGAACTGTTACTTTGATAACTAATATTTGAGTGAGATTTTTTTTTCCCTTGAGGCTTTCTATATATTGAAAGCCAAAGAGAAAATGTAGTTGAGACAGCTTTTCTTTCTTATTTCTGTCATTAGTCACTGTAGAATTGAAGTTTAAATTACCTCCAGCTCTGCCTTCTTTACTTCTTTTCAATTGACCTCTCTCCACTTGCGGTCATCTTTGACTCATCTCTCTCCTCTGCCTGCTCTACACCTGCAGTTCTCCATTCCCCCTGCAGCTATGCCAGATCACATAGAAAAATTACTCTGGGAGCTAAAACGCGTGGCTGTTCTTTGTAAGGCTTTCCAGCCTAGTCCCTGTGCCAGTTTGATATTATGAAACTTCATCCTACTAACATTTCAGACCTTATTTCTTGCCATGACTTCGTTATGTCCAGGTTCTGACAGCGACATTCCCATGCCTTTTTTTTTTCTTTCTGCATCTTCCAGAAAGCTCCCTAAGGGCAACAAAGCAGTTTGCAATCTCTGTTTTCTGAAGGGGTGTTTAGGTGTTGTTGTCTTCTAAGAAATTCCCAGAAACCACCCTGTCAGTTCAAAGCTTGCTGTGTTTCAATTTTTCTGTCATAGGGAGATTTCCAAAATCACCGGATTCCTCAGATTCTTTCTGTGCACCTAGGTTTATCCTTTTCTGGTTTAGACTGTGGGAGAGTCCTAAGCATATCACTGGTGCGTTACACAGTGAAGATAATTCACAGTCACTGAGGCTTTAGGCCTCATAATCCTTTTAATTTGGCCCATATTGTAATAGAAATATAAGAAAACTCTTTTTAAAAGCAGAACTGCTGAATTTGACTGTTCAATTGCTTTCCCTTTTTTGATTACTTGCCTGTACTTGTCTGTTTCAATTCTAAGATCTTTGGATGAAATTTCTTTTCCTCTATTTATCAATAAAATACAAACACTATGCCAGGGCTATGGAAAACTTAGTCATATATGAATAATAAACTGTCTTGCTGGTTATCAGTTAGGCTGTTCCATGTACTTGGAATGTTCAGTAAGGCTCAAGACACTACCTACATGCATAGCCTATAAGTATAACCTATGATATTATTTGGTTGAGGTTTTTAACCTTATTTCCTTATGGGCAGGAGTTAAATTCCTGTGCACAGATGGGAGAACATCATAACCCAGCAGTTCTAGAAGTAATGTCAACCCCCAACCTGCATTTAACTGAGGTACACTTTTCCCCTACAGAGTCTTGGAGGGGGACATTAACTTAACACCTTTAACTTCTGAAGGTCATTTGATAGCTTAAACATGAGCAAAACCATAGTTAACATTTCTCGAGCACTCTAAACGCTTACTCTCCAGGTCAGACACCACAAAAATACAGTGGTTCTATAAGCATGCTTATTTTCCTCTCTTTGCCTCTACTCCCTTAACATTTGTAGTATTCTTCAGGTAAATAAAAACAGGATGTGCCATTGTTATGCATGAAAGTAAATCCATATTTATCCTATTTTGCCAGTAATATGACAATGATTATTGTCAGCAATAGAAGAATAAGAAGCATGAGCTGATTCAGTTTAGAGCATTTATCATAAAGAAGTGTAATCAAGTAATATCACCCTTTTACTTGAAAATAATAGTATTGGTTGGATAAAGGAGCATGATTATCTAGAATTAAGAGAAAAGCAGAAATTACTGAATATCAAGACCATAAAGAGCTGTTTGGCATATTGGGTTTGTGAAACCAAGCCCCGGGAAATGAATGGGTGCTACCCACAGCCATCACCTCGGTGCTGACCTTTGAAAACCACAAAACGACCTGCCAGCTGCTGACACTCGTGCGTTGGGGCAGAGCAAAGGTAAATGGGGCACTTATTTGATACTACTTCCTGCCTGGAAGAATTTTTTGAGTATTATTGGCTGCTCACCAGAAGAGTGTGTATGAGGATGAGGACAGGAATAGCTCTGGGATGAGACAGCTCAACCCCTTGTCACGATCATCGCCTGTAACTACACGTTCTGTGTTGGGATGATTCACATTGCCCACGGAGTATTTGGGGTATTGTGTACTTCAGCAGCTTTTCAACTTAATGAAAGAAATACATTTTACTTTTTAAATACACTGTAAATCTGATTTGAATTTTACTATGTGGCTTTATATTTTAGCATTTACTACTATTAAGGCTACAGGTAAGCATTATTCCTCTAAAAACAGAAATAACTTTTTCCTTGCAAATCTCAACTTATTTTACTGAATTTTTTTTCTGAGATCAGTGTTTACTGTATTGAATGCTGTAAGATTTGGTGAAGAATTGTCCCTTGAAGAAATAAAAGTGCTTTTCTCTTTAGCATTGTCTTTGCTTTGGTGTGTGATGTACATTTGGACAGATGCATCCATGTCGCTGCAGGAATATTTGTCTTTTGGACCTCTGTCTGCTTTCCTGTGTGCGTTGGTTTCCTCCAGTAAACTCATCCATTCTCTAATTTATTTATTTAATTATTTGGTGTTTGTTTGTTTTGTTTTTTTCTATATTAAAGTATCAGTGATCAAGGATGTTATTTAAATTGTCTCCCTGTGGAGATAACGCTGGTGTTTTGTTTTCAAAACCAGAAGAGGAATCTTCCAGAAATTACTTCAAACAATTTGCTATGAATAAAAAGGATCTGATGTGAAATCATCTTTGGATTAAATGCTTTGAGAGAAAGTCCAGTTAAAATCAACATGAACTTTATTCTGCAAACAAAAATTAACAGGAGGTGCTGATGCCAGAGCTCAGTTACTGTAGTACTTTGCACTTGTCTTTGCCATGTTTATTTTCACTCCATTTAGTGCTAGTGTGAATGACTGAAATTATACTTCAACCTTGTGGAAAAAAAATAGTTTCCCTGAGAGAGAATGTTATTTTTCTTTCTCCCAAGAGAAAATATTTAAGTTATTGCATCCACATTTCACCTCAGATTTGTGAAAAAACATGGCAGATCTTTTCTGTGTGCCCTGTCCTACAGTTACTGCAGTGCTCAGAAAAATATCCACCATGTGTGACTGAATGGCTGAAATACCTCTCACACACATACAGCAAAGAATGTAAAATCCTCCATGTCACATTGAGTTAAAAGTTCAATGAATAATATGGGATAAAGATGATGATTATGATAAATTTTGAAAGAAAATAAGAACAAATGTTGACTGGAGATCTAAATAGTAAGATTGCATGTAGGACTGTAGACCCAACGCATCCAAAGAAGTAACCTAGAGTAGGAGCCTTGTATTTTTATTTTAGAAAGGTTTTGAAATAGGGTGGGTTTTTTCCTTTTATCTTCACAGTACTGTATTTAGAACTATTTTACTCTAGTATGCACCACACATCCCACTTTATGGTTCTAATTAAAATGTTTGTTGTTATTTGGAACCTCACTGTGTGAAATTAAATAAGCCACTTTTTTAGCATCCATAAAATAAATCAAACATTTTTTCTCATCTGAAAGGCACACAATTCAGTCACAGCAAGCTTATTTCTCTGTTTCTTTTGTTTTCTTTTTTCATCTGCCTGGTAAGCCAATTTTCTGCTTAAGAACTACTGGTTAAAACTCTTACTTGTTTTGATATGTGGACTTTATGCTTTCCCAGTATTCTATGCAAAATACTTCAATATTCGGTGTTCAAAGATTTGCACTGAGAAGAATGATACTGCCCACACAAGCTAGTGCTATTATTTTTTTTCAAACATAAAATGAAAGAGTTTTAACTAGCATGGTTCAGGGCCCTTATTTATAAAGATTAAGAGATTCCTTTACTTGGATACTTATGATTCCTGACTCTAGGATTTGAGAGCCTGGCATTGTAGCATCCCTCATCCTGCTGATGAGCTGATGCAGAGCCCAGATCAGTACTGCAAGGGAAAACAATATAGATGTGCAGTAGTGGTGCATGGCTGCCACATTAATAAGGGAAATATGTATAAGTTATGTGAACAATATTTAAATGCATGTACTGTATTTTTGTAGCATTCACATCACAAAACTAAAAGGGACTTTTACATTTTTTTAAATTATTTATGTATTTCTTTTCCACGAAGTAATTGGTTTTACTTCATGCAAGGTATTTCCAGAAATCTTTCCTGGAAATCCAAGGCTAAGTGCTTAGCCCAAGATTTATGGAAAGTGCTTAACACTGAAAGAACTATACGCACTGCCATGTGATCTTACAGCTCGACGTTTTCAGACCCACTGCCATATCCCCTCCTCCACATATCTGACAGTTGTCCTACCCATTTCTGAGGAAACTCCTCCAGCTTTTGCTTCCCCATTCCCCAAGCAAATGATTTGTTAACTCGTTCAATGAAGTTCCAGAGAACTGCTGCTTACCAGGAAGGAATCCCACTGGATTCCTTTAAATGGACTGCTAAAGCACTATGTGCACTACATTTACTAGCATGTGACTGCTTACCAGATAGAAGAACAGTTGGCAGAATACTATCTTCTTGGGGGGAAAAAAAAGTTTTATTAGACTTCTTATCTTTCAAAAGCATTATCTTAGCCTTATTAACATGTTTCTGTAGCTGTATGTCTCTCTGCTTTACTTTTCCAGTTAGCGGCATGAAGAATGAATAATAAAAGTAACTTCTGACAGAGAAACTCAAATCTTCCCTCTGAGATGAAAGAGAATATCCATTTTTTTCCTTCAGAATGCAAAGTGGCAGTTACATTCAGTAAAACTGGAAGCCAGAACAAAGAGGTCTCTCAGCTTGATACTCTTCCTGCAAGAGGCACATGAGGTCACTGATGCATGAGATCCAATCTAAGGAGAAATGTTTCTCTTGTTTTCAGCCAGAATACGAACAGGAGTGTCTAGAAAAGTTTCCTTTAAGCCTTATGTGTTTAAACATTATGCCAAAACTTATGTTTTGAAAGGCAGCAAATAGTCTTTCTCTCCTTGCAGGAACTTTTTCCTAGTTTAGAATTGTGTCAACCAACCCTACCCTAGACTTCATTTCAACGATTTGCTCTCAAAATTATGTGAAGCTAGGAAGCTTCTCATCTCAAGACTCATTAGATTAGCCTTCCAAAATACACGATTTTACTTTCTTTTGAATTCAAAGTAGTGGTCATCATTTTGTCCTACTTTTACTCTAAGAAGGCAGAACAAAATTATGAAATTTGGGTGCAGTTTACTTGCCGACTCTCAAACGATCATATGGCAACGTTCATTCTTCTGACTGTTTCCATTGCTTTTTTCCATCAGTCACTCCTATGGAGTTGTGAAATCCATATTTCACATATTTTCTTCTCTATTGTCTTAACCTTCAAGGCCAGCCTATCTTCAGAATTGAATAGTGCTTTCATGCTTTCATCTCTCATAGGCTCAATTATTGTGTGGATCTCCATGACTTTCTTGTAGCTTGTGAGGAGATATCCAGAGAAAAACACTGGTTTGGGGTCAAAATATGTAGCTAAATAATGCAGTGCATTGAAACCTGCCACAGGAAGACAGAAATCTGAGTCCCACAGGGCCTCAAGGCTCATTTCACTCAAGTTATGGAAGCTTTGAAGACTTGCTTGGGCAAGACTTCTGTTTCACACATTTGAAAGGGAGCTACCCGGGTCTCTGTACATACTCTTAGGAAAAACTGCAGAACAAACAATACCACTTCGCTTTGTCTTTATTTGGGGTTAGAGAACTCTGTGGTCACAGTAATCCTTTGTCCATAATAACCTCTTTTAGGAGCTTCCTTACTATGCAATTTAACACCCTAATAAACACACTTCAGCAGCTCTAACATCTGCACAGTAGCCACTGCAACATTTTGTGGGCATAAAATGCCTAGTTGAGGAAGCTAAGTCATTGTTGAGGGAATGATTGAGGTGAGAAAATGTTTTTCAGACTATATAAATAATGTAATAATTTATTTCCTCTTTGATATACATTTTCATTGGTCACTACTCTGTTGAGATTGGTAGGTGAGGTTTTCACAGGTTGGAGCGTTGGTTTCTGTATTAGGTGCTTTTACATTAAGTGGTTCTCTGCATGCTACTCATCTTAAAAGTAGCAAAGACTTTTGTATTAACTGTCAGCTGGTTTCCAGCCAGAGAACTGCAATAATCCTTTTTTTCTTTCTTTTGAATGAGAAACCCTTTTGCTGACAAAACAAGTAAAGTGTCAGAACAAAACATCCTAATCAGCCTGATCAACGTCCCAAATAGCTTGTTTATAAACTTATCAGTTACTTCTGAAGTAATGCGTGGTATGTCAAAAAATCTAAATTTCTTACTCTCTTTTGCAGGATGAAAGGCTAAATTATGTGTTCCATTGCTCTTGTGATCTATGGAAAACAAATTTAAATTGCTGTAACATTATGTGTGCATTTCTGCTTTCAACCTGAAATTTCCAGCTTTCCTTCCTCGTCCTCTCTCTGTCTTTTGATCACATTTTTTACCCCTTTCTGCGTAAAAGGTGCTTTCATACCACCTGAACTTAAGGGGCTTCCAAAAATTGTAGCAGGTCAGCAGCTTTAATCTGTAGTGTGAAGATTGCTGTGGGTATACCTGAGGGTGGGGTTCGGCTCAGGCTGACGTCTTCCTTTCACTCTTTATTTCTGCATGAACAAACACCAGCAAGTTTCTGACTGACTTGCACTACTCTCATTATGCTAGACATGGGTTTTCTCTCCCTTTCAGAGAAATAGCTTTTCATAACCTCATTTGCATCTTATTTACAGCTGGTTTTTCTCCCACGGTTTCCCTGTTCATATCCTCTACACCACCTCTCGCTCAAACCCAAATATCATAGGACATGAATCTTCACTGTCTCCACTGTTGTCTCCCCCACTTTATGGTACTTCCCATGTTTCCACACTACAGATTCTTGCTCTTTGCCAGCTGGTGTCTTTTATCACATTACGCCTTTGTGTTCTTCTTCCAGTTCATTCAACTTTCAAGTACCCCATAATGATCCTCCCTTTTCTGCTATCACAAATTCATCTATTCTGCATCTAAAGCTATGTGGCACCAAAGAACATCTACCACCTACTCATTTGGCAATATACAGTAGATGTTGTTTAAACATGCCATTGTTTCTACCACTACAGTGTAGTATTTTCTGTTACCATGGCCCTGCATCTACACATGATGCTCAGAGTAATCTATTATAGATTTTTTCAGTAATTTTGGGATTTCTCCCCCACCCCCCTTGTGAATAATCAGTTATTCTGATATTCTGCTCATTTTCCCTCTTACTAACGTTGTTAAGACCATCCTCTCTTTTATCTTCTGTTCTGCTAACCTATTATATAGGTCTGGACAAACAAATACAATTCAAACTATATTGCAGGGGTTTTTTAAATGAAATGAGTAAACCTTTTAGAAGTTAAAACAGTGGATTCTAAAGGATGCATATTTGTTTTACTTACTGACCCACAAGAAAACGTATTTGCAGTCGCCTATTTTTAAATCATCAAAATAAGAATAAATTACTACAAATGCCTACCAAAACCTCTTGGATTTTTTTTCAGGTTCTGAGTTTTGTCCGTACGGAATGGGATCCCCTCCATGCCAGCTTCAGCACTCACCAGCCTTACCAGGTGCACACAGTGGAGCACTCGGTGTCAGCAGCCAAGGAGCCCATGGCCGACAGCTGCATCTACAAGTGCCTCAGGAACAAAATCCAGTGTGCAGCCATCACCAGGATACCCCTGCGATCCAGGGCCATCAGCTGCTGCAGGGATGTTACAGAAGACAAACTAGTCCTGGGCTGTGAAGACTCATCAATAATTCTGTATGAAGCCTACAACCAAGTAACTCTGTTAGCCCAGGCAGAACTGCTGCCTGCTGTGATGACCTACCACCCCGCCGGGGCCATATTCGTGGTCGGCAGCTCTCAAGGGGAGCTGCAGCTTTTTGACACAGCACTGTCCCCCGTTAAAATTCAGCTCTTGGCACAAGACTATTCACCTGAGGCAACTTTGCAATGCAGTAAACACTTTGAGGTACCTAGCAGCCTCATCCAGATCCAGTGGGCTGCCCCTCCAGTTGCGTGTGTCAGCCCTGACAGCACTGATATTCATGACCTTTTGTTGGTTAGATTTGACAAAGGACCCTTGGGAGTACTTCACTTTAAACTTGGTAAGTTCCTAAGCACATATGGTGAACCCTGAGCTCTCAAGGAAATGTCTGTACCCCACAAGGTTTTTGTAGTTTGAAGCATGCTAATTTTAGATATATGGGACCATAGCCTGAAAAGCAAATTGTTCCAACAATATCTGAAGATATGAACCAAGGAGTTCTTTATCTGTTTCACAATGACTTAATACCTTTTCATATGGGGTCAGACAGGATAGGACCCCAATCTGTTGTCAGGTCAGCATCCCATCATGTTCCCCGTTACTCTAATAAAGCATAACAATTTATCATATGGAAAATTTCTTTAATCTGTAGTATATAACTTTAGGAATTGTATTCATTCTGTAGCAATAGCCCTAACAAGCTAAAATAATCCATATTTAATAATAGAATAGTAATTCTATTTCTTTCCCAAATTGTTTTTTTGTGTGTATGATGTATATTTGTCCCAGTACTCTGTTATTCTGGCTTCAGTATATGAAGTTGCATCTTTTCTTTCCTTGAAGACTTTTCACAGAAGAACAAAGTTCTTCATAACCTTCAGAGAAGTTTGTTCTCTCAACTAATTTGCAAGGACTTGTGAATAAAAGGATTAATAATACTAATTTTAGAATTTATATAGCACTTCTCATTTTAGGTGTAAGGAGACTCTGAAAGAGTAAACCCACAACTATCTTCCTCTTATAAGCAGAATAACAAGAAGTAGAAAAGGAAAGCTAAAGGGCTTTCCAAGAGTTACACAGTGAGTCAGTGGCTGAACTAAGAATAAAACCCCTGCAGTGGCTCATCAGTGAGAACTGTATTCTTTTCATTCAAGTCAGGCAAGTTACAGTGGTGTAAATCCAATGTGAGGGCTAAAAAAAACAATCATTCCTAAACCCTCTGACTCCCAAGGCAGTGTTTCAGCAGGGCAGACAGCCATCCTGGAAAATTTCACCATTTTGCCCATTGTCCAAGAAAACAAGATTGCCTCTATAGATTTTCATGGGTGTTTTTAATGATTCTTTTGTATAAAGCTACTGAGATTAGAAACAAGCCTTTTTTAAAAAGAAAAACAAACAAACCCCAAGAAAACCCCAAAATAGCGACCTAGTTGACAGTAAGATCTGAAAATCTACTTTATTTCTTTACTTAATGAGACACGCATGTGCTTTTGTGTGGGATAACCTGACTAAAAGTACCACAGACCTAAGAATTTGAAAGACTGAATTAATAAAACTTAACCAAGCATGGCACTGCAAAAAGGTAAATTAATATAATGAGATGTTTGCAACAAAAAAATGTTGAATTGACTTCTAGCTGTGTAGTTTTAAAAGAGCTGATCAGGATTATTGCTGTTGTCCAAAAAAACTATCAAAAAACCTGTTTGCAGGTTATCATTTATTTTGAGATAATTAGCTGCATTAAGTTCAATGACAGGTTTAATAGTTGCAGAGTAGCCCAGAACACTAATTATAGCAGCTATTTGATGTTTTTGTGCATGTTGGCCATTTGAAAAAAACAAACCCTCTAAATTATCTGAGTCCTGATTTTGGCTGGGATGGAGTTGAGCAGGAGGCACTCCACCCACCTCTACCTTGCTTTTCTTCAGTCCTCCCTTGTGAGGTTTTCTCACAACAGCTTTCCAGAAAGCACAGCTTTCCCCTTGCTATCTTTAGCACATTTATGTTCTTACCAACGCAAGCAGGCTCTCAGTACAGGGATTTAGAGGCCTTTCCTGCTAATTGCCAGCTTGTAAACTTAATTGGACTGTCTCCCTGGGCACCGTTCCTAAATCAATTAGGCAGTGAGTTGGCTGTCACCTCCTTTTCCCAAGCAGGTTGCCTGGAAGCGCACCACCCAGGAGAAGTCAAGCATCCAAATGGGAAGATGTTGACCTCTACAGCTGAAAGTTATCACATTTTAAAATTCATTCTGTATAATTACTGTAAAATCTCTTCTAGGAAGAAGGCAAGGCTCTCTCCCTCCTTCCCTCCCTCCCTCTTTGTAGTCCACTGTGCAAAAATGTGCTGTTCTCTGTTTCATCCCGGTTTTCAGCTTTACACTTCTGCTTAGTTTGCCATACTACCAAAGTAACTGTGTTGCTTAGCAAGCCCTTCTTCACAGCCTCAGCAATTTTTAGGTCTCTGCTGTTTAAGAAATAATGCAAATATAAGTTATACAGAAAATACAGGGGTCCATGACAGCAAGACCTAGACAGGCATTCAGGAGTGAAATAAAATCCATAATTAACACATGGCTTGGAATGGTTTCCCACAGAAGTCCATTAAGAAACTATGTCAATGAGAATAAGCAAATATGTTTTTAGCTTCCAGCTATATTATGATTTTGGACAAGTTCTCTGAATTCTCCATTGTGCTGTCTATCCAGGAAAAGATTCATATTAAATATACCCTCAAACATTAATGGCAGATGTCTTTGGTGTCTAATGCCAAACTCATTTCCAAAAGCATTGCAGCTTCTTGTCATTGATGTCAGCCTAGATCCTGGATAAGGCCAAATGTGGTACTCATGCCAGTGGTTCAGCATTGCTGGCCTCAAAAGGCATTTAAAACATAATATTATATTTAATTAACATGAAAATAAGTATTTTCACATTCACTTAGTTGTTAATGTGAAGATTGCTCAGCTTCTGTAATACTTTAAAAACACTAAACATTTAGGAAGAATAAAGTCTACCATAACTATTAGATATGGACAGGTTAAACGTGTCTATTACACATTGTAATGTCCACAGGCTTTAATACATGCAAATACATTAGAAAACCATGTCTTTTCTTTAATGATACTAAAAAAATTAAGTATTTCTCTGTTACAAAATATAAATATGCCCCCCCAAGCATCAGATCTGTATATGCAAGTTCTTAGCAGGTTACTTCTCCTTAAGATATAGTCAGATGTTTTTCTTCACTTTTTATTTTCCTCAATTCTTATTTTGCATCACAAACAGTATTCACAACAACATTTATGAAAGTTGTGTGAGGTATGTTTTATATATATCAGGTCTGCTTTTCTCTGTTATCAGACTTTGTTTTCCCCAGCAAGTTGTATGGCTTTAATATCAATATTGAAATTAAGCTTGTTCCCTTTCTCATCAGAACATTTTCCTTAAAATTAGTTTTTACAAACAAGATCAGAATATAAATTGGGAAAATAAAAAAAAAAACAAACCATTATGTTTTCATTTAAAGAGAAGGAAAAAATAAATTTATTCTGGTCTCTTTCTAATATTTGGAGGAGTAATGATAAAGAATACTCTATCAGAGTGAGCAAGACTTGCTAAAATGCCATGTGTGGCCTATGTTACATGATCATTTGGCTAGTCAGAGACAATAAATAACATTACTTTCTGCAGCATTTCAGACATCTTTTCTGCTCAGAATCTGAGATCTGCAAGTCAAGAAGCATTCTTCTGGCAAACTTGTTCTTGGTTTCATGTACAACTGTAATTCAAAGGTCTCTAGGTGTTGATAACTTCATGACATCCCCTCACAGTAAAAATGCTTCACTTAGAAAATTATTACCAAGCTAGAGGTAGGTTCCAGAGCCGTCGCAGTGTGGAGACTGATTGAGTAACAGTTACTTTGAAGTTGGAGCTGCTGTACCCTTGTATACACAGGTACGTTTGTGTGACACAAATGCTGGGGTTTAGTGTTCTTCAGCAGTATTTCCCTACAGAAAGGAGATGCTGTGAAATTTAATTTATTACCTACCATACAGTAGTGATAAACTGTGAATAAACTTTTCCTACCATGTCTAAAACAAACTTCATGACATGATGTTGTCACCAGTGAGTTTTGGCTACATTCGCTCGACCTCCATGCGTGAAGTTAACTGATGATTTTTCTCTACTGTCCAAAACATGCTCAGCCTAAATATACCAAGATATGAAGGAGCTACCTCGTGTAAAAATTTAATACTGAAACCCATCAACTTAATTTTATACAGTGGCAATTATTTTTAACTGTGCTGAAAAGTAGTCAGCTACTGTTTTACATACTCTATATCGAAGTATAAACCCACTGTCTTTGGTTTTAATATTTCCTGTTAAAGGTGTGATCACAAGAGGACAACTGGGCCTTGTGGAAATTATCCACCAGTACATTCGTTATGATGAGATACATGAGGCAATTAATGTCCTGAACACCATGAACTGGAACACAATGGGTCATCAGTGCTATATCTGCTTGAGTGCCATTTGCAACCACCTTCTTAAACAAAAGCTTACACCAGACAGGGAAGGTAAGAGACTGCTTATATTTCTAATGTGTTTTTGTGGTCTCTTTGTAATTCATATGTGGATTATGACAATATATTTATTGACCATATAAAGAAGACAATAGTGAGTATCCGGACAGCCAGATTATGGTGCTTCATAATCACATATCATATGTAGACAAGTCATTTCAATAAAATCTGGGCTAATGTGTTAACTACATTTTAGTTTGTATCAATAGTGATACTAAAATAATGCATATTTTAATATACATATGCTATAGGCATTAATATATAGCATTAGCATATATATGCTGTAATTTTACTGCATTCTATAAATGTAGCTTATGTTACAGACAAACAGTACTGGATTGAATTGTTTGTTATATGCTGAGACACCAACTTAAGGAGGGATGTTTTTCTGCAACAGGGACGAGATTTTAGTATGTTTTTTAAGGTGCTTTTGAAGGGTCATTCTTTCATTACAAGATACAAAGTCTTTGAATACACTATCCTCTGCTGCCTCCTTTAGGATTAAAGCACTTGTCCTCACTGTAATCTGGCCCCCTGCAGTAGTAGCTGGGGACCCTCACAAGAAATTATGAATTTTAGGTTTAGCCCCATCTTTGCTGCAGCCTGTTGTGATGCCTTCCTCTTGATTTGCTGTCTATCTTGAAACTCAATAGACTTCAAGATTTGATGTGCCTTGATTTAGTGAAGGTGTTATCCTCCAGTCTAGCAGGCAGACAGCTGGACACCAGGCATCTTTTGTAGCAAGAAAGAATACTTAGGATTCTGGCATGTTTGATGATAGAAAAACTCCAAGGTGTCCTACATCGCTGCCAAGCCATCAGCTATCCCATTTTGTGGGATATGATTTAAAAAATCTCTGCATTGCAAACATGACATGTTGATTCTAAATAAAACATGCTTTGAAAAGGACTTGTGAGAAGGGCTGAGCGTGAAACTCTTCTAAAAATATGTACATTATAAACAGATGTTTGTGTGTTTCCCCCCATGCAGCTCCCTAACACTGTTTACAGCAGAAAGAATTTTATTCCATCCAGGAGTTATTCAATCTGAATCTAACAAATTTGGCATGGTAATTTGTTTTCTTTTTTATTAGCAAAACCCAGTGGGGCCTTTTATTTATAGTGATGGGGCAGTTATCTCTGAGATCTTTATCCTGCCTTCAACATCAAGCTGGGCTATCTGATGAATCTATAACTGTGATAGTGGTTACTCATGTCGGTTGAAATGTTTCAGAAGTACAAAACATGCTGTCAAGAAAACAGCAATGGCAAGAGAGTATGTCTTGTTTTTCTATTTTAATCTAAATTGACTGCTGCTTTGAAAGAAAATACCTTTAAAGTTTGACTTATCTTACTATCTAGATTTAGGATAACACAAAACTAGTTTACTAACAGTTTGCCTGTGTTACTAACACAGTACTACTAGCTGATTTAGTGCTATCAAGCTAATAAAGTAAAATATAACTATGCTCGGAAGAAAAAAACCATTATTACAAAATACAGAAATGCCTAGTCCAAACAAACATTAATAACAGCAAATCAATGAGATTTTATTTGCCTAATGAGACAATATGTTATATTTTCCTTTTAAAGCAATGTTAGTATATAGCAAATAAATATATAGTAAATTCTCCCTATTCTTCCTAGAAGGCCTTGTACTATGTTGTTAACTCTCAAGCAAAATTCACATAGCATAAATATTATTGATCATTAAATTTCCTTTCAGCTAAGCATGTGGGACACAGAAGTGTACTGTGTATTTACTTGCATTATTTATAATTTTGTATTAAAAAATTGTAGGAAAATGCCTGAGAGCTTGAGCTGTGGAGTATATCAGTCAGAAAATATTTAAAGCAGAGAGAACTTGTGTAACAAAAGAGTTTTATTTTATTGATTACAAGGGAGGTTATCCTGTTTCTCACCACTACATGCTGTCAAACCTCTAGGGTTTTTAGACCCTTTTATCTAAAATTTTTAAAGAACCGTGAGTTGAAGGAGGTTCCTTTAGACCTCAAGGCCATCACAAGGGGGGTTTTGTTACCTGCTGACCTAACACAATAATCCCTGAAAAACCGAACTCCCTTGTTGTTTGCCTAAGAGGACAAAGATGATTTGAGCTAATTGAGAGTTCATCTCTACTGGACAATCTTGTTCAGACTGTATTACTCTTATGAGTCACTTTTAGTTGTAGGCTGCTGGTGAGAACTTGATATGTTATAGACTTCATTATCCTTTTGATAGCTTTTATTGCTCAAAGTCCTTGTCAGCTCTGCCTCAAAGTGAAAGTTTATATGCACATTTGTGTTAGTACAATCTGTCGTATTTTAATTTCATCTGTCCTACAACAACATCACGTTTCATCAGTGTTTGAGGAGTTTGACTGACTGCAAACATGAGCAACCTGTTGTAATTGAAACTAATTCACTTGCTTCATTGCTGCTGTGTTTGAACTCCACAGCACAGCTTGAGGCAAGCCTTGGAACCTTTTATGCACCAACAAGACCCCTCTTGGATACAACTGTGCTGGAGTACAGGGACCCAATCAGCAGATACGCAAGAAGGTTCTTCCACCACCTGCTCAGGTGAATGACAGTTTCAACTTCCATCAGCTTAAAATTAATTGCATATTTCAATAACTGCCTACTTTAATGTGGTTAACATTTTCCAAGAGGACCACCCCTGACAAAAATGCATTCATTGTTAATGTTTGTTTAACTTGCACTTTGGTCCCTTCAAATAGAGTATTTCAGATAAAGTGCTATTCAGAGCTCTTCTGTCATCAGTACACTTAAAATGAATCACCCTTTCCCTTTTAGCTTGATAGAGAAAACATGCTTATGAGAGATTGATATTCAATAACTACTTTTAGATTAGCTATTGAAAGAGCTTACAAACTTGGAGAAAACCTTGCTAGAACACAAAAGAATGCTGCATGATCCAAGACATTCCTATCTCTGCACCACTGAAATCTGAGCATTTTGTTATTCTTACCTTTAAAGTTCTCATATATAAATTCATGTCCCAGTAATTTTCAGTGAATTTTCAGTGACATTCCTGTAAGAGGAGAAAATGAAATGTTGAATTTGTCTGTAAATTATATAAAATCATGGAATGGTTTGGGTTGGAAAGGACCTTAAAGATCATGTAGTTCAATCCCCTCACTACCGTGGACAGGGACACCTTCCACTAGACCAGGTTGCTCAATGGCCCATCCAGCCTGGCCCTGAACAGTGCCAAGGTTAGGGCAACCTGTTCCAAGTGCCTCACCAACCTCACAGTAAAGAATTTCTTCCTTATATCTAACCTAAATTTCCCCTCTTTCAAGTTGTACCCATTATTCCTTGTCCTATCACTACAGTTCCTGACAGAAAGTCCCTCTCTGTCTTCCCTGTAGACACCCTTCGAATACTGGAAGGTTGCTATAAGGTCTCCACACAACCTTCTCTTCTCCAGGCTGAACAGCCTCAACTTTTTCAATCTGTCTTCTTAAGGGAGCTGCTCTTACCTTAGATAATACCAAATTCAGCTAGAATTTATAGTGCATTGGTTTATTGTTTTATTTTTCCTTCAAAATAAGTCAATAGCTTGAATTTCAATCAGTTATCGATATGCAGCAGTTTAACCTGTTCAGTTGTTCAACAACAACTATAGCTGAAACATTCCCTCTGATAATTATCCAGTGGATGAAAATAAGGATGAATCACCTTCTGAAAGACACAATGTTTGTAACACCTTGTTGAGGAGTATAGATAGACATAGTGAAAAGACATACAGTGAACCCTTTTTTAGTGATTCATTCAGATTGTATACATTGTCTGCATAGGCTAAACTAGGAACTGCAAGTTACTTTGACAGTACAGTGGGCTTTTTTTCAAATCTTAAAGAAAAATATTTTATATTGTCTTCTGCACTTTGAGTCTGAAGAGGATCATCTTACTGGTAAACAGAACCATTCCAGTGGGGAAATTATTCCAAATAGATGAATGCTCCAATATTTGCATAACATGCACCAGCCTCTCACTGGAGTTTTCCTAATACACGTGGCCACAACAGTGGGCACAAACTCTGCTGTTGCCTTTCTCCTAGAAACCAGTAGGGAAGATCTGTTGTGGCAATGGCCAACTTGTGGTGGCTGTGGGCCAGTTGCCTGCGGAGGACAGATGCAGAAAGAATGCCTTGGAGATTGCTGAGAGGTGTAACTACAGTGCTCTTACATCTGCGAGAGAAAGGTGTATTCCCTCTGACTCAGGGTTTGCTTCCAAGTGCTAGCAGGCATGCAGAGGCATGGGGCCCCAGCTAAGCTGCCAGCCCTTGGGGCTGCTGAGTGCAGCTGAAACACTGACTCAACCTTCCTAAAACAAGAACCTTCACTGTCAGAATGCTGCCTGGACAGCGTGAGGCACAGGCAGGAGGTGTGCAGAAGAGTATTTTACCTCCACCATAAAGCAGCGCTTGAAAAATCTACAGTTGTGGCAATTTTGAGAAAAATGTGTGCTATTTTGCTGTTTTCCTGTTGTCAAAGGGATTTGTATTCAGCTGAATCAAAGTGATAGGATCGTGTGATTGCTGCAGAACAGATGGTAATGCTTAAAGCTTATCTCAGAAGACATAATCTAAGTACAAAATTAAATGTTCAAATACGGGAGATTTATCTGATAGAAGGCAAAGAAATGATGTTCAGAGCTGATCATTATTGCATTAAAGTGGCTGTGCCTTAATTGGTGTTTATTTCCTTTTAGATGTTTTCTTCAGTGACTAGAATGATTTGAATGTAGGCTAAGCAGAGAAAACTATAGATTTGTTGAGGAATGGCAAACCATGGTTCTGGGTGAGTGAATACCATCCAGGCATGATGCAATGTCTAGGAGGATCATAGGGAGGCACAATGCTCACTAATTCAGGCACATGGAAGTTTCAGCTGCTGCTATTACATCTGTCAGTGAGAGGCCAGCAAGACAAACCACTTCTACCAGACTGCATTTAGAGTTGTAGGTTCAGAACAGGAGGAAAAGTGAGAAGACAATTATTTTCTTGCCCTTTTGGGTCAGCGTGTTAAGCCCCTGAGGACACTGAAAATGGAGAGTTCCTCCCACTACCTGTTTGTCAGAGACAGTGGCTGTTTCAGGGAGTCAGGAAGCCCACATTTTAAGTCAGTTATATGCTCTCTGTCTCAATCCTTGTCATTCCAAAATGTTGGAAGTCAAGGAGACAAGGCAGAAGGCCAGCTTGACTGAGCAGGGATCTTCTTTTGGAGATAAGGCAAAAAAGGAAGGTGTATGCCCAGTGGAAGCAAGGTCAGGTGACATGAAAGAAATACAGAGATGCTGCTCACCACTGTAGAGAGAAAATATGTGTGGCTAAAGCTCAGTTGGAGTTGAAGCTGGACAGAACTGGGGAGGACAATAAAAAGAGTTTTTTTAAATACATTAATGGCAAAAGACAGTGCAGAAATAACATCAGCCTGTTACAGGGTGAGGATGGTCGCCTCACAAACAGGGACATAGACAAGGCAGAGATGTTTAGTGCATTCTTTATCTCTGTCTTCAACACTGATGATGAACTAGGGGGGGTCCCAGTGCCCTGAGCTGGAAGACCATTCCAGTGAGAATTATAAACTCCAAGTTGAACCTGAAGTTGTGTTGCACCTGCTGATTGAGGTGGTTCCCAACAAATCTATGGGGCCTGATGGGATTCATCTGAGAATATTCAAAGATCTGGCTGATGTCATTATGAGGCCTCTCTCAGGTTTTGAACTGTCTTGGAAATCCAGAGAGGTCCCGGTTGACTGGAAGCTGGCTAACATTGTCCCAGTTTTCAAGAAGGGCAAGAAGGATGACCCTGGAAACTACAGGCCTGTCGGTCTCGCTTCAGTGACTGGAAAATTATGGAGAAGATTATTCTGGAAGGTAGTGACAAACACCTGAAGGACAACACAGTCATTAGTCACAGCCAGCACAGCTTCATGAGGGGAAAGTCCTGCTTGTCAAACTGATTTTCTTTTAAGACAAGGTAACCCACCTGCTTGATCCAAGGAAGACAGTTGATATAATCTTTTTGGATTTCAGTAAAGCTTTAAAGCTTTTGATACCATTTCTCACATTCCTCAAGGGAGGTAATTGTCCCACTCTGCTCTGCATGAGTGTGGCCTCACCTCGAATATTGTGTGCAGTTTCGGTCACCACAATATAAGAAAGATATTAAGCTATTAGAGAGTGTCCAAAGGAGGGCAACAAAGATGGTGAAGGGCCTTGAGGGGAAGCCTTATAAGGAGCATCTGAGGTCACCTGGTCTGTTCAGCCTGGAGAAGAAGAGACTGAGGAGAGACCTCGTTGCAGTTACAACTTCCTCACGAGAGGAAGCGGAGGGGCAGGCACTTATCTCTTCTCTCTGGTGACCAGTGACAGGACCCAAAGGAATGGCCTGAAGTTTTGTTAGGGGAAGTTTAGGTTGGATATTAGGAAAAGCTTTTTCACCCAGAGGGTGGTTGGGCACTGGAACAGGCTCCCCAGGGAAGTGGTCACAACACCAAGGCTGACAGAGATCAGAAAGCGTTTGGACAGGGTATGATTCTTGAAGCTGTCCTGTGCAGGACCAGGAGTTGGACTTCGATGATCCTAGTATATCCTTTCCAATTCAGGATATTCTATGGTTCTACCATATGATTTATTCACTTATTTACCCTTATTCATTTAGCACTGAGTGCATGCAGGCTTATTACAAATAGCTAATGAATCTCTTCAGAGTGGATTTTTTTGTTACAACAGATGTGTTTGCATGACCAAACAAGAAGACTTGAATGCAGAAGCCCTGTAAACTGCCAATGCCAACTTGATGCAGCGCTAAGGGAACATTTTGTTACTCTCGTATGAGCATGAGGAAACAAAAGCGAAGTGATCACTTTGTACCCTATTGCAGCAAGAAGTAGAAGACACATAGTGCTTCCTAAATTATGTGTGGTAAAATTATGGCCGATATTCAAAAACTATTTCTTGGCATAGAGTAAGGCCTTCTGCAATTCATTTGGGCTTCAGAGAAAGCAAGCAGCAAATGCACAGAAGTTAAATCTGGTGGATAAGGAACGAAGGAGAGAAACTCAGAGGTTTGGTAGGAAGAGTGAGGGAAGGAAGTGGGGTTATGAGCATGAGTAGAAGAGAAGGCATTGGGGATGAAGGCCTAAAGGCAGGCATGGCGATGTACAGTGTCCTTCAAAGAGAGCAGAGTGGGAATACAGAGCAAAATAGGGGAAGACAGCTTAGGGATATGTGTGGTGGGCTATAGAAGAGACCAGACACATGAGGGATGGACAGGGAAGGGTGGAGTCTTGCATACAAGATTAAAACATTAAAACACTTAAATATTTCTAGATCTAAATCTGAAAAATGTTCATATAAACAAAAGTCTTCACCCCCCTCTCCAGCTTTCCTTTGAATGCCCCACCAATCTGCCTTAAGCCTTTTCTAGAAGGACCCACTCTGGAGAGAGAAGTATTAGTTCATTCTACATGCTGAGACAATCTTTGACCTGCCTGCTGAGTCTGCCAAAAAGGTGCCAGTTATTGTTGTACTTTTAAAGATGTGAGTGTCTGTATTTACTAGAATTGAGAAATACGGTTACCTGTTCAGAAAGGCTATCCTCACCTAGCCATGTGCCAGTGATTTTAATCGCTACTGTAGGCTGGAAGGTTGTACATCCAGTTGCAAATGACTGGAGACGTGCATTTTCACATTATCACTGAGATTATAGGCTAGCTATTTTCCTACCATCAGTGAGATAAGTTTCTAGAAAACGGTGGATGCAGCAATGGTAGGTTCCCTCTTTAGATATCAGGCACTTTAGAAAGAAGATGCTCCATCCAGCCTGCGATGGGCAAAGGAACACTGACAGCATGACTGAAACAGATCACAATTAGGAGGAGGGAAAATGCTTTGCAATATGTTCGACACAGCCACGTTTTTTTGTATGCTTCATTACAAAAGCTAAGTTCTTAAATTTTCAAACCATGCAGCATCTGCAGCTTCCCCTAAAATAGAAGCTTAGAGCTTTGCAGGTATAGGCCCTGAATGTAGAATGTGGAATACCTCCAAAAACAGGCGTTCGGGATACAAAATTAAAATTAAAGGCCTCTTAATTATATGCCGGGGATCCATTACAACAGTATTTACGGAATGGATAATTATTTTCACTCTAAATTCTTATCTATAATTAAAAAATACAGGAACTGAATTACAAGAACAGAAATGTATCTTAGGTGTTCCTTGCCACTTCAGTAGCACTCTGGTATTTTATTATGATGTCACTGCTTATAATAATATAACGCATTATATCATTATGTAAAATGTTGAGCAGAGATGGATTTATTGGGAAGCCTTGGGGAGCTGTAACCTCCTTGCCTCCACCCTTTTGCTACGTGTATTTGTGTGATGGGGGAGTGGCTGTACAACCTCCTGCCTCTGTCTAACAGCCTCATCTATCCATGTACGAAACATGGAATGGGATGGAATAATTTTTCACTCGTTAACTGTGGCATCGCTGACTCATGGCTTTGCTTCACTCTGATCAAGCATTCGTAAATTGTACTTGTCATATTTTCTAATGCATGAAATTATCTTGTTTGTTTGACGCACACGCAGAGGCACAAACACATGCCTGCTCTGTTTTGTGTTCCATTTTTTGAGTGAGAAAGCAGGGCTAGAAAGTAAAGTCTGCAGCGCAGGAGTTGCAGAATTAAGATGCAACCACAGCTCTGTGGTTCTACTGTGGCCTTTCCTCCTTTGTAATTCTGTTTTTACGTTTGTGAATACTCAGGTTAAGAATTGGGGGTTTTTTCCTACATGGAGAAATACTAAGAGTCAAAACCAATTGGACCTTTCCATCTGATAATTTCATTATGATAATGTGATTTGGTTTTTTTCCCATAGTACAAACATATTTGCCTGCAAACTAAAGCTCTGTTGTAAATAGTAACATAGTGCTTTTGCTTATTTCAAGAGCAAAGTGCAGCTCTGATCACATTCGATGGTAGAATTTTGGATGGATTCATGAAAGGTTTTCCTTTGTGTGGATCCAAAAATGAGAACCTTCACCATGTTTTTACTGTTACTGTTTCTTCTCCTTCACAAGTCTTCTCAGAAGTGTTGTACTCTTCCCAGTGTTCGGTGTTAGATGCTACTAGTTAAATGCAAAAAATTAGCTACATGTTGTGCAGAACTTTCATAAAGTGATATGACTTTACACACAGGACTTGATGGAGCTTCTTTGTAAATAAACACTCTTAAAGGAGATGAGAAAGTAGGTGTTCATTAGCATCAGGGAAGACCTACTTTCAGCCAGTACTGGTTTTCATCAATCACTTCACTATTCAAGAGTTATGAAGTGCATTGCTGTACTACAAGACATGATGCCTTGGCACAGTCAGTTATCATTTAAGTCCAAGACAGCCTTTGAAAAGCTAAAATAAAGCTCTTCTGCCCTGCAGGTACATCACTAATGCAGTACTAACTACCCCTTGGTAAGCAGGTTCCTGTGTCACTGCACTGCAATCTGCAAAGTAGACATTCACTGTGAGTATATCCATCCTAAACAGGACCCTAAATCAAAGGTGAAAAAGATGCCTCAGCTCCATAGGAATAGTTCCCAATCCCGTCTGCTACCATCTGTATGGAACTGAGAGACAGAGTGAGCAAAGAGCTTTTATGATCCTTTTTAAGAGCACCCTAGAAGTAGAATCTATAATTATATTGGTACATAGTGTGTCACGAAATATGTATAAACATTAATGATGACATGGTTGAGGACTAAGAATGTCTTTTATATTCATAAGGTAACCTATTAGGCATTAAATTATGCCTTCAGATAAAATGACCACTGATGTCAGTCAGGTTCTCTATGGTGGCCACATGAACAGAATTCATCTCTATGGGAGTAAGTTCAGTAGCAGCATTTTGACTAAAGTAGCACCTTCTGGAGAGGACTTTGAAGAGTCATTTTTTATTATCTTTTGAAAATGATCAAAACCAAAGGTTTTCATATTACCACGGGACTGATAAATGAGAATTTATATTGCTGTGATGGAACTACACATGAAAAGATTCCCCTGGTCATGCTTCTTGACCTGTTTTAGAAACAAGAAATAAAGGCACCTATTTAATGCAACTAGGTTATTTTTGCAGTTAAAGAGGTTAAATATCTCAGTAGAAGTTTAGAATGTCCTATGTAGTTAATGATTTTTTTTTTCTTAAACCAGCTCCAACACAGTTTTCAATTTCAGGCAGATACTTTGATGCTACAGGAATAGCTCTAGGATTTAATTCTCTAGTGATGATTACAATGTATGAAATATTGAGAAAAATATTGGGGTGGGGGGATAACAAATGATGTGACATAATTGCTTGAGAACAAAATTCCATGAAGATAAACCACAAGAAATACCTGTCAGAGATTTGCTCCTCAACCTAATGAGAGAGATTGCTTGGAGCATGGGAATAATGGCCCCTTCCATACCCTTGGAGCAGTCCCAGAGCTGCTTTATAGCAGTCTCATTTCGCACAGCCACCAGCAGATGCTGTGTGGTGGCCCAGAGTGCCAGAAGTCCTCCAGTTCTCTGCTACGTCCCCCCCCATGGGACTGCACTAGAAAAAAGGAACACGGAGTAGCTGGGCTGGGCTGATGTAGTTTGTGCCAAACCTATTCCCGCGTGCTGGTTAATCTGACTTTGATATTGCTACTTTCAGAAGCTGAGCCCACATCGAGACCACTGTTGTGTTGTGTTGTGTAACTGATAATCTGCCCTCATAAGGTGGCTTTTTCCTGCTGTACCAGCTGTGCAGTTTCCCTGAAACCTTACAGGCTTTGGACATACATTGAGAGCAGAAACAATGCAAATATACCATATTCATGGACAGAAAAAATCAAGAATTAGTTCTTAACAACACATCACCCTTGAGAAGCTGCTGTAAATCAGCCTCAGCTTTTGCAGGTTATCAGTTACTCCCTCCCCATCAAGTCCACCTAGTCACTAATAGTATCTCCTTTTGGAATGACACTCAAAAATCTCTAATTTGAGGTCCTGGCTGAGAACTGAATTTAAGATTTATTTTTTTTCCTTGAAGTCTTTCCAAACTATTTCATGTCGCATCTCTTTACCAAGATACTTCTTCTCCATTCATCTTCAGAGTCCTCCTGAGCCCCATCCTGAGCCTTCCCTTTATGTATATGGATCATCTGGCAACATTCTGTTTTGAACTCAGCTCATCAGATCAGACTTTTCTCCCACTCTCTCAGACTTTTTTTTCTGACTTTTCTCCCAGTTCCATCCAGTGCCCTCCAGGAATTGCTAACTGAATAGTCAGGCAGCCCTAGGCTTTCTGTCTTCAAATGCAGGTCTGCCTTTTATGGTTCTTCAGAACCAAAGAGCCTGCCAAGGAAAGAACACCATAAGGAAAATTTAGAACAAAATCAGCAATAGTCAATTGTCCAATAACTGGATGTAGTGTCTTGGGGGTACACTTCACCTCTCATGACTTAATAATGTAGAATTTATATGTCTCACATGCTCATCTGGTCTTGCTCTGTAGTTAGTATAAAGACATGGGCACCCAAAGGTTGAGTAATCCCATCGAAGGGAGATCTCGAAGATAAGCGTGAAGAATCAAACGTCAGTGCCTATCCCTATCAATTAACTATAAAAGAAGCCTCCCTAATTAGCTTAAATTAGCCATGTAAAGGTAAGCTGTTTGAAGATAAATGGAATGATTTGCACTGTAAATGTCTAGCTCCTGTATCACATTATTACTGGCCAGTTAACAGAAAAATCTTAGATGCCCAGATGGTTTCTGTAATGGAAGGAGAGAGGCACAAAGACAAGCAAAATACATATAAAGAAAGGTTTACAAAAAGCAGATAGGCATGCCAATCTCTTTAAAAATCTCCTTTTGACCAACTGGCCAAGATAGGAAAGAATGGAGATGTTTCTTAGTTTACACTGGTAAGTACTGAAGTATCAGTAAGAGAGATTATACTAGAGATAGATAAACAGTAATATATGACCAGGACTAGGTAAAATTAATTCAAAATTTCTAGAGGTAGTCAAGCATAAAACATCTGAAATACACACTGTGGTGTATAACCTCTTATTTAGAATGACCTCAGCACCTCAGGACAGGAACATGGAAAATATTAAGTCAGTTTTCAAAACATCCTGGAGAGACCTTGAAGAACTATAGCCCTGTAAGTCCAGACTCTGTACCGGTGAAATTAGTAGAAACTATATTTTAAAAATAATGTGAACATACAGACAAATAACATTGTACTGGGGGAGAGTCAGCAGGATTTATGTAAAGGCAAGTCATGTCTTAAAACTCAGAATTCTTTGATGTCGGCAATCATGTCAGTAATAGATATCCAGCTGCTACTGATGAAAGTTTGACCATTGAAGACCTTTTTGGAAGGTCTCCCACCAAAATGTCTTAAAGAAGCTAAGCTGCCACAGGATAAGAGGAAAGCTTCCCTTTCATAGATAAGTAATTCATTAAAAGGTAAGAAACGGAGTAAGAGTAAATGGTCAGTCGTCATGGAGGTCACCAATGGAAATTATAAGCATAGCAGATCTATACTTATAAGTAGCCTGGCAAAGGAGCACATAGTGAGTTGCTAGCATTTGCTAATGATACTAAATTATTAACACCGGTGAAGATACAACCTGCTGTGAAGAACAGCAAAAGGGCTTCGCAGGATTCAGTGACATAGTGTCAAAATTGAAGATGAAATTAAATATAAGTAAATTCAAAGTGAAGCACATGGTGTGTGTGACTCCAAACTTCATGTATAAAATGATACAGTCTGAGCTCAATGTTATTCTGGAAGAAGAATTTTGGTCTTAGAACTCTACAACTATAAAATACTCAGTTCATTGCTCAGCAGAAGTACAAAAAGCAAATTGCCTGCTAGGAATTCTTAGAAAAGGACTAGACAACAAAACAGTGAACTTCAGTTCACCTGAATTTTGTGTGTAGTTTTGGCATCCCATAATCTGTAAAAGGATATAGTAGAACTCAAAAAGGTTTAGGAAGGGCAGCCAGGATGATTAAAGGCATGAAACAGTTTTAGTGAAAGGAATGACTAAATAGACTAGAACTCCTCAACCTAAAGAAGAGGCAGCTGAGATAGAGATCTATTAAATTGTGAGTGTTAGGGAGAGAGGAGCTCAGCAAATGACTGCTCATTGCTGCTTCTAATACAAAAACTAGAGGTCATCAAGCAAAGCTAACACATGGCAGTTTCAAAATACAGTGATTCTTCACGTAACATGTAATTAAAATATGAACCTCCTTACCACAGGATGTTGTGGATGATAAAATTGTATGTGAGTTCAAAGGCAAGGTTCAGAGAAGAGAAATTCACTGAGGAACGCCAGCCTAGAAACCACCTCTGGCTCAGCAAATCCCTGAATCACAAATTGTTGGAGACTAGGAGGCTACTTAGGGAAGTATCACCATATGTTTGCCCTGTTCTTATATTCCCTCCTTGGCGCCCAGCTGATGGCAAGGGATTAGGTCAGGTGTACCTTTGTTCTGAGCAAAATGGCTCTTTTACGTTCTGTGTTCTTGGACGCGATGCTGTGCAGAAAAAGCATGTCATACTCGGTTGTTTTCCATTTGGTCCCTCAAAAATGTGCCAAAATTCATACAAAGTTTCAGAGAATTGCTTGTCTGTCTTTCCTGTGGCTGTATTTGCTGTAATTGAGTCGTTGTGTGGGGGAATTTCATGACCATTACCACTGCATTATTTTATTACAAAGAAATAATTTGGCTATTGACAAACCTCGGTAGAAAAAGTAAATATACTCTAATGGATCTGTAACTCAGCAAATGATTCAAAATTTGGCCCTGCACCATGATTCTGTGAGTAGATGTTTATCTTCAGGCAACCAGCTTTAGAAAATATCGAGGTAATGTGTTTTCTCTGAGAAGTCTTAGCACTAAAAAAACGCATCTTATCCAGTGTCAGGCATGAGGGAGAATTGGCCTTGTTCCTCATGGAAAGTCAAGGAGGAAAAGGGTCTGTTCATCTTAACTTTAATACCAAATTTCCATCTGCTGCAGTTGGAAATTGCAGAGATATCACACGTATACAATAGGGATTTATTATAGAGGCAGCAACTCATCCTTAACCACAGCGATGATACTGGGCCTCTGTTATATAGCTGTCTTTAGTGTGTAGACATGCTGATATGTTTGCTCAATAAAACCCAGCTTTCAAGACATACTGTTAAGTTTACATGATCACCAGAGTGAGAGGGATAAAGCTGGAAAAGAAGAAAAGCAGAAGCGAATTAATGCAATAAAGGCTAGGATTTAACAGACAGGGTTGAGTAAAATAAATGTGAAACAACAGGTGTCACTGACTCTTATCAGCATTTTTAATTAACACCTGTTTTTAGCCCAGAGTACTTTGGAAGAGTATGTTGGAGTGTGTCTGTATTTAAAGATAAAGATAGACTGTTGAGGAGTTCCTAAGTAGTGAGAGGTTGGAGGAATGAAGAGGTTTGGGGGTGGGGGGAGCCTGTGTTTGCTGGGTGGGTGTCAGTTGCAGCTTAGAGAAACCTGAAGGAAAGCCACTATGATAAAATTGCAAGGTAGGGAAATACTGCTATGGCAACAAAATATATTCTCTTCAAGGAAAATGAGTATGAAAAAGGAAAAAAGGAGTGTAGAAAATTCAAAGGAAGGACAGATTACAAGAAAAGACGGAATCTAGTTTAAAAAGAAATAAGTTTTAATAGTTTCAATTTATATATTAATATTTTATTATAGTAATAAATTTCTGTTATCCAGACTTTTCTAGCATCTACTGTGGAAAATCTCAGAGGACTTGACAGATATGAAAGAGTTTTGATATGGAAGAATTCTGACTCACAGTAGGAAAAGATTGCTGTTGCTTCCAGCAGCCCTATTCTTCAGTGGTCTGTCCTACAAGAACCCAGGCTAAAGTGATTGACCAACACCACATGGAAAGTGTGTGACATAAATGTTCACAAAAACTAATATTTATTTGGTGTAGGTATGAGGCAGTTCTAGAATGTTCTGGTTAATTTGAGCAAATAAACAACGTATCTTTCTTTATACCTAAACCCACTACCTTTTCTAGAATATTTCATATATCTAGACTATTTCTTGCTAAATATGTACTTTCAGGGTTTAAAAGATCCCTTATTATTAAACTAATTCGTTCAAAAACTAATTTGGTTCACTTGAATATCTGACTCAAAACATAGAAAGCCTGTCCTGAGAAGAAGCATGTCTGTTTAAGAGTCACCTGAACTATTTCACACAAAAGTACATATAGGTTTCCTAGAGCAGAATATCACCCTGGAAGATAGGAATCACAGGGTAAGATTATTAACTTCTTTTTTATGTTCAGTTTTGGAATGACTTCAAGATTCACATCCAGTTACAGCCCTCAAGGGCTTTCTATGGTCAGAGAGTCATACTGTCTGGCTCCCCTTATTAGCTTTCTCTTTCCTCCTATTTTTTTAATTTGGTTTACTTGTTTGTTTTCTTGCTTCATACCAGAGGGTACTCTTTGATGTGAAGGACATTCGGTTCTATGCCCAAAAATCTATTAAGTTATAGGTGGACTTCCTTTAGGTCAGAGATATGTAGTTTGGCCGTATCCTTCAAGTAACAGAAATTTTGGGTGCCTTGAGATAGCTGTATTTTGTATTTGTATATTGTATTTTCTCATGGTTATTCACTAACTCTTACCTGAGACCTATTTGTGTATGACCTTTGAAAGGTTCCATAAGGGATTTCTTTTTAAACAGGTCACTCAGGCCCCAAATCCAGCCCTTAACATGCCCATATTTAGGGCCTACAGAAAATTATAGGTCATAAACTCATACATTAATGCTTTGTTAAATCTGGGCCTGAAGGGATGTATAGATTATACCTGGACAACTTTAAGAGCTCCTGCATCTAAAATACAATTTAGGAGATTATCCCCTTGACTCACATACATATAGACCCAGTGGTTGTTTCTCCATTAGCCTTTGGTGCTCTGCAGCCCTTTCTCTTGGTCAGCTTGAGTGTATCTTAGAAGGTAAAAGGGTTTGTGTGTCCTGTTCAAAAGAGCTCATAACCTAAAATCCCAGTAGCATAATAGCAGGAGCTTGGCAAAATAATACTACCAAGCATCTCAGAGGTTCCAATGCATGCATTGATCCTTCTGCCACTTCCCTACTAACTTACAGAATCATTGGTGAATCTCAACCAATTTAACAGAGGGTAGAAGTCTCAGAAATAAGCAAATGCTTGCAAGTTTTGTGAAAATCAGCAAACAGTTAGGGTTAAATAGAGTGCAGGAGGTTATCTCTGTCCCAGAAAAGCTACAGTGAAAGTTCAGCAGATAGATGTTCTGCCAATCAAGAGGTGCACTGCTTAACACCAAACAGTGTCCCCATTGCCCCTTGCTCCAACCATTGCTGGGAGGGAGACGAGGATACCCTGCTGGGAAAAGAGACAGTGTATTGTCCAGAGTATATTTTGGCAGGGTAGCTTGGGAAGAGGAAGAGTTGTTGTGCTGAGGCTGTGTAAGAGAAAGCATAAGATGGGTTCATTGGAGAGTTCCTGGTCTTCAGGCAGAATTCAGTTTTCTACAACTATATTATTTAAAATAGAGTATCCTACTGAACTCATTAGGGTGAAATCATATCAGGTTTTGGTTGACTTTTGCTTAAAGTGTTTTGATTTGGTTTCTTTTCTTATGAAGTGTAAGATCTTGATGTATTTATTCCTCTCCAGGAACTCTTAAGTACCAGTTTTTCAGCATTCACTATAAAATGCAGAATATAAGTCTTTGACTAATACTATACTTTATACATGACAGATTACAAGCATTCTAAGTCATCAGAATTTTCTGAAAATTTACTTCAAAATATTTCATTAAAGTTCAATAGAATTTCAGTGTTGTCATTGTAAGGATGCGCTGAAGTTACATCGTCTGTCCCTGGCTTCATAACACATCCCTATGTTTCATGTGAAATGTGGGAGTCTTTAAGCCCTGGGTTTGTAAATGGGCTCTGAAGCTGTATTCTGATCTGCAGCTACATGCCTAAAGCAGTGGTGTTATGTTCAACAGCTTGTTGAAAACCAATCTGTCCCTGTTTAAATATCAACCACTTAGCAACCTAGCCACGCACCTTTTGCGTTCTTTAACTTGATAATCTCTAATTATTCTGGCTCCGAATTCCAGTGAAATGGGGTTCAGAGTAATTTTACGGATGTCATTCTTTATTTTAATATTGTCTAATTTAAAAGAAAAATATTTCAGATAACAACAACATATTTTGAGGGGAAAAAAAAAGAATGAAAACCATTTCTGTTCCAAAAATTGCTGATATGAGAATTTATGGGGAAACAGCTCCTTTTATGAATAATTATTATTATTGAGTTTAAGAAATGGGCAAGATGCCTAGAAATTGAATGAAAGAATGAGCTATTAAATTGAAATATTAAATGAAATAACTGAATTAAAAGTGATCATGTAAACCCAGCAGTAAGTGTTGGGAGCTGTAGCTGATTGAACATATTTTCATCATCTGTTTTGTATGCTTAAATACAATTGCTTGATGTAAGTAAACACTTGATTGATATTCTGAATACTTTAAAATCTGCATATGCATCATGGAATACTGAACAATTAAAACTTAATTTCAGTGTAGTTTGATTACATGTAAATTATATCAATATTCATTTTTTCCTGTTCCGTTTGCTCGGTGTATATTTAATATCCACTTTTTGAATGTGCATCACTCTTGATTGGACTGTGAGATGAGGAGGACTCTGAAATTTCTTCCATTAAAAAGGATTGCCTTATAAATATTATTTGTGCCACAGCTCTTCTCCTGCAGATTATTTTCTAAATGTTGTGTACTCTTATTGAAGACAAGGAAAAAAACTGCTGCAGCCCTCCTTTATCAGCCCAGCACAAGGAATATGCTTACATGGTCGATGAGCATGTCTAAGAAGGCTTGTTGGTTGTAACTAGTCCCTAAAGAAATGTTTCCATCTTTTCTGCACTATATTTCTTGCTTGCATGAGCTCCCTTTCCCTTCCTTTCCTCCTCCCTCCAAATGATTTTTTTTTCTGGTTCCTGGAGGTCTTTCGAGGCATTTTAATTTTATGGCTAAATATTGCAAGTATTTTCGAGTTGACCATTTTCAGCACAAAAAATGTATCTCTGTCTTTAAGTGACCACATTCAATTTAGCTGTTGTGGAATACATATGACATATATTTGTAGAACCTCTCATAAAAACCAAAGAGACTTCTTTTCCCTTCTCTGCAGGCTGCAATCCATGCATATTGTTTCAACCAACAGTATTTGAAATTACTTTATTTCTGGACATCCAACAGGAAGAAACCCTGGCCATTTGATTCTCTTTTTATTTATGACAGTGAACAGGATAGCCTCTCCAAAGTTAAAGATAACATATTTTTTTACTACTTATATATTTTATTTAAAAATAGAAGGCTTTCCTGGCATCTTGTCAGTTAAGTCACATCCCAAAATACAGGCAGACATCAGGTCTGCCACTTCACTGAGGAAGGCGGGTTTGGATTCTTCTCTACCTTGGCCATTTTTGACCTGCATGACCTCTGTCATACCACTCACATTTCCCCTTGATTTCCTTGTCCACACTAGTAGCCACTTTTTATATTTTTGTAGAATACAGAGAAACATTGCATACGTGAATATAATAACAGCATTATTTTGTTACATGAGAATTTGAAGTTAATATTGTATCTACTAAATGGCTTGCAGGGAGATGTTTTCCTGTATGTCCTACATAGTTAATTGCAGTTTGAGGGTTTTAATCATGAAGGTCGTATTTCTGTTGCCTGTCACTTTGACCAAACGAGTGGCTGAACTTCTTGGTTTGTAGGTGGATTTCCTTATCTCTCTTTTTCAAGAGACATATAAGTCTTGATTGCTGGAGTTATTGTGAAACAAGCAGTTGCAAGGTGGAGGAAGGGGTGGGAAGACACCAGGGCCCTGTAGATTCCATTTTAGAAAGCAAATATTGTGCCTTGTGATTGTGGCACAAGAACAAAAGGGAGAGTGTTTTGCTTGCGGTTTTTTTCTTTGTTTGAGGAGCTGATAAACTATAAGTGAGTGTGCTAACAACAGCAAGAAGTCTTCCCATGACAAAACATGCTTTATAAAACAGACATGATTGGCTTGAGGTTGGTCTCATGCTATATAGACCTCTCTCTAATGATTCCTGTAGATGAAAACCAACACAACTTTCATACCAAAGAGATTCAAAATAACCATTATCTTCTAGTAAAGCTGGGTTAAAAAACCCTGGACATTCTTGACTGATTTAATACTGTTTGCCTTAGTAGTACAAATTTGTCACTTGTCTTTAAAACCTTCACTTTATTTTAAAGTAATTCCATTTATAATAAATTATGAAGTAACTGGGACTGTTATTTCCAGTTCTTGGTTTGTGAAGAGCATTTCTAGATACTCTTTATTC
This sequence comes from Pipra filicauda, assembly GCF_003945595.2. Classification (NCBI taxonomy): domain Eukaryota; kingdom Metazoa; phylum Chordata; class Aves; order Passeriformes; family Pipridae; genus Pipra; species Pipra filicauda. Next base: position 1,548,549 of record NW_024103540.1, read on the forward strand.
CCCCTTTTTTTCTTTGGTACAGATCTGAAAATATTGAGCTAACTTCACAGTTTTATGAATAGGGTCCATAATGGGACTGAAGTATGTATGTTGATTAAAGGGAAAAAAATTGAAATCTTTGTGAAACTACAAAGAAATGACAGCTAAGGCTGTTCTGCTGTAAAATCAAATGAAAAAGTTACTTTACATTTTTTGGTTGCAGACATTTTTGCCTTTGCTAAAGCAAATGTCATTCAGATAGTCTGTATATAGTGATAACTTTGGGAAAACAAAGTAATGATAGACATTCTTTTTAGCTGGTCGTATAGCTGGTTTCTGTTTGGTTTCCAATTTCCCCTCTAAGTACTAAGAATGTGTATTTAATCTGTAATGAGAAAAAAAAAAGTGCCAGAAAAAAATGTATACATGATAGTTGTTCAAGATAAACATATTATAACGTGTACTTATTTGTCTTAATTAAAGCATAGCTTCAGAAGCAGCATTTCAACACTACATATTTTAGTGGAAAAACCCTCATAGGAATCACGTTGAAAAGCTTCAAACACCTATGGTAAAATGGGGGTGCACTGCCTGCTTCCTAGTGATCAAGAGGTTAACTTTAATTCATCCCCTCCCCTCCCTTAAACTGGTTCTGTGAGGAGGGCTGCAAATTAGTACTTGGAAGACACAGCAGGGAGATTAGCTCTAGGGAGGAAAGGACTCCCCACTCCAGCTCTTAGGAACTTCACCTGGAGAGTGCATTTCCTTTTCTGCTTAAGCAAACATATTATGCCTTCTTGTCACGAATGTTATTCCTTGAAGGAAAAGTCCTCTCTGGTTCTATCTTGCAGTCTGCTGAATCATTCCAAATGTGCGGTGGAAGGGAGTGATAAGGCTGTAACAAGAGGGAAGCAGAAAACCGCTGAGGCTTTTGCCAGAAACAGGAATCCCGGCATAGTGCCTCCTTTACCCACCAAGGGGAAGGAGGATTCCCATCTTTCCTCTTCTTCACGCCATCCTGAGGAGGAGCTACATCACTGCCCACTGATTCCTAAGATACCACCAAGGCACAGAACTGTATAAATTCTGGTATCCGTGTCATGCTGCCTGACAATATTCATTTGGCAAACACAGACCCTGAGAAATAACAATGCTGCTTTTTGCCCCAGTCATCTCCTTCCTAAACTTCAAGTATCTACAACTGATACATTGTTGACATATAACAGGTGAAAAGGGGGAAAATTTTCCAGTAATGGGAAAAATAGAGAAATCATTTTACATGAAATCAATCTTTTACCTCCCAAATGAAATAACACTGGGGTATTTTGTTGTTTTGCATTTCCAAAAATAATCCCCAAATCTATTTTCATAGGTAATTTTAAACAGTTAAAAGTGGGCAATAGAAGAAAATGTGTACAAATAAAATCACTTTCTCACAGTATATTGTCACATAATAATTATCTACATCTAGTATAAGAGAAGCATTAGCCCAGTGCAGAATTTCCCATGGAGATTGGCGTTTGCCAGTACCATGTTGTGCATATATATCCTCAGAAATCTTCTGATGGATGGCTTGTTTCCTTCCACTTCTATGGAATTCCAAAGGATTGCAAGCAACAGGATATGTACAGCCTTGCACAGTATGTCCATCCCATGTGGGTATTTGCTGTAATTCCCAGGAGATTGTGTGTGGTGTCTGGGTGGGAAGAAGGTGTCAGTCTGTCACCACAAATGGAAAGAGCTGTTGTTCAGCAAGCCCTCAACACACCAAAGGAATGGTCTCAGTGTGCCATGGAACAGCCCTCCTGGCTTAACTATGAAGGTGAAGTTCCACATCCACACTGCCCCTTCCTACTCCACCGCATCTCTATGTGGTGCTGAGGTGGTGCCTTCTAGAGCACATCCAGGAGTAATTTTTGCTTGTGATTTTTGCTCTTTTCCTGCTAATTTTACCTCATTGACACAATCTTCTTCACCACAGAATCTCAGAAAACTCTCAGGAGTTTGTGCCAGTACTGGGCTAAGGTAGTTATGAGACAAAACAAGGTCACCCCCTACCTTTTCAGTCCCCAAGGACTGAAAGTCATCTTTAGGATGACTTGACTGGATTATCATCTTCAGAAAGCTGTATTGAGGGGTCTGCAAGGCCAAAACTCAATACAAATTTCTACAGGGACCTCCAAAGTCGTGTGAGATTTGGGATTAGTACTTTCTGTAGAGGATTTTGAGGTTCCTACCAGCATTGTTGGGGATACCATTTATCTATGTTGTGGCTGGTATCTTTGTGAAGGATTGATTCGTTATGATCTACAGTTCAGCTCCCTTCAGACACGACTAGATCTGATGGGACTCAGCACTGAACATAACACTTCCTGAAGGTTTTAAACAATGAAGAAGACTAAGGGGTAGCCACTGTCCTACCTCACAGTTCTGCAATCTGAATATGAGCCTATCGAGTTTCCCCAATAAAGCTTTAGCATCTCTTTTTATGATTATTGCAGGACTTCGTCTGTCCGTTGGCAGTATTCGATGCAGCTCTTAAATTAACCTCAGCAAGTGACATGTTTCCTTTTTCTTTCAGGTATCAAAGGTTTGAAAAAGCGTTTCTGCTTGCTGTTGACATAGGGGCTCGGGACCTGTTTATGGTGAGTCATTTCTGGAGACAGAGGCTGTTGTCAGGATGTTAAAATGGTTCTGTGTCATTTGCAGTCTTGGACAAATACTGAAGACAGAACTTTTCTACCTGCTTTGCCCTTTGCCATCATGGAACTCATCAGTAGGGATTAAGTATCTTTAGAGTAATTGACATTCCCCAGCATGGCCTACAGGCCATCCTTTATTTTTCAGGAATTGTTGTATATGTTTTTTAACTTTAACCTTCTCCGTCTGACCTGACGTGGGTGAATGTCATCTTCATTCTAATAAGTTTATACATTTCTAATGTGTTCCTTTAAGTCCAACTGCTGTGTCCTGGACACAAGAGCTGTCCATATCCTGGGGATCCTGAATGCTCTTAGTTTGTCTTTTAGGATTTTGTGAAAAGGGACAAATTATGAACGCCTCTGCTGGTACTTTTAAAACAACAAAGCTCAGCAGCATCAACACAAGGGTTTTAACATTTTATGCACTCTCTGCCCCCTCCCATTTAATTAGCTACAAAAGTAAAATTAACCAGCTCTTAAAAGGTCCTCTGTGTGAGCTCTGCAGGAGGTTCTTGTTTTATAAGATCGTGCACCGCAATGTCACAGTGAGGTCAGATGGACAAAGCCAATCGTGCTCTCCTAGTCTCTCAGCATGTTGCTGCTCCACAGCTGATTTCATTGTTTTCAAAGAAACAATAGGAAAGGGCTTGTTGAAAAAAAAGCCCTTTGAACAATTCGTTTGCTTGACTCTTTTGCATAATGAAGACATTCTGTTGTTTAAATTAAGCTTTGACACTTGATGTTAATATCATTTATCCCATTAAGTCACTTGCCCTGCTAGTTTGATCTTGATATTTAAATTGTATGTTAAATTACACAATTAAATCCTGCTTTTAGGGGTTATGAAAATTCCCTTCTAATTATATAAAAAGTTGTGTGAACCTTTTGATGTTTTTTTCATGGCTCTAATCATCTGGCTTGTTCCATCTAATTAGAAAGATGTGAATACTGCGATAAACTTTCCTAAGTATGCATCAAAAGAATGTGATGAAAATGTCAGACTTTTAGGAAATTCATTACACGGTCTGTGTTTACTCTCCTCGATTTTTCCTCTTTTTAGATCATCTTTTTCCTTTTCTCTTTTCATTGAACATAACCTCCTCAGTACAGATTTTTTACCTAATCATGCTAAACACTGCCACAACTACTTATAAGATTCAGACTGTAGGATGTTTGGAGCAGCTTTTTATTGAGGGCTCTCCCACTGTACAGATAATAAATTCTCCCTAATTTTAGCCATGCTGGCAGAATAAATGACCCCTCATTTGGCATGCCATCTAAAGGGCCCTCTTTCATATGACTGAGAGCATTTCCTACATGATCTTTTTCTCTTTCCTTCCCTCTGCTGGCAGCAGGATTGAGGGAGGACCTCTGTCCCGGGGCAGGGGGGAACACCAGTGTTAGGTCATGAGATGGGTGCACAGCTGCTAACAAGAGGGAGGGACTGTCAGTACTAGCTCTGCAGGTGATATCATGTTCTGCTCTCAACAAAAAGGTTCTCCAGCTTTTTTCAAGAGGAGGTTCAATGTTCACCAAGAAATTAACTCTATCCTTTCCTACTCTTTCTTTTTCCTTTCCTCTCTCAACACCTACTCTTCATTTCCCATCCTACCAATGCCCTTCATCATAAATATATACTTCCAAAGAGTTTCCCCTGGCTTATGTTACTGTGAGATCAAAACCAGTTCTTTAATGTCCTTGTTCTGCTTGCATTGCCTTTGAGATTCCTCATAGTTTCCCCTAAATTATGCAACAAGCAGCTCACATACCTGCCTCCTCTGGGGAAATGTCCTTTTGCTAATTCCTTTTCTAAGTATGTTATAATGAACAAACTTTGCAATAAGCTAACAGTGGCACTACTGCAAGACCACTAACTACAGGACTCAAGAAGTTTAAACATGCGTAGGTCATTACAAGTATTTATTTGTGCCATGGTAATTTCTAGGGAATTTGGTTTCATTGTGCTTAATACTGTGAAAATTAGATAGCCTGTTCCTTGAAACCTTACAGTCCTTCTAGGTATTAATATAACAATATTAATATTAATATAACAATACTACTGCTAAGCAAAGTTTGTACATCCCTCTCTTCTGCTTAATACTGAATGATTCCTGTATATTGTTTATATAAATCAAAATGCAATTAATAACATACAACTTGACTTTACATATGTTTAAAGCCTTTTTATCCATTTTTAAAACCTAAGATGGCTCTAGGAGTCACATCACCTTATTCTAGTTAATTAATAGGATTTCAAGAAGAAATAGTAGTCTAAATAAAGACATCTGATGACATAGGCAAAATGAGAAAGAAAAAAATCTGTTGATTAAAGGAAGCAATAAAAAAGAAGAAGCAATAAAGAGAAGCAAAAAAGAGAAGCAATAAAAAAGAAAGGATAGAGAAGAGCAGATATAGCATAGGCTGAGGCAGATGCAAACATTGAACAGCTGTCATCCAAGACTTCTGAGAAAATGTCCTGTATCTTGGAGAATTTGTCCTGAGCATCTCTTTCTCCAAACAGGGCTCTGCAGCATTCCCATTATTTGTTTTGAAATTATCACAGAGAAGTTTGAGGAAATGCTATCTGAGGGCTAATTTCTTTCATAGAAATGAAAAAGAAAAAAAAAACTTAGAAGTTAGTCCTATGGCTATAGCATCGCTGGTATGATGCCATAACAAGACAAAGATACACTGCTGTGTCTCTCCACAAGCTTTACCCTCACGTCACATCTAAGTCCATCAATTAATATCATCTCCTACAAAGTTCAATAAAAAAATAAAACTGAAAGGGACATAATATTATGAACAACAGCTCCATTTATTGGACAGTGACTGATCCAATCTGTGACAGAAAAGATCAAGCAGTGGAAAGGTTGTTAGCTTGAAATCCTTTTATATTACGTTCCAGCTCTCAGCTGCTGAAAATTCAAAAGGCCATCCCACGTACCAAAGGTAGCAGAAAAAAGTGCAAGGAAAAGACACTTTAATAAAACTGTCAGATCTTGGGTGATACACACATGAGGAAAGTGCATGCTTCGAAGAAATGTTGGAGTGTTGCCCAGAAATATCCTATAGACAAATGCACATCAGTGTTTCAAATGACTTCTGCTCACCAACGGCCAGCTCTGTGAGTCACAAAGGTGAGGGTAAAAAAAGGAAGTAGTCCAAAAAGTAAGCAAACTGTTAAATGATAAAATACAGCCCTTTCAGCAAGCTCCCAGTAAGCAGCTGGAAATTGTTTTTTATTGTCACCATTGTTTTTGAGAAGGATGTGATCTTTGGACTGATAAATTCTTAGGTAATTGTGTGAAAAAAAATCTGTCATGAATGTTCAGGTAATTTAATTGTCTTTTTTCTGCCATTCTTTAAACCACCTTGTAATCCGGTGTTCCTTCTTTCTCTTTTTTAATTTTCTAGTTTAGTTCTACTCACAGAGTCATAAATTCGTAGAAAAATCCAATTTTGCTTGTTTATTTGAATGAGAAATACCTAAATTTAATCTGAAATTGTCTAATTAGGAGATTTTATTTTGGTAATCTTTTCTTTCTAAAGCTTGTTTAGAGAGGAGACAAAAGCAACTTTTTTTTAATTCTTCTTCCTGACAGCAACTTGAGGAATAACAAAGAAAGCCACTTACCAACCTACTGCTAACCTTTATTTCTTACAAGGCCCCTGTTAGTCAGTGATGGATATGTGGCATCTTTACATTTCTTTACCCAAAACAGAAAACAGGCAAAACCAAGGTCTGAAATACCAGCTGCTTTGACACACACAGAATGCACAACTTCTTTGCTGACAGAACTTCTTCATTTTCTGCAACTGTTTCCATCCTCTCCCCAAGTTTATTATTTAAAGTTGCATGGAGGTGTGCAATGCTTCTCATAGTTTAAACTACAAAAAGACAGTCATTAAGCATTGTCAGAATGTATTTTAAGTGTCTACCTGTACATTCAAATCTCTATAAGTTCAGACTTGTCCAAGAGCCCTTGGGTTTTCTATTGTTATCTTAATAAGCTGACAATATCTGCTGTTTAATCTTCATAGAAGTCATACCTTGCTACTCAGGCCCTTTTCTCCCGACAACCATGTTAGACCTACTAAGAGAGGAAATACAGAGTTCGCCACAAGTTCGTAACTCATTACTTTGCTCCAAGACACTTGCACATTTTTTAAGTCACACCTGTGTTTGTGATGAGAAAAAGCTGCTGTCTCCTGCAGACTGTGGGGATCCTGAAAGTCAGGTCCAGGCTTTCTTGTATAATCAGTCTCAATTTCCCTAATGTTCTCAGTTTGAGTCTTTTTTTTTGTTTTTTTTTTAATTTTTTATTACTATTATTAAATGAGGGGTTAATAAGGGCAGCACATCTTTCTGCTAACACTATTACTCTCACTTTTTTCATATAACTTCTCTCTGTAGACTAAAGTCACTTTTCCTGTAAGAGTTTCTGTCATATTGATGAAAATGGCAGTAAATTCACATCAAGAAGGACAGTTTCACCTGAAATCTTCTCCATTACTGAGAATATAGTTGCTTTTATGGTATGCAGAGGTCAATATTTCCAGCAAATACTCCTTTCCCCTTTAAATTCCTGCATGCAGATGGATTGCAGAACAAAGGAATGACTCAAATCTCTGGATACCAAATGGCATTTTCAGCAATGAAGTGCGGGGAAAAAAAAATTGCCAACTGTTCTTGGATTACCCTCACTTTCTGTGTCACAGTTCATGCACAGAGCAGCATGATGCCAAATGAGAAGGGGATTAATTATCTCTTTATTAATGGTCAAGGATAAAACTTTACTTCAGTGGCCAGAACCAGGGGCAGTGACTGTAATTTGTCATCAGGAATATATTCTTGAACAAATAGTGCTCTATGTAGTACTGCTGGTTTTCACCTCAAATATTAATACGAAATAAAAAACCTTGACTTTTGACAAGGTCATGTAGGGATAGCACAAGGGGGAATGGCTTTAAACTGTAAGAGGGCAGGTTTAGGTCAGATATTAGGAAGAAATTCTTCCTTGAAAGGGTGGTGAGGGCCTGGCACAGGTTGCCCAGGGAAGCCCCATCCCTGGAAATGTTCAAGGCCCCGTTGGATAGGGCTTGGAGCAACTTGATCTGGTGGTAAGTGTCCCGGCCCATGGCGAGGGATCGGAACAAGATGATCTTTAAGGCCCCTTCCAATCCAAACCATTCTATAATTATATATAATGATACATCCCTGCTGCAGCCCTCTGATTTTTAACCCTAAATGAAGGAGTAGATTCAGAGTATTAACAGCTATTCATGCTAGACAGCAACATTTTTGGAAAGCCCCTTGTTGTCCAGGAGTGACTCAGGAATCATGTCAGCTGGGTGGATGTTAAAACCATTGAGCAGCTACTGTTGCTCTTATTACCTCCAATGTCAGCCCAAGGAGGACCACCATCACCTTACTCAAAGAACAGTGAGTGAACATGACAGCCTTCAAACAAAAATTAGTGCTACAGATCTTTACCCCAAAACTCATGTACCAGGTGGAAACCTTCGAATCATAGAATCATTAAGATTGGAAAAGACCCCTAAGATCATCAAGTCCAACTGTTAACCCATTACCAACAGGTCCACCACTAATCCATGTCTCTAAGCACCACATCTACTTTTAACACGTTTCAAATACGGGCTGTCAGCCAGAAGAGTTCCAATACTTGAGGTCTGGTTTACACAGAGCCACCTCCTGTCAACCCTCTTTTAATTCGCGTTGCACCAACAGACCTTACTTCAAAAGTAGTTAGGTTTCTTTCATACCCTGAGTCAATAGCTTCACTTTTATTAGTGTGTGATTGGTCAGTGTTTTATTCATTGCTGTATTCAACAGCACAAGTAAGATAATAAATTTGCATTGGGAAGGAATTAAAACGTAATGGCAGGTTCATCAGTTCCATCTGTGTTTGTGATCTAAGTAATAAAAGAACCTCTTTCTTTCAAAATCCCTTTTGTTGCTCCTATTGAGATTCATTTTAGATTAATCTCTTTTTTTCTGCTTTATTTCCAAAGGACATCCATTACCTTGCACTAGATAAGGGTGAATTGGCACTAGCTGAAGTGGCAAAGAGAAAGGCTAATGACATTGATACAGAATCAATAACTACTGGAATTGGTAAGAATTAATGGTGTTTAAAAAACCCTTTTTGTTTTAATCAATACTTGTCCTGTAGAACATGGTGTTATATTTGTAGGGGAGTTATTGTTTTGATTGCAGTGTTTTCTTTGAAAGTGAGACTGTATTTTTATTTGTAACTAAATAACTGGATTTTTATTCATAACTAAAGAAAGAAGCTTATAAAAATAAACACCAACTCCCAAACTTTGCCTTTCAGTACCCATATGAGGATAGCTATGAAGCAAAAAATTTATACTATGGGTATATAGAAAAGTTGAGGCTGTACAAACTGAACTGAGTGTGAGAGGTAAGGGATTGAATTTGAAAACTGCTGTTCTATCAGCATTAAAGGCCATGTATGGCAATCTCATTCACCTGCAAATATTTGCTGGTGCACACTATATAAATAATGGGAATCACATCCATCATTAATGCTTTGGCAGCATTCGGATGGAACACTTACTGATGTCAACACGGCCTCAGATCCTGGCTTTAAAGCAACAGCTTTGCTTGCAGTGGGATTCTTGCTGTTCCATAAGGAATATTGATGCAAAAGTTGCAGCATTAGATTAATTGCTAAAACACAGACAACTTTTCAGGCAGGGGAACTCATTCACTTTCTCCTTGTGTTTCTTCTGAACCGACATGGAGAAATATATGCAAACACTTCAGACCCCTCTGATTTCATACTCTGTAGCATGAACCAAGCAGAAGGTGTCTGTGTCTTGGGAGTTGACTTCCATCAGAGAGAAAGTAGAAAAGGATAAAAAACCCCAAAACCACAAAAAGTTTATATAAAATATGCACAGTTCTGTGTTGCTTATTCTTCTGCATCTTTGAATATTAGAGGAAATCACTGAGCTTTTGTTCTTGTTCCATGCCAAGAGGTAGAATAGGTTTAAAACTCAGAAGTGTTTTTCATGAGTCAGAGTCACAAAACCTTTGAGATCTTGGGTAACACATGATTCTTTTAGAACTGTACATCTCCATGTTTACCCAGAGCATACAAACAAATGCCACTACAATACATACAAATGCAGAGAGGCATTATATGCATTTATGTGGCTGTTTCTATCGATTGCATAAATCCATGACTTTCAGGGCTATGCAATACAGTATCACCTCCTTTCCTCTCCGGCAGAGTAGGAATCAAGCAGTGCCTGTCCTGAACTCTTTTCTTCAGGGTGTTTAATTTTCACGCTCAGGTCACTTCAAGCATTTTTTCCACCACAACTGGACCTTTGGTCAATCCCTTTCACCACTGGAATTCCAAAAAAGAACATTTGTTAAGTTCTTTCTTTACAGAGCACTCTTTAAAAAGTACAGTCACATCTCCTTTGCTTTCTCTTCTCTTACTTCTTAGGTATTTGTCTGCTGCACCAAATATAACTGAGATACCTAGGATTTGCATCTGATCATTATCTATTCTCTGACACTTAATCCAGAAGATTTAAACTCTAGTATGTGTCTTAATTCCTTTCAAACTACCATTATTACTAGATTTCTGAAGTTAGGCTATTTTTAAGTTTCCTAAGAGCCTTTTATAGTATTGTAGACATATGTGCAGGGAGAGGGACAGGGAAAAAAACCGAAGTGATCACAAATGTTTTACTTGCATATCAAATGTAATACATGTGTTACTACAGTTCATTATAAGTGTGCAGGCACAGTCTTCCCCTCCTCCAGACCAGTCCTACAGTTACCTCTGCAATGCCCCATTAGCATAAATTATTAAAGTCATTTTATATGATAAAGTGTTTTGCTGAATAATTAACTATCAGAATGATTTAAAATAGTTTTCAATGCCCCCAGGGACAAACTGTCACTGAGATTCAGTCTCTAAACAGTAATGAATTTGCATCCAATTCATTTTGTATGAAAATAATCAGGAATCTCCCATGAGTTTGTTTCACTGCAGATTGGATCTCACCTTAAACATGTGAAATATCAGCCACAGATTTTGTTTTATTATAGCTTGTTCCAACGTCCTTTCTTTATGATGTTATTATTTCATAAACTGTTGTTGTCAAAAAAGATGACATGAGGTATGAACTTCATGGACCCAATGAAAACAAAAGATAAGAAGTGCTTTATATGTAACTTGCTATATTTTTCTAATATTTTGAGGGGGGGAGAAAAACTCATGCCAGAGCCAGAAGTTTTAAAATGCAGTTTCAAACAAGTCTCTATCCCCTAACCATTTCCCAAGCCCAGTCCTCTTTGTCTACTCCCTGCTCTCTGGAGCCTTCAGCCACTCGGTTCACCAATGGTCACTTCCCGGATCAACCCCCAAACTTCTTGAACACCCACTTCAGGCTTCTACAAGAAGACAGTAACCTAAGCAAACAGAGGCAACAAAGTGCAATCAGTGCTACTGAGGTTATACTGGACACCTCTCTACAGCACATTTCAAATATATATATATATATATTACAGTATAATATTTGATCCTAAATAGTACAAAAGCGAACCATTCTCGTGTATCTGATGAAATTTCCTGAGTTAACCCATCCCCAAAATTCAGCTCAGCGCTACTTGAAAATAAGATGAGTCATTGCTCCTGGCTCATTCCCAAGCCTTTGAAAGTGCTCCATCTTGCCCCAGATATATTTAATTTGTCAAGATATTTCTGTGTACAGGGCTCACTTCAAACATAATATATTTCAAACGCAGACTTTAGGAAAAGTTTCGAACTCCTACAAATAATGCAGAATGACAATATAATTTCATCTGAAAAGTGTAGGTGTCATCCAGAGGTCTGTAATCATTGGTAGATTCCTCACATATATTATATCAAAATTTATGTCAAGGTAAAACTAAAAATAGATTGATTATTTTAAAAATTTCTGAATTTTGGTCTTTCTCAGTTCCTCACATAATTGTGGTTTGGTAGACACCATTTTGGAGGAGCCACCCTCAAAGCTAAGGATGTTTGTGGGCATATGGTAAAAACACCTGTAGACCTCTAGAGCACAGCGGTTTGGTGAGAATATTGCTGAGCAAGATGAAGTGTCAAGTGAACTATGGTTTTGGCAGAATGAGATATTTTGTTCACCTGATTAAAATCTTCTAAAGAAAATTATTCTCATAAGATTTTATGTTTGACAGCCTGTAAAAATGCATCTTGAGGGATGAGAAGATTGAAGTAATGGTCCTGTACATCTCAGAAACAGCATTAGCTGTCTCCTCTTTCCCTGCTCCTATTTGATCAGCAGACCACTGGCCATAGACACTGTGGTTTCTTCTGCCAAAGATTTTCTCTTGAATTACTTCTGTAGAAGACCCATGAGTTCCTTAACGAGGTCAGGGAGTTCTCATTTAGCCTAAAATGTATGCTGTGCACCTCATTTCACTTGATTAAAAGAGAGGATAAATATTTATTCAGTATTGACAATATATGTAGGCTACTAATAAATTCTGTTTGTGGGTGTAACCTGGCATACACTCTCCTGGAACAGTATTGTTTGTGGTGGTAGAGTGTGTCTGTTCAGTGCTGTAAACTGGAGGTTGCTAATGTAAAACCTGAGTTGCAAAGAACTGACATGGCACAGCCTGTTAAGAAATGCCATAACTAATAATGATCATGGAGGTGAAGAACTCAGCCCTTCAGACATCATTGCTCAATGAATATCCAACAAAGAGCATATGTAGGCAGTGTCAGAAAGTTTCCCAAGGCCAACTTCCAACAAATTACATTAGGGCCTAGCAAGATGATTTTAACCTTCAAATCAACAGCTTTCACCCAAAAGGGATTCATGTTGTGACAAGACAGATAACTGCTGCATAGTTGAAAGGCAAATTGGGAAACCTTGTATTTCTGCTTAGAAAATTCAGAATATTAGTAACACTAATGTTTGGGCAACATTTCTAACAGAGGTGCCTGAACAAAACCACTGATGTTCAGATAATTGTATTGTTCTGAAATGCTAGATGGGACTGACTAACATTTTGGTGATTCACTAGTGTCTCATGAAAGTGCTTGAGGTTTTCCCATTTAAAATAGGATTTTAAAATATTTCTGATAATATTCCATAATGTTTGCAAGCGAGATAGGAAATCTTATCAGTTCTCACAGAGACTGAAGTCCAGTTTCCCACACTGTTTGTAAAAAGACATTCAAAATGCAGGAACCCTACATGCTTCACCTTATTGGCAAGGAGCATCATCAGTTTGAACCTTAAGTGGAGAATTTATTTATTTCATCTTAGTTCTGTGGTAGTGTTTTATACTGAATGGCTTACATGGTCTTTGTGATAATTAATAATGACACATGCTATGGTGTTTTGTCTTCCATATGGTGTATCAGAGATACCAGTCTGGACTTGCATACAGCCTGCTACCTCCAAATCACTCGTGATTTACTCAGATCTTCCCCTATTTCTGACAGTCCTGGGGAGCCTGCTTGCATTTCAAGACCACGTTTAGAATTGTGCCCCTGTGTTTGTAACTTTCTCAGGCCCTGCATTAGCCTAGTTGGTAACATTTCTTCCTCTTCTGATCCATGAAGACTCTCAATCTCTCAAGCAATAGACTTCTCCCTTACCCTCACATACCCTTTCTGGCACTGATGGCAAAACCTTCTTCATTTCCTGCTCTTCCTTGGCACACACATCTTTCTCTTGTCATCTACTGAGTTTCAAGTTAACTGAGAATCTTAGCCTTTATTTCATGGCATGATTTTTATATCACTGTGTAACATGTTTATGGCATGCTTCAAAGGTGTTATCCCGTACACGGATGAACTGTGATCTAGAAAGACTTGGGGGACACCTGTTTATGCTACAGTTTTTTTGGAGTTCTGCTTCCTTTAGTGTAGGTGTTAGATCTCCTATTTATTTATTTAGATTTTCAGTTTAAGTAATTCAAAACCTTTGGATTCAAGTCCTTTGCTTTTATTTTTCTAATAATATGACTTTTTCTCCAGAGAGCCAGAAAAACATTTTTAATGAAAAATGTTTTCTAAGTATGATTGGCAGTTCACCTATGGCAAGAAATTAGTTTCCACAAGCACTTTTTTAATTTTGTGCCACCCAAGATGAGTGTCTTTGAAGATCTGTAGTAATTTGAAATTATTTAACTGTGTTCATGTATACACTCTCTTGAGCACATCAAGCCACACACAGCACTTGATACAGAGCCTGCTAAACACAATAAAAATATTTCCACCATCTTCAGTGGGCTTTGGATGGGGATTTTAGCAAGTAATGAGCTCATGTGTAGGCCTGGCATTACCAAGACTGCTGCCATCTGCAAAGAGCCTGGTCTGGAAGGATGCTCTACTTGATGTAGACTGGTTTCAAGAGGAGTGAGCAGCAGCCAGCACTCATTGCGTGGCATCCTATTGAATTCTTGGCCTGGCATACCTGCCTCCGTGACAGTGTAACAGTATGTTCCCAGAGAAGTGGATCTGCTGAATTTTCTTCTATATTCCAATGATTAGCTTTTTGTTAATGACGTGATTAAATTTCCAACTGGTATTGAGGGGTTACAGGTATTAATTAGTTGTTCCCCTCCTTGTGTTCTTTTCAAGAAGTGAAGTTATTTGTTTTACTTAAGGTCTAAAGTGATGCCAAGCTATTTTTGGCTCCACCTCATCTCACCTCTCTGCTTGCTTGTGTCATGGTGTCAGTTTTGATCTATACCTTCCCACTGCTAGATAGCTTTGCCTAAAGACGTAATCCTCAGCCCCTAATAATTATAAGTACATCAAAGGCTAGTTGGTTTGCTTAGCTGCAGAGGTCTACACAAAAATCTGTGTATCTTCACTTGAAAGAGGTTTATAGTTTTGTGTCAAGCTTTAAAATAATCATGGCGTTCCATTTTTTTCCCTCCTTTATTGTGACATATTCTTGGCTGCTACATAACCTGATTTAAAAAGTACCACTATATGCCTGAAATGAAGACACTATTCTCCTTAATATTTTAATTTTAATGATCCTCATATTTTGTAATATCTGCCAGCAGTAAAACTATACCCTATTTAATATGAAAAAGTCTTACCAGAAGTCACTGAGTAACTGGTTTTTGCCTTCATTTTAAATTATGTGTTGAGTAGAAAAAAAGAGAAAAATCAGTAACTGGGAGAGCCAGCTTTAGGGACTTAAATATTTTGTATCTATAGCCACATGCTATGACTGGTTTATAAACAAAAAAATTACAGTATTTCCAAATTCTGGAAATCGAAAGGAGTTGTTTGTATCTGATCTGGTTTTATTCTGCTAACAATTAGGGTATTGCAAGGTATGTGAGGTCACACATATCAGACATCTTATCCATATAACCCCCAGCCAAGCTGATGCACACAGACAACAGTGAATGGGTGACACTAATTACCAAGTAAACAACATATTTTCTGTGGACATGTATCAAGAAGAAAGTTAACAAAGTGAAAACAATTCACAGAGCTATTCCTTGGGGAAGGATCTAACATGATAAAGAATAGCTCAGCATAAGAGATCTGGAAGGGATGCCCATGGCATTACATTGAAGTGAAGAGAAGAAAGTCAGTACTCAAGTTGTTGACATTATGGCTAGGAATTTAAGTAGGAATTTGACTTCTCATCACTGACTCCATAGACTGTGGTAAATTTAAATAGAAAGCACACGTAGTTAAAATAGCTGTTGAAACAAACTATCAAAGAAATTGATGCATGGAAAGTGTCTTTGCATGGAGACTGAATGAATACCTTTCTGGGAAATAGGTTTTAGCCAAATACAATTTATGCATTAGTCAAACACATGTTTTTCTGGCTTGGTGTAGGATACCTGGATGAAATTTAATAGCCTCTAATTTACTGTAGGTCAAACTAGATGATTTACACCATAGTATAATATTCATATGTTCTGGATTCCACTCTTGCCTACAGCTCTGTGAAAAAGCCCCTGGTAAATCTCCCATTAGCTTCAAAAGGCCCACATGTAGGCTAAAAGACTGCACTTAAAAGCCACATAATATATATTCATACATCTCATAGCATGCACGTGTGTGTGTGTACATTAAGTGGGTGTTATATTTATACATACACAGCCAAAATCTGGCCAGTCATAAAAATAGCTCCAAATCTGAACACGAGCGCCAGGGGAATTATTGCGTATTTATATTTTGCTTCGTGACATCAGCAGTCACAGAATCCACTGCTGCTGTTTTGTTGTTTTGTTTTTTTTTTCTGAGAGAACAAGAAATAACCACAGCAGGAGGCGCTTTCATAACTACTGGGAGCTGCAGATCTGTGTGCTCGTGGTGTGTCAGAGGTATGTTTGTCTCACACACCCTAGAGCTGTCCCTCAGCCTCTCGTTTTCCGACAGGGAATTCGCCGATTGCGTTTCTACGCACTGAAAAGGGTTGGCAAACACATATTTGCATGGCAGTTGGTATGTGTTTTGTCCTGTTTGTTCTGCGTAACGTAACGTGATGTGACAGGCTGTAATTCATCACATCAGTCGCATGACAGCAGAGGAATTGGAAAAGAGATGTAATGGTGGGCTGATGTGAGGTGTCAATTTAATGTTCAATTGTAGTATTTCAACATTAAGGCTTTTTATAATGACCTACCAAAGAATTATCTCCAGGTATTCCCTGCACAGGTGAGATTTAGGAGGAATGATCAGGCATAGCATAGTCAACATCAGGAGAAGGCTGTAGATCCCTTTGCTCAGAAGCAACAGCTCTTGTAAACAGGAGGACCTTTGCACATCTGGTGCTAGATCAAACAAACAAACACATTGAAGGACTATTTATTTATTTCCTTCTCTTTCACTGCACTCCCCAGCCACACCACAGGTCCTTGAGTGGGAAAACTGTGGAATTGCCCACGGCAATATAGGAGGTTGAGGCTGTTTTCCTCCAAAGACTCCTACACAAGAGACTGCTTGACATTTCACCCCTGAAAAATTCCCACAACAGAAGTAAGGGTGTTAGTTCTTGTTGAATGCTTTCAGCCTAACAAAACCAAGTTCCCTGTTAAAATCCCGTCTCAGGGCTGGGACATTCTAATCAGGACATGGCTGGTAAAAGCCTTAGGGAAGAGCTCAATGGGTCCCAAGGGTGAGCTTTGCACCCATCGCTGTTCTCAGTCATGCACTTTCTGAAGTGTCAAACTTGGCCACAAGATGAAAAGAAATTAGCTGTTTAAGAAAAAACATTGGTGAAGGACTGATCAGCAGTGCCTAACACAAAGCCGTAAGTACATCCAGAATTAGTGACTGTTTTCTTTCCTCAACATACATTCTATATTTAATTACAGCTATTTGAAGTGTCTTTCCCCTAAATATCCTTCCTGTTGGTTAGTCTGCACTGAGACTTCTTTTTACTTTAAATCTCAGTGCCATGAAACTGCCGCAACTCCTCAACTCATGCCCTTCAATAATATTTTCCACAGCATTCAAGATACCAAAAGTCCTGGATTGTGCTAGATTTCAAACTGTAAAATTCAGTCTTAAAAACAGATTGTGAGGCAGTGTTGGTTATCTCTGCAATGCTGATATTATGAAATGGCAAAATATTTTAATACGATGAAAAGATATCATTAATAATAGCTTATAAGCATGTATGGTGATCATTTGAATTAGTTACTTACTGCAGGTACACTGCCAGTGTCCCACCTTTTCATCTTTATGATAATCAAAGATGCAACAGCCACTTGATTTCTGCCTCCTGCCCTCCCAGCCCAGGGACACCCAGCTCAGTCCTTGCACACCACATCAGTAAGAAGTTAGTGTGTATTTCTCACATAAATTAGATCCCATGGATTAACAATGTTTAAATAGTTTAAAAATTTTCACTGTAAAGGAGCATGGAAGCCAATATTCTTTCCTGTAGATTTGTGTTCAAAATCTATGCCTTTTCATTTTTCAAAAATATAACCTGACTTCTCATTTTTTAAAAAAAACCCATTGTTTCATAACAACTACTAGCTTATATTTTTTGCTTGATGAAACCTTCTGCTACATCTTACTGTGGTTATTCATATACCTCTGCTGAATTTAGTAATTTTCCTTGCTAATGTTCTTGCTGTTAAAGCTCCCTCTGGAGATATCCAAATACACCAGATGAAGAGCAGATTCTGGGGCCATCCCAGAGATCTTGTAGAATAACACCAGGATATGATTTTACATCACTTGGTAGGTGCTGGTGAACCATCGGGAGCCTTACATGAGCTCACTCTCTAACTGAAGGATTTGGAACCCAGTCTAAACTTCTCCTAAATCATCATTTGAAGTTCCCTGCTAAATTGCACCACATCTCTACTTAAATAATACAAGCTTTTATTAGCCAGATGAAAGATGATGGCTTCGATTAATTATTTATTTTGCTACATAGGATGCATTTTTACCAAAGAAAACAGCCACAAAGTGCTTACCTTAGGCCCTTGCTTTTACCACCGAAGGACCCAATGTTTAGTTCACAAACACAAATATGGAGCCTGTGTGGGCACACTCTGCTGCAATGTAAGCCCAGATCATCCTGTTGACTATGCTGCTGTTGCCTCTTATGTAAGGGAAGAGTTAGTACCACAGCACTTCACACTGGTCACTGTAATAAACAGAATTTTAACAGTAAAACATTCTGGAAAAAATCCTGATTTCTTGAAGGAAGCACAAGCTTTAGTCAGTGCCTTTTTTTCATATATTATTATCAACTTCACTGCCCCAGCCTAATTCCTTGCATGTTTGCCAGTTTTTCTGTCCACTGGTTGGGATTAGAAAGAAGACAGCAGGTTAAGAACGGGATGAAATTAGACCTTTACCATCACCAACCTACTGGATGACTCTGGCCAGCTCATTTTAGCCTTCCATTTTGGTGCTTTTGTTTTCCCGTGAGGACTGTGTGAGCTCTCTGTGACAGGCTGCCCATCCACATCCCATGCCACAGCCCCTCGGTGTCACCTTCCCAGCGTTGCCCTCCCAGAGGCTGAACACACGGTCAGGTGAAGTCCATTTTCTAAGCTCACTTATTTTCTATAATTTTTACAAAATAGGGCAAAACCACAGCCCTGGGAAATCAGCTGTAATACTCTAGTTCGTGTCTGCCATTAGGTGTCAGTGTGACAACAACCATGATACACAAAGGCTATGCCGGGGTGTGCAGGGACACTACCCCATCCTAAACTTCTCCTTGTCGACTCAGGGAAAATACGCTGTGCAACTGAGAGGAAGGAAGAGGCTGAAGAAAGCAGTAAACATTTTATTTCGGGTTTTTTTCCATCACCTCATTGAATTTATTTACTAACAGATAAGTCTGTTTGCATTTCATTCAATGCGTCTCAGGTTCCCACTGCTGCAGTTGTCAAAGGGTAATATTTACAAAACCAGGACAAGAGTTTCTGCACACACTGATCTAACCCTATTTTGGGGAAAAAGAAACAGTCAATACTACCAGTAATTTGCAGTCTGCAGGAGGTAGACTGCTTTGCCCAATGCAAATGTTAAATTACTCATGTGAGTTGATGCCTGCCAATTTGGTGATTGTAGATGGATCCTTCACAAGTTGTTTGAAATACTGTATTAGAAATTACAACTAAAAGTTCCACTCGTTCCAAGGAAAAGAATATAAAAACTTTAAAACCAGTTTTGAAACAACTTTTTGTGTCAGAAATACTGTCCTTTTTTTTTTTTGGTGTATCAGTGGCATTCATGATGAAGAAATGGTGAAATACATTACATATATTAAGGAGTTTGAAATTGTTTTTAGATAAAATTTCAGACGCATCCCAAAATGTAGCAAACAGTTTTTGGTTATGTGGGAGTTTTAAAAGTTACTATAAGTTTATAGAAGTTTTAAAATAAAAGTCAGGTTTTTTGGGGGGAAAGTATTTTAAGAATAAAATTAATTTATAAAATATTCTCTGCTTGCCTCTAGTATTAAGAATAGCTCAAGGATAGCATTTTTTTGCCTTATGTTTGGAACTGTAAATGTTTTCACCATTATTAACTTTAATCAGATTTTGGTCAGGTCAACATAATGGCTAAATCAGCTTGGCCTTCACCAGGATCAGTGAATCTGTTGTTCAAGAAGATTGGGGTTCAGCTTTGCCTTCATTTTTTCTGCTTTGGAAGGGAGCAGATTGTGAGCATCGCTTAAATTTGGTGTTGGTTTTTTCCTTTATAATGATAGATTAAATCTGAAGTAACTGTGATAAGCATCTGAGCGAGCTGGCTTTTTTTTTTTTTACCTACTTCCAGTTTTCTAGTAATTGCATGACACAGAAGTGGTTAGTCCTGAGCATGCACTGCACAGCGAGGACAAGAATGCTCAGATACCATCCCTGCTGCAATTCCCCAAGTTGAGTAGTTGCAGTTCTCTTCAAGAGGGCAAAGGCTCCCAGACTTCTGTTAGCCCTGCCCCCCTTCGGTTTGGGGATGGGAACTGAAAAATGTCATGTGCCAATTTGACATTGTCTTTATAATAGATAATTATAGGCTTTAGGAATAGAAAAGATGCCTGATTAAATGGCTCCAGCCATCTGCTGTTGCAAGATTGTGAAGTAATCCTTGACCATTTTCATATTAAGAGTTGCCACGCTGATGTTCTCCCACTCCTTATGTCACTCAGGTTGCCTAGAAAGCTATCTCCTATACTTTAGTTTGCTAACTCACTTTTGCTTTATACTATTTTAAATAGCAATGATTAAATCTTTATATTGGTACTGTTGGGGGGCTTGAAAGTTCCTGCTGTCCCACACATCAGTTTTGACTTCAGAAATATAAATTGAAGAGCTGCTTATTTTTACATGTGGTTGCAGATCAGGTTCTTCTTCTTCTTCTTCTTTGTGGTACAAGGGGAGCAGATGAAAAGCCACCCAGGTTAGCAGTTTTTAAAAAAAAAAACAGCACTGGCCACTGTGGTTGGTTGTACCCCTGATCCATTGGGGCCCCAGGGTAGGTGTAAGACGAGGCTCCAGGGCCAGGCACGGGCTGCTCACGTGGCACTGTCTGCCACAGTTAGTTGAGCCCAAAGGTAATTTTGTTGATTTTGAAGCAAAATCATTAGTCAAATAGACCTGAAAGCAGCAGAGAGCTGTAAGCCTGCTTTAAGCTGAGCACTCTTCTTACAGAGATAGTATTGCTTCAAGCAGCTCTTTGCAGATCAGAAAGGATCCTGGTGACAGGATTCATCTGACGGATATCCCTCAGTTACAGACTGGTATGAATACCAGAGTGTTTTTTCTTTTTAAAACCTCACAGAGGTAGTCCAATGCAGTTTCCAACTGCAGCCTAAACCAGTCCAAAAATGTGTCACAAAATGTATGGAAGAGTTTCCACCTGAAGTCAGAGAAGAGGCAGAGGGAGCAGAATAGCAATCAGGCCATAAGGGCACAGTAATAGTCAGATAGATATTAAACATCTCTGGGTGATGCACTTCTGTGTGAGAAGGACTGGTGGTGGCATGTAAGGAAGGAAAAGGATCACTACAGCAATGCAGGAGTGTGAAAAGATGCCTTTGTAAGGGCAAATTTTACCTATTGAACATTAATTGCTTTCCATGGATACAAAATGCACTTTAAGTGATGAAAGGAGTGACTGACAAGCAATGCTGTATTAAACAGATATCAGAGAATGCAATGTAGGTTAATTATCTTCTCTTAAAAAAAATTTAATTTTTTTTTCTGAAGAGGTGAGCATCTGTCTGAGACAGAATCTTATCTCCAAACTCCTGTTGTCTGCTTCAATGAGAAGAGGAGCAAGAAAGGGAATGAAATGGGGTGGTGAGGAGATGCCAGCAGGAACCATGGTGAATTTTTTTCCTTGGCATCAAGCGTCAGCTCTTTGCATCTCTTCCCATGGACTTTCCTCCTGGTTACCTTCAGAAGCAGAAGCAATGCCAGGAACTGCCCACAGCTCCCCCCAGGGCTTTGAGCTTTCCAAGTGGTATCCACAGCTGCCACTCCAGCTGACATGGTTTATTTAAATAGGCAGGGAGAAAGTATTTGTGTTTGCAGAAGGCAGTGTATAGTGTAAACTACCTCTGTGATGTTTTAAAAAGAAAAAACACTCTGGTATTCATACCAGTCTGTAATTGAGGGATATCAGTCAGATGAAGATCTTCCCAGGGAGTGGAAGGAACAGCCTGGGAATAAAAAACCCACTGTTTTTATGAGGTTGCATTTCCCCTTCCAACAGGGCATACTAAGCATGGTGTGTCTCCTCCTCAAAGCTGAACATTTTCCCTTTAAATCAGTCTCTTCCAGTGGAAAGGGGTGGGAAGGAAAGTGTCAACCCATCAGTCGGGGTTTTCAGGTGCCGATAGGGTCACATCAGCTTTTAAAGCCTTTGGGCACCCAAACCACAGAATGTGCTGGTGGTTGTCAGCAAGTCTGTGCAGCAAAGCTCTGGAGCAGGTGAGTGACAGGATGCAAATATCTATCAAGGAGGACCTGCCCCTATATCTGCTTCAATGCCTTTTTAGCCACACCTTTCTGGTAAATTGTAAAATGTTGGTCAGGGTGCTCTGGAGATGGTTAAAACTAGGTGTGCTCATACCCCAACTTCTTTTATGTCCTAATGCCTTGAGGTGCATTTAGAAAATGCATCCAAGTTTTTTCTTATATTGTAGGATTTAGCCAAGAGACACTGAGCAGAGCACCGTGTGTCATTAAGAGAGCTTAGCAACAGGATATGCATCTGTGTGTGTGTGCATATGTGTGTATATATATATGTGTGTAAGCACACAGATTACATATATTCACACCACAATAAAGTTTTAGGTTTTGTAGGTTTAAAATAATGTGTTGGTACCAACTGTGTAGCATGTTTTCTGTACCTTGCATCAGTGTTGCTAATTTTCTATGCAGACACACACACACAGACCCCATAGAAACTTGGCTCTCATTTTAGGAAAACTTACCTAGGACATTATCAACTTAGTATCCTCATTCTTAAGGCATAAAAGGCTCTACAGAAAGTCAGTATTTTTAAAGTGACTGAAAAGAACATGTAAGCATTTTCAGTTTTTCTAGATGGAAAGCTTGCTCCTGGTAAACTCTGTAAGTATTAAGCTCATTGATATAGGAGCGAGTTTAGTCTATACAACCTTCCAGCATGAATAACATCTTTCTTCCATGAAACCCACTGACTGCAAGCACATTAGTCTGGCAGAGGCTAGCAAAAAATGCTGGTTTATAATTTGGGCTTTATTTAAAGATAGGATTCACATTTTTCCATTATTTGGATTAGGCAACTAAGTGGTCCCAAGTTTTTCTTCATTAAAAGAAAAAGGAAAAACCCTCCTTTTAATATGTGTGTGCTTCACACTTTTCAAACTTCAATAGCATAAAATTTTTCACTTGGTCAGAAAGCTGATTTAATTTGCTGCTAGGTTAAATGTTAAAGGTTTCAGTCTTATGACCATGAATTCTCAAATTAAATTCAGTGCATTGCTTAAATTTCTAGCAGCAGTGCATTTAGCCTAATTGCTTTGGTAAGTTGGGTGCTTCATAACTACTACTCTTCTGAATTTTCATCTTTAAAGGTGAGCAAAATAAGCCTGAGGGTCACAGGTGGGCTAGCCTGTTCTTTGGGATTCACCTGTGGGGTCTTTGGATATCTCTTCCAGTCTGACTGCATCCTCAGACCATGTCTGATGAGACTGTTCTGCTGACAAGGGAGAGCATTTAAACACCTGTAGGTTTTAGCTATTTAAGCCCAAATCAGTTTTGAAGCAACAAGAAAGGCTGAGCAAAATGGTTCAGATTTCAGTCAGTTGTCAACTAAATGTGTGCACTGGGCCTTTAAGTATTTGGCCAGACACATCTTGATTGCTTCTCTTTTGTTTTTACCCTTGGAAAGTCAGCTGGATAATACCCTGTAGCAAAAGTCTATTCTGGGATGCTGTAAGTGGGCTGGGCTGGGGATGCCTGAGCAGGGGGAAATATGGGGGGGGTGGGGGGGGAAGCAGGTGAAGGGAGAATTAACAAAAAATGGAATTTTATTCATGTATTTCCAAATTTTTGTGAGCCAGGCTATTTGCAGTCATTTTCAGTTTTCTTATGATGTTAAATATAAAAATCATGGGGCTATAAAACGATCCCACTGGTGCAGTCTCTAAGGCAGGCTCCTTGGGGACAAGTCACAGTGCAAACATGGAGGTGATGGAAGCAATCGAGGAAACTTCTACCAACGGCACCCTCAGAGGCAAGCCCTGAGTGTCTAGTTTTTTCCTCTTTGTTTACAGTATTTTTAAGGCTTTGAGTTCTCACGCAACATATATGTCATTAAATGGCTGATTCCTCTTTGCACACGTTGTTGTGATGGCCTGTGGCAACCTGAATTAATTGTTTCAGTAGTTGATGGTGGTTACTAGCCGTAATTATTATAATTTGCATTTATAAAAACTTCTTTCATCTAAGGATCTCAAAGTGCTTTTGCACACATTTAATTAAGCTTCACAACATCCTGTGAGGTAAGTGTCAAGAGTGTTGTTATATCCATTTTTACACAGGTTTCTCCAAGAAAACAAGGTCAGTCTCTAACACGACTGGTATTTGGTTCACATCACTCTTGCACAGGACGAAGCAACTAGCACAGCTGCAGGAATTAGGAGTGCTGATCTAGGTCACTTTGCATCTCCCACATAGCTCTTGCTGCTGCCACACTGTGTGGACACACACACTAAGCCACTGCAAACACAGTCAGAGCAACCTCAGCCCAGATTTACAGCCTGAGATGGCCCTTTCTTTCCCAGGAGCACTCCAGCAGCAGAAAAGTCTTGGGAAGAAAAAGAGATAAGCACCTAACATGTTGAACAAGATGACAACCCATCATGCAAAGACCTGTTCTTTCTGTAGTTTTCTCCCTTAACATTTCAACCTCTCTTTGCAATCTGCACACAGCAAGACATTCTACTAAGCTGCAGGCAATGTAAAGTTACTCTTTACTAGTCACTCACTTGCTCTAGAAGAGGCTTCACACACTTCATCTCCAGCCCTTACCAGCCTTAGACCCAACCTTGTGGGCAATCAACAATTCTGAGATCTACTAAATCCTAGATTACCACTTGACTGATATTTAAAAGTGAGGATCAACCCAAGCAAAATAGACTTGGAACTTGATGGGGCAGCAAGAGGAGACAGTTTTCAAAAGCTCATTTCTTTTTCAAACATGTTGTTTAAATTGAACCTAGCTCTCTGTAAGCTCTGTTGATCACCATATTAGCCCTGAGGAAGATAGGTCTAAGTAAGGGCTTGCAAATTGAGTAAGTCCCAGGCCATACCTTAGTGAGTTCTTTACCATCAATTTATGTTTACATAAATTGTTTGCATTTGGCAATGACCAGATTAGCTATTTGGAAAGAAGTCTGCCTGTGGATGCACTTGTTCCAAAATAAAAGCCACTTTGCTTTTCTAAATTAAGTGGACTTTAGAGAATGACTATTCTGAATAACATAAGAAAGAAAGCAATTTCATTCCTAAGTAGACCATTCAACAGAAATATTCTGAAATAATCTGACTGTCTGATTTCTTGTGTTAGCACTTTTTGAGGCACTGACATAGTCACACAGTCAACAAAAACCAACTTTGTTTTCAGTCCATTGTTTTCCTAGAGAGGGTGTGCCAATGCAGGGCAAGAGTCAGAGATTCTTTTCAGTTCCCCTGAGTCAATGCACAGGATTTATTGTGGTCCACATCTCTCCTGTGAGGGAAGGAACGCCTGGCAGCCAGAGGAGAAGGTCTGGCACATCATTTCATTTTACCTGATGCTGTCTACTTAACTTTCATCAGAAACAGGGGACACTCATCGGGCAAAGCCTGCGTTTTCAGTGAAGCTTTCTTATGCTTTTCCTCTCCTACAAACTTGTTCATGTCTGCTGCTGCTGCACAGAAAAGAAAAATGTGGCAGCAACCTGCAGCTTGGGAGAATACAAAGCCATGGGAATCCCAGCATCATGCCCACAGAGGGGTTTTTATTGCAGCTGCCAGAAAGCTTTCAGTAACTTCAAATCAGTACTTTTGGAGTATGTTTCTTTATTTGGAGGGGGGAGGTAAAAATTCTACTCATATTATCTGAGACTTGATGGGTACTACGTTTTCCTTTTCGGACCTCTATCACTCCCAAAGATACAAGATGAACTCTGCCTGCCCAGGCACCGGAGTCAGTGCCCCAGGGAATTTCTTCATATCTAAGGGATATGCAGGATGTGTACTCGCATGCCCTTGCTGCCTCTCAACTCCAGCTGTACATGCAGTTTTGCTTTAGGAACCTGTACCTCCAGTATTGCAATACCTTTTTCAGTCTCTGTCATCAAGAGTTTAAATACAGTTCAGATCAGTGTTAGTGGCCCAGCTCCAAATTAGGAGAATTGCTGCAATTCGTTATCTTGACAAATTAACTGGTCTGAGGCAATTCCTTTTTGAGAGAGATACAATTACCTAACTCTTGAACTCTAGCCTTGCTCCAGTGCTATGGTGTAGTTATGCACCTGCTCAAAAAGTGTGGATAGTATGACTAAAGGCTTTCCCACCTCTAAGTAAAATTTCTGCACTAGGAGCTGATCAAAAAAAAAGGCTGACTTAAGACCAAGGTGGTCTTGTTACATAGTGGAGGGACAGCGCTGGAAACGCAAGATCCTCGTCCCAAAAACCCCATAGAAAGGCCTGGCAAGAGAGTGTTATATCAGAAAAACACATCACCAGTTGTCCCATCCTCTGTTTGGAGTCCAGCTTCCCAGTCCAGTGGAAGAAGGCAGCTTTCCTGCTCCCAGTCCACCACGTAGAAAACAGTAGCCCATGCAGACCCTAAACAGAGATTTTCTTTGGAAAAGGGGGGGGAAAAAATACAAGGTGTTTTCTCCCTGGGATTTAGGCAGTAATTTCTAGTTTCAATCCTTCAGTCCTTATATACCTGGTGAAAAATGGGTTTCTATCAGGTACAGTATTCCACTCCTGATGTGGACAGGAGCTGGTGCTCTGAGAAAGGTGATGACCCCCAGCCTTGCCCTGATTTCCCTCACCTCCTGGCCTGGAGGACCAGCTCCTTTCTGCCTTTTCTACCAAGCAGTGAAAATACATCCACAGTTAGACATTGTTCTTCCAACCCAACATGGGCAGATGCACTTCTCATCCGCTTCCCTGTGGAAAGCAACTCCTTCTGCCCCTCAGCCATAGCTCACCTGTGGGCATCATTTTTCCTTGTAAAAGAGCTCCCAGATGCTGAAAGATATCCCTTAACTATTCATTTGAACCACTGCCTTTTGGAAACTCTGTTTGGGATAAAGATGTCCTGCAGAAGGCTTGTGTTTGCCTAGAGCCTCTTTGTATGGACTTGGTGGCTGGGAGTTTCCTTGAACTCCTCTTTGAACTCCAAGCCTTCAGCATCCAAAACATTTAACCCTCAATTTCTTTTCTGCTTTATCAGTTTGGCCAGCTTCCAGCTGGCAGCATTCATTTGCAGGCTTCCATTCTGCATCCTGTATTTGCAGATGCATTTGTCTTTCAATTAACCCCTTGAAATGGTTTTCTTCTCCCCTGAGCCTACCTGCCTCCGGTCTGGCCAGCACTTCTCCCTGCTCTGGATGCCTGAGGGGCAGAAGCCAGGAGTGGAGAAGCTGGGTCCTTGAGCTGGAAGTGCCAAGCAGAGGGTGTGCCCCGTACACAGGCGTCACAGAGAGCAGCTGAAGGAACACGCAAGTTCGGCAGCGCCTGCTTTGCCCATTGTGGGTTGGGGCTTGCAATGCCAGAGGCGCTTTTTGCCTATGTGAAGTCTCTAGAGCATCACTTATGAATAATGAGATCTTCCCTGAATGCTTTCGCCAAGATGCTCTGGAGCACGCGCCCACATTTCCACGCTGCAGCTTTCCCCCCCCAGACAATGGGAATGTCTCTGCAGCTTTTGCCTGGCTTTCCTCTGGAACAGCTATTTCTAGATAGTCACTTAAAATTAAAAAAGAAGAAGAAAAAAAAAAAAGGAAAATAAAGACCTCATCTAAAGCATCACTTACCAAACAAAGAAATTGCCTAGTCACCAGGAATGCCCTCCCTCCTGTGCCTGCTGTAATTACTGAGTAATAGCAGCCTTAGGTTGCTCATCTTGGCACTCCAGCTGGGTAACGTGCATCCACAAGGAGAAGGAGAACCACTCGCCCACTGCCAGGATTGCCAGGCAAACTTCACACGGGTCGGGAAACCCGATAAAATCTAGAGGTGCAGGATCTCTATTGCTGAGACACTAGTCAAGCCTTTGAAGTGAGAGAGCAAATTGAATTGAAGCAAATCCTTGGTTATTCAGTCTCTGTCAGCTGGCGACTCACCCCGGCTTGGTACTACCACATCTGGATCACCCTGTAAGACACACCTCTTTTTTTTTTTTTAATTAATTAATATTGGCACTGCTAGGGGAGTTCCTAAGGAACCTGATTACTTAGGCTCCAGGGAGATATAAAATGAACTGTATAGTGGTTAGCTTAATTTTGTGTATGATTCTAGCTGAGCAAATGAGTAGTAAAGATTGAAATCTCAACCAAAGCCAGTAAAGACTTAGCATTTGCATTTGCAGAAAATTTTAAAGCCAGTTTTCATGGCAAGCTGCAGAAGGCTGCTAAGTGAAGTGTAACTGTCTACACTACAAAATAAAAAGGAGTTCTTTATAAACGTTAGCTACTTCTTTAGTTTTAGCGCATAACTTTTATATTCATTCTTACATTTCCTGGAACACCCACTGAAACAGTTTTGCAGCTGCTAATACCTCTGATATACCCCTAACATCCAACTAGCAAAATAATGACATGTTATGCTACTATTAAGGATTGATTCTATTAGTAGTGATGAAAGTGCCTTATCTTCTCTGGTATCAAATTGTTAAATTACAACAGAAACAGGAGATATTCAGATTTAATGCACCTATTCCAGCTCTCTAAGCACTAACAGCTGTTCTCAATGAGTTTTAAAAGTACTATAAAACAATATTTCAGCAATTTGTATTTGTCAAATGCAAACATGTCAGCCTTGGGAATTAACAAAACAACAGAAAAATAATCTAAAAATCAGAATCCATGGAAAACTAGCCCCAAAGAAGCAAAGAAGTTTGAAGTTGCATGTTTCCACACTCACAAACAAAGCTCTGTGGTTTCCCTGCAGGAATTTGTTGAAACGAAACAATTTTATTAGAATATGTTTATTTAGAAAGAGGTTTTCAGGAGAACAATTGTAGCCAGAAAAAAAGAGCTGACCACACTCAAGTAAGTAATGGAAGTTTCCACTGATTTTGATACCAAAAGGATTTTACCCAGTGGCTTTAGAAGTAACTTCATGTAGTTTGAGAAAACCTGGGATAGAGTTAAGGTAGAACAACTTGATAATGTGTGAAATCAGGCTTGGTCTCATGGCTCCTGCAGCAGTTACTTGCCTTACAAAAAATACCCAAAACCTCACAGAATCATGAGAGCTTACTTTCAACAGGTAAAAATAAACACTTAAATTTAAAAAAAAAAAAAAGTTAATGCATAATAAGAGGAGATATAAACTTATTCACATAGAATTAGCTATTCAAGTAAATAAATTATTTAAATTCCTAAAAAAAAAATAGAGTGTGATTGTTGTTATTAACTCTACTGTTTTACAACACTCATTTTGCTTAACCATTTGCATTTCTTCGAACCATTGGTTTGTTTCTCTCGGAAAAACGCTCCTGTTTACCTCTTTGTTTTTGGTAAAACAGCAGTGTGTCTGAAGTCTGTGTGGTTCACTGGGAGTTCATTGGGATATATTTGCAACTCCTGAAGCAAAAAACTGGTATTTTATCTTTAGAAGGAGTCACATTTTTTGAACTTATTGAATTTTTCAAAGATCAGCATGAAGAGTTCTGATTAAATGCTTGCTTCAGCGTTTTAAAGGCTTCTTGTGTCCCTGTTGCCTAAGGAGGTCGTACATGAGGATTGCTCTGTAAACATCAGATTGTACAGAATTGGCTCTGCGTACCATGCCAGGCACACAAAGAAGAAGTCAAATGGCTTATCTCTCACTTATCAACTAGTTTATTTTTCATGCCCAAAAAAAGGCTGCTAGAGGAGCAGCTGCTACTTTGTAAATAATTTAATGGCTTCTGTTAAGTAGAGCTGTCAATTTTGCCAACAGCATTAAAAAGAAGATTTTCGTTTTGCCACGGATTTGCACGTTTTAAAGTGTGTTTTTATCCCTGAAAGTCCAGCGAAGGATTCCGGAGAATGGAAACAGCTTCCGATTTGCAGTCACAGATTCAAAAGAGAATAGGTACAGCTAAATAATGACAGATGTATGAGCAAGGAAGGTGTGATATCTCATCACCTGTGTATGTTGCTTGGAGAGCATCCTGCTCATTAAAGCTTAGGAAAACTTTTAGTGGACTTGTAAAGAAACATATTTGGCTCTCTCACACAGATGTTAGATGCAGCAAGAGCAATTGCCAGCAAATTTTGAAAATGCAGAATGTGCATTGTATGGTTGTGTGTACAGAATATTATCCTAATGTTGATCACGACAAAGAGGATTTTTATGAAGATTTTTAGCACAAAAAAATTCATATTATTGAGTCTGATAAATTAATTTAATGATGAAACAACAACATTAGCCATGATAGCAACTCTGAAGTTTTTAAAATTCAAATTCACATCCCCAGATCCTAACATGTTAAGCAAATACTAAGTTAGAATTTAAAACAAGAGTTTATTGTGCAATAAGCTGAAGGAAGGTCCCAGAATGCCTGAATACAAAATCTTAGGTGAAACCTGTGATCCCTCCAGTGCTAGCACAAAGTCAAGCCTCTATTAAGCACCAAACCATAGCCAGAGCCCTCATCTAGATGTGAGGACCACCACCCTCTCCTGGCTCTATGGCATTGTTGCCAAAATCCTTCCCTTTTTAATTAAATGTGGGATATGTTGCCTCTAGTTTGGGAAGGGCTGTGTTGTTTAAACAGTGTTCCCTGTGCATTTGTTTTTCCTGCTTTAGCATTTCTCACAGGGAACAGACTCCATGTCCCACAACAAAAATATTTATTTCTTTACTCTAGAGCTCATATCTGATGGTTTTGTGGCTTTGCACCACTCCTGGCACCTGATCCTATCTAATGTTCAACACTGCAGCTGTAGACCCAGACTAGAATAGGTTCAATGCTCATAACTTGAGGTTCAGATATTTATTTTAGATATGAAAAGTGAAAAGAAATTTCTTTGCACTCCTGTGGGTAAGAACCCCCCTCGTCCTCCGGCTTTGGCTACAAGTGTGCTTGCATATGACAGACTGCTCTGTTTTTCATGAGGTTCCTATGGATCCAGTAGCATTATTTAACACAGTGTAGCTGTGCTACATCCACAGTGCAAAATATCCGAGTCACTGGCTGTGGTGTAATTAATTGCTCATAGCACTCATATATTAGAAATATACCACGTAAGGACTGTATACATCCAAACTGTAGCCCACTCAATGTTAAAAAACTGCTAGGTACCACCTGGAGCACATGCCTGAGTTACACTGAAGTGATTGGTGTGAGAGGGCTGTGATTTACTCAGCTCTGGTTCTCAGCAGGTATGAGAAAATACAAATTAATAGCATGACAGAAAGCAATCAAGACAAACTTGACCCAGTTCTAATTTGTTTCTTTTATCAATACACACTCCTCTATCCAACATCCCTCAGGGTTTTACGTTCTGAAATGCCCCCACTCCTTGGAATTAGGTCAGCCTCAGGAGTGATGGCTTAGTCAAGGACATCAGAAATTGATGGAAGTTTGTTACTTTAAGGGGGTAAGTTATGCAGGCCTTAGATGTTACTGAGTAGGTGGACAAAGAAAAAGAGAGAGAAAAGAAAAATTAATTCTACCGCTTTGACTCGAACTGTACATCTGAGCTTTGATATTTAGAAAATTAAAAGGTTTAACATTTTGCTCCTTAAAAAGCTAAAGCCAACTGAAGAGGAAGGCTCTTCAGGACCGAAGACTTAGTTCCAGGTGGAAGCAGGGCAGTGAGAACTGTGTTCCCAAGCAGAGGCTGTCAAAGCTTGTCCCACAAGAACTTTTGCCTAAAAGTGGATTTTGCCTAATTTTTTTTTTCCCCTATCAACAGGATTTTTGTTTAAGCCCTTCCCCAGAGTTCTTCATGCACGTCAAAAGCAGTTTCTCCTGAACCTTTTTAAGTTCTGCATATTGTTTCCCTCCTTCTCCTGGCTTCTCACTCCACAAGAAGAGGTCTCCAGAGAAACCTCCTTTACTTGCCCTGTAGCTGAGTTTCTTAGACATAAAGCATTGCTCGTACACCTGTTTTCTCCTCTCCTTTTTTTCCTCTCTGGATTTTTTATTCAAGATGGAGGACAAATTGCACCAGTTTAGCACCTTTGTTTATTGTAGCATGGCATGCATGCTTGGAGGTGTGTTGCCCCCAACACAGTTGGCTTTTTCAACTATTCTCCACATTGCTCCATGTGTGGGAAACAGCAGCACAGGCTGTGAGAGTATCAGTTACCTGAGAAAGTCAAACTGGTTGCCACACTTCACCCTCTCTCTCACCACAGATGCTAATAACATTTAGGTATCATGAAGAGTAGAACTAGTCCACAGCAGTCTTTCACCATTGGATATTTAGGACTGGGAGATTCAGAAATGCTTTCAAGTAGATTTGCTCTCCTAAGCCAGTGACTTTTCTGTGTCTGCAGTCAAAACATAGACCAGCAGCATGGCAACACTCACAAGAGTGTTATATTCTTCCCCCTGCCCATGATATTGCCATGGGTATCATGCAGATTAGCTTATACAGGATCCAAGAAGGCAGAGAACAAGGGGAGAAAAACAGGATTAGAAGAAGGGAAAAATGCAAAAGAGTCTTACGATTTTGAGAAAAATCTTTTAAAGTCTTTATCTGTAACAGGATTTTTTTTTTCCTTTATCCAAACTCTGCTAGCCTGCTATTTGATTGATTGATTTATTTATTTATTTGAGGTCTGACAGCAAGAATATGCAATTCCTCCTCTATATTATTAAGTGGTTCAGGTATTTTCAAACAATTCCCTTCCCCAAAGGGCTCAGACTGGAACTTTTGAATGAGAGGCCCTTGATTCACCTGCTGGGCCTCATGTCTTCATTGTGAACCAAAATATTTTAAAACAAAGCTGAGGGAAGTCTTTATTTCTGAAGGAAGGAGTTACACATATCCTTCTGGAGGACCAGTCCAGTTGATAAGATTTTGATCCATATGGCAACAAGGAAATACTCATGTGCAGCAGCTTTTGGCAGCCAGCTGTACCTTCTGTAGTTGACAATTTAGAAGAAAGCATTTCCTCCTTGCTGACTAGAGCCAATACACACTCGTTCCCTGCCTTTCTAAAACTCTTGGATATGTTATTGTTGATGGTAATTAGCTACTCAGCCTCCTTTTCAAGGGGAAAAGTCAAGGGTGAGAGCTGTGTAAGCATATGGTTTTCCATTCAACTTGATCCTTTACAAGAGAGGACACCCTTGTCCTTATTGACATCTAAGGCAACCAGCTGCCAACTTGGTTGGTACTTTTAACTTAAGTGTGACACCATATCTTGGTTCATCTTAGCAGAACTTCTGGGGCAGTCAGATGAAGAAGACCCATCTTGTGAAGCTTTTGATCAATCTTTGGAGCCGGAAGGAGGGTCCAAGCCATCTGCTCCAGGCCCTGCCATCAGACCACCAGCGCAGAGCTGTTCCCACAGGTGAGTGGTGCAGGGAAGGGCACATGGGAAACATCGAAGATATTTCATAAGGCCAAGGAAAATCCTGCATTTCCACAACAGAAAATGGAAGGGTGGGGGGTGGAGGAGGGAAACAATTAACTAAAATAGTTTTGAAATGTGTTTGATATCCTGAGCTTTCCTGACAAGTGCATTTGTCGTCAGCACCATGACTGTAAATGAAATGAAACATTGAGATAGTAAGAAGTAACTTAAGAAAAACCTGGAAGCCTGAAGGATGTGGCATGGACACAAAGAAATCTCCAGAAACACAGACAGCATTTAACACACACAACCATTTTCAAATTAAATCATTTGGGCAAATGATTCCTTGTTGAATGTGGAGTGAAGAGAAATACAGCAATGGAAATGCAGCAAATTAACAGTTACAGGTGGTAAACAGAACTTTAAAAAATCTGACGTGGTCTTTACAGATTTCTGTAAGCATATCTCTAGCCTGTGACCAAAATCCCTGGGATGATCTTTTGAGAATGCTCTTCTTCTGAAGTTGATTAAAACCTTGAACTTACCTATTATGAGAGAAACAACAGTTCTGATGACTGGGGTTTTTTCCCAATGCTTTTGTTGCTAGTGAACCTGCACGCCCCCTTACAAGGGATGAGAAATTAGAATGACATAGCTCTTCTGCAAAGATTCAAAAAGCATTTATTTCTCTTATTTTTCTTCATGAATTCTTGACAGAAAAGAAAAAACAATTATTTTTTTCCCCAATGATTATGTAGATGTATAGTATATAGACTAATTTTTATTTTCTATTCTACCGTACGTAGGAATATTTTTAGTAAATTTAGTGTGAGAACAACATTGAACTTCCCCATTGAATTCATCCTAACCATTTGTACATAACTGTGCTGAACACACTTCATGTGGGCAAAACACACATTTCATTATCTTTCTGGAAATCTGTATGTTACCTAGTCTTCTGTCATGGGGAGACACATGGGGAGATTGAGCTTTTTCAGTATTAAATGTTATTCCCGTTTTACCAACTGCTTACCACTAGTGAAGTATTTATTTTATACATAAGCTACAACTTTTAGGATACAGGATGCCATCTAAAGCTTTCAGAGCTATCTCATGTATTTGGAGATTGAGCCTGCCTTTAAAAATATAGTGCACAATTGTTCCATCTTAACTTTTGGGATGAAGATAGCACCATATTGATATGGGCAAATAATAAAGACAGTCTCCATGATGTAGACTACACTGACTGTGGAGGACTTTCCAAGTGCTCCAATAAAAGGAACTCTTTTAACAGCACACTAGAGCAGAGACTAATCCCAACATGCCTCTGATCCCAAGTTATAAACATGCTATCCTCCCTTCAGCTCACCTTTTCCCTTTCGGAGGTTGCTATGACTCACACGTCTCTGGCAGTCCCACATCTGCCTTTGTCAGGCATCTTGGGAGAGAGATTGCAGAGTTCAACTTTACTCCCACTCCTGGGTTCCCTGGTTTGACCACGTTGGCCTGCACCTACCCGGGTGGGTCACCGTAAGTTGCTGAGCCTCATGAGTGGTTCCTGGCAATCGCCGGAGCTGCACAAACTGCTGGGATTTCCCAAGGCTTTTGGTTGCCTCTTGCCAAGTTGGAGAGGATATAGCAGGCTCCCACCATGCTTGTGGATACCTGGTGGTGCAGCTGACCTCCCCTGGGAGAGGCCAGAGTGTTTGGTGGCCGCTTGCAGAGCTGTGGAAGAAAATTTCTCACAGTTCCCCTGGCTGGCCACAGCTGCCTGAAGCCTGCCAACATGAATTTAGGTTTTAAAGGCACTCCCTGTGACAACACCAGCCAGCTGGGAAGGTCATCTGCTGAGGTGACTCCAGCAACTTCTTCCCTGTGCTTAAGAAAAGCCGCAGATGGTTACAAGCTCTGTGGCTTGGTTTGCCTCCAGTTTCACAGAGTTTGTTTTCTTTAATGCGTCTGCTGCCAGGTCTGCATCAGACTTCTTCATGTGAAGAAATCTGTATGAAGAAAGGAAGTTTTGAGTGTTAGGAGCCTGCATAAATAGGGCCGTTCTCAGTTCTGCAGTTGTTGCAATGTTTCATCTCTATGTCCAAGATACTCCAGCATTACTAGAGATTTCCAGTTTTGTAAAGGGCTTCTTCTGGGTGGCAGTGGTTCCCCAAATTCCTGT
The DNA here is from genome assembly GCF_003945595.2 of Pipra filicauda. Taxonomy (NCBI): domain Eukaryota; kingdom Metazoa; phylum Chordata; class Aves; order Passeriformes; family Pipridae; genus Pipra; species Pipra filicauda. The sequence continues at coordinate 1,584,184 of NW_024103540.1, forward strand.
GAGACATCATAACAGGACTTTGCAGTTGTTCAACAAGAGTACTCAATCACTGCTCTTTCTTCTCTCAGAATCTTTTATTACTTGCCTTGGCTTTACATCTTTGTACCACCTAGTCACACCAAACCTGTGGAGTTACTACATTACTGCATTTCTAACACTACCACTCCTGTCATACCCAGATACTGTCCCAAATCTGCATTTCACTCACGTTTCTGGAAGTTCATCTCCAGCACATACTCAGACTTCTTTCTTTCATATCAGCTTTGACAGAAACTTTGTTTTGGGAGAGCTGGGGCATATCTAATAAGTTACACCTAGGCAGAAGTCCTGGGCAAGGGCCCTGTGAAGACTGGCAGAAGACGTTTATGTTCCACTTGCTTAATAAACCTGGTTATATAAATATATATAAACCCCCCCTTCAGGGGGACTGACATCTACATGTGTGTAACTGGAGCCCAGTTTTCAGGCTGCATGATTAAAAAATCACTTCCATTAACTCTTCACATCATCATCTCCTTGGCCTAACCAGGAAAACCGTAGTCTGGAATAGACACAGGGACAGAAAAGGGATGGAAAAGGCTGGAAACAAAATAATCCTTCATAAAACAATCTCAAGGGTTTATTTCTTTGAGAACTTGTTCTTGATTTAACTCCATGGTATTTTATGAAAGTAGCAATACTGTTCCTGCTAGTGGAGAGGTGTAGTCAACTTTTTGAACCATACACACACATACAGAGTTATGAGCAGTAAAGATTCCAGGACAACACTCCAGAGAGCAGCATTTCATTTGCTGTGTGATTTCTTTCACTCTAACATAAACAGGACAGTTAAATACCACCAACAATGCACACTCCAGTGAATAATTTTACAAGACAAAGATCTTATCTCTGTCTTATATTTACCATTGGCCATTGCCATTTTCTCCTTCCAAGTGCCAGCTATGCTACAGCCCAGCAGTTCTTGCCCTCCCGTTATTCTTGTTATCTATTTATGAAAACATTTTGATCGTCATAACCCTGCAGCAAAAGCCTGCAATTGAGGAAAATATTTCGTATGCTGTTGTTCAGAAGACCAAGGTAGCATGCTGATTCTTTCAGCAGCAAAAAGGAACTGATCCACTGCCCATGGGACAGCTTGTTTCTGGATGAGTCAACTAGTGAGTGCCTGTGACCATGCCAGAGTTTGGCACGTAAGAGTCAGCACAGAGCTATGGCTGCACTCACTTCTTTGCTGTTGGCCTTGGCAGCTGCAGTGTGGATTTCCACCCCAGCAGTGTGTCATTCTGTTGCCTTACCATAAGGCATTGTGGGTTTAAATACCTTGCAGTTGTTGGCAGTGTCAGGATGTGTGTGAAGATGTGTTGGAAGGTTTTTTAGCTTATTATCCATCTACCTTGTCCCCATCCCCCAAACCAAAACTATTTTAATTAAGCTATCTATTATTTTAATACAAGTGATTAGGACAGAAGGTAAAAGTGTATATCATTACAGTGCTTTTCATCATAAAACTTCCTTGTGGCTTATGTACTAAAAAATATACATATTTCTACTTCTCTATAAGGTTTTTATTTAAGCTCAGAAGCATGTTTGTATATTTTGAATCTGTAGCATCACTGATAGAACCTCAGGAAGTGTTAAGAGCATCTTTCATATCTGCATATGTTGGCTATAAAATCACCATGGAGAGAATTAGAGTTATCCCACAACATCCCCTTTTGTGTGTTCCATAAAAAATGACACTAAATGGATTTCTTACCCTTACTTCAGTGTTTCATGCAATTAAAATAAGCATTCATCACAGTAACGGCATTTCTGTTTGTTCTTCCACCATCAAATATCTTTTTCAAAAGCCCCTTTTGACCACGAAGCAAACCTAGTCTTAAAACATCAGGAATGTAGGCTGAGAAATACAGTCTGCCAGGTCCAGGTGTAATCCTTCAAGCTGCTCTATCTGCCCTGACAATTTTCAATTCCATGTCAGAAGTGGGATTCAGCAGCTCAGCAGCGCTATTCCTGCCCAGTTGCTGCAGCCTTCCTTCTCATTCCCTGCCACTGCTCAGCCCAGGAGCTTCATGTGCATCGAGAACACAACAGCAGGCAGATATATATGGCTTTGTGTGCAGTTGCATTCTCAGTTTCTACATCTGTAAAACTGAGATAATATATTACCAAATTCAAAGGGGCAAATTAATTAGTCAGTGTGCGTACAGCACCTCGAAAGTACAAAATTAACTCTTCTTAGCCCACAAGTGCTCGAGATGCATCGAGGTGTTCTCTAGGGCCTCTTGATTCCAGACAAAGGTCCTCTTTATTAAATTAGATTGCTAATGTATTAACGCATTAGCACACTTGAAGAAAGAAAAGTTTGAAAAAGCAATTTGGCTTCATCACATGAACGGCGTGTATACTTAATGGAAATTTTTCCAGCATTCACAAAACAAAGAAAAATCAATAAAATGTCTGCCAACTGTTCCACTGAAAACATTTTATAATCTATAGCACCGAGAATCCCGAGCCAAGATAAACCAGTGTTGCTGACAGAAAATACTGACAATTATTTTACATTGATTCAACTTGGCCCAGCCCAGACTGACCTTGTTTATTCATCTCAGTCTATTAATTCATATTAACTTGGCATCAAAATGGGACATGTGGCATGTGAGCTGAAGACCCATTTCTCTATCTTAGACTCAGATAAATGTAGTGCATTGAGTACTTCTAGTGCCTTGAGCTCTTAGGTAGATTTATATGCATTAGACAGAACTGGTTAAGTTCCTTTTATCCCCGCTGGGCTTTTCATGTCTGTTGACTGTAAAACTAGAAGCTCGGTAGAGGTAACATCTTCTTCTAAGCCTTCGGATATACATGAAATCCTCCCAGTACTGGTCAGTTTTAAAGACACATCCAAAGAGGATGGAGGGGTTTAAGCTCTTTTAAAATATAAAAATAGAAGGGTTATGGCAATTTGGCAGGCAAAAAAGCAATTTGTGGGTCTCGGCAGAATCCGAGGCCATGTGTGAGAAAGCTGATCAAGACACTACGGAGGAGATAACGGGGTCAAAGAGCAGAAGAATCCCCCTGCTTTGGCAAGCAGCATAATCTGGTCTCCAATGAAGTTTCTTAGTTTCTTTTACTGAACCAATAAAGCTTAGTGTGATGGGAGAGTTGCATTACTGCAGCTTAAAAATGTCTCGAGAAAGCTGATGAGGAGAGTTGCTTTTAGTTGCTTCACATATGCCCAGCTGCTCTCATAGCTGATGCCCGACTGGTAGTGTGAAGACAGAGGCATGGGGAAAATCTGAGCTTTTCCTTTAATTATTTATGTCCTCATCAGTAATAAAGGGCTTTTTATGCCTGGAATGTATTATTTGTATTATCAAAGCTGAGCCAGATTTCACACTGTGGCAGTTAAGAAATTGGGTGCTGCACAGAAGCATTCACATTTTTATTCTCACACCTACACTGCTGTCATATCTGAAAGTCACCCTTGGGTAAAACACTACTTGAGTCAAACACGACTACGTCCACAGAGGAGGAAAAGCCACCGAAATGAGGAGAATCCTCCCAAAGGAGTTCCCAGATGGCCTGGCATTGGATGTTTAGTTTATTTTCTCTATTCGACTCATTCTTGGTGAAGGCAATGCTCCCTTGGACTTCACTGAGCACTTGGCAGTTTGTGTATGGCAGGACAAGCAGCGAGCCAGCAAGCCAAGGTGACACAACATGGCCTCCAAATTTCCAGTTACACTGCATTGGGAATGGATTGCCTTTCCACATGCCTATGTAAGCAGAGATTAATGATGAGTGAAGAAACCAAGACTATCAAAACCAAAAAAAAAAAAAATCCGTCTGTGTTTTCCATAACACGTAGTTGGTGCTTTCTTCCCTGCTGCTCCTTCACAACTTGGATTTCAGTGGTGGAGTGGTGAGGGGACAGGGTTTAACTGTAAAAATTGCAGAAAAATCAGTGCTGCCTTTTTGGTCTGACATACTCCCATCCTGGCATTCACCCAACTTCCTCCAGGCTGGGCTGCCAACAGTGCCTGGTGCCTGCTATGTGCAATGCACATCCCTAGCCCATCTTGCTTAACAAAACTGTAATTGCTCCAAAAAACACCAGCTTTACACCTCATCTCTGAATGACAGGACAGTGCTGGAGTGACTGCACGGCCAAATGAGTGATCGTAGTGATGCTCAGTCAACAAACCTACTGGCATCTGATAGAAAGGGCTACAGTTTGTAGCCAGGAAATTACACGGGCTGCTGTATACTTGAAAAGATAGAAAACAAAACAGCTTTGCTCTGCTATGCAGTATCTCCCCAACTCTGCAGTCATTGCTCCCTCCCCTTCTATCACTTCTGTTTTGTTTTCAAAGACCCACCAACTGCAGGCAGGCAGAGGACACTGAGCCTGGAGCGGGTGGCCACACCACCTCCCTGATCACGAAACCCTTTCCCAGCAGCCAGGAAGGTAAGTGAACAGGTCTCTTTCAAATACGCACAAGGGTATGAAGCTAAAAATAATGGTGATTAATATCTTGAAAATTTATTTGGATCTCAGAATAAAAATAAGTCAAACAGCATTGCAGCATGAGCTTGGTTTATGTGTTCCTAACAGGCAGAGGCATGAGGACTCGGCTACCGGCTCATGGAAGGTAGAATAAGTTCAACAGATCATATGAATCTCCTTATCTTGCAGCAGTTATTCATGGTTTAACAAAAACAGGCAGGGTTTATTACCTTCAGCCATTGTTGCTCTGTTACTGGGTGTGCAATAGCAGCAGCAGAGCCTCACTGCTTGCATGGCTTGTGAAGCAGCAGCATGCACTGCTCCTGCAGGGCTTCTGGAGTAAGGGAAGGTGGCTGCCTTGCTTCAGCAGCACCTGGTGTCTCCATCGTAGCAGTGTCAAGGTAGTGCAGCAGTGTAGTAGAGGAGCAGCCCAGCATGAGAAAGTCACAGTTAAAGAGTTGTCCTGTGAAGTCAACCATGCAGGGATAGGTGAGAGTGTTTGCACAAGGGGTGAGACAAGGACTTTTATCTTCTGCTTTGTCCGGGTGTCCCATCACTCTGCTGACAGGTGTGTAGGAACAGAGCCAGTGTCCAGGCATGCTGGCAGGGTCAGTCCAGGCGTAACTGCAGTTCCAGAACCTCAACTGAAACAGGTCACTTCAAACGAGCCAGTTATGGGTGCACTTCCACCTTACAGTGAAGCTGAACCAGCAGCTTGCCACCATCAAAATGGGAAGGTCCTGCTGCCCCCTCACCACCTTCTTCCACCCGCATCCATGGGAGCTGACAGCATAGTAACCCTACCCAAAAAATTGCTTGTTTTCTTTCCCGTGGGCTTTTGTCCATCCCATGAGCTGAACTGCCTCACGAGGAGATTAGAAGACACCACAGACAGCACCAAGCGAAGGGCAGAAGGACATTGCCTGCAGCAGGACTTCTTTTTGATGTTGGCAGCTCTTAATTCTGCTCAAGCTGTAACATGAAGCCTCATCCTCAAGCACCTCCTGCAGCAACCTGGCGGCACACAGACTGCAAATCCCTCCCGAGACAGAAGGCGAGCACTCAGGCAGGCAGGCAGCCCATGCCCAACCACCCCAGAGCTACCCCAGTACAGGCAGACAGGTGTGCTGCAGCCAGGACTGTCCCAGGGTGTGCATCCCAGTCCTGCAACAGCTCTCCACCAAGCTGGGACGATGTGGGATCCCCAATCCACTGCTTGCCTTGCATCTCCACACTGCCTTATCCACAAAAATCATGGTTGCTTTAACTTGTTGTAGTGTTTGAGGGAATATACGTATCCTACATGTATAGACTAGTATAAGGAATATATTAAATATTTTAATTCATCCATTGAATAACATGATATAAAATAGCTTTGTTTTATTGAAAAAGTGAAAGTTACTTAATATCATACCTTTGTTTGTTTCGGTTTTTCAGTGAGTGAAGTGGAATGTAAATAACACTGTGTTTTCTTGGGTTTTTTTTTCAAGGAAATATGAGAACCATTCCTTCGGAGCAGGTGACCCATTTCTGATTTACTTTTTTTATTTCTGCTTGTTATTATTTACTCTATTTTGAAGCTTCCTGAAACTCCCCAAGCCTGTCCCTGCAAGCTGTCTGCCTGCAGGGCTCTCACTGAAATTGGTAGAAATGCTCCTATACTGCTCTGCTAGAGCAGGGCTTCACCTGCTGCTTTATATTGAGCACAGAGCATAAAAGTCTTGCCCTCCATCCATGTTTATCTCACATGAAGTAGCCAGTGCTCGTATTGGCACTTTCAAGACCTCAGTAAAGAGGAGTGAAATACTGCCCTATGGTTTCATGATAACTTTGAACTGATTAAACTGCAAGGTGCTGCCAAAAAAGGTGGTCCATCCCTTCCCCCACTGCCAGCCTCCAGTTCTGTTGTCTTCCTCCCTCTCCTGCACTGGCTCACATCCTTGCAGCCTGCAAGAAGCTCGGTGGGGCGGGAGAGGAGGAGACCTCCATGTGGGCAGGGAGACCGTACCCTGTTCCCCAGATCCTTCTGTTACAGTTATCTCCTGTGGGAACATTCCCTTCTGGCCTGGTTTGGTATCCCAGGAGGTTGTGTGTTGGTGGGAGTGCATATAGAGCACATATATAGAGAGCCTATCTCCAGAGCTGATGAATTGGCAGCACCAACACACTCCTTCAGTTCTACTTTAAGGGAAAAAATAAAATTATGAAATAAAATATAATAAATAATAAAATAAATTTCACGACACTGTGGATGGAGGCACAAGAGTGCTTGTGTTTTAGCTTCCTCCTAGTTACAGTTCTTGTTTAAACTTCTCTTTTTGAGGCCAAAGTGTTCAGTGTTTGGCCTCAGTGCAAACAGATCATTAAAAAAAAAAAAAAAGGAAAGGAAACACTTCAACCTCCCAGCGGAGCAGGATGGCACTTATTTATTTCTTTCATTACAAAACCAGCCTGTGCCAAGTAAAATTGTGTTCCAAGAGCTGTTCTACCAGTCCTGGAGCACTGAAGAAGAACACACACCGGCCCCACCTCTGCAGCCTCCTGCGGGCCCTTGCACATTTTCACTGGGTGGAGGATGGGGAAAGGCTGGGGACCAGTTGCCAGAGCTCACCACATTGGAGCCACACCAATGGGAAATCCTCATACTCAAAGCATGTCCCTGTTGGCCTTTGGGTGATTTCGGTGGCCTCAGGATACAGAGTACAGTGAAATAAAGCAGCAGTGATGGTCTGGAGGCATTGGTGGGATCCCTGGATTTGCAGCCAGGTTAGCCAGCAGTTAACTGCTTCTTCCCCGAGCTGTGTGGAAGATGCTACTTGATTTCATGTCAGGAGCTGAATTAATAAACTGAGAAGTTAATTTGAAAACTCTGGACTCTGACAATAAAATCCACGAGCCCAAATGTACAGGCTGTATAACAAGAGTGACACACGGAAGAAAGCTTTGCCATCACATCATTAAGGATTTATCCAAGGGAGTGGTTAAAGCACTCTTTGGTTCCAAAAAGTTACTGCAGTTGAGTGGTCACCAGTACTAGGAGCTGGTGTGGTCAAAGTGTGACCTCTGTGACCTGGGTGGAATTGGCTTGATTTCAGCACGCATCGCAGAGCTGCTTGTGCATGGGGAAATGGGGCACTTCCATCTGAGCTTCTCTGGACCAAGGGAAGGCAGCAGCCCTTCACCTGGACACCATCACCAGCCTGCTGCATCAGCACACTGGTGGACAGCCTGTTCCCAAGGTCCCACTTTCACCCTCCTGCTTCCCTGGGCTGGCATCCCCCTGCCACCACTTCCTTCATGTTGCTTCAGAGGGAGCTCACACAATACTGGGCTTGGTGCCACCCAAGGGGAGCACACCCAAAACCCGGCCCTTCTTGCACAGGCAACTCTGCAGGAAGATCCCTGCAGCTGCGAGACGGAGGATTTGCTTTGCCCTCCTTTGCCAGTTTGTTGGTGAAAGTCTGGGGCCAGAAGTGACCTATTGCCAGTGCAAATGGCCACAGAGGCCTCAGTGGGGATGTATCTGATATGGGCCCTGTCCTTTGTAGGGGCACCATAGCACGTGTCTTCCTCACTCGCTGCTCTCTCAGCTATGAGGAAGCTTCTCCTCCCTGAAACTCTAAAGATCGTGCAACAAACTGTTCCCAGTGACCTGCCAGAGCAGCTGGCTGTCACACAGCCAAGCAGTGCTCAAGCTGTTGAACAAGATTTGTTTCTGGAGGAAAGTATTAGCCCTACAGCATGAGAGAAGTGGTTCAGAGGCAAGACCCTGTTGCCACGGGGGCCACCCGTGTCCCTCCAGCAGTGCCGGTGGCTTTGCACGAGCACAGGTGACATGTGTCCTGCCTGCAGCCCATGGGTGTGAGGGTGATGATGGGTGAGGGCTGCTGTGGTGGTCTCAGATCACAGGTAGGATGAATGCAAACCACCTTTGCCACGCTGGTTTGGGACCGGCACTGGCCAGAGGATCCCAGCACTGAGGACAAAAGTGGGGTCAGCATAGGTAGATGCCAGAGGAGTGAGGATAAGCTGCAGCTTTTCTTGCCCTGAGCATGGCTTGCTTGGGTACGGCTCCTCAGGGCTTGAAGCAAATGAGAAGTGTGCATCTCATCCACAATATTTGGAGTGCTCAGGATTTGTTCAGCCCTGTCTTCCAGGAAAGGCTGGAGATGAGATTAGGGTAGCCTGGAGGACCACCCTGCTTGAGACCCAGCCTAGTCTTGCTGCTCTGAGCAGGCTGATAACAAAGGCCCCTCCTCATCTGTGTTATTCTGGGATTTGATCATCTTGAGCAAGCTGTGTAGGCTAGTTCAAAGAGTCTCCATTTAGCAGCACCTAGACTTACATAAGCAAAACCAAGGCTCCAAACACTCTAGTCACCTGCCTTGGTAAAAACAAGACCCTTTGGAAAACATTTATCTCAACTACTCTCTTGTTTCTGGACCAGAGACTGATCTTATATATGGTAATTTAAGATGCTGAAGTCAATGGTGCCTTATGACTACCAAATGGTTGTTTTAATATGTTACCACTCAGATGAATATCTGTCAGCCAGAATGGTTTTATGTGATGCTATTCGAGGGAAACCAGGCATTTCCAGTGAAAAGTAGTACCTATGGGTCCTAGCATCAGGCATGTCCTTCCACACCGTCATTCCCGCAGCCTGGAATCGGGCAATCTTCATCTGAAAAGAACAGGTGTTTAAAATAATTTCCCGTGGCTCCTTCATTTATTCCTCTCTTTCCCACTCTTGTCCTTTCCCACTTTCATCGTGCCCTTGCGAATAATCCCCGGGAGGAAAAGCGTAGCCTCCTGGGAGCCGTACAGCAGCGCAGGGAAGAGATTTCTCTGTATTTCCCACTACAGAAGAGCAAAAGGATCCTCCATTCTGCCTCAGACCTGTGGAGACAGAGCAAACCACAGCCTCCATCCTGCTATCCCTGCAGGTCTGAGATGACTTAGTGGCTTTTCAATTACAGGGTGTGCCTTCCCCTACCACTCCTCCCTTCGCCTGCCGGAGCGGGACCACATCATTACCATGCAAAGCCCCGCGATCTGAACTCTCCAGGGCACAAGTAGATGCTCTCCTGTCAGGATATTCACGTTTTCCTTCTCTGGATGACTAGCGGCTCATCACCATAGGGAGCAGCACAGCAGTGCTGGCTTCCCCTGCTCCTGGACACCCATCTTCCTGCACTATGAAAATCAACTCTCACCAAATTATTACGGTGTCTTTTATTGCTGGGGTGCTGCATCAGAAGAGATGCAGATATCAGAAGAGGCTTCCAGTCATTACTGCTCTTCAGCCTTTGATTAACATTAAATACCTCTACAAGCTTGATGCCACATCACAGACTTTCCACACGACACCGTCAAGTCTTCTTTCGTGTGACCAGAGAGGTTTGCAAATAGGATTTTTTTGAAAAGTACTTTTTTTAAAAAGCAAGTAGGTAGGTCTGCAGAGCTGAGTTCTTGTTCAACTCTCCCCAGACAGAGGCACAAATCACAAACCCCAGGTCAATTATCTGAGAGCCTGATGCACTCAGGACCCTGAGCCTTGAACTGCAGTGACCTACCCAAACAGCCTTGAACTCTATATGATCAAACATGATGTGGGGTTTTTTCCTAGCCCAGATTCACCTTCCCACCTATTCTCTTGGTGCCCAATGCAACCACCAGCAGAAACCTCTCTGCATCAGGCCCTGACACAGCTCTAGGGGCAAAAGAGCCACCCCTTCCTCACATTCAATCACTGATGTTCCTCAGGGCTTTACTAAATAAAAAGAAAAAAAAAATCATGGTTTTTTTGAAGCCTCCAACATGTGTCATTCAGAGAGCAAGGAGAGCCCACAGAAAGCTTGAAGCCACCCAAAACCCAAGGCACATACACACAACCCCAGGACTGGGGGGAGGAAGACAGCTACCAAGTAAGGCACCTCAGAACCTCCTTGAAGAGAGCTAAAAAGTCTCAGTGGTGAAGCAGTGCTTCAAGTTTCCACACTGGAATAACCTGGTGGGGTCTGGGATGCAAGCACTGATTCAGATGAGACACTGGGGACACTTTCTTGTCATCTTCAAATTACCTCTGAGAATTAACAAGGGGTCATATTGTTCCCGGGCCACGTCTCACCATCTCCCTGCAAGGGAAGAGCCAAGCAATGGGTTGGAGTGCTTCATACAGTGCTTATTTGGAGCCATTGCACTTTTACTGCTCCCTCCATGCTGAGGTAGGGAGGTTGTACCAGGGAATGCTGTTTCGGAGGGAGATCTCGATCTCTGTGGTGAAATGCACATGCCATGAGATGGAGCTGCTGCTCTGGTAAAGGTTCCTTATGAAGCTTCAAGAGTTAAGTGAATTTTTTTTTTTTTCATCTTTCCTGGAGTCAAGGAGCCAGGGAATCACTCACATGAGTCCTGTCTGCCCTCACCTGTGCAACCTGACACAACCCTGAAAGCCACCTCCTGGGGCCAAGCCCACCCACTCTTCCCACGCCAACTGGTGTGTTTTGCCCTCCGAGACAGGACAAACACACGTTTCCCTTTGTTTCCAGCTCCACACCTAGTTTTCTTCTTTGCATCATGAAGGGCTGGCTACTCATCTGTAATTCAAAAGAAAGCAATGACTCACTAGACTACATCGCTTTCCAAGGCAAAGTATTTCATGCATTTCGCAGGCACGCTAGCCTGTGTTATGAAATAACCTCTATTTGTGGCACACGTTCTCCCCATCGTCGTGTCCTTTGCAAAACCAGAGGGCTGGAGTTTCCACCCTGAGTGCAGGATAGGGCTTTGTGCTTAAATCACGTATTTGCATTGTATGCGGAATGCAAAATGCCATCCCCACATAACTTAGGAAACCCTGTTGGCTACCCACTGGCATTAGCCCAGCCTTGTGCTGTTTGCAATATATTTTAATTAAAAGGTAACAAAAATCTAAAGTTTCACTTTCACCAATAAGCTTCCAGGCGCCAGGTAAGGGAGGTGGAGCCTCAGCTCCCAGCCTCTCACATCCCAAGGGACACCGTGAGCAGTCGCTGGAGCTGCAGTGCCTGTTTTTTCCAGGAACAGCAGGGATGGGGGGTTGTGAAGGTAGGCTTAAAAAAATGTGAGAGGTGCCTTACCTTGAACCACAAGGCAAGCTCCACCGCTTAGGGCTGCATCCTTTATTCCCAGGCTAAAATGGGACAGTGTCTGCAACTGTCTCATCTCCCTGGATTGGGATGGTATTTCCAATACCTGTGTTTCTGTCCCTCATTGCCTGTCCCTGCAGCCTGCCTGATCCTTCCTGTATTTCCCCCACAGGAGACCAGAGACAGCGGGTCTCTCCAAATTGTGCACTTTGGTCTGGTGTGATTGAGCTCCCACAGCAAAGAAGAGGAAACCTCACCGAGGTGGTGAAGTTCACGGGAAGTCCTTCAGCAAACTTCCAGCCAGCCCTGGATCTGACCACTAGCAGATGACAAGACAACAGGCTTAGAAAATATCCCGCCCTTAGACTTCCAAATTATTTCTAAGTTCACATGAACGTGTCCATGCACAAAGTGCCTTATGTGTGCTTGTGGAGGGCAACTTGGTGACGTTTTCATCATGTCATTTAAAGACATCAAAAAAGGGAGTAATTGCAGATACCCATTTACTGTACAAACTCAATGCTGAAAAATTTTTGGGGGCCTTTCTTGGATGAATCCATAAGCTTTTCAGGAGGAAGTCTGTAATTCTCTATGCATTATATGTTTTTACAATCTTCACTTGGAAGCAGATTTGAATTTCCACTTAAGGCTCTGAAAACCGTCCTATTGAGATACCAGCAGATAAGATCTTCACTCAGGATACCTCTGTGAAAGAGCAGCCTTTCACAGTTGGCAGCATTTTTCAAAGAATGCTCTCCATTTTCATATCTAGATATATCATCTTAGTTGAATAACCATTATTTTGCCTTGAAAAAAAGATGCGGAGCCTCTTAAACATCATTCCATTGGAGTCCAGATTTTAATCTGCCTCCTCTAACCACAAAGAAAAAATGCACTGAGAAGGTAACGTAACCTGTTCCAGCCCTCTATTTTTTCCTGGCAGTGAAGAGAGGGACGAGCATCATCCCGGGTCTGTCTTCCCACCACTTGATCAAGCGCAGAGTATACGGACACAGATTTTTTGTGCTCAGCCATAGGCACGTGTGGATTAAGACTGAGCTTTTTGGGGAGCATTGGGTGGTTGCAACCTAGAGCCAGTGAGCTTCTTCAAATTGGTTTTATATGGTGAGCAAATCTGTATGATGGACTGAAAATAAAAGCAAAATGTGAAAAAAAAAAAAGAAATCCACAAGCCATTAGAAGTATTTTATTAACCAAAAGTCTGTATTTACCCAGATAAAATACTTGGGCTTGCTGTCACCAGCCGTTTCCCCCCATGGGTCAAAATTCTGCTGCCTGATGGGTGATTTTGGTTGCACCATTTTAGCACTTCATCCCAGTCAGCACCTTTCCATGAGTGTATTCAAAGGATTCAAAGACATTTTGGTTTGTGGTTTGAAGGGAGCAAAGGGGCTGCAATCCATAGGATTCTGTACACCTAACAGGGAAAAATAAATAAGGAGAGCTTTGAAACAGAGCAGGCTGCTGCATCACCTCCCCACACAGAGCCATAATGGCAATGGCCATTGTAAAAGAAGATGCCTTTAATGTCCCATAAATTTAATTTCTGAAGGACACACAGCACAGCGATGGACCACAATGACGGAGGGCTTGTTCTGCGTAAGAGGCTACGACACATTGCCTTGCCATACAGCTATTTTGCTGAATTGCAGCCATATTTCTGTCAGTACAAGTGATGGTCTATATGAGGGATTAATCTGACACCAGACAGTGATTCTTAATCCTTCAGTATATCATAATCTATTTACTTTGCATGCTAAGAGGATTTCAGCTTAAAAATATAGAGGAAGTGATACTAGAAATGTACATAAGGTCCAGAATGCTGTTTCCTAAAATTGCAGTTTTTCATTTAAAAAAAAGAAATCCTCTCATGGCTTTCTTGGAAAAGTCCTGTATGTCCTGGAAAAAAAAGAAGTGTTGAATAGGGATTTAACTGGAAATAGGTGTATGTTTTCATTTCGGCTTCAGCCCTGTGACCATTTTCACCCTCCTCCTTCCCCACGGTATTCTGTGCTCCACTGTACAAGAGCTCTCCAGTACAGCAGCTTCCTCAGCTGGGAGGTATATCTGCTGACCTTTTTTGACTAAATCAAAACAGGTTTGGAACCAGCATGGGATTTTATGTGCATTAGTTGCTACTCAAAGTGCATGAATTAGCAGCAACTGGCTAACACAGAGGTCAGCACAGGGAAAACCACAAACGGATGGTTCCTTATTCAGTTGTAATCACCTGTTTTCTCTGTGCCCTGCCAGAAGGGCTGTCTACAAAATAGCTGTAGTAAGTCATGTTAGTGGGTACGACTTCTGAAACTTGCCACACAATTTATAGATATAATTTTTTAATAATTTAATTCTTGCTCAGCCACAACAATTTGCGTTCCCGAAGCACATCCTGCGCAATAAAGAGGAGTTGGTCACCCCAGCCAGAAGCAACCTGGCCAGCCTCTGCCCACCTCTGCACAGCCTGGTACCGCTAAGGGTGTTCACACCATCACCTGTCACAGCTCCCTGCCACACGTGGGGGGTTTAACAGCAAAGCTTCCCGAGCAGGGACTCAACTCGGAGCAAATACTCTGATAACAGCGAATAGGTCATCAATTATTCCACCAGGCATAAAAGCTAACGACAGCCCAAGCTGGGGAATGTTCTCCCCTCTGTCCCTCTCCCCCCTCACCCCAAATCCTGGCCCTCCACTTACAGGTGGGAAAGCCCCACGTGCCTTTGGAGCAGGCTCTCGGTAGCCCAGGCAGCTGCCGGCACCCGGGGAAGAGGCGGGAGCTTCACAGCCTGTGCCGGGTAACCCGGCGCGTCTCGGCGCTGTGGCTGCACCCCTGGGCCACTGGCAGCTCCGTGCTCCAGCAGCAAATGCTTTTTTAATAAAAAAAAATAAAATAATAAAACAGTAGCCATGCACCCAACAGCCTTCTTGCTTGAGAGGTGAGGCACGAGCCACCCCGGCAGCTGTCTCAGAACCGGGTTGCCCTAAAAAGCTTGGCAATCCTGCCGGCGCCTGCCCCTGGAGCCGGGCACCAGGCAGCGAGTGCCACGGCACTGTGCCACCTTACCTGCCATGACTCATGCTCGGGGTGGCTGTGCCTGCTCAAGCCTCGAGGAAGCCCACACCGGGAGAAGTTTGCTCCGCTGCTTAAGCTGGCAAAACAGGGAGGGCGCCGGGCCCCCCCCGAACCCGGATATGACCCTTCCCAGCCCACGCTCGCCCACCAACAGGCACAAGTCATGTCTTGCCCACCCTGCTGGCACAGACTGAAAAAGAAATTTAAAAAAAGTGAAGCCAAGCATTGAAGGCAAAGCCATGATTTGATGTGATCTGGACCAGCTCACCTCTGTGCCTCCACTGCCAGCTGGGCTCAGCAACCAGTTTCAACACCGTGCTCTGAATCTGTGTGAGTGGGAAAATGCCCAAATTCCGGTGTGGGAGTTGCTGGACAAGCCATTGGCCAGTGGCACAAGGCGCTGCTGGGGGGGGAACACCAGCATCCCTTGGAGTCCCAAACCCCAAAACAGACCCTTGGCCCAGCCCCACTGTGGGGCACTGGATGAAGAGTTTTAGGACTACATCACCAAAACCAAAATTCAGGCTCCCCTCTTGGCTCTGTTTCAGCCTCACTGATTTACTGAGTTATAATGGAACACAGTTTATAAGGATGAAGAAGTGTGCATAATTTTTGTCTAAAGAAGATGAAAAGTGTGTATTTGGGGCAGTGTGGGTTATACACCTACTGACTCTTGTCTCTCAGGTGCTCCTTAAATCTGGGAG
Organism: Pipra filicauda; assembly: GCF_003945595.2. Taxonomy (NCBI): domain Eukaryota; kingdom Metazoa; phylum Chordata; class Aves; order Passeriformes; family Pipridae; genus Pipra; species Pipra filicauda. Next base: position 1,599,623 of record NW_024103540.1, read on the forward strand.
GGCAACTCTGACTCGTTTCGTGCCCAGCACAGATTTTTTTTTTCAGACCCAGGAGGGCTGTGTTAATTTTTGCCTCTTTAAAAGAAGGGCTTGGGGATGCATGGACTGCTGCACTAGACCCAGCACACATGGCCCTCCCTTAAACTGCTTGTACAGCCACACTTCACTGTGATGAGTGTCTGACCTGTGCTTGCAGAAGAGAACAATTATTTTATAGGTGAAGATACATTTAAAAAAATAAATACTCAAATATATGTTATCTATATATATGCACAGAAGGGGACAACAAGGAAAAGAACCACTTAAAGAAAAATCCCCTAAGACTGACTCAGCTGCACTCGTCCCCTCCCATCGCTTCCCGTTGCACCGTGGGGTGCGGGAAGCCACCCCTCGCCTCGGGGCTATGCCATGGCCACGACCCTGGAAGGATGCACGGGTGGCACCTGGGGCTGACCCCCGTTGGTTTTCCCACCGCAGCAGCAGCAGCAGCAGCACTGCCAGCCCCGTTCGCATCCACCACGACGCTGGGGCGGGGGGAGTTCGGACGGGAGGGAGTGTGTGAAACCCTCCCCAAAGTGGCCGCACGGAGAACACCAATGCCTTAACACCTCTCACCCCACCACGGTCTCCACTGCTCCAGGAGTTCCTGGGAACACCAAGGATGGGGACATACGGCACAGCCCACGAGCGTCCAGATGCAGCGGGCACTAATGCGAGAGCACAGGGAGGAGCATGGGAATTTGGGAGTGCTCCCCGAGCAGTGGATCAATGACCCAAGCAGGGTAGCAGTGGCCCCGCTGATGCCCTCAGCTCTAGTCGTTTGCGGGTAGGAACAGCCCCGGCACCAGCTGACAGCTTCCAACAACTGCAGGGAAGGTCTGGGGAAAGGAGAATAAAAAAAAAGGGGTGGGGGGGATTGTCACGAGCAATAATTCATCCCCCTGTCTTCCCAGCCGGCAGCGGGTGAGGATGGAACGGCCGGGAGCCAGGGCTGGAAGCACGAATGCCGAACACCCCTCCCCGCACAGTGGGCAGAGGTCTGGCTGCGGGGCTGGGTGTCCGAGTGGCCCTCGCACCCCACCACCACCACTCAGGCGTGCCCGTGGGTCCCGAGTTTGGGGGACTGCCCCACCAGCTGCGGGGGATTGCTGTTTCGGCCAGTGTTTGCCCATCCCGTGAGCCCCATCGACACCGCGGCGCAGCAATAAATCAGTAACCAATTAAGCGTCAATTAACGAAAGAGTGGGTCCCCAGCCCACACCTGCAGAAGTGGCGGTGGGTCCCCCTCCAGAGCACTCACAAACTCATCACACACATCCCCCTCCTGCTGGGACCCCAGAGGAACTCTTTCCCAGCACCTCACTCTTCCCAGGGAAGTTTCACGAGGAAGAGGAGGCGGGAGGGAGGAAGGAGCACAGGACACACCACTGCGTTTATTAGTTTAGATTTTATTGGGGTTGGGGGGAAGAAAGAAAGGGGTCCCTTACAGTCGAAGGGGTAAGCATGAGGTTACGGCATCAAAAATCACGCTTACACGGTCCCTCTCCTCCCTGCGGGGCAAAGCTGCCGGAAAGCCCCAGCCCAGGTGGGCGAGGCAGGCGGGCAACGCGGGGCTGCGGCACCGACCCGCCACCACGCACCGACCGACAGAAGGGGCTCAAGAAAACCAGAACGAAAACCAAATCAAAAAACACACCCCGAAAAGCCGTGCGCCCCTCCCCCCGCCCCCAAGCAGAGCTGCTTGCCCCTGCAACCCTCCCCCCAAAAAATAAACCAAAACTTTTTTTACGGCTTTTTTCTTGCCTTTTTATTTTTTTTTTTCCAAAAGTTTTGGGTTTTTTTGGTTTGCAGGTTGCGGATCAGCTGGGCAGCCTTTCCCTCCCCCTTTGCCTCCCCCTCTGGGCGTCCCCCATGGCTGCTGCACACCCCTGCCCCCAGCCCCGGGACGGCATAGCCAAGCTTGTGCAGAGCCCTCGAGGATGGACGGAGGACATGAGACTGGGAAAGATTCATTTTTAGGGAAGAAAATTAAAATTTAAAAAAGATTATTTTTTTGTTCGTTTTTTTTTACGTTCTGTTCCACGTTAGACTCTAGATAAATGCCAACCCAACAGCATCAACTAAAAATAATCGTGGTCACTGGAACGGACCTAGTATTTACATTGTTCCCGCCGCTCCCCGCGGCAAGAGGCTGTACAGGACCGGCAAACCGGGGCTTCCGTGCCCGGAGGGGCTGAGGGTCCCCGCACAAAGCTGGGGGTGGGGGGGCACCGGCAGGGCAGGAGCCAGCCTGCGCCTCTGCCCGGGGGGCAGGAGGGGAGACGCTAGGCTTTTTTAATTTATTTTTTTTTTAAACTCCTCTTCTGTTGCGTTTAAAAAAATAATAATTATAATAAACCTGGTGGAGCGATGCAGGAAGCAAAATAAATATCAGTCAGTAGAGATGGGGGTGGCAGGACCTCCCCAGGGCATCGCCACTGCTAACAAAGAGGGAGGAGGAGGAAGAGCCAGAGTCTTGCCCAGGAGGCGGTGGGGGGACCCCAGGTGGGGGGTCAGTGGCAGCTTGGGGGGATGGTGATCGGCCCCTCACAAGACCTGGAAGCGCCAGGACGCCTGGTCCTTGTAGTCGAGGCAGTCGGGGGAGTTAAAGTTGAGCTTCCAGGAGGCAGCAGCGGCAGCAGCGGGCTCCTTGTAGTCCAGGCAGTCGGAGGAGTTGAAGGGCAGCCCCGTGCCGCCGTAACCCTGGTGGTGGTGGTGATGGTGATGGTGGTGGTGGTGGCCCGAGCTCTGGCTCAGCGGGTGGTGGTGGTGGTGGCCTGGCACCGAGGAGGGCCCCATGGGGCTGAGCTGGTGGGGGTGGTGGTGGGAGTGCATGGGCGCCAGGTAGGAGCTGCAATCCACGCCCCCGAAGTAGGACGAGGAGGGCGGCGCGGGGTACCCCTGTCCGTACCCCCCGCCTTGGCTGTAGGACACGGGGTAGCTGGCGGAGGCGGCGGTGGCGGCGGGGCCGGCCCGCTGCATGCAGGACGCGGCGGCCGGAGGCAGCGGCTCGGGCACCGTCACCCCCGCCGGCGCCGCGCCGGGGGAGATGGAAGCCGGGCTCCAGATGGATGACGCCGGGGTGCTGAGAGATGCCGGGGCGCCCACCGGGGCTGAGGAGGCCGAGCTGGAGGAGGAAGAGGAGGCCGAGCTGGAGGCCGCTGCCGGCGGCGTGAACTGCCCACTGCTCTCGGAGCCCGAGCTCTCCCGAGCTGGCGAGGATTTCTTCTTGGCCGGGCGGCTCTTGGCTCCGCCGCCGCTCTGCTGCTGCTGCCGGCACTTGGCACGGCGGTTCTTGAACCAGACCTGGAGGGAGAAAATGGGGTGCAGGGCAGCAAGGAGGGGTGGTGGGGTGAGCAGGGGGCCCAGAGAGCCCCAGAAGGGGCTCTTCACTCTGTGAGCACCCAACCAACCTCACCCTGGCACCAGTTCTGAGAGCACCTGCACCCAGCCATCAGCACATCCCCCCACACCCCAAAATAAAAAAACCCACCCCGGTCTAACACCCAGGCCACACCACATCCTGCCAAAAGCAACGATGACCAGGGTCAATGGCTGAGGTGCCCCAGCTCGTGCATATCCCTGTCATGGTGACAAAATATGGTTTCGGAGGACAGATCCTGCGTTGGGTGCTGCCTGCATATTCCAACCCTTTGGGTATCTGGGGAACAGTGCCCAGAGGAAGTACCTCTAGGAAGCACTCAGGTAGTGGGGCTGCTGTGCAGGTGGAGTGTGACAGAAAAATATTAATAAAAATAATGTTATCGCAAGAGGATAATAAATAAAAATAAATGCCCCGTCTTCGGCTGAGTGGGACAAACAAGTGGACCGAAGCCCACATGCACTCCCGTCCCAAGGAAACAGGGATGAGTATGGACGGAACACTCAGTCTGAGTGGCGCCAGCTGAGCTGGGACGTCCCTGCATCCCCCCAACCCACATCCATGCAGGATTCCCCCACGCAGGTCCGGTACCTGGACTCGGGATTCGGGCAGGTTGATCTTCAGGGCGACTTCCTCCCTCATGAAGATGTCGGGGTAGCGGGTCTTGGCAAAGAGAGCCTCCAGCACATCCAACTGCGAGCGGGTGAAGGTTGTGCGTTCCCGCCGCTGCTTCCGTGGGGTGGCTGGGGGATGAGCACGGCCACACTGGTCACGCTGGATCCCCACGCACCTCCCGCACATTCTGCAGCACGGCGGGAGCCCCGGGATCCCTGGTGCAGCAGCTTGAGATAAACCCCTGCTGCTGACCCCAAATTGCAGCAGTGCCCCCACACCCCCATGGCTGCTGGGCCCCGTCTCGCTGAGGGCAGGGTGAGGGGCACAGGGCTGGGGAAGGGTCGGGCCTGGCTCCAGCGGGAGCCACGGGGAGATTTCGTTGTGCCGAAATAAATTCACTTTTTTTTTCTTCATTTAAAACTTTTTTATCCTTAAAAATCGCCGCAAGAACGAAGAAACCCCCGGAACAGGGGAGAAACTCAGCTAGACCCCACTCTCCCCAGCCAGGGGTGCAGGCAAACAGGGGGACCCACCCCACAGACCACCCCAAACCGTACAGCCCCATCGGGTCCTCCAAAACAGCCTGGGACATGAACTTTTCGCCCTCCGCTTGCTGGAGGATAGTGGAACCGGGGGAGGGGGGGGGGGGCGCAGGCGAGGCCCGTGGTACTCACCCGGATACCCCACGGAGGGATGAAGCAGGTCCATGGCGGGGCCCGTCAGCCCCAGCCCATTCATGCCGTAAGGGGGCTGTTTGAGGTAAGACATCATGCTAAAAGCCGGGCAGTTTCTTCCAAAGTCCCGCAGAAAAAAAAAACGAACCCAATTCAAAATCAAATCAAATGTATGGGGTGGGAAGGGGGAAAAAGAAGGGAAGGAAAAAAAAAAAAGCCGACAAAAAGTAGCCCGGAAAAAAACCAAACAAGAGGCAAAAAAAAAAAAAAAATTAAAAGCCAACGATAATTTAAAAACGGAGCAGAAAATCAGCGTGAAAGGACTTTTTTTCGTTCCGTCCCGCTGTCACCGCCGCGAGGTCCTCGAGTGATCGCAGGTGAAGTGAGGGAAAAATAAAAATGAAGGAGAAAAAAAAATTTAAAATAATAACGACGATCGGGAAACGGGCGGATTTCTTCCCCGCACGGAGGCGAGGCCGGAGCGCCTGGGAAGAGAGCAGAGAAAAGTGGGTGAGGCTCCGGCCGCCCCGAGTCCTGCCGGGGGGCGCCCGGAGCTCCCGCAGGTCTGCGCCCACCCGGCGCGGGGACACCGGGTGGGCGGCTTCCGATTGTTAACTTTATTATTATTTTTTTAAACGAAGGCGAGTTGCGCGCAAGTGCCGAAAGGCAACAGTGCCCGGCGATCGGGAGAGATAAAGCAATTATTTAAAAAGATAATTGGATTAGGAATCAAAAGGAGGTATCAGAGGAGGGAAGTATAATTAATTTAAAAGCGAGCAGACGGGGACGTTTTAATTAGAAATGGATAAGAGTTAAAAAGGGGAAAAGGAAAAAGGAGCGCGCCGGCAGCCGAGCGGGCGACAGCGCCGGCAGCCGGGACGGGACGGCGGCGGGGCCCTACCGGGGGTCTCCGGCAGGGCCGGCGGGGGGGACGGACACATACACGGGACCCAGCTCGGAAGGCAGCGGCCGGGCTCGGTGGCAAAATCCCGCAGATAAATGCGGAGGGGAGGAAGGAGCGGAGAGACCCCAGGCGATCCCGTCGAGCCCCGGGGGCGGCCCCCGCTGCCGAGGCTGAGACAACTGTCCCCCCAGCCGGGGGTATGGCGGGCACCCCGGGGAAATTCTGGGTGGGGGTTCGTGGCACCCCCCGGTAGGCCGGGGCCGGGCGCAGGTCGAGTGGCAACGCCGTGACCCGCCGTTGCATAACTTTGTCGGGGACGCGGCGGAGCCGGCCCGTCCCGGCTGGAGAGAGGTGAGGAGAAAGGGGGAAATAGAAGCGAAAAAGAGAAAGAGAGGACAGATGAAAATCCCGAGGCAGCCCCGGCCCAGCCGCGCTCACCACCCCCGCTCGCGGTGCCGCGGGCCCGCTACGATCCGTCCCGCCGCCCGCCCCGTCGGTGAGCGCGGTGCCCGCCGCCCCCGCCCGCCTCACCTGCGCGGCCACCTGCGGAGCGACTGAGCGCCCGCCCGGCGGGGGCTGCGCGGGGCAGCGCGGGGCGGAGCGGGCGGGGGGCGCGGAGGGGGCCGGGCGGGGGGAGGAAGGAGCGGGGGGGGGGCAGGCAGGTGAGAGGCGGGCTGGGGAGGGGGGCCGGGGGGGGCGCTGCCCGAAGCCGAGCCGCGCACCTCCGACTTGTCGGGGCGCCCCGCGTTTACCTTGCCCGGCGGCCCGCGCTGTCGGGGCGATGGAGCCGCGGCCCTGATGAGGATTGATCACCTACCCCCGGCCCTACCCTTGTATGTGCGCGCAAAGCAACTGCGTAACCAGCCTGGCGCCAATCCCCGGCCGCTCCCCGCCTGACTGACAGCCGCCCGGGCAATGGCAGCGCGGGGCGACGGCTCCTCCGCACCGCCCCGCGCCGCTCCGCGCTCCCCCGCGCACCGACCCCGGCGCCGCGGAGAGCCGGCCGGCGGGGCCAGGGCTGCGGGGGGCGGGCGCGCAGTGCCCCGCACAACCTCCGCGGGGAGGGCGGGTGGTGGGAACTCTTAGAGAAGTGCGGGGGGGTTGGAGGGTCCGCTCCGCGCCCGCGCAGCTCTGTCCCCCCCCTCGGGAAGCCCCCCACGCCGCTCCGCGCCGCCCTGCGCCCCGCTCCGCGCAGCCCTGCGCGCCCCTGCCGCCCGAGGAGACCGCAGAAAAAGTTTCGGCCGCCGCCTTCGCTGGCGCGGAAGGCACTCCTGGGGAAGTGGGAGGCGGTGTCGGGGCCCCCCCACCCCGACGCCCGGGGGCTCTCCCAAACTTTGTGTTTTAAAATCCCAATAAAGCAGAAGCGACCGCACCTTTCCCCGCGTGTCCCGAATTTAGAGGTTGCTACGCACCGCGGGGGGCAAGGGGGGGAGCTGGCAGAGCCCGCACGGGAGCGGCGGGGAAGAGGGTCGAGGTGACACGGGGCCCTCCGCGCCGCTCCGCGGGGTCGCACTCGCTGCTCGGGCCGGTGGTGTCGGGGCGCGGCGGCCGCGCCGGCGGCGGAGCGGACCGGGACCTCTAAGGAGGCTCCGGTGCGCGGCTTTTGTTGGTCTCCCCAAATCAACTCCCTCTAATTGCAGTGGAGCTGAAAGCGAGCTAATGTTCAAAGGCGCTGCCCGCCGGCCCCGATCGGAGCGCGGTCTCCCGGGGGGAAGACTTCCCTCCACCCCATTTTATTTTGTTGTCGTTGGGGGGGTTTTCCCTTCTTTTCAAATCTTTTTCCTGTGCGAGGAGGGAACCGTCTAAGCCGAGCGGGAGGGAGCCGTGAGCCGATGAGTAGAGGGAAGGAGGTTAGCAAGCTCCTCTGCTCGCCCGCAAAAGTCAGCGACACGGGCACTTCTCCCCTCAACAAAGGCGCCGCGGCCCATTCACAAAAAAGCAAAGGGAGGAGGAGGGAGGAGGAAGACTTTGCGGGGGCAGTTCTCCCCCTTCCAGCCCCTCTTCCCCGTTTTGCCCCGGTCCTGCCGGGGCAGTTCCCGGCCCGGGCTGCGCTTCCCCCTCCCGCCCCCGCCGCCTTACCATCCCTTCGCTCCGCCGGGGCAGTTCCTGTCCTGGCGGACAGCAGGCACCCCCGGAGGCTGCCCCTCACTTCCCCCCCACGCACACCAGGGGGTATCTATGCCCCCCCCCCAAAGTCCCCCGCAACTCCCGCGGTTGCCCAATCCCCAACTGCGGACGCCTCCCCGCAGGCTCGGCCGGAGGCTGCGGGAAGGGTGGGCGCGGAGCTCGCCGCCCCCCCGAGGTGATGGTCCTGGCGACTCCGACCCCCCCCTTCCCTCCGCCGGACGGAGCCGGCGCCCTCCCCGGTGCGCCCAGGTAAGGTCGGCGGCGGGGCGGGAGCGGCGGGTGGGCAGGGGGCTGGGCTGGGCTGGGCTGGGCTGCGCGACGCGACCCTCGGCCCCGGCGGCGGAGAAGGGCAAGGGCAGCTCGGGCCGGCTGCAGGGCGGGGGGGCCTTCTGCGATCGGTTTGCCGGGCTGGGGGCGAAAGACGGGGGAAATACACACACTTATTTATCCCTCAACCCAGGGACTGAGTTACTTTTTTCGCATCAAAAGCCAGACAAGCACCGGCCCCCCGAGGAGGGGAGGACGCCCGCCCACGGCCCCCGTCGCCCCCAGGGGCAGCCCCCTGCTTTGGGGCTCAACAGCTCCCGGTGCCCGGCCGGGCAGGGAGCGCCGCGGGCTTTGCCGCTGCCTCCCCTCCCGAGCCTCCGCTGAGCTCCGCAGCCGCGGAGCTCTCGGAGCGTGTTTCCTCCCGTTCCCAGCCCCTGTATTTCTGCGGGGGGGCAGAGGAGAACGGCGGAGCCCGCTACCCCAACAACCTCGGCGCCGGGGTGCTCCGCGCATCTTCCCAAACTTCGCACAGGACCAAACCCACCTGAGGGATCCGGGGCAGCTCCCAGTCCCCCGGGCCGGCACAGAGCCCGCGGCACCGGCGGCTGCTGGCGCAAAACCGGGCTCTTCCCTCCTCCACGGGGAAATTATTTTGGTGGGAGCGGGAGGGCGCAGCGGGGAGCGGGCCGCGGGTCGCAGTTGTACCTGGGACCACCGGCGATGTTGGGGTCCCTCCCGGGACGGCAGCCGCGACCCCGCGTGGTTCAGGCTCCCCTCTACCCGCTCCGCTCTCCGCGGATGCGCTCCTTACGCGCCCGGAGCCGCAGCGAGGCTTTGGCCCCGCACCCCCCACGCCGCCGGCGGGCGACATCGTCCCCGCGGGGAAAAGTTTTACGTCCCCTTCCCCGAGTTTCGTTTTATTAAAATCAAACGAAAAACTTTTCCGTCTGGTGGGTTTCGTTGCGCTGGCGAAGCGCCGGCGGCCGAGGGGGCCCGGGATACGGAGCCCCGCTGCCCCCCCACCCCCGAGATCGGTCCCTTCCCGCCCCCCGCGCCCCCTCCCCGGCCCACTGAGGGCGGGAGGGATGGAGTTTCCCAGGTAAAGAGGAAAGCGGCAGTTACGGTAAGAAAGATTCGGGTTTTATTGAAAACTTTATATATGATTCGGTGTTGTAATAAATAAAAGAGACGAGCTCCACGAAGGGACGATGCGAGCGCGGGACACGCTTGGGGGCACACGGACGGGGCGGGGTGGGGGACGCGGCCGGGCGCAATAAATAACGCGGAGCGGGCAGCGCGGTCCGGCCCGCGGGGGGACGCGGGTGGAAAGTGTCGCGCTGCCCCGGGCCGGGCAGGGCCGGACCGGTCTCTGCCCCCGGGCTGCCCCGCTCCGCTTGCAGCCGCTCCCAGGGTTTTGTGCCAGCTCTGGGGGAGAAGCCCCCCGAGTAAACCAGAGCAGCTCGGCTCTACTCCCCGGGAGATGTAAAACTGATGATATAAACCACTGGTAAATACAGCACATTTTTAATAATAACTGGGGTGGATCTGACCTAACTATAAAATGTAGGTAGCTTATTAAGTATTACATATGGCAGGACTAGATGAAACCATTCCCAATGATTTTTTTTTCCTATATCCCCCTCTCTAATCCTATTACGACAAAAACATTTTTATTTCAAAACTCAGCCCTCCTCCAGCTACAGAAACCAGGACAGACTATTTCTTCTCCTCCTTCCGCCCATCTCCGGCATCGCCCGCACGCCAGGGGTCTCGGCGATTCCATTTCCAACGCTTTCGCCAGGAGAGCTGAGCCCACACGGAAATCATGGGACAACGCGAGTTCGCTCGAATGGAAAACAAAAAACAATGGAGTGGGGCCCGGCACAGCCTAGATCTGGCCTAAGAAAATGGAAAAAAGTTTAATTTTTTTTTTTCAAAACATCCTTTTCTTTTTTTCCCCAGTCTCATGTCGGCATGTTAAAAACGTTAAGAAAGACGCGCTGCGATTTCGCCGCCGCCGCGGGAAGGCCGCTCACTGGAGAACGCATTTCTCTTCCTTCTTGGCCATCTTGCCTTTGTTTTGCTCGAGGGTCCTCTCCAAATGCTCGTCCTCTTCCTCGGCCCTGCGGAAAGAGGCGGCGGGAGGCGCGGTGAGGGGCTGCGTGGGATGGGCGCCGGCCCCGCTCGCCTCCGAGTTCCCCCACGGCCACGGCGCCCGCGGACTTGGAACAAACTTTCCGTGGGGACCGCGGCGGCTCGGCGGGGACCCCCCCCCCTCCCCTTCGCCCGACTCACTGCTTCTCCTGCGCGTCCAGGTCCCTGACCAGCGCGTCCCGTTTGTTAACGAGAATAACGAGTTCGTCCAGCAAAAGCTGCTCTCGCCTCTTCTGCGCCTCGGTCTTCTGCCAATCTGCGGGAGAACCAGAACAAGAGCAGCGGTGAGAGCCGCGGCCGCCACCGCCCGGCACAGCCCAACCGGGCCGAGCCCGCGGCCGCTGCGGCGGGGAGCCCGCACCCGGCCCGGCCCAGCTCGGGACAGCCCGGCCCGGCCCGGCCCGGGGCCCTCTCCCCAAACAGGCTACCAGGGGTACAAGCGCAGCCCGGTGGCGTTTCGCCCACCTTGGCTTGGGGGAGCTCAGCAGCTACTTCGGGGTCGTTTGGGTGGTCTTTTTTCCCCCTTTTTTCCCCTCTTTTTTTTTTTTTTTTTTTTTTCTTTTAGTGTGAATTTTCTTTTTTGTTTATTTTGGTTTGTTTGTTTTGTTTTGCCTGTGTAATCGACATTACCGAGACACCCCTCCCGGAGGAATGCCCGCTTCCCCGCAGCCCGGCTCCTTTCCCTGCTCACTCCTCGCCCGCTCTCAGCGGCTGGAGGAATCTCACACTGCGCACCATATGCTCCGCAGTAACTTTAAAGGCAGGTATCGCTTAATTAGCATTTTCCACTTTGAAGTAAAAATACACTTGCTACAGAATATCGCAGGGCTCTCCTCCACCTCCGGCGCTGGCAGCCAGCGGCAGGCGGGCCGCCTCGCTATTCCCAAAGGGATTCCCTCTGGCCGCGGCCCGTCGGAGCCCGGCCCGGCCCGGCCCGCTGCAGCCCCCCGGGGCCGCCCGCAGCCTCCGGCTCTCCAGCCAGACCGCGAGGGCTTGTCGCTGTCAGTCAAGCCCCAGCCTTCTCCGCCTCCCTCATTAAGAAGGTAAACAATGAAAAGAAGGAGCAGTAGATTATGAGGGAGATAGCAGGACAAATGAGGAGCGGGAGGGAAAGAGGACACCAGCTCCAAAAAAAAAAAAAAAGCACCGGGAGAAGCCATCGCCACCGGCCCGGCGGTGTCCTCCTCCTTCCCGGCCGCACTTCCCCATCGCGAAGGGGAGAGAGGGTGCAGTCCTTTTGGCTTTCTCCCCCACCCCCCCCCCGCGCTCTCCATTGCCCTGGGCGATCATGTTAAAACTCACATGGCTGGTGCTTATTCAGATAACCCGAACAATGCTCCCCACCGGTTACCATGTGAATCTTCACAAACCCCGCAAGAATGCGGTGGTTCAAATCCCCCTGACCCCCCTCCAAAGCCAAATTTATTCAAGACAGCAAACTGCTCAGAAGCTTTATGAAAGCAAGTGGTGCTAGAGGGAATTTCAGCCTTGTATTTACAAATTAAAAATTAGATGCATCATCATGCAATAAAGGTTGGAAGAGCGGCAGAAAGGCAGGAATGTGTAGCTGCTTTTATCGCGCCCTCGCACACGGGCCCACGAGTGAGTCGCGGGTCCACACGCCCGCAGGAAAACCCACGGCGACACGTGTGTGTGCGGGCACACTGCGAGCAGCCAACGCGCACGGCCGCGTCCTGAGAGCAGGGAGGGAGTCGGTGCGGTGGCACTTGAGCCCTTCCCGGAGCACAGGCCTGGCAGGGCACCGCCGAAACTTCCCAGGAGTTTTTATATTTTTTTTTTCCTCCTTTTTCTCCTTCTTTTCCTGTTTCTCCTTCTTTTCCTTCCTCGTTTTCTTTTTTAAAAGTGTCCCTTCCCCCTCCGCCGTTGCCAAGGAAATAATTTTCCAGGTGTACACAGATTAGAAGTGGAGCTAGCAGCCAAAATTACTGGTAATCCAAGCCATTTCTCCTGCCACAAAGCTGCTTTAATTTGGCCTTTTAAGTGCTACTTTTTGGGCAGTCTCTCGATTTCCACTGCTGCTTCCCCTTTTGCTCCTTTTGGGTAAGGCTCCTTCAGTTCAACGCGTTTAGAACACAGTGCCCTGCCACTCTACAAGTCAGAGCTTCCCCAAACTGAAGAGTTTTACCCCACAAATAATGCCTCTGCACGCGCAGTGCGAGCTCAGCATGACAAAACCAGCCTGAAAAGGGCCACGGCAGCGAACCGGACAGAAAAGAAGGAGAGAGACACAGCGGAGACTTTCAGGGGTGTTTGCTTCCCCCCCGACGTGGCCCCAAACTTTCAGGTTAACTTTCCCCCCCGCTCCAGCTGGGAACTGTGCTGACACTCAGGCTCCCCAGCACATCTGGGCACATGAAGCTCTGGATGAAAAGGGACTTGAAATTATCTCTACCTGGACTTGATTTAATTTTTTTTCAGTTTTGATAAATTTCACTTCATATTTTTAAAGCCTTTTTTCTTTCTTCATCTCCTTGTTCTCCAGTTTCAGCAGCAATTTCCGTTTTTTAAAAAGCAAATTTTAATCGGAATATTTCAGTATAGATTTTGCTCAGTCCTTCAGTACCATCTTTCTCTGTTAAGTCCCTTCCTAAGTGATACAGTTTTTCTTGCCCTGTGTACTAAATAATGTCCTATTAGGACTTCATGGAACAAATCTGTTTATTTGTTTTGGGTTTTGTTTGGTTTTTTTTCTGCATTTGCTTATTATTAATGTTTGAAATACACCATGGGAAAACTTGCTGGCAGAAATTATTCCCTTTCAGTTTTACTTCGATTTCTAGAAAAGGATTCTGCCTTTCCTCTCCACAAAATAAAATAAGAGTCAAGCAGCAATTGGTTAAAAGGGGAACTGGCTCAAAGTATTTAAATAACAGTTTATAGGTGACTACCTTGCAATTTTGTTTTATCCAACAAAATACTGCTGGACAGCAGTTTTGGGAAGCATCCCTATGTTTAAAAAAGCAACTGTGTTTAAGTTTGGTTCCTACCTGTTGTGCCTTTTAAGCCAGGATTACCTATAACACCTGTCACATACAGTTACCCAGGCTGACTGCAGCTCTGGGAAGCTACAGTATGGGCTGTGATTAATTTGAAGATTTCAGAATAATACTGTTCTAAAAGCTACACTCTGCACAAAAATAGGATTAAGCTCTGAGGCTGTATATGAGCTAAAAGTGTTGAAAGCTAAAGCCCCCATGCCACCACTTGCGATGGGCAGTTTAAAATGACAGAGTTTGCTAAATTCACATGGAAGTAGAAATGTTTTCAATTATTCATCTTCATTGACTTCATATTGTCTTTTTTTTTCCCCCACTGCTTAAACTGATAATTACTTTGAGCAAACAGACGTCCCATAGAAATGCTTTAATAGAAATGGTCGAAAGTTCTCGTAGTAAAACCTTCAACCTTGCCACTATAATAAATAAGCCCGGCACTTTGATGAAAATTAACACTAGTTTTGTAAAGAGCACATTGGGGGATTGCAGTCAGGTCTTATCTTTAGTTCCAGTCAACTAGCAATCCTGAAAGAGTTTGCATCATCATCAGAGCAGGCCATTTGATAGGATTCTGCTGCTGAACCTAATCAATCTATGGAATACTGTGGCTGCGCGGTGTAACAAAGCTAAAATAGATTTACAAATGGGGTTTTAGAGGATAAGCTCCTCCACAGGATTACATATTGATTTTAAATATAAAAAGCTTATCATATAAACCATAACTACAAAAATAGTGAACCTATGCATAAATCCTTTTAGAAGAGCACCCACTTCAAACTATAAGCCAAGAATAAATCAAGATGTACAAAATCCAAAAGAAGATCCATTTCTTGGGCAGAAAATGAACACACCACCCCAAGGTGTGCAAAAACGAACTTATCTTTTCTAAGGAGGCATTAAAACTCGTCTGAAAAGAAAAAAAAAGAAAGGAGTGAGAGGAAAGGTAGCTGAAAGTGAGCCATCCCGGCACTCGGCTACAGACGCAGTAAAAACCAGTCTCTGAAATGCAGCACCTTGGGTACACGAGCAGCCAGCTCCAAACAGCCGGACGGGATGCCTGGGAAGGTGCAGAGGTTAAAACAGACCCCGTTACCTGCATTTTCTTTGGCCTGTTAGGCAGGGAGTTCCGGCCTTTCTCGGTCGGAACAGTCCGAGGGGAACACTTTGTAGCTGGGAGAAGGCAGCGCGTTAACTCTCTCTTTCTTATCTCTACGGCTAAATGGGGGAGGGGGGGGGAATTTGCCTTTTTTTTAGCACCCTCGGTCATTCATGTGTTCCTCGTGAAGTGCCGTAACCCTCCAAAAGGCTATTCAGCTGCCTGTGCCTCCATGTTAGCAGCTGGAGAAGGGGACACTCTCTCCACATCACTGAACATCCTGACGGGCAGCACCTCCGGCCGCCAGCGCTGCCCGCACGCTGCCCATGCGGGCACGGCAAGAACCGCCTTTATCTGCCATCAGCAGGCTCCTACCTTCCGCAAGGCTCTCTCTCTTTTTTTTTTTTTTCCTCGTCAGCAACTAGCTAAGTAAATTGCTTGACAGATTTTTAAACAGTATAGTCACGCGTGCGAGAGTTAGAGCAATTTACCAAAACAGTAATTACCACCTTTCAAAGACTTTTTTAAGTTCCAGTTTGGGTTGGTGCATTCTGCCTTTCTTTTAGACAAACAAACCGATCCC